>NC_050102.1:168340968-168970050 GCF_902167145.1 Zea mays
GTGATCAACGATAAGGAGAAGGAGTCCTTCGTCAACGAGCCAAAGGATGACAAGTCCAACGACTCGGGCTCGGGCCACAGACGCAAAGATGGGAAGAAGAAGAAGACACGACGTATCAAGGAGATCGTCTACTACGACAGCGATGAGTCTACTTCCTCCCAAAAGGACGACGACTACAACGACTACAAGAAAAAGAAACCGGTCAATTCGAACTTTTCTTTTGATTACTCTCGTATTCCTCAAAGTACTAATGCTCATTTATTATCTATTCCACTTGGTAAACCTCCTCATTTTGATGGAGAGGACTACAGATTTTGGAGTCACAAAATGCGTAGTCACTTGTTCTCTCTCCATCCTAGCATATGGGAGATTGTAGAAAGTGGAATGCACTTTGATAGTACGGATAGTCCCATGTTTATAAATGAACAGATTCATAAAAATGCACAAGCTACTACTGTGTTGCTAGCCTCTTTGTGCAGGGACGAGTACCATAAGGTGAGCGGATTGGATAATGCCAAGCAGATCTGGGACACCCTCAAGATCTCTCATGAGGGGAATGATGTCACCTTGCTCACCAAGATGGAGTTGGTGGAGGGCGAGCTTGGACGATTCGCGATGATAAGGGGAGAGGAGCCAACCCAAACATACAACCGGCTCAAGACCCTTATCAACAAAATAAGGAGCTACGGAAGCACGCGATGGACGGACCACGATGTCGTCCGCCTAATGCTAAGGTCCTTTACCGTTCTTGATCCTCATTTGGTGAACAATATTCGTGAAAATCCTAGGTACACCAAGATGTCGCCCGAAGAAGTTCTTGGGAAGTTCGTAAGCGGGCGAATGATGATCAAGGAGGCAAGATACGTGGACGACGCGTTGAACGGTCCTATTCATGAGCCTCAACCCATTGCTCTCAAGGCAACGAGGAGCAAGGAGGCGCTACCGAGCAAGGTGGCGCAAGTTGAGGCGGTCGGGCTAAATAATGAGGAGATGGCCCTCATCATTAAGCGCTTCAAGACGGCGCTTAAAGGTCGCAAGGGACAGCCAAGCAAGACCAAGACAAAGGAGAAGCGCTCGTGCTTCAAATGTGGTAAGATTGGTCATTTCATTGCTAACTGTCTCGATAATGAAAGTGACCAGGAAAAAGGGGACAAAAGGGAGAAGAGGAAGCATTACAAGAAGGCCAAGGGCGAAGCACATATCGGAAAGGAGTGGGATTCGGATTGCTCCTCATCCGACTCCGACAATGAAGGACTCGCCGCCACCGCCTTCAACAAGTCATCTCTCTTCCCCAACGAGCATCACACTTGCCTCATGGCAAGGGAGAAGAAAGTAAGCACTCATGATACTAGTACTTATGCTTCTTCAAGTGAGGATGAGTCTAGTGATGATGATGAGATAGATTACTCATGCTTATTCAAGGGATTAGATAGATCTAAAATTAATAAGATTAATGAGTTGATTGATGCTTTGAATGACAAGAATAGATTACTAGAAAAACAAGAAGATCTTTTATATGAGGAGCATGATAAATTTGTTAGTGCACAAAATTCTCTTGCTCTAGAAATTAAAAGGAATGAAATGCTCTCTGGTGAATTATCTACTTGTCATGAAACCATTTCTACTTTACAAGGTGTTAACAATGATTTAAATGCTAAATTAGAAGTAGCAAATAAATCTAAGTCTTGTGTAGAACATGTTATAATTTGTACTAGGTGTAAAGATTTTGACATTGATGCTTGTAGTGAACACCTAGTTTCAATTTCCAAATTTAATGATGAATTGGCTAGTCTTAATGCTCAACTTAAGACTAGCAAGAGTGATTTCGATAAGCTAAAATTTGCAAGGGATGCCTACACGATTGGTAGACACCCCTCAATTAAGGATGGACTTGGCTTCAAGAGGGAAGCCAAGAACTTAACAAGCCATAAGGCTCCCATCTCCGCCAAGGAGAAAGGGAAGGCCCCTATGGCAAGTAGTGCTAAAAAGAACCATACTTTTATGTACCATGATAAGAGACAAACTAGAAATGCTTATAGGAGTTATAATGCGTACGATGATTTTTCTCATGCTATGTTTGCTTCTAGTTCTTCATATGTGCATGATAGAAATGTTGGTAGAAGGGATGTTGTTCATAATATGCCTAGGAGAAATGTTTCTAGGAAAATTAATGAGCCTTCTACAATATATCATGCTTTGAATGCTTCCTTTGCTATTTGTAGAAAGGATAGGAAAATAGTTGCTAGAAAGTTAGGGGCAAAATGCAAGGGAGACAAAACCTGCATTTGGGTCCCTAAGGATATTGTGACTAACCTTGTAGGACCCAACAAGAGTTGGGTACCTAAGTCCCAAGCCTAAATTTGCCTTGCAGGTTTATGCATCCGGGGGTTCAAGCTGGATTATTGATAGCGGATGCACAAACCATATGACGGGGGAAAAGAAGATGTTCACCTCCTACGTCAAGAATAAGGATTCCCAAGATTCAATTATATTCGGTGATGGGAATCAAGGCAAGGTAAAAGGGTTAGGCAAAATTGCAATTTCCAATGAGCACTCTATCTCTAATGTGTTTTTAGTAGAGTCTCTTGGATATAATTTGCTATCTGTTAGTCAATTATGCAACATGGGGTATAACTGTCTATTTACAAATGTAGATGTGTCTGTCTTTAGAAGAAGTGATGGTTCACTAGCTTTTAAAGGTGTATTAGACGGCAAACTTTATTTAGTTGATTTTGCAAAAGAAGAGGCCGGTCTAGATGCATGCTTGATAGCTAAGACTAGCATGGGCTGGCTGTGGCATCGCCGCTTAGCACATGTGGGGATGAAGAACCTTCACAAGCTTCTAAAGGGAGAACACGTGATAGGTTTGACTAACGTGCAATTCGAAAAAGATAGACCTTGTGCAGCATGTCAAGCAGGTAAACAGGTGGGAGGAGCACATCACAGCAAGAATGTGATGACCACATCAAGGCCCCTGGAGCTGCTGCATATGGACCTCTTCGGACCCGTCGCCTATCTGAGTATAGGAGGAAGTAAGTATGGTCTAGTTATTGTTGATGACTTTTCCCGCTTCACTTGGGTGTTCTTTTTGCAGGATAAGTCTGAAACCCAAGGGACCCTCAAGCGCTTCCTCAGGAGAGCTCAAAATGAGTTTGAGCTCAAAGTGAAAAAGATAAGGAGCGACAACGGGTCCGAGTTCAAGAACCTTCAAGTGGAGGAGTTCCTTGAAGAAGAAGGGATTAAGCACGAGTTCTCCGCTCCCTACACACCACAGCAAAATGGTGTGGTAGAGAGGAAGAACAGGACGCTCATCGATATGGCGAGGACGATGCTAGGAGAGTTCAAGACCCCCGAGTGCTTTTGGACGGAAGCCGTGAACACGGCTTGCCACGCCATCAACTGGGTCTACCTTCATCGCCTCCTCAAGAAGACGTCGTATGAGCTACTAACCGGTAACAAACCCAATGTATCTTACTTTCGTGTATTTGGGAGCAAGTGCTACATTCTAGTAAAGAAGGGTAGAAATTCTAAGTTTGCTCCCAAAGTTGTAGAAGGGTTTTTGTTAGGTTATGACTCAAATACAAAGGCGTATAGAGTCTTCAACAAATCATCGGGTTTGGTTGAAGTCTCTAGCGACGTTGTATTTGATGAGACTAATGGCTCTCCAAGAGAGCAAGTTGTTGATTGTGATGATGTAGATGAAGAAGATGTTCCGACGGCCGCTATACGAACCATGGCGATTGGAGAAGTGCGGCCACAGGAACAAGATGAACGAGATCAACCTTCTTCCTCAACTATGGTGCATCCCCCAACTCAAGACGATGAACAGGTTCATCAACAGGAGGCGTGTGATCAAGGGGGAGCACAAGATGATCATGTGATGGAGGAAGAAGCGCAACCGGCACCTCCAACCCAAGTTCGAGCGATGATCCAAAGGGATCATCCCGTCGACCAAATTCTGGGTGATATTAGCAAGGGAGTAACTACTCGGTCTCGATTAGTTAATTTTTGTGAACATTACTCCTTTGTCTCTTCTATTGAGCCTTTCAGGGTAGAGGAGGCCTTGCTAGATCCGGACTGGGTGTTGGCCATGCAAGAGGAGCTCAACAACTTCAAGAGAAATGAAGTTTGGACGCTGGTGCCTCATCCCAAGCAGAATGTTGTGGGAACCAAGTGGGTGTTCCGCAACAAACAAGACGAGCACGGAGTGGTGACAAGGAACAATGCTCGACTTGTGGCAAAAGGTTATGCCCAAGTCGCAGGTTTGGACTTTGAGGAGACTTTTGCTCCTGTGGCTAGGCTAGAGTCCATTCGTATCTTGCTAGCATATGCCGCTCACCATTCTTTCAGGTTGTTCCAAATGGATGTGAAGAGCGCTTTCCTCAACGGGCCAATCAAGGAGGAGGTGTATGTGGAGCAACCCCCTGGCTTCGAGGATGAACGGTACCCCGACCACGTGTGTAAGCTCTCTAAGGCGCTCTATGGACTTAAGCAAGCCCCAAGAGCATGGTATGAATGCCTTAGAGATTTCTTAATTGCTAATGCTTTCAAGGTTGGGAAAGCCGATCCAACTCTTTTCACTAAGACATGTGATGGTGATTTGTTTGTATGCCAAATTTATGTCGATGACATAATGTTTGGTTCTACTAATAAAAAGTCTTGTGAAGAGTTTAGCAGGGTGATGACGCAGAAATTCGAGATGTCAATGATGGGCGAGTTGAACTACTTCCTTGGGTTCTAAGTGAAGCAACTCAAGGACGGCACCTTCATCTCTCAAACGAAGTACACGCAAGATCTGCTGAAGCGGTTTGGGATGAAGGACGCCAAGCCCGCAAAGACTCCGATGGGAACCGACGGACACACCGACCTCAACAAAGGAGGTAAGTCCGTTGATCAAAAAGCATACCGGTCAATGATAGGGTCATTACTTTACTTATGTGCTAGTAGACCGGATATTATGCTTAGCGTATGCATGTGTGCTAGATTTCAATCCGATCCTAAGGAATGTCACTTAGTGGCAGTGAAGCGAATCCTTAGATATTTAGTTGCTACGCCTTGCTTCGGGCTCTGGTATCCAAAGGGGTCTACCTTTGACTTGATTGGATATTCAGACTCCGACTATGCTGGATGTAAGGTCGATAGGAAGAGTACATCGGGGACGTGCCAATTCTTAGGAAGGTCCCTGGTGTCATGGAACTCTAAGAAACAAACTTCCGTTGCCCTATCCACCGCTGAGGCCGAGTATGTTGCCGCAGGACAGTGTTGCGCGCAACTACTTTGGATGAGGCAAACCCTCCGGGACTTTGGCTACAATCTGAGCAAAGTCCCACTCCTATGTGACAATGAGAGTGCTATCCGCATGGCGGAAAATCCTGTTGAGCACAGCCGCACAAAGCAGATAGACACCCGGCATCACTTTTTGAGAGACCACCAACAAAAGCGAGATATCGAAGTGTTTCATGTTAGCACCGAGAACCAGCTAGCCGATATCTTTACCAAGCCTCTAGATGAGAAGACCTTTTGCAGGCTGCGTAGTGAGCTAAATGTCTTAGATTCGCGGAACTTGGATTGAATTGTAGCATACATGTGTTTATGCCTTTGATCATGTTCATTCTGCATTTTGTTGCTAATTGTGGTGCTCAAGTTGTACAAACACTCCCTGGACCTCACAAGTCCGTTGCAAAGTGATGCACATGTTTAGGGGGAGATGTGTTACAACTTGACCCTTTGAGACTAACCATATGCTTGAGTTTGCTTGTTTTAGTCTCGAAGGAGAATTGAAAGGGAAAAGGTGGACTTGGACCATGAAAGACTTCCACTGCACTCCGATGAGAGGGTAACTTATTCCAAGTTCATCTCATGAACTCTTATTGCCATTTGCTCTTAATTGAAGATTTTGGTGAGGCAATGGGGTTAAAGGGCCAAGATTGATCCCGTTTTGGTGCTTGATGCCAAAGGGGGAGAAAATAAAGGCCAAAGCAATAAATGGATCAGCTACCACTTGAGAGATTTGAAAATAGTAGAGTAAAGCTTTTGGTTTGTCAAAACTCTTTCATGTTTCTTGTTGGCTTCTTGTGGGGAGAAGTAGTGATTATGGGAAAAAGGGAGAGTTTTTGAAATCTTTGATCAATCTCTTTTGGAATGACTCTCTTTATGCTTCAACATGTGTGTTTGACTTAGAGATAGAGATTTGAATTTGATTTGCAAAAACAAACCAAGTGGTGGCAAAGGATGATCCATATATGCCAAAATTGAATAAAACTCAAATTTATTTTTATTTGAAGTGATTTTGCACTTGTTCTAGTTGCTTTATGTTGTGTTGGCATAAATCACCAAAAAGGGGGAGATTGAAAGGGAAATGTGCCCTTGGGCCATTTCTAAGTATTTTGGTGATTGAGTGCAAACACATGTGCTTAAATGTGAATCTATGCCCATGGATGAACAAAGTGCAAATCACATGTAAAGGTATGTTTCTAAGCCTTAGTACATTATTTTGAAGACTAATGTATTGTGTCTAAGTGCTTGAAACAGGAGAAATTGAATAAGAGAAAAGTTGGTTGTGTACAGCCAAAAGGCTGTTCGGTCTGGAGCACTGGACTGTCCAGTGGTGCACCGGACAGTGTCCGGTGCGCCAGACTGACTCGGGCGAACTGGCCGCTCTCGGGAATTCACCGACGGCGTACGGCTAAAATTCACCGGACTGTCCGGTGTGCACCGGATTGTCCGGTGAGCCAACGGTCGGCCGGGCCAACGACCGGCCGCGCGATCTGCGCGAGACACGTGGCCGAGCCAACGGTCGGAAGGGGGCACCGGACTGTCCGGTGTGCACCGGACATGTCCGGTGCGCCAACGGCTCCCAGATCTGCAACAGTCTGCAACGGTCAGCAGCGCTGTTTATGGAAAGAAATCGGGCACCGGACAGTGTCCGGTGTGCACCGGACTGTCCGGTGCACCCGACGATAGAAGGCAAGGATGGCCTTCCAGATTTGTTCTCAACGGCTCCTAGCTGCCTTGGGGCTATAAAAGGGACCCCTAGGCGCATGGAGGAGGACACCAAGCATTCCTACAACATTCCTAAGCATCAAGACATCGATCTCGCGCATTCGTTTCATTGTGATAGCATATAGAGCTCTTGTGGAGTTGTGAACTCTTTGAGTTGTGTTGCGAGCTCTTGTTGCTACTTGTGTGCGTGTTGTTGCTCTGATCTTTTAAAGTCTTGTGTGCATTGCTCATTCCTTCCTTACTCCGTATTTCTTTGTGAATCTCAAGTGTAAGGGCGAGAGGCTCCAAAGTGTGGAGATTCCTCGCGAACGGGATATTGAGAAGAAAAGCATAACACTGTGGTATTCAAGTTGATCATTGGATCACTTGAGAGGAGTTGAGTGCAACTCTCGTCCGTTGGGACGCCACAACATGGAGTAGGCAAGTTTTGTACTTGGCCGAACCACGAGATAAATCACTGTGTCTTCTCTGTGTTGAACTTCTTGTGATTATCATATTGTGCAAGATCTTCGCTCTAGCCACTTGGCATTAACTGTGCTAACGCTTAACAAGTTTTTGTGGCTGTAAGTTTGAATTTTACAGGATCACCTATTCACCCCCCCCCTCTAGGTGCTCTCAGTCTGGCAACGGTTCTTTGCTCCGCTTCTCGCCTCCTTCTTAGGTTTTCGCAACCTGAGAGATTTAGCCAGAGAAAAGGAAACCGCCCACCCAGTCCTTTCCGCCGCCACCCCCTTTTGCTCGGTGATGGCCGACCGGGTGACCATCGTCTCGCCGCGCGACCCATGGCCTTTCTCCACAGTCACGGCGGATGACCTGAAGGATCTTGTTGCTGAGGGTTTACTTCGCCATCTCTCTGATGAGAGGCAGCCGGAGTGGATTCCCCCCGCGAGCGGAGCCGCTCCGTCCCCGCCGCCGGGGTACGTCGTGAGCTTCGTCTCCTTCCACGAGCGGTGATTCGGTGTGCCGGCAAGCCGCTTCATGCGGGCGATCCTGCACAACTATGGGGTGGAGTTGCACAACCTCAGCCCCAACTCCATCTCGCAAGCCGCCATCTTCGTAGCGGTGTGCGAAGGATACTTGGGGATCGCCCCCCACTGGGACTTGTGGACTCATCTCTTTTCCGCGGAGCTTTTTGCTTCACCGACGGGGTAGAGAAGGGTCCATGCGGCAGTGCGGGCCGACGGCTGCATCCTCTAGCTGAGGCAGTCGCGGGCGTCGCAGTATATTCCCGCCGTCCTTGCGTCCTCGAATAAAGGGTGGCAGCGCCGGTGGTTCTACCTCCGGAATGACGGCGAGATGCTCCCGCCGTTTTCTCAGCGAGTGGTCACCGTCGCCGCCGATGCTTGGCGCTACGGGACCCCGCACGACAGACAGAAGAACCTCGAGCCCCTTCTCAAGGCCCTAGAGGCGTTGCGGAAAGGAGGGCTCACCGCCGCGGGAGTGATTGCCGCCATTCACCGCCGGAGGGTGCTTCCCTTGGCGGAGCGGCGGTTGCCGCTTTGGGAGATGACGCCGGAGGCTGACTTGGAGGGCTCGCGGATGTCCTCAGATCCCCTTCCCATCGACGTTCTCCATGGGCGGGTGGCCGTCGCGTTGGGAAAATCGGACGCCAGCGCCTTCTCTCAGCCCTTGATGTGCCCCGACCACGGGTGTGTGACCCTGGTGAGTGTCCGCTCCTTCTTTCTCCTTGCGTCGGATTACCCTTGGTCCTTACGGTCGAGACTTTTCATCTGTCTCCAGGAGGTAGGGTGGCACAAGCCTTCCCGGCCACGGGTCCCGGAGGACGCGGTGGACCGAGCAGCGCGGCGGGTTGCCGCGGAGGAGAAGAAGAAGAAGGATGCGGAGAAGGCTCGGGCCCGCGAGCGGACGCGGGCCCGAGACGCCTTGGAAAAGCTCCGTCGTCGGCAGGTGAGGGATGGACTCCCGAGGGAGCCGTCGCCGGAAACGCCTGACGACGACAACAATGATGAAGACGATGACGAGGATGACGACATGGCTGCCCGCCTCGGCCTCAGCCCGGGTTTGAGGCTAGGCCAGGAGTCGCCAAGCCAGCCCCCGAGCGGGCTGGCGCCGTCAGTTCCCGGAGTCGGGACGCCGAGGTCCCGGCCCGAAGAGCGGGGGTAGACCGAGGGGGTACTTGACCCCTCGGTCGGGGAAGTTGAGGTGACCCCGGGGAGTCAGGCCGAGGCGTCTGTTCCCCGAGAGCCGTCACCCACGCCGGTAGTGCAGGAGAGCGACCCTCAGGTCGCCGTGGCAGCGCCAGGGCAGTCCGTCTCCCGGGCGTTCAAGGTGCCCAAGGCGAGGATGGTGCCGAAGCTAGCGGTGAGGCGGACCTCGGCGGTACCTTCGGGGGTCGAGATCCGAGAGACCTCTCCTCAGACACGGTTGATCATGGCCCGGAGCGGGTAAGTACCTTGGAACGTCTTCGTCCTGGCTCCTCATTCGTATGTCCCGACCGCGACTCTCCTTTCCTCCTCAGCAAGCGAAGCCATGGCCTGACCGACCTGGCTCCCCAGAAAGCCCTTAAGACGGCGTCGGCTTCCGCAGCCGGTACCGCGCCGGGCCTCGCCGTTCAGCTGACCTTCTCGCAAGGCGCTCCACAGCGGGGGGCTCAGGCGGCACCGGTCGCCGTGGAGCGAGTTCCCGAGGCCGGCTCTTCTGACGAGGTGGTCGTCGCGCTGGGGGAGGCGGCTGGCGCGGACGTGGCCTCGGGCCCATCGGACATGCCGCCGGTGCTGGCGCCAGCTGCTGCTGAAGCCGCTGCCGTCCCAGTCGGGGAGCGACCTGTCGCTGCCGACGCTGAGATGGCCGAGGCGTCGGCGCTCGGTGCCTCGGAGGAGGGGGGGGCGTGGAAACGCGATCCGTCCCGCCGGGCGGCAGCCTTGTCCCTATGCGGCGGAGCTCCGAGAGGCGGCGCCAGTTGCTCCGGTTCCGGACCCGTGAGGCTTCAGATCCCTTCTTCGTTCTTGACGATGAGAGGGAGGAGCAGTCTTGGGACGAGCTCCGCGAATGTGCCGAAGCAACGGTGGGGTCACTCCGGTCATCCTTGGAGGTTTTTTGCAGGGACGTCCCCAAGATCCTCCAGGTAATGATTTCAGGCATACCTTTTTTGTGACCAAGGCGTCTTTTGTGACGCCCCGCTTCCTTCCCTCAGGATCTGACGGATCTGAGCGCCGCCAAGTCGTTGTTCATCCGCCACGAGGTCGATATCTGGGGCTCGCTGCGATCCCTGAGGACCTCGCTCGCCGGGGCTACTGCGCGCCTTTCCCAGCAGGGCGCCGAGGTGGCGGACCTTCGATTGCTCTACGCCGATCTGAGAGAGGAGGCGGCAGCGGCACGCGCAGAGGTGCAGCGACGGCAGTCGGAGTTCGACCAGGTCGTCGATGAGCGAGATCAATCTCGGGGCCGGACTGCCGAGGCCAAAAGCCGGGTCGGAGCCCTTGCAGCAGACCTAGCCGTAGCCCAGGCCGCAGCCTCGGAGCAGCGTGCCCGAGCCGGAGGTATGTCCTGGCTGTTTTCGGTTTTTGTTTCAGCTCGTTTCCTCCACTTGTGTTTGAGGCTTTGCGCTCTGGCTGCTCGCAGAGCTCGAGTCTGCCCTTGATGAGTCCACCAGGGCGCTTGCCCAGGCGGCCGAGCAGAGGGAGGCCGACCATGCGGCCATGTCCGAGGCCATCTCGGACTTCTGCCGGGTCTTCGGCTTCGGCGACGTCCCCTTAGGAAGCTCCCCTCAAAGTCGCCTGCAGGCCTTGGGTGACCACGTGCACGATAGACTCCGTGAGGCGCTACACCACGGCGTCAGGCGGGCCTTCGCCGTGCTCGCTTCCCACTACGTCGTGGATCTGGAGCGGGTCAGCGAGGGGTATTGCCTCCCTGACGAAGATGAAGCCGCCCTAGCTGAAGTCCAGAGGCTCGCCGCGGCCGCCGCGGGCTCGAGCGTAGTGCTGGTGACCACCTTCGAGGCAGAGATCCTCCTGCCTGCGTCGTCGTTCGAAGCCGGGGTGGATTCCGCCGAAGGCGGGGACGAAGCCGAAGGCGCGGCTCCTTCCCCGGGCGACGCCTGATTCTGCCGAAGCAGTTTCCTTTGAATGCACGTGTGTCTTTTGCGGCCATTGAGGCCCAAAACACTTTATTATCGTAGCATAAAGTCGTGCCCCTTTTCCTTTCATTTTGCGTGTCCGGCCCCGTTCATCAGCAGCAGGGTGCCTTGCCCAAGTAGGAGTCATATTTCGTGGTAGGTGACGAGTGAGGTATCCGTAACCCAGAGGCGTAGGAGTCCCTCGGCTCAGTCAGCCTTGCCACTTACATGCACCTGCGTTCGCTTCTTGGGGTTCTGCTACCGACATAGCCGAGGGAACGCGGAAGCCTTTTTGATTGAAAATTTTGACACAGGGGGGGGTTCCCCCTTTTAGCCCCCGAGGGAGGGTCGGGCTTTGCCGAGGCAAGGCTGACCCTTCCTTGATGACTAAACTTTGCGTGGGAATGAGGCATACGAACAACTTGAAAACATCTTAAGGGTAGAAGCGACGTAGCTGTTGGATGTTCCAAGCATTGCTGTAGACCTCGCCTTGACTGTTGGCCAGCTTGTACGTTCCGGGCTTCAGAACTTTGGCGATGACGAACGGCCCTTCCCAGGGAGGCGTGAGCTTGTGCCGCCCTCGGGCGTCTTGTCGCAGCCGAAGCACCAGGTCGCCCACCTGGAGGTCTCGGGACCGGACCCCTCGGGCGTGGTAGCGTCGTAGGGACTGCTGGTACCGCGCCGAGTGTAGTAAGGTCATGTCCTGAGGCTCTTCCAGCTGGTCCAGCGAGTCTTCTCGATTAGCTTGGTTGCTTTGGTCGGCGTAGGCCCTCGTCCTCGGGGAACCGTATTCTAAGTCTGTGGGCAAGATGGCCTCGGCCCCATAGACTAGAAAGAACGGCGTGAAGCCCGTGGCTCGGCTCGGCGTTGTCCTCAGACTCCAGACCACCGAGGGGAGTTCCTTCATCCATCGCTTGCCGAACTTGTTGAGGTCGTTGTAGATCCGAGGCTTGAGTCCTTGTAGAATCATGCCATTGGCACGCTCTACTTGCCCATTCGTCATGGGGTGAGCCACGGCGGCCAGTCCACCCGGATGTGGTGATCCTCGCAGAAGTCCAGGAACTTTCTGCCGGTGAACTGGGTGCCGTTGTCGGTGATGACGGAGTTCGGGACCCCAAAGCGATGGATGATGTTGGTGAAGAACGCCACCGCCTGTTCGGACCTGATGCTGTTTAGGGGTCGGACCTCGATCCACTTGGAGAATTTGTCGATGGCGACCTACAGGTGCGTGTAGCCCCCGTGTGCCTTCTGCAAGGGGCCGACGAGGTCCAGACCCCACACAGCAAAAAGCCAGGTGATGGATATCGTCTGTAGGGCCTGAGCGAGCAGGTGGGCCTGCCTTGCGTAGAACTGACACCCTTCGCAGGTGCGGACAATTCTAGTGGCGTTGGCCACCGCCGTCGGCCAGTAGAAACCTTGTCGGAAGGCGTTTCCAACAAGGGCTCGAGGTGCTGCGTGATGGCCGCAAGCCCCCGAGTGTATCTCTTGTAGGAGCTCCTGACCTTCGGCGATGGGGATGCATCACTGGAGGATGCCTGAGGGGCTGCGGTGGTAGAGCTCCTTCCCATCTCCCAGCAAGACGAACGACTTGGCGCGCCGCGCAAACGCCGAGCTTCGGCTCGGTCGAGGGGTAGCTCTCCTCGGTGGAGATATTGCAGGTACGGGGTCTGCTAGTTTCGATTAGGCGTGACCCCGCTTCGCTCCTCCTCGATGCGTAGTGCCTCACCCTCGGGGGTCGAGGGTACTTCAGACCGAACCGAGGGTGCCTCGGGCTGGGTCGAGGGTACCTCGGACTGAGCCGAGGGTACCTCGGACTGAGCCGAGGGTACCTCGAACTGAGCCGAGGGTGCCTCAGGCTCGGCCGAGGCCTTCTCAGGCTCGGGCGTGTCGTCGGTCTTGACGGAGGGTTGATGCAGGTCTCGGGAGAAGATGTCCGGGGGGACCGTCGTTCGCCCCGAGGCTATTTTAGCCAGCTCGTCCGCAGTCTCGTTGTAGCGTCGGGCGATGTGGTTGAGCTCGAGCCCGTAGAACTTGTCTTCCAGGCGCCGAACCTCATCGCAGTAGGCTTCCATCTTCGGGTCGCGGCAGTGGGAGTTCTTCATGACTTGGTCGATGACGAGTTGCGAGTCACCGCGAGCGTCGAGGCGTCGGACCCCTAGCTCGATGGCGATGCACAAACCGTTGACCAGAGCCTCATACTCAGCCACATTGTTGGACGACGGGAAGTGGAGGCGTAGCACGTAGCGTAGGTGCTTTCCGAGGGGCGAGATGAAGAGCAGGCCCACGCCTGCTCCTGTCTTCATCAGCGACCCATCGAAGAACATGGTCCAGAGTTCCGGTTGGATCGGAGCTGTTGGGAGCTGGGTGTCGACCCATTCAGTCACGAAGTCCGCCAAGACCTAGGACTTGATGGCCTTCCGAGGGGCGAACGAGATCGTTTCGCCCATGATTTCCACCGCCCACTTTGCAATTCTACCCGAGGCCTCTCGGCACTGGATGATCTCCCCCAGGGGGAAGGATGACACCACAATTACCGGATGAGACTCGAAGTAGTGTCGCAACTTCTGCCGTGTCAGAATCACTGCGTATAGCAGCTTCTGAACTTGTGGGTAGCGGATCTTGGTTTCGGACAGTACCTCGCTGATGAAGTAGACTGGCCTCTGGACGGGCAATGCATGCCCCTCTTCTCGTCTCTCAACCACAATCGCGGCGCTAACCACCTGAGTGGTCGCGGTGACGTAGATCAAGAGGGCTTCTCCAGCAGCGGGAGGCACCAAGGTGGGCGCGTTCGTGAGGAGCGCCTTCAGGTTCCCGAGGGCTTCCTCGGCCTCAGGGGTCCAAGTGAAGCACTCGGCCTTCCTTAAGAGGCGGTACAGAGGCAGGCCTCTTTCGCCGAGGCGTGAGATGAAGCGGCTCAGAGCCGCAAGGCATCCCATGACTCTCTGTACGCCTTTCAAGTCCTTGA
The DNA here is from genome assembly GCF_902167145.1 of Zea mays. Taxonomy (NCBI): domain Eukaryota; kingdom Viridiplantae; phylum Streptophyta; class Magnoliopsida; order Poales; family Poaceae; genus Zea; species Zea mays. The sequence continues at coordinate 168,355,011 of NC_050102.1, forward strand.
TGGGCCCCATGCTGGTGATGGCCGCGATCTTCTCCGGGTTGGCCTCGATGCCCCGCTCGGAGACGATGAACCCCAAGAGCATGCCTCGGGGAACCCCGAAGACACACTTCTCGGGATTAAGCTTCACGCCTTTCGCCTTGAGACATCGGAATGTCACTTCAAGGTCGGAAAGGAGGTCGGAGGCTTTCCTCATCTTGACTACGATGTCATCGACTTAGGCCTCGACCGTCCGGCCAATGTGTTCGCCGAACACATGGTTCATGCACCGTTGGTACGTCGCACCCGCATTCCTCAAGCCGAACGGCATGGTGACATAGCAGTACATGCCGAAGGGTGTGATGAAAGAAGTCGCGAGCTGGTCGGACTCTTTCATCCTGATTTGGTGATACCCTGAGTAGGCATCGAGGAAAGACAGGGTTTCGCACCCAGCAGTGGAATCCACGATTTGGTCGATGCGAGGCAGAGGGTAGGGAACCTTCGGACATGCTTTGTTTAGACCAGTGTAGTCTACACACATCCGCCATTTCCCTCCTTTCTTTCTCACAAGCACAGGGTTGGAAAGCCATTCGGGATGGAATACCTCTTTGATGAACCCTGCCGCCATTAGCTTGTGGACCTCCTCGCTTATGGCTCTGCGCTTTTCTTCGTCGAATCAGCACAGAGGCTGCTTCACGGGTCGGGCTCCAGCTCGGATATCCAACGACTGCTCGGCGACATCCCTTGGTATGCCGGACATGTCCGAGGGACTCCACGCGAAAACGTCGGCGTTCGCGCGGAGAAAGTCGACGAGCACTGCTTCCTATTTGGGATCGAGCTCGGAGCCGATCCGGATCTGCTTGGAGGCGTCGCTGCTGGGGTCGAGGGGGACGGACTTAACCGTCTCCGCTGGCTCGAAGTTGCTGGCGTGGCGCTTCACGTCTGGCACCTCCTTAGAGAGGCTCTCCAGGTCGGCGATGAGGGCCTCGGATTCGGCTTGGGCCTCGGCGTACTACACGCACTCCACGTCGCATTCGAACGTGTGTCGGTACGTGGGGCCGACGGTGATGACCTCCTTGGGGCCCAGCATCTTGAGCTTGAGGTAGGTGTAGTTGGGGAGGGCCATGAACTTCGCGTAGCATGGCCTCCCCAGTACTGTGTGGTAGGTTCCTCAGAACCCGACCACCTCGAACGTGAGGGTCTCCCTTTGGAAGTTGGAGGGCGTCCCAAAGCAGACGGGAAGATCGAGTTGTCCGAGGGGCTGGACGCACTTCCCGGGGATGATCCCGTGGAAAGGCGCAGCGCCTGCCCGGACCGAGGACAGATCAACGCGCAGGAGCCCGAGGGTCTCGGTGTAGATGATGTTGAGGCTGCTGCCTCCGTCCATGAGGACCTTGGTGAGCCTGACATCGCCGATGACGAGGTCGACAACGAGCGGGTATTTCCCCGGGCTCGACACGCGGTCGGGGTGGTCGGCTTGGTCGAAGGTGATGGGCTTGTCGGACCAGTCTAGGTAGACTGGCGCCGCCACCTTTACCGAACAGACCTCCCGACGCTCTTGCTTGCGGTGCCGAGCCGAGGTGTTCGCCGCTTGCCCACCGTAGATCATGAAGTAGTCGCGGACCTCGGGGAACTCTCCTGCCTGGTGATCTTCCTTCTTATCGTCGTCGCGAGCCCTGCCACCCTCCGCGAGTGGCCTGGCCCTGTGAAAGTGGCGCCGAAGCATGGCGCACTCCTCAAGGGTGTGCTTGACGGGCCCCTGATGATAGGGGCACGGCTCCTTGAGCATCTTGTCGAAGAGGTTGGCACCTCCGGGGGGTTTCCGAGGGTTCTTGTACTCGGCGGCGGCGACAAGGTCCGCATCGGCGGCGTCGCGTTTCGCTTGCGACTTCTTCTTGCCTTTCTTCTTGGCGCCGCGCTGAGTTGACGCCTCGGGGGCATCTTCTGGTGGGCGGCCCTGGGGCTGCTTGTCCTTCCGGAAGATGGCCTCAACCACCTCCTGGCTAGAGGCGAATTTGGTGGCGATGTCCATCAGCTCGCTCGCCCTGGTGGGGGTCTTTCGACCCAGCTTGCTCACCAGGTCGCGACAGGTGGTGCCGGCGAGGAACGCGCCGATGACATCTGAATCGGTGATGTTGGGCAGCTCGGTGCGCTGCTTCGAGAATCGTCGGATGTAGTCCTGGAGAGACTCTCCCGGCTGTTGTCGGCAGCTTCGGAGATCCCAGGAGTTCCCAGGGCGCACGTACGTGCCCTGGAAATTGCCGGCGAAGGCTTGGACCAGGTCGTCCCAGTTGGAGATCTGCCCCGGAGGCAGGTGCTCCAACCAGGCGCGAGCGGTGTCGGAGAGGAACAGGGGGAGGTTGCGGATGATGAGGTTGTCATCGTCCGTTCCACCCAGTTGGCAGGCCAGCCGGTAGTCCGCGAGCCACAGTTCCGGTCTCGTCTCCCCCGAGTACTTTGTGATAGTAGTCGGGGTTCGGAACCGGGTCGGGAACTGCGCCCGTCGTATGGCACGGCTGAAAGCCTGCGGACCGGGTGGTTCGGGCGAGGGACTCCGATCCTCCCCGCGGTCGTAGTGTCCCCCACGCCTGGGGTGGTAGCCTCGGCGCACCCTCTCGTCGAGGTAGGCCCGACGGTCGTGGTGATGGTGCTCGTTACCGAGGCGACCCGGGGCCGCAGGCGCTGTGTTGCGCGTGCGCCCGGTGTGGACCGAGGCTTCCCGCATGAATCGGGAAGTCGCGGCGCAATGTTCCGAGGGGTACCCCTGCCTTCGGGAGGCGGAGCTTTCGGCCCGTCGGACCGCGGCGTCCTCCAGGAGATTCTTGAGCTCTCCCTGGATTCGCCGCCCCTCGGTGGTTGATGGCTCCGGCATCACGCGGAGGAGCATTGCCGCTGCAGCCAGGTTCTGGCCGACTCCGCTGGAGGTGGGTGGTGGCCTTACCCTGACATCGTCAGCGATGCAGTGCTGGATACCCTGGGGTAGATGACGCACTTCTCCGGCCGGAGGTTGGCCCGCCCATTCCTGCCCGACATCCCGGCGGATCGGCTCAAGTGTTCCTGCTCCCTCGTCGAGCCTGGCCTGCACCCCGCGGATTTGCTCGAGCTATGGGTCATGACCCCCCGCCGGAACGGGGACCACAACTAGATCCCGTAGGATGTCAACGCGAGGCACATGCCTAGGGAGATCACCGTTCTCCGGCATACCAAGATGGTTGCCTTCGTTGGGACCCCCTAGATCGACGTGGAAACATTCACGACTTGGGCCGCCGTCCTCGTCGCCGAGGCTGCGGCTACCGTCGGAACAGTCGGAAAGGCAGTAGTCACACGCGGTCATAAAGTCCCGCATGGCACTGGGGTTACCAACTCCGGAGAAATCCCAACAGAAGTCGGGCTCGTCATCTTCCTCGGACCTCGAGGGCCCGTAGGTCGAGACGTCCGTCAGCCGGTCCTAGGGTGACCGCATACGATACCCCAGAGGGTTTGGACTCGCCTCAACGAGAGCGCCCACCAAAGCGAAGTCGCTTGGCGGGTCGAGGCTGAATCCGAAAGGCGTGAGATGGGAATCGGTGGGTACCTCTTGGTCGACGGGCGGTGACGAAGTCCCGTCAGAGACTGACTGCACCGTCGTCCCAGGTACCAGGGTGACGCCCAGCAAGTCCTTCGCGAGCGTGCTGGCGTCGTCCGTTTGCTTGGGATTGACACGTTGCGGGGAGACGACGCTCGTCTTCGTCTCAGACGTGAGGTCGATGCTCGACGTGCCCCCCGTTGGGGCGCCGGCGCAGTCGACTCGCTCGACAGCCGACGAGGTGCCGCCTCCTGCTTGGCCTTGGTTGCCCCGCCTCCTCTTCCATCGGCGGGGGAGAGGACAGGGCGAGCTCGAATGCTGTTCTTCCACCACGCGGGGAAGACGTCGTCGATTCCGCCGCCGGCGGGCGGGCTGTCGGCCGCCATTGTCGCTGTCGCACGGCGGGGGAAGGAGTATCATGTCGTAGCTGCCGTCGAGGGACATGAACTCAAGACTCCCGAAACGGAGCACCGTCCCAGGCTGGAAAGGTTGCTGGAGACTGCCCATCTGGAGCTTGACGGGAAGCTGTTCGTCAACACGCAGCAGGCCCCTACCTGGCGCGCCAACTATCGGCGTTTCGAGACCGGGGGGTCCCTGGACCGACGAGTAAACTGTCGCCGTGTGCCCCAGCCCAGATGGGTCGGCGCGAGACGGAGCGCGAAGGGGGGAGGCAGCCGGAGGGAGACGGGCGTGAGTGGTGGAAATCCCGCGGCCTTCGTGTTTGTCTCGCGCCCAGGTCGGGTGCGCTTGCAGTAGGGGGTTACAAGCGTCCACGCGGGGGGGGGGGGGAGCGAGCGGCCTCACGCGAGCGCCTGTCCCGTCCTTCCCCGCGCGACCAACCCTCTGTAAGAGGGCCCTGGTCCTTCCTTTTATAGGCGCAAGGAGAGGATCCAGGTGTACAATGGGGGTGTAGCAGTGTGCTAACGTGTCTAGCGGAGGAGAGCTAGCGCCCTAAGTACATGCCATCGTGGCAGCCGGAGAGGTTTTGGCACCCAGTTTGTGTGGTGTCGTGGTCGTCGGAGGAGCGCTGGAGCCTGGCAGAAGGACAGCTGTCGGGGCTGTCGAGTCCTTGCTGACGTCCTCTTGCTTCCGTAAGGGGGCTGAGAGCCGCCGTCGTCATAGAGCGTGCGGGGCGCCATCATTACTTGTCTGGCGGAGCGAGCCAGATGGGACGCCGGTCTTGTTCCCCGTAGCCTGAGTCAGCTTGGGGTAGGGTAATGATGGCGCCTCCTGTTGACGTGGTCGGTCCGTGCCCTGACTTGGGCGATGTGGAGGCTCCTCCGAGGTCGAGGTCGAGTCTGTCTTCCGAGGCCGAGGTCGAGTCCGAGCCCCTGGGTCGGGCGAGGCGGAGACCGTCGGCTGAGGCCAGGGCTGAGTCCGAGCCCTAGGGTCGGGCGAAGCGGAGTTTGTCGTCTTCCGGGGCTGAGCCCGAGTCCGAGCCCTGGGGTCGGGCGGAGCGGAGTTCGTCGTCTTCAGGGGCTGAGCCCGAGTCCGAGCCCTGGGGTCGGGCGAAGCGGAGTTCGTCGTCTTCAGGGGCTGAGCCCGAGTCCGAGCCCTGGGGTCGGGCGAAGCGGAGTTCGTCGTCTTCCGGGGCTGAGCCCGAGTCCGAGCCCTAGGGTCGGGCGAAGCGGAGTTTCCTATGGTGTCTGAGGCCGGGCCTGGCCGCTTGTCAGCCTCACTCTGTCGAGTGGCACAACAGTCGGAGTGGCGCAGGCGGCGCTGTCCTCTTGTCAGACCGGTCAGTGGAGCGGCGAAGCGACTACGGTCACTTTGGCTCTGTCGACTGGAGGGCGTGCGTCAGGATAAAGGTGTCAGGCCACCTTTGCATTAAATGCTCCTGCGATTTGGTCGGTTGGCGTGGCGATTTGGCCTAGGTTGCTTCTTGGCGAAGACTGGGCCTCGGGCGAGCCGAAGGTGTGTCCGTTGCTGGAGGGGGCCTCGGGCGAGACGTAGATCCTCCGGGGTCGGCTGCCCTTGCCCGAGGCTGGGCTCGGGCAAGGCATGATTGAGTCCCTCGAATGGACCGATCCTTGACTTAGTCGCACCCATCAGGCCTTTGCAGCTTTGTGCTGATGGGGGTTACCAGCTGAGAATTAGGAGTCTTGAGGGTACCCCTAATTATGGTCCCCGACAAACATATACTCATACTATGCCCCTAATCAGATCATCGAACGTCTTGTTCATGCCTCACACAAACATCGACAAAGAATTCTTCAGACCATAAGGCATAACAACATAACAATAAAGCCCCTCCATTGTTACAAAGGCAGTATATTTCTTATCTTCCCTAGACATCTGTATCTGGAGGAACCTAGAGTATGCATTTAAGAAAGACAAAAGATCTCACACGGAGGTGGAGTCCATGATCTTATCGATACATGGGAGTGGATACGGGTCTTTGGGGGCATGCCTTATTGAGGCTGGTATAGTTGATGGTCATCCTAAGCTTCTGTAACACCCTGAATTTTGGGGTATGTTGGGGGCCTTCGTCTTCCGAAGGTCCTCAAAAACATGATTTAACAATATTTCTGGAGTATAATACATGAGCAGATACCTTCGGACTCAGATCAGAACCGCAGCGTGAGAAGCACAAAGAATACGAAGGATGATGCAGAGCCGAAGCTATGCGCGAGGGAGCTTCGGCATGGTAGCAGAAAAGGGAACCGACTTAAAAGGGAAAAGGCTATTTAGACCTCGATGGATCACTATAGAGTCATTAGCAAATGTAAAGGACATGGGTGTAATTTTACATGGGCTACTTCCCGCGCCTATAAATAGATGAACAATGTTCTTGTACTGTTCACGCTAACTTGGCATTTGCTTTTGCGTCACGCTTGTACCCTTACCTTCTTTCAAGCCAAAGGTACATTTGTAACTTGATATCATTTCTATTTTTCTATGATAATAAAATATAAATGAGTCGATAATAATACATAATTATTCATGTTATCTTTTACATTTCATATGATTCTCTTTTCATTACCATACGTTGCACTGATGAAGGTATGTCCTTCATAACCTTCGTCCGAAGATCATTATATCCTAAGGGAAATAATGCCTCGAAGGACGAAGGGCATTAATGTTTAACATTTTTTGTGTTGCCTTGTTATTAATTCATAGCATTTGAGAACAAGTCCCCAACATTGGCGCCCACCTCCGGTGAATCCTTTTCGACCACCTTCAGCAGGCACTGACCTTCGTCATGCCACCGAAGAAAGCTTCAGCGACAGGGGTTGCCGCTCTGCAGCCGCTGGACCCAAACCAGGAGACCCTTTCTCTTCGAGAGGCCCGAAGCCAGAAGAGGAAGGCCACTAGTCCAACACCCCAGGAGGATGGGTTGGACTAAAAAATCAGAAACATGGAGATGCTTCATCAACAAGTACAAAGGAAGAAGGAGAAGATTGCTCGACTAGCCGACCTTCAAAGGCAGATTGACGAAGCCACTGAAGAAGTACGCCATCTTGCTCAAGATGAACAAGAACGAAGGCCCCAACACAGGGAGCTTCATCAGGAAGGCTTGTTCGATGATGATGGATGGTATGATGATTTTAATCATGGTACCTTTACTTTTGACGATGCTTCTCCCCTGGAAGCAGAACTGCAGGCTATCCCATGGCCCCCATCATATAAGCCACCTCACCTTCCGATGTGTGATGGGCATTCAGACCCGAAGCAGTTTTTGATGAGTTATGAAGCAACTATATCTTCATACGGAGGCAACACAACTGTCATGGCCAAGTCCTTCGTTATGACAGTTTAAAATGTGGCTCAAACATGGTATTCTTCTCTTCGGCCAGGGACTATCACTTCATGGCAGAAGCTCAAGGACATGCTGGTGACAAGTTTCTAGGGCTTTCAGACAAAACCAGTCACAGCTCAGACTCTATTTCAATGCACGCAGAATCATGAGGAGTATCTCCAGGCATACGTCCAAAGATTCTTGCGTCTGAGAGCACAAGCGCCTACTTTGCCCAATGAAATTGTCATTGAGGATATGATCAAGGGGCTTCGTCCAGGACCTACTGCCCAGTATTTTGCTAGAAAGCCTCCACAGACTTTGGAGAAGCTGCTTCAAAAGATGGATGAATACATCTGCGCTGATAATGATTTTCGCCAAAGAAGGGAGGAAGCCTACAGGTTCTCTGAGATGACCAGGGGCTTTGGAGGGAGAATCCACCCAAGGCATGTCAGGTCAATCCACTCCACCCAGAGTGACAACAGAGGAAGTCAACAACAGAGGCCACAATATTTCTCGCAAGCTTCGGGGCAGCAACAAATCTATCTTCGGCCGCCAGCTCCAAGAGGCAGAGGCGCCAGGGGCTTCGGAGGAAGGTTTGGGGATCAACCTAGGAAAATTTATTGCTTATTCTATGGTGAGGACAAGGGCCATACTACAAGGATGTGTCATGTCACCATTCAGAAACAAAAGGAAAAAGCAGAAGCTGCAGCTCAGCAGAACCAGCCGAAGCAGGTCATGCATACTGCTTCGTATCACTCACCATGCATACCAGAGTATGTGGGTAACCATCCTGCAGCGTCTGTTGCTTCGGCTAGTCAGCCACAGGCATCCTGGCCACAACCTCCACCTCCGCCACCACTACAACCTACGTATTCACGAGGCCAGCAGCCAGAAGGGAGCCAACAGACCCATCAGCAGCGAGATTTCAGGGAGGAGTCCGAAGCTCGCACAGTCAACAGTACTGTGCCAGAATCGAAGCATATCTACTAAGAGATATCCTACCCCTGAAACGGTTTTTACAATTCATTATCATTTTCTTTTTTAATAAGGAACAATCATTGAAAACCTAGTTCTTTTGTCGTTTTCAATTTCCTGTAATAGCTTCGTTCTTGCCATAGTATAATATATCTTCTCCACAGACTCACGAAGTTCAAAAAAGTCGCTGAAGCTCAAAAGTCGTTCCTAAGGGAACGCGGGGCTAAAAATCACATTACAAGTTTCACCGAAGCTACAAAAAGTCGTTCTAAGGAACGCAAAGTAAGTTTGCCGAAGCTACAAAAAGTCGTTCCTAAGGGAGCGCAGTGTAAGTTTTCTGCTCAAAAGTTGTTCCAAAGAGAATGCAGAGCCAAATACTGCCGAAATATAAGGTGAAGCGCGAAAAGTCAACGCGAATACCAGCGAAATATAAGGCGAAGAAGTTCAAAAGACGTTCATAAGGGAATGCAGAACTTACAGCGAAAAGTCAGCGCTGATACACCGAAAAATAAACGGTGAAGCCGAAAAATAAACGACAAAAAGATTGTGTATTCCACTATGGGGATGTGTCTTCGGCACAAATATCATTTTGCATAGCATAACATCATCACATCATTTCGCATAACATAACATCATACATCATATTGCATCAATGGCACAAGAAGGGGATACAATGTTGACCTTCAGAGAATGCTTCGAAAAAGTGAAATTGTGCTAAGGCACAAATTAAGTTTTGAAGAAATACAACTTTATCAGCTCTGATATGGAGGAAAAAAATCTATTGTTGACGAAGCATTAATGTTTTTGCCATGATTGGAGGATTTTTTACGAAGCATAAAAGCCCTTCTTTACGAAGCGTGAAAAGAAGGGAAGGTGTTTTTTCGCCGAAGGCTCAAAAACGGTATGTACATAAAAGTTTCATGCATCGCAAAGAAATGAATTACAACGCCATTTAGATGTTACATTCAAAACCCATGAGCACCAAATATTACAAGCGTAGTCCAGCAAATGTTACATTCATATTCTGGCAATGTTTTTACAATAGCTATTCTTCTTCTTTCAAAACTTTATCTGCAGCTTCGGTCAGCAGTTGGGTGACGACTTCGTCCATAATAGTTTCGGCCATGCTAATAATTTTTTGTTGAATCCTTCGCCTTTGGGTCGGCCAGTGACTCGAAGGGCTCTGGGGAGGAGATAGTTCAGCTGCGGTAGAAAACATAAATTAGTTCGAAGTCATAAAAATAAACAATAAAGTTAAAAGCTATTAAGTAATACCTATCCGCCTTTCGAGTTTCGCAGCTTTTTCAGCTGCTTTCGTTGCTTCTCTATCGTCATGAGTATCTTTTTCGCTTTTCTTTATTATTTCGTGGGCCATCCCTCGGCCATCATTTTCCTAGATGACAGTGAAATTTTTTCCGCCAATTAAGCTTGCTTCGGCCGAGGGGTCCTTCGTATCGTCAACAGAGAAAGCAGCTTCGGCTTGGGCCAAAATTTTCACATGTTCGCACCCTGCTTTCTTCAAAATAGCTGCAACTCCTCTTGCACCAGAGAAAGCACAGACGTCCCCGTGGTCGCTCAAAATTTCTTCAAAAGCTTTGGTGTCGTTGCTGATCCACTCAATTGGGCCTTCGGGGTCGCCCCGTATGAAGTTATCTTCACTTGAATATGCGTCAACGTTGGCGAAGCTAGTTTTTATCTTTTTCACGCATTCTATAGATTTTTCAAAACATCTTTCTTTTGAGGTGCGAAGTTCTGCAACTGTTTTTCTCAGTAATTTTTCCAGTAATCACTGGCATCTCGTTTAGCTTCGGCAACAGCGCATTTTAATTTGGCTTCAGCCAGCTGTTTCCGAAGGTCTTCAATTTCACATTTCTGGGCAACAGCACATTTCACATCTCGTTTAGCTTTGGAAGTAGCTTCGTCTTCTTTTATTTTGCTCACCAATGAATTTAATATTTTATCTTTTTCAAGACATTCGTTCCATAGTTCAATTACTTCGGAACGAAGGTTGTTTAGAGCTATAGTGCATCCTTCGTCTTCGATATTTTTCTGCGCCCTGAGGGCATTGCTAAGAATTAGGCCCTGCAAAAGAAGTACGGTATTGAGTATAAGCAAATAAAAAAATTCGTTTTTAAGTACAAAAAATTGATTTGCACACCTTTATACTATTATATGCTAAACTGTCGGCCAATTCATCTTTCGATAGCACCGAAAGCCCGTCTTCTAATGTCGGGAATCCGAAGCTTCTGCTCATCTCCCGGCAGACAGAAATCTCCTTGCTGTCTGGGAGACAATACAAGAAATCCTCTTCTCCACTGTCGTTGAATACTAATGCCCCTTTGGATATTTCAGCTTCTGGGCATAGTGTTGAGCTTCTCGTTCTTCTTCTTTAGAGAGCTTTTTTCCTGAAGCATGACGGATAATATATTCAATATTTTCTTTCAAAGCTTCGGGAGAAGGAGCGGCAACTTTTTTAGGCAAAATATGTTCTATAGCTTCTCCCTCCGCTGCCTTTTCTCCAATTTCCAAGGATTTCTCCTTGGTGGGCTCTGAAGGCCCAGCTTCGGCATCGGCCCGGCTAATTGAAGCTTTGGCTTCGGTCGGCTTTGTCTCGGTCTCAATCTGTGTTTTCGAAGACTTGGCAAATTTTCCTGGAGTAGAGCTTGAAGTTTTTATCGTCTCCAGCACATCTAATACACTAGCCATCCTTTTTCTCTTAGGGGTTGCTGCCAGATCTTTTTGTGTCTTCGGCGCCTCCACTCTTACCGAAGGGCTTAGAATTTCTGATGTTTTTGCCTCTTCGGTTCTCGGTTCTTCAATTTTGTCAGCCTTCGGCATTGCAGCCGGCTCTTCAATCCTATGCGTAAGGGCGGGTCCTTTGGCTTCAGTAGCCGAAGAGGTCTCACCGCCAAATTCAGGCACTATGGCCGGTTCAATGTAGTGCGGTCGGTGAGTAAGAACCTTCACCTTTTTCCTCTTCGGCGCGGGCTCGCTTGGAGAAGCTAAAGCAACATCCTTCCCAGAAGTTGCACCCTTTCTTTTCTGCCCCCGCGGTGGGTACCGATAGTCAGGATACACAAATCCAATAGCGTCAAAAACCCTATTTAGTCTTTTCTTTTTCGGCTCCCGAAGGCCGCAGATAATGCATTATCTTCAGACTTGGAGTATGCTCCAAGTAGTTCATCACTAGTATTTTCAACACATTTCATCCAGTCATCGTCTGGTTCGCTAAATTGGTCTCTAAACCTGAAGGTATATTTCAATCAAACCAAACCACCTTCGCTAGGGTTGTTGATGGTCTCTTTTGGCATCTCCCAGTTATCTATCAATGGCCATATCCTGTAGGCCACATGTTCTTGGACTAAATCCCTTGTCTCGATGAAAGAGCAAACTATGCCGAAGGCCCTTCGGCATCCTTCGGCTGCTTCATTAATTTCTACCTTCGGTTTCCGAAGGCCGAAGCGGGAACAAATGGGGCGCATGATGATCTCTGTAATGTCTTCCCTCGCCTTTAAATCATTTTTCACATAGAACCATTCTTTCATCCAGTCTCTGGGCCATCTCTTCCGAAAAGTTGGCACTGGGCAACTTGAGCCTGAACGAGCAACGAAGCTATAGCAACCAAAATTGTTATGATACTGTTCCTTACCCCAGGGCTTCGTCTGATATGAAAGTTCGTGCATGCTGTAGAAACATTTTGCACTTGGCTCCAAACCTTGACTCCTCACGGCCCAGACGAAGATCCCCATTCTGATAATTGCTTCGGGAGTAATCTGGTGAAGGAAAATCTCATATATCTTTAAAACTTCAACCACAAATCTTCTTAAGGGGAACCGAAGCCCAGCCTTGAAGAAGCTTCGATAGATCACGACTTCATTTTCTTCGGGAACAGGAACATTCCTATCTCCGTTGTTAGCCCTCACAATAGACATATCTCGAAAATACCTTCCTCTCATATTATCAAGATGACTCTGTCTGATAGTCGTTTTTCCAAAAACTGCATGACTTGGTCGCCAGGGCCGATCTTCGGAGTCTTCGCCCCCACTTTCCGCATCATAACTGTCGCTATCATTGGTATCTTCAGATAAGCCTTCTAGAATCTCCTTAGTAATATTTTATGTATTTGTCTTTGCTATTGATTCAATAAAGCCAGCAGTCTTCTCCTCAAGGAGCTTCTCCTCCTCGCTCAACTTTGTCTCAGCAACAACTTTTTTATCTTGAGACATCTTCTCTTCGGAAATGGTGAAAATGTGTTCTTAAAGCCGAAGCTTAGAAAATCTAAAAACCAAGCAAGCATTGGTAGGCAAGAGCTAAAAAATTGAGCAAACAAAACAGGCGGCAAGTAGCGTACCAAATGTGCTCGAGGTGGGTTCTTATTTATACGCCCAGTGCGCTCCAAGTTGGAGGGCCCCGTCTGTCATTGACTGTTGCTATTCTAGCAAAGGTAAGGTGTTTTTTTGGACCTTTGGCTTAGGGCCTTCGTCCATACCGCAACATGAATTCGTTATTCTAACAAATTAACCTTGCGAGGGGCTACTGTTGGGGGCCTTCGTCTTCCGAAGGTCCTCAAAAACATGATTTAACAATGTTTCTGGAGTATAATACATGAGCAGATACCTTCGGACTCGGATCAGAACCGCAGCGTGAGAAGCACAAAGAATACGAAGGATGACGCAGAGCCGAAGCTATGCGTGAGGGAGCTTCGGCCATTCATATTCTGGCAATGTTTTTACAATAGCTATTCTTCTTCTTTCAAAAATTTATCTGCAGCTTCAGTCAGCAGTTGGGTAACGACTTCGTCCATAATAGTTTCGGCCATGCTAATAATTTCTGTTGAATCCTTCACCTCTGGGTCGGCCAGTGACTCGAAGGGCTCTCGGGGAGGAGATAGTTCAGCTGCGGTAGAAAACATAAATTAGTTCGAAGTCATAAAAATAAACAATAAAGTTAAAAGCTATTAAGTAATACCTATCCGCCTTTCGAGTTTCGCAGCTTTTTCAGCTGCTTTCGTTGCTTCTCTATCGTCATGAGTATCTTTTTCGCTTTTCTTTATTATTTCGTGGGCCATCCCTTGGCCGCCATTTTCCTAGATGTCAGTGAAAAATTTTCCGCAAATTAAGCTTGCTTCGGCCGAGGGGTACTTCGTATCGTCAACAGAGAAAGCAGCTTCGGCTTGGGCCAAAATTTTCACATGTTCGCACCCTGCTTTCTTCAAAATAGCTGCAACTCCTCTTGCACCAGAGAAAGCACAGACGTCCGTGTGGTCGCTCAAAATTTCTTCAAAAGCTTTGACGTCGTTGCTGATCCACTCAATTGGGCCTTTGGGGTCGCCCCGTATGAAGTTATCCTCACTTGAATATGCGCCAACGTTGGCGAAGCTAGTTTTTATCTTTTTCACGCATTCTATAGATTTTTCAAAACATCTTTCTTTTGAGGTGCGAAGTTCTGCAACTGTTTTTTCCCAGTAATTTTTCCAGTAATCACTGGCATATTGTTTAGCTTCGGCAACAACGCATTTTAATTTGGCTTCAGCCAGCTATTTCCGAAGATCTTCAATTTCACATTTCTATGATAATAAAATAGAAATGAGTCGATAATAATACATAATTATTTATGTTATCTTTTACATTTCATATGATTCTCTTTTCATTACCATACGTTGCACTGATGAAGGTATGTCCTTCATAACCTTCGTCCGAAGATCATTATATCCTAAGGGAAATAATGTCTCGAAGGACGAAGGGCATTAATGTTTAACATTTTTTGTGTTGCCTTGTTCTTAATTCATAGCATTTGAGAACAAGTCCCCAACATTGGCGCCCACCTCCGGTGAATCCTTTTCGACCACCTTCGGCAAGCACTGACCTTCGTCATGCCACCGAAGAAAGCTTCAGCGACAGGGGTTGCCGCTCTGCAGCCGCTGGACCCGAACCAGGAGACCCTTTCTCTTCGAGAGGCCCGAAGCCAGAAGAGAACAAGTCCCCAAGAGGGTATAAAAAATTATTTGCTATGTACTCAATATTCAGGTGTTACTCTTTTCTTTCTTCGCTTTTCTTTCACCTCTTTAAAAACAACAGAGTTATTATGTTCTATGTTGATGGGAGCCCTAAAAGTGTCGTGGTTGTTGCATTCATGCCGTTGCATAATGTTTCTAAGTGCGATAAGTGTTTGAAACATGATAATATATCTTCTAGAAATTTTATGGTAAATTTTCATATTTTTCTAAATATTTTTCTATTTCCCCAAATTAAAAAATCTAATTATTTGAGGTACTTAAATTTTTTTCCAAAAGTTCTAAATATGTTTTTTGAGTTCATTGGGTGCCAAGTAGTGTCTAGGAATTTTCCTAGAATGTTTGAAACCTTCGAGATATTTTTCAGACATTGAAAACGACTTCAACCTTTTCTGGAATTATTTTAAATTAAAAATGTGATAATTACGAAAAATAAAATATCTTCAAACCCTAGAAATATATATATGGCTGGAACCCTCTCGTCGAGCCCTTTCCAAATTTCAAAATCGTTTACCTAGTTTAGATACACAACTCCCAGAATTGCTCGCTGAAGTTCGGGACGGTTCTAATTTGGGCGATAACTTTGGTGAGCAATTAATTTCAATTCGTGCATCACCGGTGGAATCCGAGGGTACCGCTGTGTTTGTCTCATCGAGAGCTTCTCTCGGTGCCTTTGATTCGTCGATCTGACCGACGATTCATCCCCAATCGATGTTTTTCACCTCGGTTCCAGTGAGGGTTTCTTCTCCGGTGAGCCCTTCCTACATTGTTGCCCAAGGAGTTATTCATTTTTGTTTCCCCCGCGCAGCCCCTCTCTCTCCACTCATCCCCCCTCTTCCCCCGGCGGCGGCGCCCCTCCCCCTCTTATTTACCCACGCAGGTCCTCCCGACGGCGATGTCTCGCCCCCTCTCCTCCCCTTGGCATGGTGAGAGGAAGGAGATGGAGGGACGAAGAAGATGATGATTTTGAGAAAACCCTAGATAATTTTAAAATTGTGCGCAGAGATACGTTTCAATTCAAAATCACGGTAACATTTGTGTTTTAAATCTGATTCACTCCATTCAAGTCGTGTTAGATTCGTATTAAAATTGTCTGGATGTTAGAAGTATTATTTTCTGCAATCACATATTTTATTTAATTTATTTAAATGTTTGTTTGACCGATGGTTATTAAAGTAACATTGCAATTTAAATCTAATTTAGGGTTTCGATTTGCAAGTTTAAAAACAAACACCAATGTGGTTAACCCTAACTGAAATATTCTTTATTGATAGTTGTTTAGTACAAACGTGCTATCTATTTATTAGTCCTCGCGTGCCGCGTTGGCCCGCGTGTCATGTGCGTGCTGTGCGCGTGTTGCCATACTGTTTCTCACGTTGCGCATTTCGTCTTGCGCCATTAATTCGCTTAGCTTAGAGTCACTAATATTATTTAAATTACTTGTTTAACTAAGAGCTGTTAGCGTAGCAGATTAATTAAAACTAGGCGATAACCCTATGTTCCATTTAATAAATGTTGATTAATGCAAGTATGTCGAATTAAATGATCTATTTCATATTTGTATAACGTAAACACAATAATTTCTCAATTGTAGCTTCGATCTCGGTGTTTCTTTTTCTCGTGTGACCATATAAGCGAGCACTATTTTGTATTGCACGTGTTTATAATGTTTTCCCCTGTATGGTGTACTGTTCCTTTCTGTTTCAAGAATGTTGAATGTGTGTTCGTACTCACTTTGATAATGTTCTGTCCGCGGAGACCGAGGAAGTTGCACGAGAAGCCCCTAAGCAGCAGCAGTTTGGTGAAGGCAAATGTCCTCTAACTTATTATGTTCTAATTACTTCATAATTCATTGTCCCACATACTACGATTAACCTAATGATTGACTAGCTTTCTATTTATCTTGTTCTTGATTACCTTTTTGGGTTGAGTTATTATGATCAGCTACATGCTAGTGCTCTACTCTAATCAACGAACATAATGAGAATTACTTTATGATAAGGCCTTCATAGTCGGCTACCTGTGAAGGCCTTAGCTTATAATAATACATAGCTTTATTTAGTGCCACAATCATTACATATCTTTATTTAGTGCATTCAGTTACAATAAGAACACAAACTAGAAGAACTATTGTTGATAAGATAAACATGAGGGTAGTCTCTTCTTCCCACATGGTGGCTTCTACATCAACAACACCACACCAAACTTGGGTACAGGGCACGAACTACTCAAAATTCCTCCGACATGAAATCAAGATCCTCTGTAAAAAATAACGGGTGAACACAAAGGTACTCAGCAAGTCCCACCTCGCCCTTACATGGAGGGAGTTACAAATTAGTATGCAATGATCAATGAACATGATTAATGAATGCATTATTGGAACTATATCCTTGCTTGTTATCCATCTCATAAGTTAGTTAGATCAACTAGTTGAAGTGTCCACACCATAATCTATCCTATACTGAGGACGCACACCATTCGAATGGATTATACACTCTGTAGAGGTTGTACGCTGTACTGAAAGGGAAATAGGCTTACACCTTTTCCTATTTGATTTTGGTGGTTGAATTGCCCGACACAAATAATTGGACTAACTAGTTTGCTCTAGAATATAAGTTTTACAGGTGCCAAAGGTTCACAATAAACCAATACAAAGTTAGAAGAAAGGGTTCAAAATGAAAGGAGCAAAGCAACCGAAGGCTGCCCTGGTCTGGCGCACCGGACAGTGTCCGGTGCACCACCGGACAGTGTCCGGTGCACCAGGGAGATCAACTCCAAACTTGCCACCTTCGGGAATTCTAGGAGCCACTCCGCTATAATTCACCGGACTGTCCGGTGTAGCACCGGACCGTCCGGTGAGCCAGGCGGAGCAACGGCTCCAAGCGCCAACGGTCGTCTGCAACAGTACAGGAACAGTGAACAATGTTCACTGTGCGCGCAGAAGTCAGAGCAGGCGTCAGAAGGCACACCGGACAATGAACAGTGATTGTCCGGTGCACCACCGGACTGTCCGGTGGCCCCACCTGTCAGAGCTCCAACGGTCGGAACCCAACGACCGGGTGACGTGGCTGACGCACCGGACAGTGTCCGGTGGCGCACCAGACTGTCCGGTGCGCCATACTTCTTTTGGTGGTTGGGGCTATAAATACCCCCCAACCACCACACTTCAATGCATCCAAGTTTTCAGCCATCAAACCTCATACAAGAGCTATAGACTTCATTCCAAGACACAATCAAAGAGATCAAATCCTCTCCCAAGTCCGGAATCACTCCAACCAAATTAGTGACTAGAGAGAGAGACATTTGTGTTCTTTTGAGCTCTTGCGCTTGGATTGCTTTTCTTCTTCCTCTATCCTTGTTTCCAACTCAATTGTAATCAAAGCAAGAGACACCAATTGTGTGGTGGTCCTTGTGGGGACTTAGTGTCCCGTTTGATTGATAAGAGAAGCTCACTCGGTCTAAGTGACCGTTTGAGAGAGGGAAAGGGTTGAAAGAGACCCGGTCTTTGTGACCACCTCAACGGGGAGTAGGTTTGCAAGAACCGAACCTCAGTAAAACAAATCACCGTGTTCATCCGCTTTATTTCTTTGTTGATTTGTTTTCCCTCTCTTTCGGACTCAATTATATTTCTAACGCTAACCCCGTCTTGTAGTTGTGCTCAAACTTAATAAATTTCAGATTTGCCTATTCACCCCCCTCTAGGTGACTTTCAATTGGTATCAGAGCCCGATACTTCATTAGAGCCTAACCGCTCGAAGTGATGTCGGGAGCATCCGCCATGAGGGAGATCGGGACCGGCAACAAGTCCGCAAGCTCGGGGAGAACACACTCAAGGGAGTCCGCCCACAAGCACAAGGAGGAATCCTCTTCCTCCATCAAGTCCCAATGGAAGGGTGACAAGAAGAAGAAGATGAAGAAGGTGGTCTACTACGAGACCGACTCTTCGTCACCCTCCACCTCCGGCTCGGAATCGGCATCCGCCACTTCTAAGCGCCATGAGCGTAAGAAGTATAGTAAGATGCCCCTTCGCAATCCACGTATTTCAAAACACACTCCATTACTTTCTGTCCCATTAGGCAAACCACCTATGTGGAGTGATAAAATGAGGCATCACCTAACCTCACTCCACAAAAGTATATGGGATATTGTTGAGTATGGAGCGCAGGTACCAAAGAGAGGGGACAAGGATTATGATCCGGAGGAGGTCGAATAAATCCAACACTTCAACTCCCAAGCCACTACTATAATCCTCGCCTCTCTAAGTCGAGAGGGATATAATAAGGTACAAGGGTTGAAGAGTGCAAAGGAGATTTGGGACGTGCTCAAGACCGCACACGAAGGAAACGAGGTGACCAAGATCACCAAGAGGGAAACGATCGAGGGGGAGCTTGGTTGCTTCATGCTTCACCAAGGAGAGGAGCCACAAGCCATGTACAACCGTCTCAAGACCTTGGTGAACCAAGTGCGCAACCTTGGGAGCACCAAATGGGATGACCATGAAATGGTCAAGGTTATTCTTAGATCACTCGTTTTTCTTAACCCTACACAAGTTCAACTAATTCATGGTGATCCAAGATATCAACTAATGTCTCCCGAGGAAGTGATAGGAAAGTTTGTGAGCTTTGAACTAATGATCAAAGGCTCCAAACAAATCATCG
The DNA here is from genome assembly GCF_902167145.1 of Zea mays. Taxonomy (NCBI): domain Eukaryota; kingdom Viridiplantae; phylum Streptophyta; class Magnoliopsida; order Poales; family Poaceae; genus Zea; species Zea mays. Next base: position 168,373,937 of record NC_050102.1, read on the forward strand.
AGCGAGGCGCCACCTCCACACCTAAGGTGCAACCCGTCGCCTTCAAAGCGTCGGAGGAGAAAAATGAAGAGTCTACATCAAGTAGGCTCCCCATCGACGCCTCAAAGCTCGACAATGAGGAGATGGCTTTATGTAGCATCCCAAAAATTCAAATCCTGAAATTTTCTCAAACTCGCTCTAAATTCAAAATGAATTTCAAATTTCATTTCAAAATGTTTGTTTGCGAGTTGATATCAACAAATAAAGTATAGTGGTCTATATTCTCTCTAAAATCCTCCTCAAAATATCCTACAAATATTTCCCCAGTGAGCCCCCTCAAATTGTTTACAGAAATACTGCCCAGATATTTCCCTAGTGATCATCTTCAAGTTCTTTCCAGAAATACTGCCCAAATATTTCACAGATATATCCCCAAGTATTTTCTTCCTAAGAAATACCTTCAGAATCATTTTTCAAGTCCCTACAAATATTTTCTTCATAACTTTTCTCATGCTCATACGTATACGTATGCCTCCAGTGTCATACGGTGAGCTCTACAAGCTAATCTCACTTATACAAGACAAATACATGCTAATCTCCCACTAATCCTCTCATCTTCCCACTAATCCTCTCATCCCCCCCCTAATCCCCCCACCATGGCTATAAATAGAGGGGCAAGGGCCTCCTCTCATCCCACCCCAAGCCATTTCATGGCAACTCTCTTCCCCCCCACACACACTCACTCCATGTTCCACACAAGCACAAGGATCGTTCGATCGTTCTTCGATCGTTCGTCCCCTGTTCTTAGTTTGTTCGTTCGTTCGTCCGATCGTTCGTCCGATCGTTCATGGTTCGTTCGTCCGTTCGTCCGATCGTTCGATCGTTCGTCCGTTCGTTCGTCCAAATAATCTTTTTCCTACCGTTATGCTGCCGAAATTCCGATCGTTCGTTCGTTCGATCATTCGATCGTTCGTTCATAGTTCCTATTCATCGTTCATCGTACGTTCATAGTCCCTATTCATCGTTCTTCCAGATAATCTTTGTCCTGCCGTTATGCTGCCGAAATTCCGATCGTTCGTTCGTCCGATCATTCGATCGTTCGTCCGTTCGTTCATAGTCCCTATTCATCGTTCATCGTTCGTTCATAGTTCCTATTCATCGTTCATCGTTTGTTCATACGACTATTCACCATCACTATTCATCATTACTATTCACTGACACTATTCACCATCGTTACTATTCAGTGTTACTATTCATCTTCGTTACTATTCATCATCGTTACTACTCATCGATGATATCTAGTAGCTTTTTCGTCGTCACTATTCATCGTTACTATTCATCGATTAGCCGATCACCCCAAATTTCAACTACTCATACATCATGCTGTCCAGTCCACCTAAGACCAGACAGACCCATATTCCAGTCATACGAACTCCGGTGACTGTGATTTTCCTTCCAGTAGGGAACTTCCCATCTGGTCACCCATCCTAGGTTTCTCTAAGTTGAGCACGCTTAACTTTGAGATTCCTTCGAACCAGGCTCCCAAACTCAGATTCCAATAATTCCCGTTTCTAAATTCTTATCAAACTATTCCCTACCCAACCATGTCATCCCTTAAGCATGGTCCATATTCCAGAAAACTCCCAAAATACTCTTGTTCCATATTCTGCCTATAACTCTCATGTTCATACTAAGTCAGACGATTCATTCGCCACTATTCTCACCAACAGTGAACTTCACTGTGCTACACCACATACACCCAGCTATAAATACACCCAGCTACCCTCTCCCTCTCCACACACACTCAACACCCTCAGCCAAGGCAAACACCCCACCCACTCAGTTACTCTGCTCTGCCGGCTACACGCATAGTGTCGCTTCGCCTCCAGTCAACTCTCCTGGTAAGCACCTCCACTCCACCACCAGTAATATCACAACACCACATGACACAGATTCTACTCAAGACTCTACCCATCCATATATCGCTATTCTGACCATTATACTAAATATTTGTTGGTATACTTGCTGGTTTGTATGTTTGCTTGTTCATGTTTCATAGTTATCGGAGCGTTCGTGTCGTCTCGTGGAGGCCAGATCTGCAAGTCTACACCAGGCGGTGGAGCCAGAAGCCAGTTCTGCGAGCTCCCCTTCCCCCTTTGCCGAATAAGCACGACAAGCTCACTGGATCCCTTTGATGCATAAATTACCTATGTTTTTCAACCACAACCCTCAGCCTGTTATTTTATGCATGATATGATTTTGTGACAAGTTATTATGGCCACCCAAGCCGCTTGCCGCAATCAATCCTTAATATATTTGTTACAAATGATTTGAGAAAGGGTGTGAGTTTTCAAAAGAAAATGCTTTTCAAAAAGTGTATGATGAAGGGTTTTCACCCTTATCACCTTGTGAGTGGGATAATCAGGGACTCCCTGGTTTAAGGGAGGGCCTAAGGTGTTGGCTCAGCTGGTTTAGGCGTGAGCAGAAGGATTGTCCCCTCATATAAGGACCGGTTTGTCATCTTCACTACCTGTACTCTTTAATAGTACAACCACTCGAGACTGTGTGGGCAGTCACTCAATCTGAACTCGTACGGTCCAACCCCAGGGTTATGAAGGCTGGGGAGCACCGGGAGGATAAGGAGGGGGAAAGTTTTGTCCGGTTTGGACATGGTGGTGGCCTGACTCCTTCCGGATAACCGTTAAGGTTAGGACGTGCGAGGAAAGAAAGAGATTCGGATTCGGGTCTCATTGGCCATGGGATCGCAGAGCCGAACTAGTGGGTAAAGTGTACACCTCTGCGCAGAGTTTGAAAACCTATTCGAATAGTTTGTGTCCACAGGAATGGACGAGTCTGGTATGGTATGGCAATTAATGTTTTGTTTTCCAAAAAAAGAGATGGTTTTGAGAAAAGTGATTTTTAAAAGGTTCGGCGGTTGAGCCGTGAGCTATGGTGGACGGGAAGTCCAGTAGCTGTTTTTGAAAATGAAACCAGTGGGAACTGCTGAGATACTTGGATGGTTTAGTCCAGGGGATTTTGTTATAATACTGAAAAACTTCCTGCTCCTTTTGGAGAGGATGCGCTTTGCAAAAATACAAAATGTTTTTCAAAACAACTCTGCATAAAATATTGTTGTTTCTGCAAAATATCCTGAGCTCCACATATTCCATGCATTATATCTGATTTCCCCATTCCGCGGGTGAAGGTGGGCTGCTGAGTACGTTTGTACTCACCCTTGTTTATTTGTTGTTTTTCAGAAAAAGGAGATCGGGTAAGAGTTACGACTGTTCCCAACCTTGCCTGTGGCTGTTGGACCGCTGAATTGCTTCACTGCGTATATCGGGCTGCTTCAGCCCCACTCTGATGATATGTCCCGAGTTGTGGACCAACTCTTAAAGTTGATCGCCACCTTTATAGGTTTGTCTCGTTTAAGCAGATCTGAAATCATCTGATGTATAAATGTGTTTACTAGCCTCCTGGGACTAGTAATTGTATCACATTTGAGTCCCAGAGGATTGGGACGCTTCACTTTAATCATCTAAAGCTTTCGCCAAATCCTCAAGCAAAGGAAGGGGAAAGATTACAAGCCCCGTTCCAAGAAGGTGTGCTACAAGTGTGGTAAGCCCGGTCATTTCATTGCTAAATGTCCATTATCTAGTGATAGTGACAGGGGCGACGACAAGAAAGGAAAGAGAAGAGAAAAGAAGAGGTACTACAAGAAGAAGGGCGGTGATGCCCATGTTTGCCGGGAGTGGGACTCCGACGAGAGCTCCACCGACTCCTCCTCCGACGAGGACGCCGCAAACATCGCCGTCAACAAGGGCCTTCTCTTCCCAAACGTCGGCCACAAGTGCCTCATGGCAAAGGACAACAAGAAGAAGGTAAAATCAAGATCCTCCACTAAGTATGCAACTTATAGTGATGAGGATAATTCTAGTGATGATGAGGACAACTTGCTTACTCTTTTTGCTAATCTTAACATGCAACAAAAGGAAAATTAAATGAATTGATTAGTGCTATTCATGAGAAGGATGAACTCTTGGATAGCCAAGAGGATTTCCTTATTAAGGAAAACAAAAAGCATGTTAAGACTAAAAATGCTTATGCTCAGGAGGTAGAGAAAAATGAAAAATTAACTAGTGAGCTTAGCATTTGCCATGACACTATCTCCAACCTTAGAATTGAGAATGCTAATTTGATTACTAAGGTTGAGAAGTCAAATAGTTGTGATGATTCAATTACCAATCTTAGAAATGATAATGCTAGTCTAATTGCTAAGATTGAAAAATTGAATGCTTCTCTTTGTAGCCTTAAAATTGAGAATGAAAAATTAATTGCTAAGACTAAAGATTTAAATGTTTGCAATGTTTCCATTTCCAATCTTAGAGATGAAAATGCTATTTTACATGCTAAGATTGTTGAATTAAATACTTGCAAACCCTCTACATCTACCGTTGAGCATGTCTCTATTTGCACTAGATGTAGAGATGTTAATATTGATGCTATCCATGATCACATTGCTATGTGAAAGCATCTAGGCCCCTAGTTGGTTTTAGTGATTAATGACAACGTAATGTTATATGTGACTAACGTGTATTTTGCAGAGACAAATGGTAAGTTAGGTCGCATTACAGGTAGAAGTACTACAACGGTGAAAACAATCCCAGAGATAAGAACTCGAAGCGACGGCTAAAACGACTAAACAAAAGGTGAAGGACTACGGAGTCCGAGTGTCAAGGAGATGTGGACACTTGTGATTTAGTTAGGTCTTTTATTCTCTTTTAGCCGTACTATAAAGAGGGGTTGTCGATGAGTAGTTTGACCAAGAGAGTTCTAGTGTAGTGTTGGTGCACAATCACACTCACATACAGTGCTAGGTGTCACTCTAGAACTCACTCACAAGTTAGAACGAAAACCGATTTGAAAATCAGCTGAAAAACAAGAGGTAGGGTTTCTGGCCCTGGGGCACCGGACTGTCCTATGCACCATCTGCCAGGTGGGCCAGGCTGGCCCAGGGGAAGGCCTCCCCGGGCAGCAAAACCCGAACGCGCCTGTTTCAGAAGTGAATTATAGTGGCACACCGGACAGTGCACCGGACAGTGCACCGGACTGTCCGGTGTGCACCGGACAGTGACTGTTCACTGTCCGGTGTGCCATGAGTCCAATGGCTAACTGTCAGAACTAGCCGTTGGAAACGACCGTTGGCGCACCGGTGGCGCACCGAACTGTCCGGTGCGCCCGTGCGCAGTGAAATGCCTGTAACGGCTAGTTGGTGGGTGAGGGCTATTTATACCCCCTCCACCCACCATATTCAATGTCTTGCACCCCACATTTATTCCAGCACATTGCTAGAGCATTGCAAGCACCAAAAGCCTAGTGAGGAGATTAGAGAATCTTAATCCCGCATTTGTTCCTCATTAGCGCTAGCGAGAGCCACCTAGAGCACACACCACTTGCATTAGGCTTCTCTTGGTCAAGCGAAAGTCTACGTCTTGTTACTCTTGGTGATCGGCATCACCTAGACGGCTTGGTGGCATTGGGAGCTCGGTGATCACCGTGAAGATCTTGTTGGTGACCCGACTCAAGTTTGTAAGCAGTCTCGAGGGATCCATCGCGCTAGAGTGGCAAAGGATCATCTCGTAGTGAGCACTTGGTTCTTGCGAGGACCAAGGGGGAGCGATACCCTTGTGCGGGTGCTCCAACGAGGACTAGTGGAGAGTGCCGACTCTTCGATACATCGGGAAAAAATGGAGGAGTCTTCTAAACCTTGCTTTACATTCCGCACTTAATTCAAGCACTTTACATTGTGTATTTGTTTAGCAAGTATTTGAAGTATTGTCTTAGCATTATTGTATTTCTAGTATTATTATCTTAGTGCTAGTTGTTGGGGTGAAGTTGGGCTCTTGCTTAGCTCTTGCTTAGATTTTAATTAGTGTTGATTTTTAGAAAAGCCCAATTCACCCCCCTCTTGGGCATCGTGATCCTTTCACTATGATTAAACAACAAAATGATCATATAGCAAAATTAGATGCTAAAATTGCCGAGCATGAACTAGAGAATGAAAATTTTAAATTTGCTCATAGTATGCTTTATAGTGGGAGACGCCCTGGCATTAAGGATGGCATTGGCTTTCAACAGGGAGACAATGTCAAGCTTAATGCCCCTCCTAAAGGATTGTCCAATTTTGTTAAGGGCAAGGCTCCCATGCCTCAGGATAACGAGGGTTATATTTTGTATCCTGCTGGTTATCCTGAGAATAAGATTAGGAGAATTCATGCAAAGAAGACTCATTCTCACCATGCTTTTATTTATAAGAATGAGGCTTCTAGCTCTAGGCGTTCTACACATGTTAAAATGCCTAAAAAGAAAACTCCTATTGCATCAAATGAACCTAATATTTTATTTAAGACTTTTGATGCTTCATATGTGCTCACTAACAAATCAGGCAAAGTAGTTGCCAAATATGTTGGGGGCAAACACAAGGGGTCAAAGACTTGTGTTTGGGTACCCAAGGTGCTTGTTTCTAATGTGAAAGGACCCAAGACCGTTTGGGTACCTAAGAACAAGGCCTAAATTTGTTTTGTAGGTTTATGCATCCGGGGGCTCAAGTTGGATCATCGATAGCGGGTGCACAAACCACATGACAGGGGGGAAGAAGATGTTCTCCTCCTACGAGAAAAACCATGATCCCCAAAGAGCTATCACATTCGGGGATGGAAATCAAGGTTTGGTCAAAGGACTTGGTAAAATTGCTATATCTCCTGACCATTCTATTTCCAATATTTTTCTTGTAGATTCTTTAGATTACAATTTGCTTTTTGTTTCTCAATTATGCAAAATGGGTTACAATTGTCTTTTTACGGATATAGGTGTTACTGTCTTTAGAAGAAGTGATGATTAAGTAGCATTTAAGGGAGTGTTAGAGGGTCAGCTATACTTAGTAGATTTTGATAGAGCTGAACTCAACACTTGCTTAATTGCTAAGACTAACATGGGTTGGCTCTGGCACCGCCGACTAGCTCATGTTGGGATGAAGAATCTTCATAAGCTTCTAAAGGGAGAGCACATTTTGGGACTAACCAATGTTCATTTTGAGAAAGACAGGGTTTGTAGCGCATGTCAAGCAGGAAAGCAAGTTGGTGTTCATCATCCACACAAGAACCTCATGACGACCGAGAGGCCACTTGAGCTACTCCACATGGACTTATTCGGCCCGATCGCTTACATAAGCATCGGCGGGAGTAAGTATTGTCTTATTATTGTGGATGATTATTCTCGCTTCACTTGGGTATTCTTTTTGCAGGAAAAATCACAAACCCAAGAGACTTTGAAAGGATTCTTGAGACGGCCTCAAAATGAGTTCGGCTTGAGGATCAAGAAAATAAGAAGCGACAACGAAACGGAGTTCAAGAATTCACAAATTGAAGGCTTTCTTGAGGAGGAGGGCATCAAGCATGAGTTCTCTTCTCCCTACACGCCACAACAAAATGGTGTAGTGGAGAGGAAGAATAGAACTCTATTGGACATAGCAAGGACCATGCTTGATGAGTACAAGACTTCGGACCGGTTTTGGGCGGAAGCAATCAACACCGCTTGCTACACCATCAACCGCCTCTACCTTCACCGAATCCTCAAGAAGACATCGTATGAACTCCTAACCGGTAAAAAGCCCAATGTTTCATATTTTAGAGTCTTTGGTAGCAAATGCTTTATTCTTGTTAAAAGAGGTAGAAAATCTAAAATTGTTCCTAAGGCTGTAGAAGGCTTTTTACTAGGATATGATTCAAACACAAGGGCATATAGAGTCTTTAACAAGTCCACTGGACTAGTTGAAGTTTCTTGTGACATTGTGTTTGATGAGACTAACGGCTCTCAAGTAGAGCAAGTTGATCTTGATGAGCTAGATGATGAAGAGGCTCCGTGCGTCTCGCTAAGGAACATGTCCATTGGGGATGTGTGTCCTAAGGAATCCGAAGAGCCTCAACAAGCACAAGATCAATCATCTTCCTCCATGCAAGCATCTCCACCAACCCAAGATGAGGATCAAGCTCAAGATGATGAAGATGAGGATCAAGAAGATGAGCCACCTCAAGAGGAGGGCAATGATCAAGGGGGAGATGCCCATGATCAAGACAAGGAAGATGATGACGGTCCAAGGCCGCCACACCCAAGAGTCCATCAAGCAATACAACGAGATCACCCCGTGAACACCATCCTCGGCGATATTCAAAAGGGGGTAACCACTCGATCTCGTGTTGCTCATTTTTGTGAACATTACTCCTTTGTGTCTTCTATTGAGCCATATAGGGTAGAAGATGCATTAAGGGATTCGGATTGGGTGTTGGCGATGCAAGAGGAGCTCAACAATTTCACGAGGAATGAGGTATGGCATTTAGTTCCACGTCCTAACCAAAATGTTGTAGGAACCGAGTGGGTCTTCCGCAACAAACAGGATGAGCATGGTGTGGTGACAAGGAACAAAGCCCGACTTGTGGCCAAGGGTTATTCACAAGTCGAAGGTTTGGATTTCGGTGAAACCTATGCACCTGTAGCAAGGCTTGAGTCAATTTGTATATTACTTGTCTATGTTACTTACCATGGCTTTAAGCTTTATCAAATGGACGTGAAGAGTGCCTTCCTCAATGGACCAATCAAGGAGGAGGTCTGTTGGGGACTTGTTCTCAAATGCTATGAATTAAGAACAAGGCAACACAAAAGGAGGTTAAATGATTAATTTCCTTCGTCCTTCGAAGCATTATTTCCCTTGGGATATAACGATCTTCGGACGAAGGTCGTGAGAGACATACCTTCATTATTACGGCACATGATAGTGAAAATGAGAATCACATGAGATACGAAAGATAACATGAACATTTATATATCATTATCAGCTCATTTCTATTTTATTATCATGGAAAAATAGAAATGAGATTAAGTTACAAATGTACCTTCGGCTTGAAGGCAAAAGTACAAGCGTGACGCAAAAGCAAATGCCAAGTCAGTGTGAACAGTACGGGAGCACTGTTCACCTATTTATAGGCACGGGACGCAGCCCATGTAAAATTACACCCATGCCCTTTACATTTGCTAATGACCCTATAGTAACCCATCGAGGTCTGAATAGCCTTTTCCTTTTTAAGTCGGTTTCCTTTTCTTCTATCATGCCGAAGCTCTCCTGCACATAGCTTCGGCTCTGCGCCAACCTTCGTGTTCTTTGTGCTTCTTCATGTTGTAGTTCTGATCCAAGTCCGAAGATACATGTTCATGTATTATACTCCAGAAACATTGTTAAATCATGTTTTTGAGGGCCTTCGGAAGCCAAAGGCCCCCAACAGTAGCCCCTCGCATTATTAATTTGTTAGAATGATAAATTCAGATTGCGATATGGACGAAGGCCCTAAGCCGAAGATCCGAAAAAACACCTTCCCTTTGCTAGAATAGCATGAGTCAATGACAAGCGAGACCCTCCCACTTGCAACGCCCTGGGCGTATAAATATGATCCGACCGCGAGCTCATTTGGCACGCTCTCCTGCCACCTGCTTTGCCTGCTCAAATAGCTCTTTGCCTACAAACGCTTGTCCAGCTTTTGCAATTTTTAGCTTCGGCCCTAAGAGCACATTTTCAGCATTTTCGAAGGGATGTCTCAGGAAAAGAAAGTTGTTGTTGAAATGAAACTGAGCCTTTCTGAGGAGAAGAATCTGGGCTTTCTTGAATCGATAGCGAGAACAAATACAGAGAAGATTACCAGGGAAATTTTAGAAGGCTTATCTGAAGATACCGGTGAAAGTGACAGCTATGATGTAGAAAGTGGGGGTGAAGACTCCGAAGATCGACCGTGGCGACCAAGTCACACAGTCTTCGGAAAATCCGGCATTAAACAGAGTCATCTTGATAACATCAGGGGAAGATATTTTCGAGACATGTCTACTGTGAGGGCGGATGACGGGGAGAGGACTGTGCCTACTCCCGAAGAGAATGAAGTCGTGATCTTCCGGAGCTTTTTTAAAGCTGGGCTTCGGTTTCCCTTAAACAGATTTGTGGTTGATGTTCTGAAGATATATCAGGTCTACCTTCACCAACTTACTCCCGAAGCTGTCATAAGAATGGGGATCTTCGTATGGGCCATGAGGAGCCATGGCTTGGAACCAAATGCAAAATGTTTCTGCAATATACATGAACTATTATATGAGACAAAACCCTGGGGTAAAGAACAATATCATAACAATTTTGGTTGTTATAGCTTCGGTGCTCGCTCTGGGTCAAGTTGTCCCGTGCCAACCTTTCGGAAGAGATGGCCCGGAGATTGGATGAAGGAATGGTTCTATGTGAAAAATGATTTGAAGGCACGAGAAGATATTAAAGATATCATTATGCGCCCTATCTGGCAGCGTTTCGGCCTTCGGAAATCGAAGGTGGATATTGACGAGGTAGACGAAGAATGCCAGAGGGCCTTCGGCGTAGTTTGCTCTTTCATCGGGACAAGGGATTTAGTCCAGGAGCACATAGCCTTCAGAGTATGGCCACTTGTAGAAAAGTGGGGAATGCCAAAGGAAACTATTACCAAGTCTGACGAAGGTGGGCTGATTAGGATGAAGTTCACCTTCAGATACGAGGTTAAATTTGTTGAGCCAGATGATGATTGGCTGAAATGTATTGAAGCCACAAGCGATGAACTGCTTGGGCCACACTCGAAGGCAGAAGATACTGCGTTATCCGTGGCCTTCGGAGGCCGAAAGAAGAAAAGGTTCAACCGAGTTTTTGATGCTATTGGGTTCGTGTACCCTGACTACCGCTACCCTCTACGGGGGCGAAAGAGAAAAGATGCAACTTCCGGGAAAGATGATGCTTCAGCTGCTCCAAGCGAGCCTATGCCGAAGAGGAAAAGGGTGAAAGTCCTTACTCACCGACCGCGCTTTATTGAACCGGCCATAGTGCCCGAGTTTGTCGGCGAGGCCTCTTCGGCTACTGAAGCCAAAAAAACCTATACCTGCACAGAAAATTGAAGAGCTGACTGCAACACCGAAGGCTGAAAGAATTGAAGAGCCGAAAGCTGAAGGGACAAAAATATCAGAAATTTTAAGCCCTTCGGTAGAAGTTGGAGTGCCACAAACTCAGAAAGGTCCAGCGGTGACCCCCAAAAGAAAAAGGATGGTTAATGTTCTGGATGTACTGGAGACAATAAAGTCTTCAAGCTCTACTCCGAGAAAAATTGCCGAAGCTCAAAAAGCACAGATTGAAACAACAGCCTCTGGAGCCGAAGCTACAAAGCACCAGGCTGAGATCGAAACTGGACCTTCGGAGTCTGCCAAGGAGAAATCCTTGGAAACCGAAGGAGAAACTACAAAGAAGCTATAAAGCAAATTCTGTCTGAAAAAACTCTCTCTTCAACTCCCGAAGCATCTTCCAAATTACCTGATTATATTGTACGACATGCTTCGGGCAAAATGCTATCTGAAGAGGAAAAGCGAGAAGCTCATCATTATGCCTAGAAATTAAAATATCCAAAAGGGGCGTTGATATTCAATGGCAGCGGAGAAGAAGACTTCTTGTATTGTCTCCCAGACAGCAAGGAGATCTCTGTCTGCTGGGAGATGGCAAGAAGCTTCGGATTCCCAACACTAGAAGATGGGCTCTCAGTTTTGTCAAAAGATGAATTGGCCGACAGCTTAGCATACAATAGCTTAAAGGTGAGAAAATAAACTTTTTGTGTGCTTAAAAATTCGTGTGCTTATTTTTTAATACCACATTCCTTTTACAGGGCCTTATTCTTAGCAATGCCCTCAGAGCGCAGAAAAACGCTGAAGACGAGGGATGTACCATGGCGTTGAATAACCTTCGTTCCGAAGTGATTGAGCTAAGGAATGAAGGTCTTGAGAAAGATAAAATATTAAACTCATTGCTTAATAAAATAAAAGAAGACGAAGCTACTTCCAAGGCCCAAGCTGAAGCCCAGAAGTGCAAAATTGAAAATCTTCAGAAACAGCTGGCTGAAGCGAAATTAAAGTGTGCAATTGCCGAAGCTGACCGAGACGCCAGCGATTACTGGAAAAATCATTGGGAGAAAACAACTGCAGAACTTCGATCTTAAAAAGAAAGATGTTATGAAAAATCCATGGAATGTGTGGAGAAAATTAAGACTAGTTTCGCCAGTGTCGGCGCATATTCGAATGAAGGTAACTTCGTACTGGGAGATCCCGAAGGTCCAATCGACTGGATCAACGGCGAGGCCGAAGCTTTTGAAGAAATTTTAAGTGGTCGTGGAGATGTCTGTGCCTTCTTAGGTGCCAGGGGAATTGCGGCTATTTTGGAGAAGGCAGGTTGCGAGCATGTGAAGATTCTAGCCCAATCCAAAGCCGCGTTCTCTATTGAAGATACAAAGGACCCCTCGGCCGAGGCAAGCTTTGTTGGTGGAAAATTTTTCACCGACATCTGGGAAAATGGTGGCCGAGGGATGGTTCACGAAATTATAAAGAAAAGTGAAAAAGATACCCACGATGCTATAGAAGCAGCAAATGCAGCTGAAAAAACTGCAGAACTTGAAAAGCGAATAGGTACTGTCTAATTGCTTTTGACTTTATGATTTATTATTGTGGCTTCGAACTTTATTCATGTTTTTGTATCACAGCCGAATTATCTTCTGCTCCGGAGCCCTCTGGGTCACAGGCCGACCCCGAAGCAAAAAAGGAAGATGAAATTATTAAAATGGTCGAAGCTATTATGGACAAAGTTGTTTTTCAACTACTGAGCGAAGCTGGAGAAGTAGTTTTAAAAGAGGAATAGCTATTGTTGTAAAAATATTTGGAATATTGATGTAATATTTGCTGAACAAAGTGTGTAATATTCTATGGTTTTGAAAGTAATATATAAGCCGTATATAACTCAGTTCTTTACGATGCATGAAACTTTACGTACATACCGTTTTTGAGCCTTTAGCGAAAAAACACCTTCCCTTCTTTTCATGCTTCGTGAAGAATATCCATGTGTGTGAAAATATTATGCTTCGTAAGCAATAGATCTCCTCTGATGCTAAAGTTGACGAAACTGTACATCTTCAAACTTTGTTTTGTGCCTTGTCACAATTTCTTTGAAGCAATTTCCAAAGATTAACATTGTATTCCCTTCTTTGTGCCATTGATGCAATGTGATGTATGATGTCATGTTATGCGGATGATGCGATGATGCTATGGTATGCAAAATGATATTGGTGCCGAAGATACACGTACGTTCCCACGGTAAGACATAGTCTCTTTGCCGTTTATTTTTCAGCGTATCAGCGTTGACTTTTCACTGTAAGCCTCCCTTAGGAGCTTCTTCGCCTTTTATTTCGGCGGTATCAGCGTTTATTTTTCGCTGTAAGCCTCCCTTAGGAGCTTCTTCGCCTTTTATTTTGGCAGTATCAGCGTTTATTTTTCGCTGTAAGCTCTGCATTCCCTTTGGAACGACTTTTGAGCATAAAACTTACGCTGCGTTCCCCTAAGAACGACTTTTGTTGCTCCGACAAAGATTTGTCATGCGTTCCTTAAAACAGCTTTGTGTTGCTTCGTCGAGACTTTTGGATCTTCGTCGTTTTATGAGAAAGGTATATTACATTATGATAATGTCGAAGCTATTACAAGAAATTGAAATCAACAAAAGAACTAAACTTTCAATGATTGCTATTTATTGAAAAAGGTAAATGATAACAAATGTAAGAACTGTTTCAGAGGTAGGATATGTCTTAGTAGATGTGCTTTGATTCTGGCACAGTACTGTTGACTGTGCGAGCTTCGGACTGCTCCCTAAAGTCTCGCTGCTGGTGAGTGTGCTGGCTCCCTTCTGGCTGCTGGCCTTGGGGATAAGCGGGTTGCATTGGTGGTGGAGGTGGAGGTTGTTGCCAAAATGCCTAAGGTTGGCTTGCCGAAGCAACAGAGACTGCAGGATGGTTACCCACATACTCTGGAATGTACGGTGTGTGGTACGAAGCAGTATGCATAACCTGCTTCGGCTGGCTCTGTTGGGCTGCAACTTCTGCTATCTCTTTCTGTTTTTGAATGGTGACATGGCACATCCTGGTAGTATGGCCCTTGTCCTCACCGCAAAATAGGCAGTAAATTTTCCTGGGCTGATCCCCAAACCTTCCCCTGGCGCCTCTGCCCCTTGGAGCTGGGGGCCGAGGATAGTTTTGTTGCTGCCCCGAAGCCTAGGAGGAATACTGCGGCCTTTGTTGCTGACTTCCCCTATCGTCATTCTGAGTAGAATGGATAGATCTGACGTGCCTAGGGTGGATTCTCCCTCCGAAGCCCCTGGTCATTTCGGAGAACCTGTAAGCTTCCTCCCTTTTTTGCCGAAAGTCATTATCTGCTCAGATATATTCATCCATCTTCTGAAGCAGTTTCTCCAGGGTCTGAGGGGGTTTCCTGGCGAAGTATTGGGCTGTAGGTCCTGGCCGAAGCCCCTTAATCATGGCCTCAATAACAATTTCATTAGGCACCGTTGGCGCCTGTGCCCTCAGTCGTAAGAACCTTCGGACATACGCCTGAAGGTATTCTTCATGATCCTGAGTGCACTAGAACAAAGCTTGAGCAGTGACCGGCTTCGTCTGAAACCCTTGAAAGCTGGTGATGAGCATGATCTTCAGCTTTTGCCACGATGTGATTGTTCCTGGCCGAAGAGAAGAGGAGTATCAGGTCTGTGCAACATTTTTGACTGCCATGACGAAGGATTTCGCCATGACTGCAGTATTGCCACCATATGAAGATATGGTTGCTTCGTAGCTCATCAGAAATTGCTTCGGATCTGAGTGTCCATCATACATTGGGAGCTGGGGTGGTTTATAAGACGGGGGCCAAGGTGTAGCCTGCAGTTCTGCTGACAGAGGAGAAGCAACATCAAAAGCAAAATTTCCATGATGGAAATCCTCATACCAGTCATCCTCGTTGACGAAGCCCTCTTGGTGAAGCTCTCTGTACTGGGCCTCCAGTTCTGCTCATCTTGCGTAAGATGACGAACTTCTTCAGAGGCTTCGTCTATCTGCCTTTGTAGGTCAGCTAGCCGGGCCATCTTTTCTTTCTTCCTTTGTACTTGTTGATGCAGCATCTCCATATTCCTGATTTCTTGGTCCAAATCGTCCTCCTGAGGTGTTGGACTAGTGGTCTTCCTCTTCTGGCTTTGGGCTTCCCGAAGAGAAAGGGTCTCCTGGTTCGGGTCCAGCGGCTGCAGAGCAGCAGCCCCTGTTGCTGAAGCTTTCTTTGGCGGCATGACGAAGGTCAATGCTTGCCGAAGGTGGTCAAAAAGGGTTCACCGGAGGTGGGCGCCAATGTTGGGGACTTGTTCTCAAATGCTATGAATTAAGAACACGACAACACAAAAGGAGGTTAAATGATTAATGTCCTTCGTCCTTCGAAGCATTATTTCCCTTGGGATATAATGACCTTCGGACGAAGGTCGTGAGAGACATACCTTCATTATTACGGCACATGATAGTGAAAACGAGAATCACATGAGATGCGAAAGATAACATGAATATTTATATATCATTATCAGCTCATTTCTATTTTATTATCATGGAAAATAGAAATAAGATTAAGTTACAAATGTACCTTCGGCTTGAAGGCAAAAGTACAAGCGTGACGCAAAAGCAAATGCCAAGTCAGCGTGAATAGTACGGGACCACTATTCACCTATTTATAGGCACGGGACACAGCCCATGTAAAATTACACCCATGCCCTTTACATTTGCTAATGACCCTATAGTAACCCATCGAGGTCTGAATAGCCTTTTCCTTTTTAAGTCGGTTTCCTTTTCTGCTATCATGCCGAAGCTCTCCTGCACATAGCTTCGGCTCTGCGCCAACCTTCGTGTTCTTTGTGCTTCTTCATGTTGTAGTTCTGATCCGAGTCCGAAGATACATGTTCATGTATTATACTCCAGAAACATTGTTAAATCATGTTTTTGAGGACCTTCGGAAGCCGAAGGCCCCCAACAAGGTCTATGTTGAGCAACCTTCCGGCTTTGAAGATAGTGAGTACCCTAACCATGTCTATAAACTCTCTAAGGCACTTTATGGGCTCAAGCAAGCCCCAATAGCATGGTATGAATGCCTAAGAGATTTTCTTATCGCTAATGGCTTTAAAGTCGGAAAAGCCGATCCTACTCTATTCACTAAAACAATTGCAAATGATTTGTTTGTATGCCAAATTTATGTTGATGATATCATTTTTGGGTCTACTAACAAATCTACTTGTTAAGAATTTAGTAGGATCATGATTCAAAAATTTGAGATGTCTATGATGGGGGAGTTGAAGTATTTTCTAGGATTTCAAGTAAAGCAACTCCAAGAGGGCTCCTTCATCAGCCAAACGAAGTACATTCAAGACATACTCACCAAGTTTGGGATGAAGGATGCCAAGCCCATCAAGACACCCATGGGAACTAATGGGCATCTCGACCTCAACACGGGAGTTAAATCTGTAGATCAAAAGGTATACCGGTCGATGATAGGTTCTTTACTTTATTTATGTGCTTCTCGACCGGACATTATGCTTTTCGTATGCATGTGTGCAAGATTCCAAGCCGATCTTAAGGAAGTTCACCTTAGGGTCGTACAACGAATCTTGAGATATTTAGTTTATACTCCTAAGTTTGGCCTTTAGTACCCCAGGGGATCCACATTTGATTTAATTGGTTATTCAGATGCTGATTGGGCAAGGTGTAAAATTGATAGAAAGAGCACATCAGGGACTTGCCAGTTCTTGGGAAGATCTCTGGTGTCTTGGGCTTCAAAGAAACAAAATTCTGTAGCTCTTTCTACCGCCGAAGCCGAGTACATTGGCGTAGGCCATTGTTGCGCGCAATTGCTTTGGATGAGGCAAACTCTCAGGGACTATAGTTACAAATTAACCAAAGTTCCTCTTCTATGTGATAATGAGAGCGCAATCCGCATAGCGGATAATCCCGTTGAGCATAGCCGCACTAAACCCATAGCCATTCGGTATCACTTTTTAAGGGATCACCAACAACGGGGGGATATCGAGATTGCATATATTAACACCAAAGAACAATTAGCCGATATCTTCACCAAACCACTAGATGAGAAAACCTTTACCAAACTTAGGCATGAGCTAAATATTCTTGATTCTAGGAATTTTGATTGATATTTTGCACACATAGCTCATTTATATACCTTTGATCATCTCTCTTTCATGTGCTATGACTAATGTGTTTTTCGAGTATATTTCATGCCAAGTCATAGATTGAAAGGGAAAAGGAGTCTTCGGCGAAGACAAGGCTTCCACTCCACTCCATCGAATTATTCATCCTTCGCCGTCGCTCTGCATCGCTCTCCACTTTGGTATAATCTTCACTCATATTTTGTTTGCCAAAGAGAGAGAAAGTAGATAAGGGCTTATATTTCACTCACAAGTATCCATTTTTGGCGATTCATGCCAAAGGGGGAGAAAGTATTAGCCCAAAGCAAAAGGACCGCACCACCACCAATTTCAAAAATTTAGTCTTTCAATCTGTATTTAAAGAAGTGTTTTCAAATTGGTATCTTATTTTTGATACAATTTCAAATTGGTATAACCTCTCTTAAAATTAATATCTAAAACCCTCTTGAACACTAAGAGGAGGATTTTATTGAGGGGGAGTTTTGTTTAGTCAAAGGAAAAGCATTTGAAACAGGGGGAGAAAATTTCAAATCTCGAAAATGCTTCTCAAAATCTTATTCATTTACCTTTGACTATTCGCAAAAAAGACTTTGAAAAGAATTTCCAAAAGAATTTGTAAAAACAAAACAAGTGGTGTAAGCGTGGTCCAAAATTTTAAATATGAAGAAAGCATCCATGCATATCATATGAAATGTATATTGGTTAAAATTCCAAGTAACTTTTGCACTTACATTATGCAAACTAGTTCAGTTATGCACTTATATATTTGCTTTGGTTTGTGTTGGCATCAATCACCAAAAAGGGGGAGATTTGAAAGGGAAATAGGCTTACACCTTTTCCTATTTGATTTTGGTGGTTGAATTGCCCAACACAAATAATTGGACTAACTAGTTTGCTCTAGAATATAAGTTTTACAGGTGCCAAAGGTTCACAATAAACCAATACAAAGTTAGAAGAAAGGGTTCAAAATGAAAGGAGCAAAGCAACCGAAGGCTGCCCTGGTCTGGCGCACCGGACTGTCCGGTGTGCCACCGGACAGTGTCCGGTGCACCAGGGAGATCAACTCCAAACTTGCCACCTTCGGAAATTCTGGGAGCCACTCCGATATAATTCACCGGACTGTCCGGTGTAGCACCAGACTGTCCGGTGAGCCAGGCAGAGCAACGACTCCAAGCGCCAACGGTCGTCTACAACGGTACAGGAATAGTGAACAGTGTTCACTGCGCACGCAGAAGTCAGAGTAGGCGTCAGAAGGCGCACCGGACAGTGAACAGTGACTGTCCGGTGGCCCCACCTGTCAGAGCTCCAACGGTCGGAACCCAATTGCCGGGTGACGTGGCTGGCGCACCGGACAGTGTCCGGTGGCGCACTGGACTGTCCGGTGCGCCATACGACAGCAGCCCTCACCAACGGTTCTTTTGGTGGTTGGGGCTATAAATACCCCCCAACCACCACACTTCAATGCATCCAAGTTTTCAACCATCAAACCTCATACAAGAGCTATAGACTTCAATCCAAGACACAATCAAAGAGATTAAATCCTCTCCCAAGTCTGGAATCACTCCAACCAAATTAGTGACTAGAGAGAGAGAGACATTTGTGTTCTTTTGAGCTCTTGCGCTTGGATTGCTTTTCTTCTTCCTCTATCCTTGTTTCCAACTCAATTGTAATCAAAGCAAGAGACACCAATTGTGTGGTGGTCCTTGTGGGGACTTAGTGTCCCGTTTGATTGAGAAGAGAAGCTCACTCGGTCTAAGTGATCGTTTGAGAGAGGGAAAGGGTTGAAAGAGACCCGGTCTTTGTGACCACCTCAACGGGGAGTAGGTTTGCAAGAACCGAACCTCGGTAAAACAAATCACCGTGTTCATCCGCTTTATTTCTTTGTTGATTTGTTTTCCCTCTCTTTCGAACTCAATTATATTTCTAACGCTAACCCCGGCTTGTAGTTGTGCTTAAACTTAATAAATTTCAGATTTGCCTATTCACACCCCCTCTAGGCAACTTTCATGTACCCACACGCGCATCACTGTCCCAAGACGACTCTGCCATAGTTGACACCCAAACATGCCTCAACCTCGCCTAACCACCCACAAATCTTGGGTCCTAACCACTGAGGTCTCCAACCGAAAACATATCCACCTCGGACGATTACCGGGCCAACCAGTGGGATTAGGCTAAGGCTTTCCCATACAAGCTCATGTGGTCGCACTAGAAATAAATTAGGTGAGATGGAACCACAACACACAGTCCTTATGGTTCACCAGAGCAACCACCAACCAAACTAGCAAACCCGAGATGTCACCACGACAACTCGGTCGCAACTCTACCACCATGGTAGCGCATGCTCCAACACTTACCATGCTGCTCTAGCCTCATTTCCATCCAGTTTCGTCAAGTATCAAGATATAACATATTCATGCAATCAACATGCACCATAGCATCAATGCATAGTTTCTCTTGTTCACTCAATATTAGGTGTGTCATCTTATGCAACAACTATGTCTAGCAAGTTTTTATATATTTTCTCACTTAGGAGCAACCATGATCAAAGCAAGAGGTCGATGAGACTTCCCTTCCTTCAGTTGCGCGTCCGTATCGTCACGTTCTTTGTCTCCTGGCTCCTCCGGGTTCTCTTCTCTAGAACTGGTTCTACCAAAGGGACATCACAGGTGGATATACAACAATCAAAATAACATACATCAATATATTACTATAGCTCACATTTAATCTCTATTTACTTAGTGCACGATAGTCGGTAGAGCCAGCCATATTTGCTTTCGGGAGGCAGAGCACTCTTACAGATGAAGCTGGCTTCTAGGAGGCAGAGCACTCATACAGATGAAGCATTGTGATCCCGGGAGGCGGAGCACTCCTTCAGATGGATCACAACTTATGCACTAAGCAAATAGAAATTTTACAGCATAACAAAATACTTGCAACAAGGACACATGATTATGCAAGGGCTTCTACACTTTAACAATAATTTACTTCTATCTTGCTCTTGAATGTGTGTGGATGGGGGTGGGATGGTATGACATGGCAAGAGGGGGGCACATCCTTATATAGGAACCTAGGAGCCATGGATGAGTGACACCTCACCATGCATGTGTCACCTCCGCCTTACACGGGGGACACCTCACCATGACACATCACCGCAGTTTTTGGGAGGTCTAAAAATATCTAGGTTTAATGACTTATCATGATTAGTGTAAGGAGTTCTAGAAGGCTATGTACATCATGGTTATCCATAGTTGTTCCTAGAAATTCGTCTTGCTTATGATTAAGGTTTATCATGAATATTGTACAAGCTTCTAGAAACTTGGTTATGCTTATGATATGATAATTGTTTAAGTGAGGTTTTCCTTGCATATTTTCAATAGGAAAGTTATGACCATGAGGAAAGTTGTCTTAGTCGATGCTAAGGTCGTAACTTCTATAGTTTAAGAATGACTTCGAGAGAGGGAGGAAGAGGTCAAAGATCAAGGCATGCTCACCTACTTCTCAAATCGACGGTGATGGTTTGTTCACTGGTTTGAAGAGTAAGGCACGCGTTGTTCGGATGTGGGGGCGACGATGAGATGGTGGCTGGACTGTGAGGTTCTGCGGTAAGGGCATCAATATTTATAGCGGAGGAATGAATGTTTATAATAGAGGAAGTCTTGACTGGTGTACTGTGAGCGGCGACGTCGCCATAGTACAGTCGCAACATCCTGAGGTTGGCAGGGTAACTTGGCTCATGGTGGGACAAGTGTAGATTATCTTATATGATTGGTCGTGTACAAGGTTAAAAGCGAAGCAAAGTCTTCAAACAATGGTAGTGGGGCCGAGAGACAGGGCATAGGACTTGTGTCACTGCCCCGCTTTTTATCTTTGTTAGAATGCAGTGAAAACGAGATTCGAGAGAATGTGAAAGACCGTTGTTATTATTGCAGGGGTCCTGTTTATATACATGTGTAGGGATGCAATGTCAATGGGTGTGTCCCTTGGTAGGCACCCTCTATCTTAGATACTAGGATACTAGAGAGAGT
Organism: Zea mays; assembly: GCF_902167145.1. NCBI lineage: Eukaryota > Viridiplantae > Streptophyta > Magnoliopsida > Poales > Poaceae > Zea > Zea mays. The sequence continues at coordinate 168,395,093 of NC_050102.1, forward strand.
TTACTTTGAATTGAAAATCTCTTTCAATTCATATCCTCTATCTTGAATTCTGTCGATAAGTAATGTATGTTTAGAAATATGTTGCACGTATTTACACTAAACAAACCATTCTTCGTGTATCCCTTCGGAAGGAAGGATTCACTAGCTCAATGTACCATATTTGATCGGGATGTTCTAAGTCACAAAGACTTTCCAAGCATTGCAAATTTTGTGATTGGTGATTAGGTATTTGGAATCCTCCAAGACTCCACAAATACCATAATCCAGTGACCACATAGGCATATGTTATCACTACATCTATTAACTGCATAGATAGATGATTTACTACCTATAATATTGTATCGGAATTTTACTACTCATAGTAGAAGAGAATTTATATCATTAAAATAATGCATGGGTTTGCGTATAAACCTAGTTGTTACTAGCCATGCTTTCTCACCACCTCATTGTTTCCAAGTCCATGAAAACAAATTTGTATCCACATAAAGATACCATGAAATGCAAATAATTGAACACTTCTTTTTTCGGTGAGTGAGGCTATCTCTACAACATTGTATCACTCAACAAGATCCAGTTTGAGCATACTCGTGCTCTGCTATGGCCATAGTCTTTTGGATCACTTGGAGCGCATATACAATTGCTGAGATGTATATGTCGACACTTGTAGCTTTCAAATAACACAATTCTCTAGTTGACATAAAGTCATTTTCTTATGCACCCTTATGATTCCTCGTGAAATCCCAAAACGAGAATCAAAGGCTTCTGATAACCTAGCCTCATCAGTGCGCACATGAGCTAGGTTGTGAATGTCTTCCATTCACAGGATAATCCTTATCTTCTAGGTGTCCACCAACACTAGGTTGGTTACCAACGAATAGATGGTATGCATTTACTATCTCAGAAGGTCTAGCCTTCAGTAGCTTGCAAGCTTCTTAATCTCAATTTGTAACCATACTTCTCCCCCTCTTATTCACAATATTGTTGCAATAGGGAGTTTAGTGGTGTTCCATTTAACCACTCTTTCTGGCTTTACACATAGGATTAATTTGAGTGACACCTCATAGTAAACGCTGAAAGGGAAATGTGCCCTTGGGCCATTTCTATAATGTTTTGGTGATTAAATGCCCAACACGATTGATTAAGTTCTTATGTGCTAACAAAGAGAGAAATACAAATCATATTACAAGGTATGGTTCTAGACTTAGTACATTGTTTTTGAATACTAATGTGTTTGTATAAGTGCTAGAAACAGTGACAAAATAAGGAGAAAAGAAATGGGAAAGAGTTGGCTGTGTGCAGCCAACTCCAACTCGGCCTGGCACACCGGACTATTCGGTGGCGCACCGGACAGTGTTCGGTGCCCTAGGCTGGCCGACGTTGAACCGGCTGCTCTCGGGAATCGACGGAGTTGTACGACTATAAATCATCGGACTGTCCGGTGGTGCACTGGACTGTCCGGTGAGTCATCTGCGACGAACTCGTCGGTCTCGGGAAATGAAAAAGGCGACGTGGCTAAAATTCACCGGACTGTCCGGTGGTGCACCAGACTGTCCGGTGAGCCAACTGCGCCAGCGGCCAACGGTCGTCCGCGCGATCAACGCGCGACACGTGGCCAGCTCCAACGGTTGGCTGGGTGCACTGGACTGTCCGGTGCGCCAACCAGCCCCGAGGAGCAACGGTCGGATGCTCCCGATATGGAAAGAGATCGCGCACCGGACATGAACAGTGGATGTCCGGTGGTGCACCGGACTGTCCGGTGCACCACTCGACAGAAGGCAGGAATTGGCTTCCAAGTTGGTCTCCAACGGCTCCTAGCTGCCTTGGGGCTATAAAAGAGGCCCCTAGGCGCATGGAGGAGAACACCCAAGCATTCTCTAAGCATACTAAGGCATCCAGACTCCGCTCCCACGCATTTGATTCGTTGTGTTAGTGACTTGAGCTCCATTCGAGTTGTGAACTCCCTGTGTTGTCCTTTGAGCTCAAGTCTTCACTTGTGTGTGTGGTTGTGCTGCGTATTTGAGTCTTGTGTGTGTTGCTCTCCTCCCTTACTTCTGTGTTTCTTTTGTGATCATCATTGTAAGGGCGAGAGGCTCCAAATTGTGCAGATTCCTCACAAAAGGGAGAAAGACTATAAGGAAGAAAGCCATGGTATTCAAGTTGATCATTGGATCGCTTGAAAGGGGTTGAGTGCAACCCATGTCCATTGGGACGCCACAACATGGAACTAGGCAAGTGTTACTTGACCGAACCACGGGATAAAAATCGTGTGTCTCGTGTGTTGCTTCTTGTGATTGTTTTGTTCGCACGAGCGTGTTCCATAGCCACTTGATTTAACTAACACTTTAATAATCAAGTCTGTGGCTATTTAGTGTTTGATTTTACAGGATCACCTATTCACCCCCCTCTAGGTGCTCTCAAATGCACATGGCAGTCAATTTGAAACTTCTTGCAAATCATTCGAACCTAAAGGTTTAGTTTTAGTATGTGATGAGCCTGAATGCTTATTGCATTCATTATAATTTTCTGGCATTCTTTTTGGTACTTGAAATATCCCCCTAATGCCTGGAAAAGCTCATGATTCAAGCTAGCGTACGGGCCATAAATAGATTCTCATGAAGAGATTCTAAAACTTAATGATTGACAGAGAATGAATTCTCACATAGATCCCCAGCTATCTGTGTGCCGATACATGTACGCTGCGGTGGTGAGATTAGGAACATACCCACGTATGGGAAATCTTTCATGGATTCCCACGTACTAAAACCATGGGGGGAGCTTGTACATGTAGTACGTGCAGTTAATCACAAGTCAAGAGTGTGCAAAACTTCCTGACTTCAACCATAACTGGTTGGAAGTGACAGTTAAATACTAATGGCCATGAACGATCTGTAATTTTCAAATCTATCATAGATTTGTCATATCCATTATGGATATCATTTTGAATACCAAGACAAATAATCATCAATGTAAGTACACTTGGTAAATTCAGTAGTGTGGAGGCTAATTGTCAAGCTTGAGACATTATTAGTTAATGGTCATGTGTTGTTCGAAGGACACACTTCAGGACATCATATAGATGCATCAAAGAACCATATAAAAGGTTTCAATGTCCATACCATCTTTGTAATGGACCACACTCGTTCTTTTGAAACAATGCAAAGAACTTAACCAATTCAGATCAGATTTTAAGATGAGAGCGACTTAAAATCTCGTTCAAGATGATACTCATTAAGTATCCATCTTATAGGAAAAACATGACCAATATAATTGTCCATAACTTTTCATTTCATCCCAATAATGGAATTACCAATTCAAACTTACCCATCATGGTAAGTATCATCACATGAAAAGTTGTAACAAATGCAACACATTGTATGGGATGATGTACGTAGAATACAATCCATAAGAAATGTTTCCGAGAAACACATGCAATATCCATCGCTATCACCTTGTGCTTGCCCATGATAAAAATTATATGGATATCTATATAATTTAGTAAGATAAAAGTAGGATATATCAACACATCATTGATACTTCCATTACCAAAGGGGACTTGATAATAACATATCATGGTATTGAACGAAGCGATTGTCAACTCTAATCGATGAGTTTGTTCAACTCAAATCACATGAGTTTGAACATATCAAGAACATCAATAAATATGATATCAATAATAATGGGATTATATCAAATCTCATGGATCATTCAAATAATACTCAAAAGCAAATCATCTAACAAAGTGGTCTTCTCTTAGAAATAGAAGTGTTGTTACGTGATTTAGTTTAAATCACGATTTACACAACCAACCATCATTATCATGTTAGATGGAAGATTGAAGTACACTTCATATCTTAGCTTTCATGAGTAGTTTGCACTATTAGGGATTTAATATACAAGATTAGATGCTTGGACATACCACAATACATCATGTATAGTGCAATGACAAACGAGTTTGTCATACTCATTTCCCTTCTCTTTCAAATATACTTTATATTTCTTTCTTGTTGTATTTGCATTGATCAGTCGGGTTCATAAATTGATAATAGCGTCAATCCAATGAACATCATGTTGTTCTCAATATTATTCTGAACACTATGAACCTCACAAGAGGCACCACAAAAACATTGGCATTAATGATGAGCCTTCAAAACAAGTTCATCAGATTATTCATTATGTGTTTGGAATAAATAGAGAATAAGGCTGATAGTATGCAACAATTCAACTGCAAGCAAAATATATGAATACAAAGTTTTAGTCTGCAACATAATGTAGACACTTACTCATAATTCCACGTGTCTTATGATTTGCTTTGCTATTCATCTTGCGCTTGCACATCAAGGCGCAAAAGCACATAAGTTCTTTTCATAAGAACCGTAAGAGAAAGAAAGCATCACACGTCTTCCAAAGTGAAGAGGTGAATCCCATATAATGCAAAAATGATCTTGATATCCAATGAACATATATAATGAACATTGAGGATAATTAAGGCCATTAAGCGAGTTCATCAAACTCTATTAAATAATTATCCTTCAAATGGCATAATCATTTTCGTGTATTGTTGTAATATTGCCGCAAAATATATCATATCTTCATATGTTGGAGAATTTTAGGTATCACATACAATATACCAAAAGATTTCTGAAAATTGGTGGACACAACGTAGATAATCTCCATGTAATGAAACATTGGAGTAGGTCTCCCAGTAGTGGGCAAAACTTTTGATGCCTAAAAGAATGATCTCAGGGCTGATATATTCAAAGAACATACCACAACCAATGCTTAGGACTCCACTACCATGTGTTTTACCAAAATTTCAAAAATAAAATGGTAATCACCATAAAGGTGAATAACCAACATCACATCTCCTACATATCTACATGGAAAAACACATATATGTGATCATCATCATCATATGATGTAGTCCTTTTACTGATGGGCAAATTATTTGCTGTCTAAAAGCTTGGTCTTAGGGCAAATAAATTCTAAGAACTTATTGCAGCCAAAGCCTAGATCTTCATCATATGTTAATTAATCCTAAGCTGAATATATGCATCATATTTTGCAAGAATTCATCATTTAATTAAGTAGTACTTAATTAAAAAGAATTCTTTGAGTTATCAGAATGACCGCGATGTCCTGTCTGGCTCCATAGCCCGCGACGCCTGCGTGGTTCGTGATCGTTTTGGGTTAGCACATATAGGTAATCATCTCAAAAGATGTAGACCTCATAGTGATAGGCATTTTAAATGCGGCCTAAAGCATGGTCTCTGGGCTACTCAACTCTATAAAGTATTTAGCGCAGCTAGTGCTTAGGACTCCATCACCCTATGATATTCCAAAAATACAACCTTATTTTTGCATAAGGACCGTTAAGTTTCGACTTAATTATGTACTATGATTACCATGCAAACACAAAAGAATGCAAAAAACAAAAGCAAGTCGAAACAAAAAAAAATCTGTAAATTATAAATGTAATAATAAATATAATTCACTAACAAGTCTGCATTTTTCATAAAAATAGACAAGTATTTATAACTACATATATCATAAGCAGTCTAAATATTTAATTTAGATACTCAACACTGTTGAAAAACAATACTTTAAATGAACACAATGTTCGTCTGATTGTAATTGTAGAAAATAATAGACTTAAATATAAATTTTGTAGGCCCAATCAATAGAAATGGCCCACGCTCTTCAGCCAAATAGAGAAAAAGGCCCATCTAAGTGAGGCCTTAAGGGCTCGCAGTTAGGGTTAGAAAACCCTAACCGGCCTCCCACATCCACAGGCGCTGGCGGCGGCCATGCACGGTAGGTGGCTCGGCGTGGGCTGCTCCCCCAGCGGCTATACGGGCAGCCCCGGCGCACGAGCGCGGTCTCACGGCGACGCGCGGGCGCGGCCCTCTGGAGACACGTGCGAGGCCCCAGGCGGCGCGAGCGTGGCCCCCGCGGCGGCGCGGGCGTGACCACGGCGCGGGACCAAAGCCCGGTGGCGCGAGGTCACGGTGGCGCAGGCGCGACGGCCACCGATGAAGGTCTATGACATGGTCATGAAAGAGATAAGAACACTATGGTTTGAAGAAAACGATATTTGCATATTACCGTTCTTGTTCACCTAACTGATTTCATTTTTGTTCCTTGTGCGTTCCATTCTCTTCTTCTCTCCAACATCAACTTCTCTCTGTTCTCGCGAGCAGTGCTGATAACGTGTTAGAATACAATGAAAACGAGATTCGAGAGAATGCGAATGACCGTTATTATTATTGCAGGGATCCTGTTTATATACATGTGGAGGGGTGCAATATCAATGGATGTGTCTCTTGGCAGGCACCCCTTGGGTTGATCATATGAAATGTCACAATTTTCTTAACAATTTGTTCTGCAGGTGGGCTTGGGCGCCGACGTGGCAGTGCGGTTGACGTCACGCGGAGAGCCCACTGGCCACCAACCTTTTCCTTCACCTCTCCACTCGCCAACTTTCGAATAAAAAAACGGAGTGCGTATTTACACCTGCATTTTGTTTGGTTTTAAAATTAACACAAGACCGATCAATTTTGTAGAGTAGTATCTGAAGTAGTCCAGCTGTGATACATACCTGTCCGCCTGGAAAGAGGTCGTGGATACCGTGAGTCTATACATGGGTCTGTTGTAGTGATGACAATGGATACTGTGACTCGATACTCGATGTATATTTACTATATTAGGATATGTATATATGAGCTAAATATTCTATACATGGGTCTTTTATTGGACAAAAATATTCACCCAATAGTTAAACGAGTATTAGAACGTTCCGCCCTCACCCATGCTCGTTAACCCACGGGTATAAAATACCTAGTATAAACTTAGCCAAAAGCATAAACTTGGGCTCAAGTCATCTATCTTTTTTACTATTTAACAACCTTTTGGGCTATAGTGTCATAGAAGGCTTAACGACTATTTGATGACCATGTAATGGAACATGTAATATGTTATGTAGTTGTCGTTGTTTGGACTCGCGATCCTAACAAACCAGTGAAGTGATGCCACGTGTCCCGGATCCATATGGTGATTTTTCCTAGTTCGGGCAATGCAGGGCCCTACTTCCAGTAGAGGGGGTGAAGCTTATATTACTCGTGTCGAAGTACCTGTAGTAGGGGTTACAAGCTATGCAGGAGAGGGGAAGGTCCCAAGTCCCTATAAATGATTGAGGCAAGTGCCAATATCGAATGCCAGGAGAAGACTGCCAAGTGTTCGCCTTGCCCATGGAAGAGTCATAGATTGCCCTATTTATACACCTAGGGGTGCATGATATTGTAGCCGAGGACTGTTTTGCCACTGAAGGAAGCGTCTTTTGTGTCCTGTGGACGGTATGACCCTGTACTTCATTGTTGACTTGAATCCACTGGTTTCTCGCTCAGAGCCGAGGCCGAGGTTGAGGGTTCGGCTACATGTCCGAGCCCCCAGGGGAGGGGTTGCCCATACCGTAGTGGTTGTAATAGGGCTTAGCTATGGAGAAAAGCCGCTTACGGGATACGTCGGCGCTTCTGTATTTGATGAGGTTGGGGTGTCCTTTGATGCAGATATCGAGATCGGAGTCGAGCTCGGGCGAGGCAGAAGTCTTCCTGAGGTGATGACTGAATCCTTCCTGACGTGCGCCATAGTCGTCGGAGTGACCTCCTGCGGGATTCATGGTGGAGCATGGTAGCCAAGGCCGAGCTCGGGCGAGGCAGAAGCGGTATTCGAGGTTGAGCTTAGGCGAGGCGGAGTCTGTGCCTAAGGACCGATCTGTCCTCCTGTCGTGTTATATGTCCGATCAGGGGATGGCAGGCGGCGTGCGTGCACGGTTGCGCAAGCGTAATCATGATGTGGATCTTTGACAAGACCATAGTCTTGTTGCCACTGTGCACCTATAGCGCTGAGCAGGGTAGGTGAAAGCATCTAGGCCCCTAGTTGGTTTTAGTGATTAATGACAACATAAGATTATATGTGACTAATGTGTGTTTTGCATAGCAAATGGTAAGTTAGATCGCATTACAGGAAGTTGTGCTACAACGGTGAAAACAATCTCTAAGATGAGAACTTGAAGCAACGTCTGAAAAGACGAATCAAAAGATGAAGGTCTTCATATTCCAAGTATCGAAGGAGTTGCAGACACTCGGTATAGAATTAGGTCTTCTATATTTATTTTAGTCGTACTATAAAGAGGGTTGTGGATGAGTAGCTTGACTAAGAGATTTATAGTGTAGTGTTGGTGCATATTCACACTCACATCTAGTGACAGGTGTCACTATATAACACACTCACGAGTTAGAACGAAAACGGTTTAGAAAAACCAAAGGAAAAAGAAGTTAGGGTTTCTGCCTTATGGACACCAGATTGTCCGATGTGCACCGGACTGTCCGGTGTGCCCCCTGGCAGTGGGGCCAGCAAGCCCCCGGGGTAGCACCGCTATCCCCGAGAAAACCCGACATGTACTGTTCAATATCCGGTGTGCCATCAGCCCAACAGCTAGCTGTCAGAACTAGCTGTTGGAGTCGACCGTTGGCGCACTGGTGACGCACCGGACTGTCCGGTGCGTCCATGCGCAGTGCAGCCTTAACAACTAGTTTGGTGGGTGGGGCTATTTATACCCCCTCCACCTATCTCATTGAGTGTCTTGCTGCCCACATTAAAAGCCACACATTGCTAGAGCATTGCAAGCACCATAAAGCCTAGTGAGGTGACTAGAAATCTTAATCCAATGTTAGGACCTCATTAGTGCAAGTGAGAGCCACCTAGAGCACACACCACATGTATTAGGCTTCTCTTGGTCAAGTGAAAGTCTATGGCTTGTTACTCTTGGTGATCAGCATCACCTAGACAGCTTGGTGGCGTTTGGAGTGCGGTGATCACCCCGGAGGATTTGTTGGTGACCCGGCTCAAGATTGTAAGCGGTCGTGAGTGATCCACCGCTCCGGAGTGGTAAAGGATCACCTCATAGTGAGCACTTGGTTATTGCGAGGACCAAGGGGGAGCGGTACTCTTGCGCGTGTGCTCCAACGAGGACTAGGGAAGAGTGCCGACTCTTCGATACCTCGTCAAAAAATTGGAGGAGTCTTCTCAATTTTGCTTTACATTCCGCATTTAATTTAAGCATTTTACTTTGTTCAATTGTTTAGCAAGTAGTTGAAGTAATGGCTAAGGATTGTTATTTTTCTAGTAGTACTCTCTTATTGCTAGTAGTTGGGTGAAGTTGGGCTCTTGCTTAGGGTTTGATATTTCTTTAGGGTTTAATTGTTGTTGAATTTTTAGAAAAGCCCAATTCACCCCCTCTTGGGCATCGTGATCCTTTCAGTAGGTATGCGCATTGAATGTGACTGTCCCCCATTGACCCTCGGGCATGCTTTGTCCTTGTGGCCTGAGACAGGTTCGGGCGAGGCGAACATGGCGGTCCTAGGATGAGGTAGCCTCAGGCTAGGCGGAGATGGGGGTCCTAGGGCGCAGGAGGCTCAGGCGAGGCGGAGATGTGCCCGAGCATGTGACCTACTCGAGATGGAGCTCGGGTGGGCCAGAGATTTTTGGAAGACCATCGGGGAGGGGGGGTCGGCCGGGGCAGAGTTTTGGGGAAGGCCCTTGACGTGGACCTCGGGCGAGGCAGAGCCCTGATTCTTTGTTCTTGGGGGATGTACCTGGGCAGAGTTCTTTAAGTGTGTTTTGAGGACGTAATCCGGGTGTCAATAATTATTGTCCCCGACAGTAGTACTATCCTAGTGTTGCTACTTTATCCATTTATCTTTGGTGTTGTTGAATGGATGGTTAAATGATTGTCGGCGTTTCGAGACCGGGGGGTCCCTGGGCCGACGAGTGAGTGTCGCCGCGTGCCCCAGCCCAGATGGGTCGAGCGCGAGGGTGAGCGCGAAGGGGGGAGAGCGAGGCGGCCGGAGACCGGCGTGAGAGGTGGGAATCCCGCGGCCTTCGTGTTCGTCCCGCGCCCAGGTCGGGTGCGCTTGCAGTAGGGGGTTACAAGCGTCCACGCGGGAGAGGGAGCGAGCGGCTCCAAGCGAGCGCCTGTCTCGTCCTCGTCCCCACGCGGCCAACCTTCTCTAAGAGGGCCCTGGTCCTTCCTTTTATAGGCGTAAGGAGAGGATCCAGGTGTACAATGGGGGGTGTAGCAGAGTGCTACGTGTCTAACGGAGGTGAGCTAGCGCCCTAAGTACATGCCGTTGTGGCAGCCGGAGAGATTTTGGCACCCAGCTGGTGTGATGTTGTGGCCGTCGGAGGAGCGATGGAGCCTGGCGGAGGGACAGCTGTCGGAGTGGTTGGGTCCTTGCTGACGTCCTCTTGCTTCCGTAAGGGGGCTGAGAGCCGCCGTCGTCACCGAGTACGCGGGGCGCCATCATTGCCTATCTGGCGGAGCTAGCCAGATGGGACGCCGGTCTTGTTCCCTGCGGCCCGAGTCAGCTCGGGGTAGGGTGATGATGGTGCCTCCTGTTGACGTGGTTGTCCTGCGCCCTAGGTTGGCGATGTGGAAGCTCCTCCGAAGCCGAGGTCGAGTCTGTCTTCCGTGGCCGAGGTCGAGTCCGAGCCCCTGGGTCGGGCGAGACGGAGGCCGTCGGCTGATGCCTGGGCGGAGTCCAAGCCCTAGGGTCGGGCGGAGCGGAGTTCGCCGTCTTCTGGGGCTGAGCCCGAGTCCGAGCCCTGGGTCGGGCGGAGCGGAGTTCGCCGTCTTCTGGGGCCGAGCCCGAGTCCGAGCCCTGGGTCGGGCGGAGCGGAGTTCGCCGTCTTCCGGGACTTAGCCCGAGTCCGAGCCCTGGGTCGGGCGGAGCGGAGTTCGCCGTCTTCCGGGACTTAGCCCGAGTCCGAGCCCTGGGTCGGGCGGAGCGGAGTTCGCCGTCTTCCGGGGCTTAGCCCGAGTCCGAGCCCTGGGTCGGGCGAAGCGGAGCTCCCTATGGTGCCTTTGGCGGGGCCTGACTGCCTGTCAGTCTCGCTCTGTCAAGTGGCACCGCAGTCGGAGTGGCGCAGGCGGCGCTGTCCTTCTGTCAGGCCGGTCAGTGGAGCGGCGAAGTGACGGCGGTCACTTCGGCTCTACCGGGGGGCGCGCGTCAGGATAAAGGTGTCAGGCCACCTTTGCATTACATGCTCCTGTGATTTGGTCGGTCGGTGCGGCGATTTAGTCAGGGTTGCTTCTTGGCGAAGGCAGGGCCTCGGGCGAGCCGGAGATATGTTCGCCGTTGGAGGGGGGCCTCGGGCGAGACGGAAACCCTCCGGGGTCGGCTGCCCTTGTCCGAGGCTAGGCTCGGGCGAGGCGTGATCGAGTCGCTCGAATGGACTGATCCCTGACTTAATCGCACCCATCAGGCCTTTGCAGCTTTATGCTGATGGGGGTTACCAGCTGAGAATTAGGAGTCTTGAGGGTACCCCTAATTATGGTCCCCGACAGTAGCCCCCGAGCCTCAAAGGGAGTGTTAGCACTCGCTTGGAGGCTTTCGTCGCACTTTTTTGCAAGGGGACCAGCCTTTCTCGGTTGCGTTTTGTTCCGGTGGGTGCGCGCGAGCGCACCCGCCGGGTGTAGCCCCCGAGGCCTCGGAGGAGTGGTTTCACTCCTCCGAGGTCTTAATGCCTCGCGTAATGCTTCGGCTGGTCCGGTTGTTCCCTCATGCGAGCTGGTCGTAGCCCGGGTGTACGGTCGGGTCCCAAGCTCTCGGGCTGGTATGTTGACGCTGTCAACGGTTCGGCCGGAGCCGGGTTTGCGAGAGCAGCCCCCGAGCCTCTACACAGGGCGAGAGGGCGATCAGGGACAGACTCGGCTTTTTTACATACGCCCCTGCGTCGCCTTTCCGCAAGGAGGAGGGGGGAAAGCGCCATGTTGCCCTCGATGGGTGCCGAACATGGTGTCTCCGGTGAGCTGCAAGCGGGTAATCCGAGTGGACGTCCGTGCCCCGTTCGTTAGGGGTCGGCTAGGGGCCCAGAGGCACGCCCAAAAGTACCTGCGGGTGATCTGCCGGACCCGGTCCCCTGGCGACGGGGTCCGAGGGCTCGATGCCTCCCTCCGATGGGATTCCGTTACAAGATCGTTCCCGCTGGTCTCGGAAATGTCCTAGGGTACCTCGGGAGCGTAGCCCGAGCCTTGGTTATGTATCGAACGTACCCATGGTCATCCCTCGCTCGGCGTCTGAGGCGCATGTGAACCCTTCGGGGGCCAGCCTTCGAACCCCTGATCAGTAATGGGCGCGGAGCCCAAGTAGCCTGAGGCGGCCGTGGAACCCTTCGGGGGGGCGGCCTTCGAACCTCTGACCAGTAGTGGGTGTAGGGCCCACGCGATCTGAGGCGGCTGTCGAACCCTTCCGGGGGGCCAGCCTTCGAACCTCTGATCAGTAGGGAGGCTCGGAGCCTGGTTCCTTCATGGGGAAGGATCCTTTTCGGGGTATCCCCCTTTCCCGGTCCCTGTTGCAAGAGAGAGAAAGAGGAAAAAAGGAAAAGGATACGAAATCGAACGACGCGGCGTACCTTTACTGACGCGGTCATTATGGCGAAGGCGAAGCGTCGCCCGCTTCTCCTGCCTGAGGCGCCGCCTGTCCCGCCGCGGAGTTAATGCGACGGGGCGAGTGGTTGGCGGGGCGACCGTTGCGCATGCGCGAACCGTTCGAGGAACGGAACACGGGCGCATTGTCTTCACGCCGTGAGAGAGGGTTCTCTCGCTGCCCCCGGATGGGACGTGGGCTTGGCTGACGACGTGACTGCTGCTCCTGCCCGCCTGTTACTGCCGTTACGGCCGGCCCATTTTTGGCCGCATTGACCGTCGCGCCAGGCTGGCGCTGCTGGGTCGTGCGCTAGGTCGCCTCGAGTCGCGGTATTGGTTCCGCAGTCGAGGAGGCGCGGTAGTGGCGCGAGTGGCGGTGCAGTTGCTTGCACGAAGCATCCGGCGCGCCGGTTGCGTGACGCGTGGGCCTGGGCCTCCATGCTGGGCGTGTTGGGAGTCGGAGAAGCGCGCCCACTTGGCGCGGTTGCATGCCGCCTGCATGGCTGCCTGCCCCTTTCGCCCGTTGGTCTGGGCAAAAGTGGAGGGTCGCTTGCAACCGCTGGGCGGTTGGGCGCACCGCGCACGGCGGTTTGGCTTCTTCTGCTCTGAGCCGGTTTGCATGACGTGTGGGACCCAGCCCCCGCGCCGCAGGGGAGGACCTTGGAGTGTGTTGGAGAAGACTCAGCCCGCGATGGTCGGGGGCGCAAGTGGGGAGAGTCGCCTTTAAAAGGAGGGTGACCCCCTTCGGAAGGCGACCATGTCTTCGCGCTCCCTTATGCATCGTGTCTTTCCACCTTCCAAGCCCCCGGATGGGGGATACCCGCCGTCTTTCCGCCTCATCGTCGGAGGAACGCAACTCCGTGGGAGTCGGTACCTTTCAGCCATCATTCGGCTTCAAGGATTTTCATCATGCAGCCCGGCTGCACCCCTCCGCCGGTGGTCACCCAAGATGGTGACCTCCAGCTTGATGGTGGGGGAAAGCGAGCCGGGCTGCGGCCTCTGCCCCTCCCTCAGCCTCAAGGATTTTCATCACCAGGGCTAGGGAGGGGAGTGTGCCGAGTTGGGGTCGGCCCCTACGTGGGCGGTGGCCCGCTCCTTCACTCAGTGATCGGAGGGAAGGGCGGTCGTCGTCCGTGGCGCCGGCAGCTGCACCGTGCCTGGCTCTCGGACGCGAGTGGCTTCGGAGCCGCTCGCGGCGCCGGCGTCTGCCACGGCAGCTGGAAGAGGTTCTTCCGCCGACGAGATAGCCAGGGCCGCCCACGGACCGACCTCCAACTCTACGGCCTTCTGCCCGTCCTTGCCTCACGAGTTTGGGCATGGGCGGGGGCCTCTTGGCAGCAGCATCCGCCCTGAGGTCAGTGCTGCCGCTGTTCGGCCCCCCGGAGCAGAAGTCGTCGTCGTCGCCGCTGCTGGAGCGGGCGACGGCGCGCCGTTCGTCGGTCTTCTGTTGCTCCGCAGGCCCTCCCCCATCGAGTGGGGTTGTTCGTACCTGCGGAGGGGGAACCGGAGTTCCGTTTGTAATGGCACTTTGAATGCCAGTGTTGTTGTTCATTATGGCTGTCGAGGCCTGAACATGTATGTAATTTTGGCACGGAGCCGTGTTTTTTCCTCATTTTCGAGCACTAAGACTCGCCTGTTGGTTGTCTGAACCGCTTCACCGAGCATGAGTCGCCCCGTGTCAAGGCGACGAGTGAGGTATCCGTATCCCGGAGGCGTAGGAGTCCCTCGGCTCGGTCGGCCTTGTTGTCCGAGGCTCCTCTAGCTTAGTTAAAGGGACCCCTTGGCCGCTCTTGGATGAGCCGAGGCCAGGGGTAGCGATATCAGCATGAATAGGGGCAGAGTTGGCTCGAGAATGAAACCTGGTTGGCCGGAGCCTAGCTGGGTCGTCCGTTGGCGGGACCGACGCTGGAGTTGACTAGCCGACGCCTCAAGTCGGGCTGGCGCCCTCGGTGGACGGCTGGCCGAGGCCCCGGGGCGACCGGCTGAGCCGCCTGCTCGGGCCGGATTCCCGGAGAAGACCCTGGCAGCGATTGCCCGGGCGTGGTGATGACGTCGTCTTTTAGAGCGGAGATCCTCGGACCGCATCGCCGTCCGAGGCTAGGTCGGACCTCGCTGAAGGTGCCGTCGATGCCGAGGGTGCTGCTGCCTCCTTCCAGCGTCAAGACCCGAGCCTGCAGGATCAGATTGTCTTGTAGCGTGTGCCTCCTGCGGCCGTCGAGGCCAAAACACACCCTCGCTGTGTTGTAAAGCTGCGTCTCTTTTCCTCTTGTTCTGAGCATCTGGACCTTTTTGTCGGTAACAGGGATGTTTGTGCGAGCGAGAGTTGCTTCTCGCGGAAGGTGATGAGTGAGGTATCCGTATCCCGGAGGCGTAGGAGTCCCTCGGCTCGGTCGGCCTTGCCGCTTACGCGCACTTTTACCCGTCCATGAGGCTCGGTCACCGACTCAGTCGAGAAAGCTCGAAGGATCGCTTCGGCAGAAGAACTTCCGAATGTGAAGACTTGTTCGGTCTGCGGAATCACTTATCCGAACGTGAGTTACTTATCGCAGAAGGTGATGAGTGAGGTATCTGTATCCCGGAGGCGTAGGAGTCCCTCGGCTCGGTCAGCCTTGGCTGCTTACGTGTACTCCGTCGTTTTCAGGATCCACTTTTCGAAGTAGTAAAAAAGCACGAAAGACATTCTGGCAGAAAAGATCTTTTTTCGAGGAAAAATTCAACGCAGAGGGGGTTCCCCCCCTTTTAGCCCTAGAGGGAGGGTCGGGCTTTGCCGAGGCGAGGCCGACCCTTCCTTGATGACTAAACTTTGCATGGGTGCGAGGTATATGAACAACTTGAAAACATCTTAAGGGTAGAAGCGACGTAGCTGTTAGATGTTCCAAGCGTTGCCGTAGACCTCGCCTTGACTGTTGGCCAGCTTGTACGTTCCGGGCTTCAGAACTTTGGCGATGACGAACGGTCCCTCCCAGGGGGGCGTGAGCTTGTGCCTCCCTCGGGCGTCTTGTCGCAGCCGAAGCACCAGGTTGCCCACCTGGAGGTCTCGGGACCGGACCCCTCGGGCGTGGTAGCGTCGCAGGGACTGCTGGTACCGCGCCGAGTGTAGTAAGGCCTTGTCCCGAGCCTCTTCTAGCTGGTCCAGCGAGTCTTCTCGGCTAGCTTGGTTGCTTTGGTCGCTGTAGGCCCTCGTCCTCGGGGAGCTGTGTTCCAGGTCCGTGGGCAAGACGGCCTCGGCCCCGTAGACTAGGAAGAACGGCGTGAAACTCGTGGCTCGGCTCGGCGTTGTCCTCAGGCTCCAGACCACCGAGGGGAGTTCCTTCATCCATCGCTTGCCGAACTTGTTGAGGTCGTTGTATATCCGAGGCTTGAGCCCTTGTAGAATCATGCCGTTGGCACGCTCTACTTGCCCATTGGACATGGGATGAGCCACGGCGGCCCAGTCCACCCAGATGTGGTGATCCTCGCAGAAGTCCAAGAACTTTCTGCCGGTGAACTGGGTGTCGTTGTCAGTGATGATGGAGTTTGGGACCCCGAAGCGATGGATGATGTTGGTGAAGAACGCCACCGCCTGCTCGGACCTGATGTTGTTCAGAGGTTGGACCTCGATCCACTTGGAGAATTTGTCGATGGTGTCGGGGGCCATAATTAGGGGTACCCTCAAGACGCCTAATTCTCAGCTGGTAACCCCCATCAGCATAAAGCTGCAAAGGCCTGATGGGTACGATTAAGTCAGGGATCAGTCCACACGAGTGACTCGATCACGCTTCACACGAGCCTAGCCTCGGCCAAAGGCAGCCGACCTCGAGAGACTTCCGTCTCGCCCGAGGCCCCCTTTTTATGGCGGACACATCACCGGCTCGCCCGAGGCCTTGGCTTCGCTCAGAAGCAACCTTGACTAAATCGCCACACCGACTAACCAAATTGCAGGGGCATTTAACGCAAAGGTGGCCTCACACCTCTATCCTGACACGCGCCCCCGGCAGAGCCGAGGTGACCGCCGTCACTCCGCCACTCCACTAGCCAGTCTGACAGAAGGGCAGCGCCGCCTGCGCCACTCCGACTGCAGTGCCACTCGACAGAGTGAGTCTGACAGGCAGACAGGCCTTGCCAAAGGCGCCACGACAAACTCCGCTCCGCCCGACCCCAGGGCTCGGACTCGGGCTAAGACCCGGAAGACGGCGAACTCCGCTCCGCCCGACCCTAGGGCTCGGACTCGGGCTAAGACCCGGAAGACGGCGAACTCCGCTCCGCCCGACCCCAGGGCTCGGACTCGGGCTAAGACCCGGAAGACGGCGAACTCCGCTCCGCCCGACCCCAGGGCTCGGACTCGGGCTAAGACCCGGAAGACGGCGAACTCCGCTCCGCCCGACCCCAGGGCTCGGACTCGGGCTAAGACCCGGAAGACGACGAAACTCCGCTTCGCCCGACCCCAGGGCTCGGACTCCGCCCTGGCCTCGGCCGGACGACTTCCGCCTCGCCCGACCCCTTGGCTCGGGCTCGGCCACGGCAACAGAAGGCAGACTCAACCTCGGCTTCGGAGGAACCCCCACGTCGCCCTGCCTAGGGCACAGACCGCCACGTCAGCAGGAGGCGCCATCATCATCCTACCCCGAATCGACTCGGGTCACGGAGGACAAGACCGGCGTCTCATCCGGCCAGCTCCGCCGGAGGGGCAATGATGGCGTTCCACAAGCTCTATGACGACGGCGGCCCCCAGCTCTCTTACGGAAGCAGGACGACGTCAGCAGGGACTCGACCGCTCCAACAGCTGTCCCTCCGCCAGGCACCGCCGCACCTCCGACAGCCACGACATCACGCCAGCAGGGTGCCCAGATCTCTCCGGCTGCCACATCGGCATGTACCTAGGGCGCTAGCCCTCCCTCCGCTAGACACGTAGCACTCTGCTACACCCCCCATTGTACACCTGGATCCTCTCCTTACGACTATAAAAGGGAGGACCAGGGCCTTCTTAGAGAAGGTTGGCCGCGCGGGACCGAGGACGGGACAGGCGCTCTCTTGGGGCCGCTCGCTTCCCTCACCCGCGTGGACGCTTGTAACCCCCCTACTGCAAGCGCACCTGACCTGGGCGCGGGACGAACACGAAGGCCGCGGGACTTCCACCTCTCTCACGCTCGACTCCGGCCACCTCGCCTCTCCCCCCTTCGCGCTCGCCCACGCGCTCGACCCATCTGGGCTGGGGCACACAGCACACTCACTCGTCGGCTTAGGGACCCCCCTGTCTCGAAACGCCGACAGTTGGCGCGCCAGGTAGGGGCCTGCTGCGTGCTGACGAACAGCTCCCCGTCAAGCTCCAGATGGGCAGTCTCCAGCAACCTCTCCGGCCCGGGACGGTGCTTCGTTTCGGGACTCTTGAGTTCATGTCCTTCGACGGCAGCTACGACATGATACTTCTTCCACCGCCGCGCGACTACGACAATGGCGGCCGACAACCCGCCCGCCAGCGGCGGAATCGACGACTTCTTCCCCGCGTGGTGGAAGAGCGACATTCGGGCTCGCTCCGTTCTCTCCCCCGCCAACGGAGGAGGAGGCGGGGCCGTCAAGGCCAGACGGGAGGCCGCGCTTCGTCGGCCGTCGAGCGAATCGACGCCCCCGACGCCCCGACAGAAGGCACGCCGGACGTCGACCTCGCGTTCAAGACGGAGGCAAGCGCCGTCCCCCCGCGGCACGCTGACCCTGAGCAAGAAGACGACGCCGGCGCGCTCGCGGAAAGCCTGCAGGACGTCGCCCTCGAACCAGAGATGATGGCGCAACCAGTCCCCGATGTGACTACGTCGCTCCTCGTCGACCAAAAGGTACCGACTAACTCCCATCTTGCGTCATTTCGACTCGGCCTCAACCCGCCAAACGACCTCGTTTTGGCGGGCGCTCTCATTGAGGCGAGTGCAATCCCACTGAGGTTCCGTATGCGGTCGCCTTGGGACCGACTGACGGACGTCTCGACCTACGGGCCCTTTGGGTCCGAGGAAGATGACGATCCCAGCGTCGGTTGGGATTTCTCCGAACTTGGCAACCCCAGTGTCGTGCGGGACTTCATGACCGCATGTGACTACTGCCTATCCGACTGTTCCGATGGAAGCCGCAGCCTTGGTGACGAGAGCTGCGGCCCAAGCCGCGAATGTTTCCACATCGAGCTAGGGGATCCCACCGAAGGCAACCATCTTGGCATGCCGGAGGATGGTGATCTCACTAGGCCGGTGCCTCGCGCCGACATCCCACGGGAGCTAGCTGTGGTCCCCGCTCCGGCGGGGGGTTACGACCCACAACTCGAGCAAGTCCGCGAGGCGCAGGCCAGGCTCAACGAGGGAACAGGAGCGCTTGAGCCGATCCGTCGGGACGTCGGACAGGCATGGGTGGGCCAACCCCTGGCCGGAGAAATACGTCATCTGCCCCAAGGTCTCCAGCACCGCGTCGCCAACGATGTCAGGATCAGGCCGCCGCCCACATCCAGCGGGGTTGGTCAGAACCTGGCAACCGCAGCAATGCTCATCCGCGCGATGCCGGAGCCGTCAACCACCGAGGGTCGGCGAATCCGGGGAGAACTCAAGAATCTCCTAGAGGGCGCTGCGGCCCGGCGGGCCGAGAGCACTGCATCCCGAAGACAAGGATATCCCTCGGAACCTCATGCCGCGACTTCCCGATTCATGCGGGAGGCCTCGGTCTACACCGGGCGCACGCGCAACACCGCGCCTGCGGCCCCGGGCCACCTCGGCAACGAGCACCATCGACGCGACCGTCGGTCTCACCTCGACGAAAGGGTGCGCCGAGGCTACCACCCCAGGCGCGGGGGGCGCTACGACAGCGGGGAGGATCGGAGTCCCTCGCCCGAGCCACCCGGTCCGCAGGCCTTCAGTCGGGCCATCCGACGGGCGCCATTTCCGACCCGGTTCCGACCCCCGACTACTATCACGAAGTACTCGGGGGAAACGAGACCGGAACTGTGGCTTGCGGACTACCGCCTTGCCTGCCAACTGGGTGGAACGGACGATGACAACCTCATCATCCGTAACCTCCCCCTGTTCCTCTCCGACACTGCTCGCGCCTGGTTGGAGCACCTGCCTCCGGGGCAGATTTCCAACTAGGACGACTTGGTCCAAGCCTTCGCTGGCAATTTCCAGGGCACATACGTGCGCCCCGAGAATTCCTGGGACCTTCGAAGCTGCCGGCAACAGCCGGGGGAGTCGCTCCGGGATTACATCCGGCGATTCTCGAAGCAGCGCACCGAGCTGCCCAACATCACCGACTCGGATGTCATCGGCGCGTTCCTCGCCGGCACCACTTGCCGCGACCTGGTGAGCAAGCTGGGTCGCAAAACCCCCACCAGGGCGAGCGAGCTGATGGACATCGCCACCAAGTTCGCCTCTGGCCAGGAGGCGGTCGAGGCTATCTTCCGAAAGGACAAGCAGCCCCAGGGCCGCCCATCGGAAGAAGCTCCCGAGGCGTCTGCTCCGCGCGGCGCCAAGAAGAAAGGCAAGAAGAAGTCACAATCGAAACGCGACGCCGCCGACGCGGACCTTGTCGCCGCCGCCGAGTATAAGAACCCTCGGAAGCCCCCCGGAGGTGCAAACCTCTTCGATAAGATGCTCAAGGAGCCGTGCCCCTACCATCAGGGGCCCGTCAAGCACACCCTCGAGGAGTGCGTTATGCTTCGGCGTCATTTCCACAGGGCCGGGCCACCCGCCGAGGGTGGCAGGGCCCGCGACGACGACAAGAACGAAGATCACCCAGCAGGGGAGTTCCCCGAGGTCCGCGACTGCTTCATGATCTATGGAGGGCATGCGGCGAATACCTCGGCTCGGCACCGCAAGCAAGAGCGCCGGGAGGTCTGCTCGGTGAAGGTGGCGGCGCCAGTCTACCTAGACTGGTCCGACAAGCCCATCACTTTCGACCGGGCCGACCACCCCGACCATGTGCCGAGCCCGGGGAAATACCCGCTCGTCGTCGACCCCGTTGTCGGCGATGTCAGGCTCACCAAGGTCCTGATGGACGGGGGCAGCTGCCTCAACATCATCTACGCCGAGACCCTCAAGCTCCTGCGCGTCGATCCGTCCTCCGTCCGAGCAGGCGCTGCGCCCTTCCACGGGATCATCCCTGGGAAGCGCGTCCAGCCCCTCGGGCGACTCGACCTCCCAGTCTGCTTCGGGACACCCTCCAACTTCTGAAGGGAGACCCTGACGTTCAAAGTGGTCGGGTTCCGAGGAACCTACCACGCCGTGCTAGGAAGGCCATGCTACGCGAAGTTCATGGCCGTCCCTAACTACACCTACCTGAAGCTCAAGATGCCGGGCCCCAACGGGGTCATCACCGTCGGCCCCACGTACAAACACGCGTTCGAATGCGACGTGGAGTGCATGGAGTACGCCGAGGCCCTCGCCGAGTCCGAGGCCCTCATCGCCGACCTGGAGAACCTCTCCAAGGAGGTGCCAGACGTGAAGCGCCACGCCGGCAACTTCGAGCCAGCGGAGACGGTCAAGGCCGTCCCCCTCGACCCCAGTGGCGACACCACCAAGCAGATTCGGATCGGTTCCGGGCTCGACCCCAAATAGGAAGCAGTGCTCGTCGACTTTCTCCGCGCAAACGCCGACGTCTTTGCGTGGAGTCCCTCGGACATGTCCGGCATACCGAGGGATGTCGCCGAGCACTCGCTGGATATTCGGGCCGGAGCCCGACCCGTCAGGCAGCCTCTGCGCCGATTCGACGAGGAGAAGCGCAGAGTGATTGGCGAAGAGATCCACAAGCTAATGGCAGCAGGGTTCATCAAAGAGGTATTCCATCCCGAATGGCTTGCCAACCCTGTGCTTGTGAGGAAGAAAGGGGGGAAATGGCGGATGTGTGTAGACTACACTGGTCTCAACAAAGCATGTCCGAAGGTTCCCTACCCTCTGCCTCGCATCGACCAAATCGTGGATTCCACTGCTGGGTGCGAAACCCTGTCCTTCCTCGATGCCTACTCAGGGTATCACCAGATCCGGATGAAAGAGTCCGACCAGCTCGCGACTTCTTTCATCACGCCGTTCGGCATGTACTGCTATGTCACCATGCCCTTCGGTTTGAGGAATGCGGGCGCGACGTACCAGCGGTGCATGAACCATGTGTTCGGCGAACACATCGGTCGCACAGTCGAGGCCTACGTCGATGACATCGTAGTCAAGACGCGGAAGGCTTCCGACCTCCTCTCCGACCTTGAAGTGACATTCCGGTGTCTCAAGGCGAAAGGAGTCAAGCTTAATCCTGAGAAGTGTGTCTTCGGGGTCCCCCGAGGCATGCTCCTAGGGTTCATCGTCTCCGAGCGAGGCATCGAAGCCAACCCGGAGAAGATTGCGGCCATCACCGGCATGGGACCCATCAAGGACTTAAAAGAGTACAGAGGGTCATGGGATGCCTCGCGGCCCTGAGCCGCTTCATCTCACGCCTCGGCGAAAGAGGTCTGCCTCTGTACCGCCTCTTAAGGAAGGCCGAATGTTTCGCTTGGACCCCTGAGGCCGAGGAAGCCCTCGGCAACCTGAAGGCGCTCCTTACAAAGGCGCCAGTCTTGGTGCCGCCGGCGGACGGAGAAGCCCTCTTGGTCTACGTCGCCGCGACCACTCAGGTGGTTAGCGCCGCGATTGTGGTCGAAAGGCAAGAGGAAGGGCATACATTGCCCGTTCAGAGGCCGGTCTACTTCATCAGCGAAGTGCTGTCCGAGACTAAGATCTGCTACCCACAAGTTCAAAAGCTGCTGTATGTTGTGATCCTGACAAGGCGGAAGCTGCGACACTACTTCGAGTCCCATCCGGTAACTGTGGTGTCATCCTTCCCCCTGGGGGAGATCATCCAGTGCCGAGAGGCCTCGGGCAGGATCGCGAAGTGGGCGGTGGAAATCATGGGTGAAACGATCTCGTTCGCCCCTCGGAAGGCCATCAAGTCCCAAGTGTTGGCGGATTTCGTGGCCGAATGGGTCGACACCCAACTGCCTACGACTCCGATCCAACCGGAGCTCTGGACCATGTTTTTCGACGGGTCGCTGATGAAGACGGGGGCCGGCGCGGGCCTGCTCTTCATCTCGCCCCTCGGAAAGCACTTGCGCTACGTGCTGCGCCTCCACTTCCCGGCGTCCAACAATGTGGCCGAGTACGAAGCTCTGGTCAACGGATTGCGGATCGCCATCGAGCTAGGGGTCAGACGCCTCGACGCTCGCGGTGATTCGCAGCTCGTCATCGACCAAGTCATGAAGAACTCCCACTGCCGCGACCCGAAGATGGAGGCCTACTGCGACGAGGTTCGGCGCCTAGAAGACAAGTTCTTCGGGCTCGAGCTCAACCACATCGCTCGGCGCTACAACGAAACCGCGGACGAGCTGGCTAAGATAGCCTCGGGGCGAACGACAGTCCCCCCGGACGTCTTCTCCTGGGATCTGCATCAACCCTCCGTCAAGCTCGACGACACGCCCGAGCCCGAGGTACCCTCAGCTCAGCCCGAGGTACCCTCGGCTCAGCCCGAGGTACCCTCGGCCCAGCCCGAGGTACCCTCGGCCCTCGAGGGCAGGGCACTGAACGTCGAGGAGGGGGAGAGCGGGGCCACACCAGATCGAGATTGGCAGGCCCCGTACCTGCAATATCTCCGTCGAGGAGAGCTACCCCTCGACCAAGTCGAGGCTCGGCGGGTAGCGCGACGCACCAAGTCATTCGTCTTGCTGGGCGACGAAGAGGAGCTCTACCATCGCAGCCCCTCAGGCATCCTCCAGCGATGCATCTCCATCGCCGAAGGTCGGGAACTGCTGCAAGAAGTACACTCGGGGGCTTGCGGCCACCACGCAGCGCCCCGAGCCCTTGTCGGAAATGCTTTCCGGCAAGGCTTCTACTGGCCAACGGCGGTGGCTGACGCCACTAGAATTGTCCGCACCTGCGAAGGGTGCCAATTCTATGCGAAGCGGACACACCTGCCCGCTCAGGCTCTGCAGACAATACCCATCACCTGGCCCTTCGCTGTATGGGGTCTGGACCTCGTCGGTCCCTTGCAGAAGGCGCCCGGGGGCTACACGCACCTGCTGGTCGCCATCGACAAATTCTCCAAGTGGATCGAGGTCCGACCTCTGAACAGCATCAGGTCCGAGCAGGCGGTGGCATTCTTCACCAACATCATCCATCGCTTCGGGGTCCCGAACTCCATCATCACCGACAACGGCACCCAGTTCACCGGCAAAAAATTCTTGGATTTTTGCGAGGATCACCATATCCGGGTGGACTGGGCCGCCGTGGCTCATCCC
This sequence comes from Zea mays, assembly GCF_902167145.1. Classification (NCBI taxonomy): domain Eukaryota; kingdom Viridiplantae; phylum Streptophyta; class Magnoliopsida; order Poales; family Poaceae; genus Zea; species Zea mays. The sequence goes on from NC_050102.1 coordinate 168,418,831, forward strand.
ATGTCGAATGGGCAAGTAGAGCGTGCCAATGGCATGATTCTACAAGGGCTCAAGCCTCGGATCTACAACGACCTCAACAAGTTCGGCAAGCGATGGATGAAGGAACTCCCCTCGGTGGTCTGGAGCCTAAGGACGACGCCGAGTCGTGCCACGGGCTTCACGCCGTTTTTCCTGGTCTACGGGGCTGAAGCTATCTTGCCCACTGACCTGGAATACGGCTCCCCGAGGGCGAGGTCCTACACCGAACAAAGCAACCAGGCTAGCCGAGAGGAATCGCTGGACCAGCTGGAGGAAGCTCGGGACAGGGCCTTACTACACTCGGCGCGGTACCAACAGTCCCTGCGACGCTACCACGCCCGAGGGGTCCGGTCCCGAGAACTCCAGGTGGGCGACCTGGTGCTTCGGCTGCGGCAAGATGCCCGAGGGAGGCACAAGCTCACGCCCCCCTGGGAAGGGCCATTCGTCATCGCCAAAGTTCTGAAGCCCAGAACATACAAGCTGGCCAACAATCAAGGCGAGATCTACGGCAACGCTTGGAACATCAAACAGCTACGTCGCTTCTACCCTTAAGATGTTTTCAAGTTTTTCATATACCTCGCACCTACGCAAAGTTTAGTCGTCAAGGAAGGGTCGGCCTAGCCTCGGCAAAGCCCGACCCTCCCTCGGGGGCTAAAAGGGGGGAGACCCCCTCTGCGTCGAATTTTTCCTCGAAAAAGGATCTCTTTTTAGCAGGATTCCTTTCGTGCTTCTTGACTACTTCGGAAAGCGGATCCTGGAAACGACGAGGTACACGTAAGCAGCCAAGGCTGATCGAGCCGAGGGACTCCTACGCCTCCGGGATACGGATACCTCACTCATCACCTTCTGTGATAAGTAACTTGCGCTCGGATAAAGCGACTCCGTGGACCGAACGAGTCATCACGCTCGGAAGCTCTCCTGCCGAAGCAGTCCTTCAAGCTTTCTCGACTAAGTCGGGAACAGGGCCTCATGGACGGGTGAAAGTACGCGTAAGCCGCAAGGCCGACCGAGCCGAGGGATTCCCACGCCTCTGGGATACGGATACCTCACTCGTCCCTTCCGCGAAAAGCAGCTCTCGCTCACACAAACATCCCTGTTACCGACAGAGTCCAGATGCTCGAAACAAGAGGAAAAAAGACGCAGCTTCGCAAGCGCGGCGAGGGTGTGTTCTTCTGGCCTCGACGGCCGCAGAAAGCACACGCTACAAGAGGATCTGATCCTGCAGGCTCGGGTCTTCACGCTGAAGGGAGCCGTAGCACCCTCGGCATCGACGACGTCTTCACCAAAGCCCGACCCAGCCTCAGGCGGCGCCGCGATCCAGGGACTCCTCCGGGAATCCGGCCCGAGCAGGCGGCTCAACCGGTTACCCCTGGGGCCTCGGTCAGCCGGCTTCCAAGGGCGCCAGCCCGACCCAAGGCCTCGACTGATCGACTTTGGCGTCGGCTCCGCTGACGGACAACACGGCTAGGCTCCGGCCAACCAGGTTCCCATTCTCGAGCCAACTCCGCCTCTGTTCATACTGATATCGCTACCCCTGGCCTCGGTCCACCGAAGGGCGGCCGAGGGGTCTCTTCAACTAAGCTAGAGGAGCCCCAGACAACAAGGCCGAACGGGCCGAGGGATTCCTACGCCTCCGGGATACGGATACCTCACCCGTCACCTTGACACGGGGCAACTCATGCTCGGTAAAGCGGTTCAGATAATCAACAGGCGAGACTTAATGCTCGAAAATGAGGAAAAAACACGGCTCCGTGCCGAAATTACATACATGTTCAGGCCCCGACAGCCGCGGTGAACAAACACACCGGCATTCGAGATGCCATTACAAACGGAGCTCCGGTTCCCCCTCCGCAGGTACGAACAACCCCACTCCGAGGGGGAAGGCCTGCGGAGCAACGGAAGGCCGACGAACGGCGCGCCGTCACCTGCTCCAGCAGCGGCGACGACGACGACTTCTGCTCCGGGGGGCCGAACAGCAGCAACGCTGACCTCAGGGTGGATGCCGCTGCCAGGAGGCCCCCGCCCCTGCCAAAACTCGTGAGGCAAGGACGGGCAGAAGGCCGTAGAAGTTGGAGGTCAGCCCGTGGCCGGTCCCGGCCGCCGCGCCGGCGGAAGAACCTCTTCCAGATGCCGTGGCAGACGCCGGCGCCGCAAGTGGCCCCGAAGCCACTCGCGGCTGAAGACCAGGCACGCTGCAGCTGCCGGACGCCACGGGCAATGCCCGCTTCTCCCCCCATCACTGAGTGAAGGAGCGGGCCACCGCCCACGCAGGGGCCGACCCCAACTCGGCACTCTCCCCTCCCCAGCCTTGGTGATGAAAATCCTTGAGGCTGAGGAAGGGGCAGAGGCCGCAGCCCGGCTCGCTTTCCCCCACCATCAAGCTGGAGGTCGCCATCTCGGGTGACCGCCGGTGAAGGGGTGCGACCGGGCTGCGTGATGAAAATCCTTGAAGCCGAACGATGGCTGAGAGGTACCAACTCCCATGGAGTTGCGTTCCTCCAACGAGGAGGCGGAAAGGCGGCGGATACCCCCCATCCGGGGGCTTGGAAGATGGGAAGACACGACGCTTAAGGGAGGAAGAAGACATGGTTGCCTTACGAAAGGAGTCTCCCTCCTTTTAAAGGCAACTCTCCCTACGTGCGCCCCCAGGCGCCGCGGGCTGAGTCTTCTCCAACACGCTCTGAGGCCCTCCCCTGCGACTCGGGGGCTGGGTCCCGCATGTCATGCAAGCCGGCTCAGGGCAGAAGAAGCCAAACCGCCGCGCGTGGTGCGCGCGACCGTCCAGCGGTTACAGGCGACCCCCCATTTTCGCCCAGACCAACGGGCAGAAGGGGCGGGCAGCCATGCAGGCGGCATGCAACCACGCCAGATGGACGCGCTTCTCCGACTTCTGACACGCCAGCTTGGGAACCCAGGCCCACGCGTCGAGCAACCGGCGCGCCAGTTGCTGCATGCAAGCAACCGCACCGCCACTTGTGCCACCATCGCGCCTCTTCAGTTGCGAAGCCTATGCCACGACTCGAGGCGACCCAACAGCGCCAGACTGGCGCGTCGGTCAAAGCGACCGAAAGTGGGCCGGCAGTAATAGCGGTGGCAGGCGGGCGGGCGCAGCGGTCACGTCGTCGGCCAGGCTCACGTCCCATCCTGAAACAGCAAGAGAGCCTCCTCTCACGGCGTGGAGACGGTGCACCCGTGACCCGTTCCTCGAACGGATCGCACGCGCACAACGGCCGCCCCGCCAACCACTCGCCCCGTCGCATTAACTCCGCGGCGGGACACGCGGCGCCTCTGGCAGGAGGAGCGCGCGACGCTTCACCTTCGCCGTAATAACCGCGTCAGAAAAGGTACGCCACGTCGTCCGATTTCGTATCCTTTTCCGTTTTCCTCTTTCTCTATCTCTTGCAACAGGGACAGGGAAAGGGGATACCCCGAAAGGGATCCTTCTCCGCGAAGGAACCGGGCTCCGAGCCCCCCATTACTGATCAGGGGTTCGAAGGCTGGCCCCCCGAAGGGTTCAACAGTCGCCTCAGATCGCGTGGGCCCGACACCCACTACTGGTCAGGGGTTCGAAGGCCAGCCCCCCGAAGGGCTCCATGGCCGCCTCAGGCTACTCGGGCTCCGCGCCCATTACTGATCAGGGGTTCGAAGGCTGGCCCCCGAAGGGTTCACAGTCGCCTCAGACGCCGAGCGAGGGATGACCAGGGGTACGTTCGATACATAACCAAGGCTCGGGCTGCGCTCCCGAGGTACCCTAGGACATTTCCGAGACCAGCGGGAACGATCTTGTAACGGAATCCCATCGGAGGGAGGCATCGAGCCCTCGGACCCCGTCGCCAGGGGACCGGGTCCGGCAAATCACCCGCAGGTACTTTTGGGCGTGCCTCTGGGCCCCTAGCCGACCCCCAACGAACGGGGCACGGACGTCCACTCGGATTACCCGCTTGCAGCTCACCGGAGACACCATGTTCGGTGCCCATCGAGGGTAACATGGCGCACTCCCCCCCTCCTCCTTGCGGAAAGGCGACGTAGGGGCGTATGTAAAAAGTCGAGTCTGTCCCTGATCGTCCTCTCGCCCTGTGCAGAGGCTCGGGGGCTGCTCTCGCAAAAACCGGCTCCGGCCAAATCGTTGACAGCGTCAACATACCAGCCCGAGAGCTTGGGCCCCGACCGTGCACCCGGGCTACGGCCAGTTCGCATGAGGGAACGACCAGACCAGCCGAAGCGTTAAGCAAAGTATTAAGACCTCGAAGGAGTGTAACCACTCCTCCGAGGCCTCGGGGGCTACACCCGGCGGGTGCGCTCGCGCGCACCCGCCGGAACGAAATGCAACCGAGAAAGGCTGGTCCCCTTGCAAAAAAGTGCGGCAAAAGCCTCCAAGCGAGTGCTAACACTCCCTTCGAGGCTCGGGGGCTACTGTCGGGGGCCATAATTAGGGGTACCCTCAAGACGCCTAATTCTCAGCTGGTAACCCCCATCAGCATAAAGCTGCAAAGGCCTGATGGGTACGATTAAGTCAGGGATCAGTCCACACGAGTGACTCAATCACGCTTCACCCGAGCCTAGCCTCGGCCAAAGGCAGCCGACCTCGAGAGACTTCCGTCTCGCCCGAGGCCCCCTTTTTATGGCGGACACATCACCGGCTCGCCCGAGGCCTTGGCTTCGCTCAGAAGCAACCTTGACTAAATCGCCACACCGACTGACCAAATTGCAGGGGCATTTAACGCAAAGGTGGCCTGACACCTCTATCCTGACACGCGCCCCCGGCAGAGCCGAGGTGACCGCCGTCACTCCGCCACTCCACTAGCCAGTCTGACAGAAGGGCAGCGCCGCCTGCGCCACTCCGACTGCAGTGCCACTCGACAGAGTGAGTCTGACAGGCAGACAGGCCTTGCCAAAGGCGCCACGACAAACTCCGCTCCGCCCGACCCCAGGGCTCGGACTCGGGCTAAGACCCGGAAGACGACGAACTCCGCTCCGCCCGACCCCAGGGCTCGGACTCGGGCTAAGACCCGGAAGACGGCGAACTCCGCTCCGCCGACCCCAGGGCTCGGACTCGGGCTAAGACCCGGAAGACGGCGAACTCCGCTCCGCCCGACCCCAGGGCTCGGACTCGGGCTAAGACCCGGAAGACGGCGAACTCCGCTCCGCCCGACCCCAGGGCTCGGACTCGGGCTAAGACCCGGAAGACGACGAAACTCCGCTTCGCCCGACCCCAGGGCTCGGACTCCGCCCTGGCCTCGGCCGGACGACTTCCGCCTCGCCCGACCCCTTGGCTCGGGCTCGGCCACGGCAACAGAAGGCAGACTCAACCTCGGCTTCGGAGGAACCCCCACGTCGCCCTGCCTAGGGCACAGACCGCCACGTCAGCAGGAGGCGCCATCATCATCCTACCCCGAATCGACTCGGGTCACGGAGGACAAGACCGGCGTCTCATCCGGCCAGCTCCGCCGGAGGGGCAATGATGGCGTTCCACAAGCTCTATGACGACGGCGGCCCCCAGCTCTCTTACGGAAGCAGGACGACGTCAGCAGGGACTCGACCGCTCCAACAGCTGTCCCTCCGCCAGGCACCGCCGCACCTCCGACATCCACGACATCACGCCAGCAGGGTGCCCAGATCTCTCCGGCTGCCACATCGGCATGTACCTAGGGCGCTAGCTCTCCCTCCGCTAGACACGTAGCACTCTGCTACACCCCCCATTGTACACCTGGATCCTCTCCTTACGACTATAAAAGGGAGGACCAGGGCCTTCTTAGAGAAGGTTGGCCGCGCGGGACCGAGGACGGGACAGGCGCTCTCTTGGGGCCGCTCGCTTCCCTCACCCGCGTGGACGCTTGTAACCCCCCTACTGCAAGCGCACCTGACCTGGGCGCGGGACGAACACGAAGGCCGCGGGACTTCCACCTCTCTCACGCTCGACTCCGGCCACCTCGCCTCTCCCCCCTTCGCGCTCGCCCACGCGCTCGACCCATCTGGGCTGGGGCACGCAGCACACTCACTCGTCGGCTTAGGGACCCCCCTGTCTCGAAACGCCGACAGATGGCGACCAGCAGGTGCGTGTAGCCCCCGGGTGCCTTCTGCAAGGGGCCGACGAGGTCCAGACCCCACACAACAAAGGGTCAGGTGATGGGTATCGTCTGCAGAGCCTGAGCGGGCAGGTGGGTCTGCTTCGCATAGAATTGACACCCTTCGCAGGTGCGGACAATTCTAGTGGTGTCGGCCACCGCCGTCGGCCAGTAGAAGCCCTGTCGGAAGGCATTCCTGACAAGGGCTCGAGGCGCTGCGTGATGGCCGCAAGCCCCCGAGGGTATCTCCCGCAGGAGTTCCTGACCTTCGGCGACGGAGATGCATCGCTGGAGGATGTCTGAGGGGCTGCGGTGGTAGAGCTCCTTCTCTTCGCCCAGCAAGACGAACGACTTGGCGCGCCGCGCCACCCGCCGAGCCTCGGCTCGGTCGAGGGGTAGCTCTCCTTGGTAGAGATATCGCAGGTACAGGGTCTGCCAGTCTCGATCAGGCGTGGCCCCGCTTCGCTCCTCCTCGACACGTAGTGCCTCACCCTCGGGGGCCGAGGGTACCTCGGGCTGAACCGAGGGCGCCTCGGGCCGAGCTGAGGGTGCCTCGGGCCGTGCCGAGGGTACCTCGGGCTGGGCCGAGGGCGCCTCAGGCTCGGGCGTGTCGTCGATCTTGACGGAGGGTTGATGCAGATCCCGGGAGAAGACGTCCGGGGGAACAGTTGTTCGCCCCGAGGCTATTTTAGCTAGCTCGTCTGCAGTCTCGTTGTAGCGCCGAGCGATGTGGTTCAGCTCGAGCCCGTAGAACTTGTCTTCCAAGCGCCGAACCTCATCGCAGTAGGCCTCCATCTTCGGGTCACGGCAATGGGAGTTCTTCATGACTTGGTCGATGACGAGCTGCGAGTCACCGCGGGCGTCGAGGCGCTGGACCCCTAGCTCGATGGCGATCGCAACCCGTTGACCAGAGCCTCATACTCGGCCACATTGTTGGACGCTGGGAAATGGAGGCGTAGCACATAGCGTAGGTGTTTCCCGAGGGGCGATATGAAGAGTAGGCATGCGCCGGCTCCCGTCTTCATCAGCGACCCGTCGAAAAACATGGTCCAGAGCTCCGGTTGGATTGGAGCCGTCGGTAGCTGGGTGTCGACCCATTCGGCCACAAAGTCCGCCAAGACCTGGGACTTGATGGCCTTCCGAGGGGCGAACGAGATTGTCTCGCCCATGATTTCCACCGCCCACTTTGCAATCCTACCCGAGGCCTCTCGGCACTGGATGATCTCCCCCAGGGGGGAAGGATGACACCACAGTTACCGGATGAGACTCGAAGTAGTGTCGCAACTTCCGCCGCGTCAGGATCACTGCATACAGCAGCTTCTGAACTTGTGGGTAGCGGATCTTGGTTTCGGACAGTACCTCGCTGACGAAGTAAACTGGCCTCTGAACGGGCAATGCATGCCCCTCTTCTTGCCTCTCGACCACAATCGCGGCGCTAACCACCTGAGTGGTCGCGGCGACGTAGACCAGGAGGGCTTCTCCGTCAGCTGGAGGCACCAAGATAGGCGCCTTTGTGAGGAGCGCCTTCAAGTTCCCGAGAGCTTCCTCGGCCTCAGGGGTCCAGGTGAAGCACTCGGCCTTCCTTAAGAGGCGGTACAGAGGTAGACCTCTTTCGCCGAGGCGTGAGATGAAACGGCTCAGAGCCGCGAGGCATCCATGACCCTCTGTACTCCTTTCAAGTCCTTGATGGGCCCCATGCTGGTGACGGCTGCGATCTTCTCCGGGTTGGCTTCGATGCCCCGCTCGGAGACGATGAACCCCAAGAGCATGCCTCGGGGCACCCCGAAGACACACTTCTCGGGATTGAGCTTGACGCCTTTCGCCTTGAGACATCGGAATGTCACTTCAAGGTCGGAAAGGAGGTCGGAAGCTTTCCTCGTCTTGACTACGATGTCATCGACGTAGGCCTCGACCGTGCGGCCAATGTGTTCGCCGAACACGTGGTTCATGCACCGCTGGTACGTCGTGCCCGCATTCCTCAAGCCGAATGGCATGGTGACATAGCAGTACATGCCAAAGGGTGTGATGAAAGAAGTCGCGAGCTGGTCGGACTCTTTCATCCTGATTTGATGATACCCTGAGTAGGCATCGAGGAAAGACAGGGTTTCGCACCCAGCAGTGGAATCCACGATTTGATCGATGCGAGGCAGAGGGTAGGGAACCTTCGGACATGCTTTGTTGAGACCAGTGTAGTCTACACACATCCGCCATTTCCCCCCTTTCTTTCTCACAAGCACAGGGTTGGCAAGCCATTTGGGATGTGTCGGGGGCCATAATTAGGGGTACCCTCAAGACGCCTAATTCTCAGCTGGTAACCCCCATCAGCATAAAGCTGCAAAGGCCTGATGGGTACGATTAAGTCAGGGATCAGTCCACACGAGTGACTCGATCACGCTTCACCCGAGCCTAGCCTCGGCCAAAAGCAGCCGACCTCGAGAGACTTCCGTCTCGCCCGAGGCCCCCCTTTTTATGGCGGACACATCACCGGCTTGCCCGAGGCCTTGGCTTCGCTCAGAAGCAACCTTGACTAAATCGCCACACCGACTGACCAAATTGCAGGGGCATTTAACGCAAAGGTGGCCTGACACCTCTATCCTGACACGCGCCCCCGGCAGAGCCGAGGTGACCGCCGTCACTCCGCCACTCCACTAGCCAGTCTGACAGAAGGGCAGCGCCGCCTGCGCCACTCCGACTGCAGTGCCACTCGACAGAGTGAGTCTGACAGGCAGACAGGCCTTGCCAAAGGCGCCACGACAAACTCCGCTCCGCCCGACCCCAGGGCTCGGACTCGGGCTAAGACCCGGAAGACGGCGAACTCCGCTCCGCCCGACCCCAGGGCTCGGACTCGGGCTAAGACCCGGAAGACGGCGAACTCCGCTCCGCCCGACCCCAGGGCTCGGACTCGGGCTAAGACCCGGAAGACGGCGAACTCCGCTCCGCCCGACCCCAGGGCTCGGACTCGGGCTAAGACCCGGAAGACGGCGAACTCCGCTCCGCCCGACCCCAGGGCTCGGACTCGGGCTAAGACCCGGAAGACGGCGAACTCCACTCCGCCCGACCCCAGGGCTCGGACTCGGGCTAAGACCCGGAAGACGACGAAACTCCGCTTCGCCCGACCCCAGGGCTCGGACTCCGCCCTGGCCTCGGCCGGACGACTTCCGCCTCGCCCGACCCCTTGGCTCGGGCTCGGCCACGGCAACAGAAGGCAGACTCAACCTCGGCTTCGGAGGAACCCCCACGTCGCCCTGCCTAGGGCACAGACCGCCACGTCAGCAGGAGGCGCCATCATCATCCTACCCCGAATCGACTCGGGTCACGGAGGACAAGACCGGCGTCTCATCCGGCCAGCTCCGCCGGAGGGGCAATGATGGCGTTCCACAAGCTCTATGACGACGGCGGCCCCCAGCTCTCTTACGGAAGCAGGACGACGTCAGCAGGGACTCGACCGCTCCAACAGCTGTCCCTCCGCCAGGCACCGCCGCACCTCCGACAGCCACGACATCACGCCAGCAGGGTGCCCAGATCTCTCCGGCTGCCACATTGGCATGTACCTAGGGCGCTAGCTCTCCCTCCGCTAGACACGTAGCACTCTGCTACACCCCCCATTGTACACCTGGATCCTCTCCTTACAACTATAAAAGGGAGGACCAGGGCCTTCTCAGAGAAGGTTGGTCGCGCGGGACCGAGGACGGGACAGGCGCTCTCTTGGGGCCGCTCGCTTCCCTCACCCGCGTGGACGCTTGTAACCCCCCTACTGCAAGCGCACCTGACCTGGGCGCGGGACGAACACGAAGGCCGCGGGACTTCCACCTCTCTCACGCTCGACTCCGGCCACCTCGCCTCTCCCCCCTTCGCGCTCGCCCACGCGCTCGACCCATCTGGGCTGGGGCACGCAGCACACTCACTCGTCGGCTTAGGGACCCCCCTGTCTCGAAACGCCGACAGTTGGCGCGCCAGGTAGGGGCCTGCTGCGTGCTGACGAACAGCTCCCCGTCAAGCTCCAGATGGGCAGTCTCCAGCAGCCTCTCCGGCCCGGGACGGTGCTTCGTTTCGGGACTCTTGAGTTCATGTCCTTCGACGGCAGCTGCGACATGATACTTCTTCCACCGCCGCGCGACTACGACAATGGCGGCCGACAACCCGCCCGCCGGCGGCGGAATCGACGACTTCTTCCCCGCGTGGTGGAAGAGCGACATTCGGGCTCGCTCCGTTCTCTCCCCGCCAACGGAGGAGGAGGCGGGGCCGTCAAGGCCAGACGGGAGGCCGCGCTTCGTCGGCCGTCGAGCGAATCGACGCCCCCGACGCCCCGACGGAAGGCACGCCGGACGTCGACCTCGCGTTCAAGACAGAGGCAAGCGCCGTCCCCCCGCGGCACGCTGACCCTGAGCAAGAAGACGACGCCGGCGCGCTCGCGGAAAGCCTGCAGGACGTCGCCCTCGAACCAGAGATGACGGCGCAACCAGTCCCCGATGTGACTACGTCGCTCCTCGTCGACCAAAAGGTACCGACTAACTCCCATCTTGCGTCATTTCGACTCGGCCTCAACCCGCCAAACGACCTCGTTTTGGTGGGCACTCTCATTGAGGCGAGTGCAATCCCACTGAGGTTCCGTATGCGGTCGCCTTGGGACCGACTGACGGACGTCTCGACCTACGGGCCCTCTGGGTCCGAGGAAGATGACGATCCCAGCGTCGGTTGGGATTTCTCCGAACTTGGCAACCCCAGTGTCGTGCGGGACTTCATGACCGCATGTGACTACTGCCTATCCGACTGTTCCGATGGAAGTCGCAGCCTTGGTGACGAGAGCTGCGGCCCAAGCCGCGAATGTTTCCACATCGAGCTAGGGGATCCCACCGAAGGCAACCATCTTGGCATGCCGGAGGATGGTGATCTCCCTAGGCCGGTGCCTCGCGCCGACATCCCACGGGAGCTAGCTGTGGTCCCCGCTCCGGCGGGGGGTTACGACCCACAACTCGAGCAAGTCCGCGAGGCGCAGGCCAGGCTCGACGAGGGAACAGGAGCGCTTGAGCCGATCCGTCGGGACGTCGGACAGGCATGGGTGGGCCAACCCCTGGCCGGAGAAATACGTCATCTGCCCCAAGGTCTCCAGCACCGCGTCGCTAACGATGTCAGGATCAGGCCGCCGCCCGCATCCAGCGGGGTTGGTCAGAACCTGGCAACCGCAGCAATGCTCATCTGCGCGATGCCGGAGCCGTCAACCACCGAGGGTCGGCGAATCCAGGGAGAACTCAAGAATCTCCTGGAGGGCGCTGCGGCCCGGCGGGCCGAGAGCACTGCATCCCGAAGACAAGGATATCCCTCGGAACCTCATGCCGCGACTTCCCGATTCATGCGGGAGGCCTCGGTCTACACCGGGCGCACGCGCAACACCGCGCCTGCGGCCCCGGGCCACCTCGGCAACGAGCACCATCGACGCGACCGTCGGGCTCACCTCGACGAAAGGGTGCGCCGAGGCTACCACCCCAGGCGTGGGGGGCGCTACGACAGCGGGGAGGATCGGAGTCCCTCGCCCGAGCCACCCGGTCCGCAGGCCTTCAGTCGGGCCATCCGACGGGCGCCATTCCCGACCCGGTTCCGACCCCCGACTACTATCACGAAGTACTCGGGGGAAACGAGACCGGAACTATTGCTTGCGGACTACCGCCTTGCCTGCCAACTGGGTGGAACGGACGACGACAACCTCATCATCCGTAACCTCCCCCTGTTCCTCTCCGACACTGCTCGCGCCTGGTTGGAGCACCTGCCTCCGGGGCAGATTTCCAACTGGGACGACTTGGTCCAAGCCTTCGCTGGCAATTTCCAGGGCACATACGTGCGCCCCGGGAATTCCTGGGACCTTCGAAGCTGCCGACAACAGCCGGGGGAGTCGCTCCGGGATTACATCCGGCGATTCTCGAAGCAGCGCACCGAGCTGCCCAACATCACCGACTCGGATGTCATCGGCGCGTTCCTCGCCGGCACCACTTGTCGCGACCTGGTGAGCAAGCTGGGTCGCAAAACCCCCACCAGGGCGAGCGAGCTGATGGACATCGCCACCAAGTTCGCCTCTGGCCAGGAGGCGGTCGAGGCTATCTTCCGAAAGGACAAGCAGCCCCAGGGCCGCCCATCGGAAGAGGCTCCCGAGGCGTCTGCTCCGCGCGGCGCCAAGAAGAAAGGCAAGAAGAAGTCGCAATCGAAACGCGACGCCGCCGACGCGGACCTTGTCGCCGCCGCCGAGTATAAGAACCCTCGGAAGCCCCCCGGAGGTGCAAACCTCTTCGACAAGATGCTCAAGGAGCCGTGCCCCTACCATCAGGGGCCCGTCAAGCACACCCTCGAGGAGTGCGTTATGCTTCGGCGTCATTTCCACAGGGCCGGGCCACCCGCCGAGGGTGGCAGGGCCCGCGACGACGACAAGAACGAAGATCACCCAGCAGGGGAGTTCCCCGAGGTCCGCGACTGCTTCATGATCTATGGAGGGCATGCGGCGAATACCTCGGCTCGGCACCGCAAGCAAGAGCGCCGGGAGGTCTGCTCGGTGAAGGTGGCGGCGCCAGTCTACCTAGACTGGTCCGACAAGCCCATCACTTTCGACCGGGCCGACCACCCCGACCATGTGCCGAGCCCGGGGAAATACCCGCTCGTCGTCGACCCCGTTGTCGGCGATGTCAGGCTCACCAAGGTCCTGATGGACGGGGGCAGCTGCCTCAACATCATCTACACCGAGACCCTCAAGCTCCTGCGCGTCGATCTGTCCTCCGTCCGAGCAGGCGCTGCGCCCTTCCACGGGATCATCCCTGGGAAGCGCGTCCAGCCCCTCGGGCGACTCGACCTCCCAGTCTGCTTCGGGACACCCTCCAACTTCCGAAGGGAGACCCTGACGTTCGAAGTGGTCGGGTTCCGAGGAACCTACCACGCCGTGCTAGGGAGGCCATGCTACGCGAAGTTCATGGCCGTTCCCAACTACACCTACCTGAAGCTCAAGATACTGGGCCCCAACGGGGTCATCACCGTCGGCCCCACGTGCAAACACGCGTTCGAATGCGACGTGGAGTGCGTGGAGTACGCCGAGGCCCTCACCGAGTCCGAGGCCCTCATCGCCGACCTGGAGAACCTCTCCAAGGAGGTGCCAGACGTGAAGCGCCACGCCGGCAACTTCGAGCCAGCGGAGACGGTCAAGACCGTCCCCCTCGACCCCAGTGGCGACACCACCAAGCAGATCCGGGTCGGTTCCGGGCTCGACCCCAAATAGGAAGCAGTGCTCGTCGACTTTCTCCGCGCAAACGCCGACGTCTTTGCGTGGAGTCCCTCGGACATGCCCGGCATATCGAGGGATGTCGCCGAGCACTCGCTGGATATTCGGGCCAGAGCCCGATCCGTCAGGCAGCCTCTGCGCCTCGATCATCAAGGAAGGATCGGCCTCGCCATGGCGGAGCCCGACCCTCCCTCGGGGGCTAAAAAGGGGGAACCCCTCTGCGCCAAGATCTTTTTAAATCAAAAAAGGGGGCCTTTTGCGTTCTCCCAGCTACGATCTCCTGGCTATGTCAGAAGCCGGGTCTCGAGGAGCGAACGCGGGAACATGAAAATGGCAAGGCCGATTGAGCCGAGGAACTCCCGTACCTCCGGGTTAGGGATACCTCACTCATCACCTGCCACGAAGAATGGCCCAACTCGAGAAGCCACTCTATTATTGACGAGCTAGGACGAACATGCAGATGGAAAGAAAGGAGAGTACGACTCCATGCAAGGAAGACAAAAGTGTTCAGGCCTCAGCGGCCGTGGTGAGACACACGTTCAACAAGAAACTGTTCAAACGAGAATCAGGCACCGCCTTGGGAAGGAGCCGCGCCTTCAGCTCCACCCCCGCCATCGGTGGGGTCCATCTCGGCCTCCGGTGACGTCGCAGGAGGAAGGACCTCCGCCTCAAAGGTGGTCGCCAGCACCGCGCTCGGGCCGGCGGCAACCGCGTCAAGCCGCTGCACCTCCGCCAGAGCAGCATCGTCTTCGTCAGGAAGACAGTACCCCTCACTAACCCGCTCCAGATCCACAACGTAGTGAGAAGCGAGCACGGCGAAGGCCCGCCTGACGCCGTGGTGTAGCGCTTCGCGGACTCTGCCACGGGCGTGACCACCCAAGGCTCGAAGGCAGCTCTGAGGGGAGCTTCCTGAAGGGACGTCATCGGAGCCGAGGGCACGATAAAAGTCCGAGACGGCCTCGGACATGGCCGCGAGGTCCGCCTCCCTCTGCTCGGCGGCTCCGGCAAGCGCCTCAGCAAGCGCCTTGGCGGACTCGTCAAGGGCGGACTCAAGCTCTGCAAGTAGCCAGGAGAAATACCTCAAGCACAAGCAGGGGAAACGGACAAGAAAAAGAACTAGGGAGGACCAAGACGTACTTCCGGCTCGGGCACGATGCTCCGAGGCCGCGACTTGGGTCGCAGCTAAGTCAGCCGCGAGGGTCTCGGCTCGGCTTTCGGCCTCGGCAGCCCGGCCTTGAAGTCGATTCCGTTCCTCGACGACCTGGGCAAGCTCCGATCGCTGCTGTTGCGCCTCCGCACGCGCCGCTGCCGCCTCGGCTCTCAGGTCGGCGCATAGCAGCTGGAGGTCCGCCACCTTGGCATCTTGCTGAGAAAGGCGCGTGGTAGCCCCGGCGAGCGAAGACCTCAGGGATCGCAGCGAGCCCCAGACATCAACCTCACGGCGGATGAACGACGACTTAGCGGCGCTCCGGTCCGTCAGATCCTGGGAAAGGAAAACAGGACGTCACAGCGAGTATCACACAGAAGGAAAAAAGGTATGCCCGAAACCGCTACCTGGAGGATTTTGGGGACGTCTCTGCAGAAAACCTCCAGCGACGACCGGAGCGACCCCACCGTCGCCTCTGCGCACTCGCGGAGCTCACCCCAGGACTGGTCCTCCTGCTCATCATCGAGAACGAAGACGGGGTCCGAGGCCTCGCGGGTCCGGAATCGGAGCAACGGGCGCCGGGCCTCGAGGCTCCGCCGCACAGCGATGAGGCTGTCGCCCGGCTGGACGGATTGCGCGACCGCGCCCACCTCTTCTGGGGTCTTGGGCACCGACGCATCAGCCATCCCGGCGCTGGCGACGGCTGGACACCCTTCGACAAGGACGGCGGCAACCTCGGCGGTGGCAGGCGCCGGCATGACCGGCACGACAGGCGAACTCAGAGCCGCGTGGGCGTCAGCCGCCTCCTTAACCACGATCGCCGCCTCGGCTGAAGAGCCGGCCTCGGGAGCCCGCTCCTCCGAGATTGGCGACGCCCGAGCCCCCGATGTCGGAGTACCCCGCGAAAGGGTCGGTGTAATGGCGCTGGCCGCACAGTTCGGCGCCGTCTTGAGGGCCTTCCGGGGTGCCAGGTCGGTCTGGCCGTGACTTCGCTTGCTGGATAAAAAAGGAAGGGGATCACAACCGAAACATACGAACGGGAGGCCAAGACGAAGACATTCCGAGGTACTCACCCACTCCGGGCCATGATCCACCGCGCCTGGGGAGAACCTTCTTGGATCCCGGCTCTCGAAACGGCCGCCGAGGTACGCTTCGCCGGCGCTTGGGGCGCCTGGGAGGTAGGTTCCCCGGGCACGGCCGCGACGACCTGAGGGTCACTCCCATCCGCCACCAGCACAAACGGCGGCCTCTGGGGAACAGACGCCTTGGTCTGGACCTCCGGAACTACTTCAGCTCCTCCGGCAGAGGGGTCAGGTGGCCTCTCGGTTCGCCCCCGCGCCTCGGGTCGGGAGCCCGACGCCCCGACTTCGGAGGCTGACGGAGTCGGTTCACTCGGGGGCTGGCTCGACGGCTCCTGGCCACACCCCAGGCCGAGGCTGAGGCCGAGACGGGCGGCCATGTCGTCATCATCATCATCATCATCGTCATCGTCGTCGGGCGTCTCCGGCGACGGCTCCCTCGGGAGTCCGTCCCTCTCCTGCTGGCGGCGGCACTTCTCCAAGGCGTCCCGAGCCTGCCTCCACTCGCGGGCCCGGGCCTTCTCCGCGTCCTTCTTTTTCTTCTTCTCCTCCGCGGCAACCCGCCGCGCTGCACGGTCCACCGTGTCCTCTGGGACCCGTGGCAGGGAGGGTTTGTGACACCCCACATCCTAAAAGGAGGGGAGAAAGGAACCCGATCATAAGGACCCGGAGCAACCAGATACACGAAGAAGGGAGGGGCAAACGCTCACCAAAGTCACGCACCCCTGGTCGGGGCGCATCCGAAGCTGGGAGTATGCGTGGGGGTCCGGCTTCCCCATCGCGGCCGACACCCGCCATTGGAGGGCGTCGAAAGGGAGAGGATCAGGGGACATTCGTGAGCCCTCCCAGTCGGCTTCCGGGGTCATCTCCCAGAGCGACAGCCGCCGCTCCGCCAATGGGAGCACCCTCCGACGGTGGATGGCGGCGATCACTCCCGCAGCGGTAAGTCCCCCCTCCCGCAACTCCTTCAGGGCCTGGAGAAGGGGCTCGAGATTTTTCTGCCTCTCGTGCGGGGTCCCGTGGCGCCAGGCGTCGGTGGCAGCCGTAACTACTCGCTGGGAAAACGGTGGGAGCAACTCACCGTCATTCCGGAGGTAGAACCACCGGCGCTGCCACCCCTTGTTCGAAGACGCGAGAATGGCAGGAATGTACTGCAACGCCCGCGACTGCCTCAACAAGAGAATGCAGCCGCCGGCCCGCACCGCTGCACGGATCCTCCTCTCCCCCGACGACAAGGCGAAAGGCTCGGCGAGAAAGAAGTAAGTCCACAAATCCCAATGAGGAGCGATCCCCAAGTACCCTTCGCATAACGCTACGAAAATAGCGGCCTGCGAAATGGAGTTGGGGGAGAGGTTGTGCAACTCCACCCCATAGTGGAATAGAATGGCCCGCATAAAGCGGCCCGTCGGCGCGCCAAATCCCCGCTCATGGAAAGAGACGAAGCTCACGACATACCCCGGCGGCGGGGACGGAGCGGCTCCGCCCACGGGAGGAATCCACTCTGGCCGCTGCTTGTCGGTGAGGGGGCGGAGCAAACCTTCGCCGACCAGCTCCTCCAGATCGCTCGCCGTCACCGTGGAGAAGGGCCACGGATCGCGCGGGGGGATTATGGTCACTCGATCCGCCATCACCAAGATGGAGAAGATGGCGGCGCGGGGGGCAGGGAGGGCGGTTTCTCTCTCCTCCGACTAAAGTTTCCCGGTTTGCAAAAACCCAAAGGGAAAAGAAGGGAGCAGAGCGAAGAACCGTCACCGGACCCCCTCTCAAGTATATGAAGGCCAGGGCGAAACCGTTTCCAGCACGCCGCCTGGACCGGACGCAGGATTCGAAAAACGCGAAGCGACACAGCCGTTCCTCGAAACGGCTTGCACACGCGTAACGGCCGCCCCGCCAACCACTCGCCCCGTCGCATTAACTCCGCGGCGGGACACGCGGCGCCTCTGGCAGGAGGAGCGCGCGACGCTTCACCTTCGCCGTAATAACCGCGTCAGAAAAGGTACGCCACGTCGTCCGATTTCGTATCCTTTTCCGTTTTCCTCTTTCTCTATCTCTTGCAACAGGGACCGGGAAAGGGGGATACCCCGAAAGGGATCCTTCTCCGCGAAGGAACCGGGCTCCGAGCCCCCCATTAATGATCAGGGGTTCGAAGGCTGGCCCCCCGAAGGGTTCAACAGTCGCCTCAGATCGCGTGGGCCCGACACCCACTACTGGTCAGGGGTTCGAAGGCCAGCCCCCCGAAGGGCTCCATGGCCGCCTCAGGCTACTCGGGCTCCGCGCCCATTACTGATCAGGGGTTCGAAGGCTGGCCCCCGAAGAGTTCACAGTCGCCTCAGACGCCGAGCGAGGGATGACCAGGGGTACGTTCGATACATAACCAAGGCTCGGGCTGCGCTCCCGAGGTACCCTAGGACATTTCCGAGACCAGCGGGAACGATCTTGTAACGGAATCCCATCGGAGGGAGGCATCGAGCCCTCGGACCCCGTCGCCAGGGGACCGGGTCCGGCAAATCACCCGCAGGTACTTTTGGGCGTGCCTCTGGGCCCCTAGCCGACCCCCAACGAACGGGGCACGGACGTCCACTCGGATTACCCGCTTGTAGCTCACCGGAGACACCATGTTCGGTGCCCATCGAGGGTAACATGGCGCACTCCCCCCTCCTCCTTGCGGAAAGGCGGCGTAGGGGCGTATGTAAAAAGTCGAGTCTGTCCCTGATCGTCCTCTCGCCCTGTGCAGAGGCTCGGGGGCTGCTCTCGCAAAAACCGGCTCCGGCCAAATCGTTGACAGCGTCAACATACCAGCCCGAGAGCTTGGGCCCCGACCGTGCACCCGGGCTACGGCCAGTTCGCATGAGGGAACGACCAGACCAGCCGAAGCGTTAAGCGAAGTATTAAGACCTCGAAGGAGTGTAACCACTCCTCCGAGGCCTCGGGGGCTACACCCGGCGGGTGCGCTCGCGCGCACCCGCCGGAACGAAATGCAACCGAGAAAGGCTGGTCCCCTTGCAAAAAAGTGCGACAAAAGCCTCCAAGCGAGTGCTAACACTCCCTTCGAGGCTCGGGGGCTACTGTCGGGGGCCATAATTAGGGGTACCCTCAAGACGCCTAATTCTCAGCTGGTAACCCCCATCAGCATAAAGCTGCAAAGGCCTGATGGGTACGATTAAGTCAGGGATCAGTCCACACGAGTGACTCGATCACGCTTCACCCGAGCCTAGCCTCGGCCAAAAGCAGCCGACCTCGAGAGACTTCCGTCTCGCCCGAGGCCCCCCTTTTTATGGCGGACACATCACCGGCTCGCCCGAGGCCTTGGCTTCGCTCAGAAGCAACCTTGACTAAATCGCCACACCGACTGACCAAATTGCAGGGGCATTTAACGCAAAGGTGGCCTGACACCTCTATCCTGACACGCGCCCCCGGCAGAGCCGAGGTGACCGCCGTCACTCCGCCACTCCACTAGCCAGTCTGACAGAAGGGCAGCGCCGCCTGCGCCACTCCGACTGCAGTGCCACTCGACAGAGTGAGTCTGACAGGCAGACAGGCCTTGCCAAAGGCGCCACGACAAACTCCGC
The DNA here is from genome assembly GCF_902167145.1 of Zea mays. Lineage (NCBI taxonomy): Eukaryota > Viridiplantae > Streptophyta > Magnoliopsida > Poales > Poaceae > Zea > Zea mays. Next base: position 168,437,964 of record NC_050102.1, read on the forward strand.
TCCGCCCGACCCCAGGGCTCGGACTCGGGCTAAGACCCGGAAGACGGCGAACTCCGCTCCGCCCGACCCCAGGGCTCGGACTCGGGCTAAGACCCGGAAGACGGCGAACTCTGCTCCGCCCGACCCCAGGGCTCGGACTCGGGCTAAGACCCGGAAGACGGTGAACTCCGCTCCGCCCGACCCCAGGGCTCGGACTCGGGCTAAGACCCGGAAGACGGCGAACTCCTCTCCGCCCAACCCCAGGGCTCGGACTCGGGCTAAGACCCGGAAGACGACGAAACTCCGCTTCGCCCGACCCCAGGGCTCGGACTCCGCCCTGGCCTCGGCCGGACGACTTCCGCCTCGCCCGACCCCTTGGCTCGGGCTCGGCCACGGCAACAGAAGGCAGACTCAACCTCGGCTTCGGAGGAACCCCCACGTCGCCCTGCCTAGGGCACAGACCGCCACGTCAGCAGGAGGCGCCATCATCATCCTACCCCGAATCGACTCGGGTCACGGAGGACAAGACCGGCGTCTCATCCGGCCAGCTCCGCCGGAGGGGCAATGATGGCGTTCCACAAGCTCTATGACGACGGCGGCCCCCAGCTCTCTTACGGAAGCAGGACGACGTCAGCAGGGACTCGACCGCTCCAACAGCTGTCCCTCCGCCAGGCACCGCCGCACCTCCGACAGCCACGACATCACGCCAGCAGGGTGCCCAGATCTCTCCGGCTGCCACATTGGCATGTACCTAGGGCGCTAGCTCTCCCTCCGCTAGACACGTAGCACTCTGCTACACCCCCCATTGTACACCTGGATCCTCTCCTTACGACTATAAAAGGGAGGACCAGGGCCTTCTCAGAGAAGGTTGGCCGCGCGGGACCGAGGACGGGACAGGCGCTCTCTTGGGGCCGCTCGCTTCCCTCACCCGCGTGGACGCTTGTAACCCCCCTACTGCAAGCGCACCTGACCTGGGCGCGGGACGAACACAAAGGCCGCGGGACTTCCACCTCTCTCACGCTCGACTCCGGCCACCTCGCCTCTCCCCCCTTCGCGCTCGCCCACGCGCTCGACCCATCTGGGCTGGGGCACGCAGCACACTCACTCGTCGGCTTAGGGACCCCCCTGTCTCGAAACGCCGACAGGATGGAATACCTCTTTGATGAACCCTGCCGCCATTAGCTTGTGGATCTCCTCGCCTATTGCTCTGCGCTTCTCCTCGTCGAATCGACGCAGAGGCTGCTTGATGGGTCGGGCTCCGGCCCGAATATCCAGCGAGTGCTCGGCGACATCCCTCGGTATGCCGGGCATGTCCGAGGGACTCCACGCGAAGACGTCAGCGTTTGCGCGGAGAAAGTCGACGAGAACTGCTTCCTATTTGGGATCGAGCCCGGAGCCGATCCGGATCTGCTTGGAGGCGTCGCCGCTGGGGTCGAGGGGGACGGTCTTAACCGTCTCCACTGGCTCGAAGCTGCCGGCATGACGTTTCACGTCTGGCGCCTCCTTAGAGAGGCTTTCCAGGTCGGCGATGAGGGCCTCGGACTCGGCGAGGGCCTCGGCGTACTCCACGCACTCCACGTCGCATTCGAACGCGTGTTTGTACGTGGGGCCGACGGTGATGACCCCGTTGGGGCCCGGCATCTTGAGCTTCAGGTAGGTGTAATTGGGGACGGCCATGAACTTCGCGTAGCATGGCCTTCCCAGTACCGCGTGGTAGGTTCCTCGGAACCCGACCACCTCGAACGTCAGGGTCTCCCTTCGGAAGTTGGAGGGTGTTCCAAAGCAGACGGGAAGGTCGAGTCGTCCGAGGGGCTGGACGTGCTTCCCGGGAATGATCCCATGGAAGGGCGCAGCGCCTGCTCGGACGGAGGACAGATCAACGCGCAGGAGCCTGAGGGTCTCGGCGTAGATGATGTTGAGGCTGCTGCCTCCGTCCATTAGGACCTTGGTGAGCCTGACGTCGCCGATGACGGGGTCGACGACGAGCGAGTATTTCCCTGGGCTCGGCACGTGGTCGGGGTGGTCGGCTTGGTCGAAGGTGATGGGCTTGTCGGACCGGTCTAGGTAAACTGGCGCCGCCACCTTCACCGAGCAGACCTCCCGGTGCTCTTGTTTGCGGTGCCGAGCCGAGGCATTCACCGCTTGCCCACCGTAGATCATGAAGCAGTCGCGGACCTCGGGGTACTCTCCTGCTTGGTGATCTTCCTTCTTGTCGTCGTCGTGGGCCCTGCCACCCTCCGCGGGTGGCCCGGCCCTGTGGAAGTGGCGCCGAAGCATGACGCACTCCTCAAGGGTGTGCTTGACAGGCCCCTGATGATAGGGGCACGGCTCCTTGAGCATCTTGTCGAAGAGGTTGGCACCTCCGGGGGGTTTCCGAGGGTTCTTGTACTCGGCGGCGGCGACAAGGTCCGCGTCGGCGGCGTCGCGTTTCGCTTGCGACTTCTTCTTGCCTTTCTTCTTGGCGCCGCGCTGAGTTGACGTCTCGGGAGCATCTTCCGATGGGCGGCCCTGGGGCTGCTTGTCCTTTTGGAAGATAGCCTCGACCGCCTCCTCGCCGGAGGCAAACTTGGTGGCGATGTCCATCAGCTCGCTCGCCCTGGTGGGGGTCTTGCGACCCAACTTGCTCACCAGGTCGCGGCAGGTGGTGCCGGCGAGGAACGCGCGGATGACATCCGAGTCGGTGATGTTGGGCAGCTCGGTGCGCTGCTTCGAGAATCGTCGGATGTAGTCCCGTAGAGACTCTCCCGGCTGCTGCCGGCAGCTTCGGAGGTCCCAGGAATTCTCGGGGCGCACGTACGTGCCCTAGAAATTGCCGGCGAAAGTTTGGACTAGGTCGTCCCAGTTGGAGATCTGCCCCGGAGGCAGGTGCTCCAACCAGGCGCGAGCGGTGTCGGAGAGGAACATGGGGAGGTTGCGGATGATGAGGTTGTCGTCGTCCGTTCCACCCAGTTGGCAGGCCAGGCGGTAGTCCGCGAGCCACAGTTCCGGTCTCGTTTCCCCCCGAGTACTTTGTGATAGTAGTCGGGGGTCGGAACCGGGTCGGGAACGGTGCCCGTCGGATGGCCCGGCTGAAGGCCTGCGGACCGGGTGGCTCGGGCGAGGGACTTCGATCCTCCCCGCTATCGTAGCGTCCCCCACGCCTGGGGTGGTAGCCTCGGCGCACCCTCTCGTCGAGGTGGGCCCGACGGTCGCGGTGATGGTGCTCGTTGCCGAGGCGGCCCGGGGCCGCAGGCGCGGTGTTGCGCGTGCGCCCAGTGTAGACCGAGGCTTCCCGCATGAATCGGGAAGTCGCGGCATGAGGTTCCGAGGGGTACCCCTGCCTTCGGGAGGCAGAGCTCTCGGCCCGTCGGACCGTAGCGCCTTCCAGGAGATTCTTGAGCTCCCCCTGGATTCGCCGACCCTCGGTGGTTGATGGCTCCGGCATCGCGCGGAGAAGCATTGCTGCTGCAACCAGGTTCTGGCCGACCCCACTAGATGCGGGTGGTGGCCTGACCCTGACGTCGTCGGCGACGCGGTGCTGGAAACCCTGGTGCAGATGACGTATTTCTCCGGCCGGGGGTTGGCCCGCCCATGCCTGCCCGACGTCCCGGCGGATCGGCTCAAGTGCTCCTGCTCCCTCGTCGAGCCTGACCTGCACCCCGCGGATTTGCTCAAGCTGTGGGTCATGGCCCCCCGCCTGAACGGGGACCACAGCTAGCTCCCGCGGGATGTCAACGCGGGGCACCGGCCTAGGGAGATCACCGTCCTCCGGCATGCCGAGATGATTGCCTTCGGAGGGACCCCCTAGATCGACGTGGAAACATTCGCGGCTTGGGCCGCAGTCCTCGTCGTCGAGGCTGTGGCTACCGTCGGAACAGTCGGAGAGGCAGTAGACACATGCGGTCATGAAGTCCTGCATGGCACTGGGGTTGTCAAATCCAGAGAAATCCCAACAGATGCTGGGCTCGTCGTCTTCCTCGGACCCAGAGGGCCCATAGGTCGAGACGTCCGTCAACCGGTCCCAAGGCGACCGCATGCGAAACCCCAGAGGTTTTGGTCTCGCCTCTACGAGAGCGCCCGCCAAAGCGAGGTCGCTAGGCGGGTTGAGGCTGAATCCAAATGACGTGGGATGGGAATCGGTCGGTACCTCTTGGTCGACGAGCGGCGATAAAGTCGCGTTGGGGACTGACTGCACCATCGTCTCAGGTACGAGGGCGACGTCCAGCAAGCTTTGCGCAAGCGCGCTGGCGTCGTCCGCTTGCTCGGGATTGGCGTGTCGCGGGGAGACGGCGCTCGTCTTCGTCTCAAGCGCGGAGTCGATACCCGGTGCGCCCCCCGTTGGGGTGCCGACGCTGTCGACTCGCTCGACAGCCGACGAGGCGCTGCCTCCTGCTTGGCCTTGGTTGCCCTGCCTTCCCCTCCGCCGACGGGGAAGAAGGCGGGACGAGGTCGAAGGTTGTTCTTCCACCACGCGGGGAAGACGTCGTCGATTCCGCCGCCGGCGGGCGGGCTGTTGGCCGCCATTGTCGTCGTCGCGCGGCGGGGGAAGGAGTATAACGTCGTAGCTGCCATCGAAGGACATGAACTCAAGATTCCCGAAACAGAGCATCGTCCCGGGTTGGAGAGGTTGCTGGAGACTGCCCATCTGGAGCTTGACGGGAAGCTGTTCGTCAACACGCAGCAGGCCCCTACCTGGCGCGCCAACTGTCGGCGTTTCGAGACCGGGGGGTCCCTGGGCCAACGAGTGAGTGTCGCCGCGTGCCCCAGCCCAGATGGGTCGAGCGCGAGGGCGAGCGCGAAGGGGGGAGAGCGAGGCGGCCGGAGACCGACGTGAGAGAGGTGGGAATCCCGCGGCCTTCGTGTTCGTCCCGCGCCCAGGTCGGGTGCGCTTGCAGTAGGGGGTTACAAGCGTCCACGCGGGAGAGGGAGCGAGCGGCTCCAAGCGAGCGCTTGTCTCGCCCTCGTCCCCGCGCGGCCAACCTTCTCTAAGAGGGCCCTGGTCCTTCCTTTTATAGGCGTAAGGAGAGGATCCAGGTGTACAATGGGGGGTGTAGCAGAGTGTTACGTGTCTAGCGGAGGTGAGCTAGCGCCCTAAGTACATGTCGTTGTGGCAGCCGGAGAGATTTTGGCACCCAGCTGGTGTGATGTCGTGGCCGTCGGAGGAGCGATGGAGCCTGGCGGAGGGACAGCTGTCGGAATGGTTGGGTCCTTGCTGACGTCCTCTTGCTTCCGTAAGGGGGGCTGAGAGCCACCGTCGTCACCGAGTACGTGGGGCGCCATCATTGCCTATCTGGCGGAGCTAGCCAGATGGGACGCCGGTCTTGTTCCCTGCGGCCCGAGTCAGCTCAGGGTAGGGTGATGATGGCGCCTCCTGTTGACGTGGTTGTCCTGCGCCCTAGGTTGGCGATGTGGAAGCTCCTCCGAAGCCGAGGTCGAGTCTGTCTTCCGTGGCCGAGGTCGAGTCCGAGCCCCTGGGTCGGGCGAGACGGAGGCCGTCGGCTGATGCCTGGGCGGAGTCCGAGCCCTGGGGTCGGGCGGAGCGGAGTTCGCCGTCTTCTGGGGCTGAGCCCGAGTCCGAGCCCTGGGTCGGGCGGAGCGGAGTTCGCCGTCTTCTGGGGCGGAGCCCGAGTCCGAGCCCTGGGTCGGGCGGAGCGGAGTTCGCCGTCTTCTGGGGCCGAGCCAGAGTCCGAGCCCTGGGTCGGGCGGAGCGGAGTTCGCCGTCTTCCGGGACTTAGCCCGAGTCCGAGCCCTGGGTCGGGCGGAGCGGAGTTCGCCGTCTTCCGGGACTTAGCCCGAGTCTGAGCCCTGGGTCGGGCGGAGCGGAGTTCGCCGTCTTCCGGGGCTTAGCCCGAGTCCAAGCCCTGGGTCGGGCGAAGCGGAGCTCCCTATGGTGCCTTTGGCGGGGCCTGACTGCCCGCTCTGTCAAGTGGCACCGCAGTCGGAGTGGCGCAGGCGGCGCTGTCCTTCTGTCAGGCCGGTCAGTGGAGCGGCGAAGTGACAGCGGTCAGTTCGGCTCTGCCGGGGGGCGCGCGTCAGGATAAAGGTGTCAGGCCACCTTTGCATTAAATGCTCCTGCGATTTGGTCGGTAGGTGCGGCGATTTAGTCAGGGTTGCTTCTTGGCGAAGGCAGGGCCTCGGGCGAGCCGGAGATATGTTTGTCGTTGGAGGGGGGCCTCGGGCGAGACGGAAACCCTCTGGGGTCGGCTGCCCTTGTCCGAGGCTAGGCTCGGGCGAGGCGTGATCGAGTCGCTCGAATGGACTGATCCCTGACTTAATCGCACCCATCAGGCCTTTGCAGCTTTATGCTGATGGGGGTTACCAGCTGAGAATTAGGAGTCTTAAGGGTACCCCTAATTATGGTCCCCGACAATGATGCTAGAAATTTTGTAATGGTATTTAGATGGATATAATTGACATCTGTATAATATACCATTTTGATAGATGTTTAATCTTTGTCGGTATGGGCGACCCATACCCACAAGGGTATAGGAATGAGCGTAAATCCATACCCACCAATGTATATGGGGTGGCTCGACGATATTATTTTTTGTCGTGGGTATGGGTATGGGTAGTAATACCCGATGTGTATTTACCATTGCCATCTCTAGTCTGTTCGTTTGGTTTTAATCCGTATCGGCCTCTACTTTTCTAAAGTGTGTTTGTCTATAAATTACAGCTGCAACAGTCCAAATAGTTGGTTTTAACCCGAATCGAACACCCACCCAATTAAATCACCCCCACACCCATAATCTTTATTGAATCCATCAAATAAAATACACTCAGGCTTAACACACCATCAAAACAACAGTTCATTCATCACACAACTCTAATCCCGACAGTTAATAAATAAAAAAAGAAATCAAATACTACATTCGTTCTAATTTATAATTCGTTTAACTCGTTTAACGTTTTTATATCAAGTTTGATCGTCTTGTCTTATTAAAAAAAACAGCCAAAAAATGAAAAATTCAAAATCATACTTTAAGTATATTACTCATCCGTCCCAAAATAGTTGTCGTTTTAGCTCTAAATTTTTATGTCCATATTGATATAAATGATTATGAAACTAGACATATATATACAACATATATTAATTATTATACGAAATTAGTAAAAAATGTAAAACAAATTTTAATTTGGTACGGAGATGGGAGTACATGCTAAATTATATTACGGTAAAAATAAATAATAATTATAATTTTTAGTAAGACGAGTTAATTAAATTTAGCGTAGAAAAGTATAACGAATTATAAATTATAAGGAACGGAGGTGGTAGTTTAGTGACTTCCCGCAAATAAATAAATTTGGGTTAATAAAAAATAACAGGTATTTCTCTCTTTTAACCGGAGGTTCTCCTTCCTGGCACGGTTTCCGCGCTGGGCGATATGAACACGTGTGGGTGCCGTCACTCTCGCCCGGCATCTAGGGATGAAAACGGTAATCCGAACTCTTAGAACAAATTTAATATTTTAAAATAAATATGCATAAAATTTAATGTTGATCTTTTCTTATGTTATCAAGCACATTAGTACACATATGAATAAAATATTACACAAATTATTTTATGTATTATTTGCTCCCTACAGCACGAAACGTTGAAAAAATTACCGAATTTATTTCCGAATCCATACCGAAGTTTATATCTATTATTTGAGAAAATATAGAATGAATTTGAGGTTTACCTTTTATGAATCTTTACAAGCTGAATGTTAAAAACAAGAATACAAATTTGTATTGTAGATTATATATCCTATTTATTCGCAATCAAAGAAAGACGATCAAAAAACTGATTACCGAATAAATACCGTTTCCGACCGTTTTCATCCCTGCCGGCATCGCCATAAGGCTGACTCTAGTAAGGGCTTCTAAATAATCCTCTATCATAAATACGTATTTGTCCTATCAACGAACGTCCCTGTTCTAGCTGTTCTGGTTGTCCCGCAATCAAACGGTACTCTACGCTCTCCAACAACGTTATTTAAACGGTTCTCTAAATTTAGAGAACGCTGCTGAATTCTCTCTATATAAAGTTTCTCTAAACGATTATCTATCATTTCAGTACTTTAAATAACCTATTTAGTAAAAGAAAAATATATACAATATATTTGAGAGTATGACAAATACGTATATAAAAAAATAAAAATAAAAAAGTGTCTCTAATATAGATAGTTGAGTATAGAGAACGTGATTTAGATAACGTTGTTGGAGAGGAAAGAGATATAGAGGATAAAAATATTTAGAGAAGACCGTAAGTGACGGATATAGAGAACATGGCAGCCCATCAACGGCGGCGCGCCTGCATTTGGTAGCCACGGCCGAGGCGGCCGGCGGGTCAAAATTCACAGCCCCGGGCCCGGCGGCAGCGCCGCGCCAGATACGACCTGGTGGGGCCGGCCGCTGGAGCTGGATGTAACGGTGCCGTTAGCCCGGCGGCTAGCTTTAGCTGTGACCGTGAGTTAACAGAGGTCGCTCTACGCCCCGCGTGACGGGGAACGCGTGGGCACGGTCCACCATGGGCTGTCGTGCACCACCACCACGACCTCTAAAAAGGAAAGGGGGTGCGGATGTGGTGGGCCCCACCAGAGGATAAGCCGGGAATTTTATTTCCCCCCAATGGTTTTATCTATATTTTTCTCCCTCGCTGTCTGCCTGTCTCGCTATCTCCACGGCCACGGAGGACGGAGAATGGAAAAAAAAACGAAGGCAAGGAAAAGCCGCGCTCGTCTTGCGCCCGGGCGCCTTTCCCTGTTGGCGGGCGAGTGACATGCGGGGCCTGGCCCTCCTGTCACTCCCTTGCTGTTTTCTCCCAGCCGGTGGGGCCGGCCGCGGGCAGGTTCGTTCGGTGGTGGGAAAAGCGTGTGGGGCAGGGGGGGAGTCGTGGGACCACACGCCACTCACGTGAGCACCGGATCTTGTCGTAGGCCTGGCGGGTCCCAGGCCGGATCCTCTGCGGATCGGCGGTTGGCCGGGACGTTGTGTGGCTGGAGCGTACGGGCGGGGGGCTAGCAAAAGTTGAAGCGGAGGGCGATCGGGCACCGGGCGGCCGGGCCGGTGCCGCGGTGCGGATGCGTATGCGCGCGGGGCCGTGCGGATGTGATGTGCGGCTTACGAGTACCAAAAAGACCCCACCCACCCACCCTGCCCCTGGAAATATTTTTTTTACTGGCTGCGATATTATATATGAAATCCAGGGTACGATGCTGACTCCTTTGACGTCAGGGTAGGTAAACTGGCGCTGTAATTTTGTAATCCTTCTAGTATGCGCCGTGTTATTTATTTTGTGGAGTATACTGTCGCTAGTGTAAGCACAGGGCGCATGCATGTAAACTGCTTGGGGAAAAAGACGTTATTTTATCCGCGGAATCGACCCTGTTCAATGCCGTCGGTAGATTTGATTGCTATCTATGGCGTCGACTATCGACTGTGGAACGACCATGACTGCAGGATTTATTGGCAACACCAACACAGCTCTGATGTACAGTACAGAGAACAGTAGGTGTTGTCACGGTCAATCTCCTCTTTTCAGCATAACGTGAGTGAAGTGAGTGCGAGAGACAGAGACGGCAGCGTGTAGACTAGAGCCCCACGTTCTAGATGATCAGGAGAAAAGGGGGCGGAACATGGAACAAAGACCAGGGAAAATTGCGAAGGGGGAGAGTAGGAGTACAGTAGTGCAGGAGGTTGAAACGAACTGCTAGTGTCACAGGAAGAGCATGTGGATACACGGCGGCGAAGAAGCCAAAACCCCTGTTTTTCTTTCTTCCTTTTTTTCACTTCTTCTATATCTAAATTTGTAATGTCAGTTTTTAAAAACATTTTTTTCGACAACACTGTTATATGATCAGGTAGTACAAGCAAATTGTTTTTTTAATAATTTATGGTTTGTCTTTCTATGGTATCAAACGTCTTTACTTTGCCGCCAACATAGATAAAACACTAGCAAGTTTTAGATTTTTTTATAGCATCTAAAATTTTAGGAATTTTTTTTGGTTACAAGGAAACGTGCAGTGACACATTCATGCAGAAGCACTGAAGCAGTGATCCTGAAGGCAGAGGGTGATGATGACATGAGGTCACCGGCAGCCGGCCTCGAGCTCCGTGTCCCGGCTGCTGTGCTCTTCTGACATGGAAGGCCGAGATGACCAACCCGTGGTACTGCAGCTCCGGCCGGCCGGCCGGCCGGTTCCCTTCCCTCGGAAGTCGGAGAACCCTCACGCCGTCAACAGCCAGCTTGCAGTTGGTGGTGTGTGGCGGAGATCGATGGATGGCGCGCGCTAGGACAGAGCTGAGCTGAGCACCCGGCGGCGGCCTGCCTCCCGTCCCGGCCCACCGGCGGCTCCACCGCTCCACGGCGTGGTGCCAGGGCCACCAGCCAACGTCGAAAGACACGACGCAGGGCCAAAAGGCATAGCAGCTTCAGCGTACGGCGTACCTTGCTCTTGGACACGACGCAACGCCCGTCACCCACACCGGCACGAGCAGACTGGTCTCGGGCTCTCGGCTGGCCTGCAGACGCTCTCTCTCGCCATGGACGGCGCCGCAGCGCCCGACTGGTACGCTTCTTCTCAGCCAGCGCGGAGGGCACTCTCCTCTTCGTCTTCACCCGGCGGCCGGGAGGCACATTGGACTTCACGGACGCAGAAAGACCAAGGCGCACCAAGAAACGCACCTCGCGACACTGCCTCGCTTTTATAATGCGGGAGGAAAGCAAGGGCAGGCGCTAGCCAGCCAGCCAAGGCAGGCAGGCACCACGCGGCCACGCACCAGCTTGCTTCTACTGGTAGCTGTTTCTTTTGCTCCTCTTCTGTTCTCTGTGGGTGGTGCCGTTGCTATCGGCTTTTTATCTTCACGAGTATTATTAAATTAAAATATATAAAAAGGGACAGCACCCGTTTGATGCGCTCACCCCTGGACCTGGACGATTCTATATATTTGGGATCCACTTGTTTGTTTATAATAAAAATCGTGCTCTTACGTGCAGCCGTGCAGGCGACTTCCTCCGGCCGGTGATGGTCTTTTGAACGCCGCCAAAGGCGCATATGGGCCTGGGCCCGTCATGGATTGGATTGATTGATTATTTTGTTCCTTTGGCCACAAGAATCATCACGGGTTACCTAAGCATGTAGTACCAGTAGGACGTAGGCTGTAGCCGTTGCACTAATTCCTTTTTAATTTAACCAAAAAAACAAGTGAGTGCTCATCATGTGCCCTCAGTCCTCAAATATAACGACGTACGGATACAAAGCAATTCACGCGTCTCCTCAAATCTATTCACTCTGTCCCTACGTATTGTAACCGTAACTATCTTACGTCAAACTCGTTCTAATCTAATAATACCAATTTGGTTCCATAAATCTTGATTTTTCTTTTTTTTACATATAAATAAAGTAAAACTTTTAAAAAATTCAACTTACGACGACTCTAAAACTCGATTTATTCAGAGAATAATCTTCCACTAAAAACTATTTTCATTCGTTAATTAATGTGTCTCGAACTGCCTTAAAAGTCACTACTACCTTAAATTGCCCTAACAAACTGGAATCCTTGGTCTGTGGGGACGAAGGAAAAGTATAAAGCTTGAGAAGTACTCTTATTCTCTTTAAAAACAACTAAACAAGGAGGTATATACCAAACACAATTTACTCACACACCATTGTTAACTTCTCCTGTTATTACAACTACATACAATAAAACCCAACATAGCACATCACATGGTGCAATTTTTTTCTTAGAATATATATCAAGTGCAGAAACGATATCAGGTATCGACATCCACATGATCCAGTGAATCAATCTAGGTAATTTCGTGGCCCGCACCCCTTGCTATGTGGACCTAACCAAAACCGGCGAGCGACCTCATGCTCATGGCATATGACAAGGATATATACGCATCTCTAGGATAAATTATCGTGTCTACACGTACATGTCATTAGGGTAGCTAGGGTGATGACCCTAGCACACACTCACGGGCAGATTAAAAAGGAGGGCGACCAAAGCCACGCATTAGTATATATATATATATCGTGCAACACTCATTACTTATTTGACCACATGGCCTAAGCAATGACTGAAGACGATTATGCTCGTATGGCTTTGTTTTCTATGCTCCTCATGCAACACCTTTTGTCCCTTCTCAATTAGTCATTTCTTGCCCCTTTTTCAGATGTGTGTCTTTTATTGGCCCCGCGTTGTTTCACCTTTGGTATATTCCAAGCTTTTAGCTCTTAGCAAGTCTAACATAGTGTGTAGTTTGGGCACTTACCGTTCACTCATATAGTCAGCAAAACACTGTTTTACACAATTTTACACCGTATATTGTATTTTTTGTAAAACGTAGTTTAAATATAGGTATGAGTCTAAATAAGTTGCTGGAGATGGTCGTAATGGATGTAGCTCATGCGTAAAAATGTCTTTTGTGATTTTCCTTGTTGCTATCAAGTTGAAATGGCAAGTAATAGCGGACTCTGATCTTGCTAGGCGTCCAGGATATATACATATTTTCCCCCGTTGGAGTTTGAACTTTTTTCTATTCACGTCATGCCTTTTCTTTTCTTTTTCTGTTTGCTAGCTAGCTCTTGATGGAGATTAAACTTTAGTACAGTACAAAGCATGCTCCTTTTTTTCTCGAAAGAAATAAAAAGAACATTCTTTTATGTCCTCCTCACCCGTTTGTATCTTTTGGTTGTCTTTGTTTGTTCTTTTCTCAACCCATGTTTATTTGTCTCGTTTTAATTTATTTTCCACAGTATATATTTGTCAAAGCTTCCTGCTTGTTTCACTAATATCCCCATCCGTATTATATAAACAGACTGTAATTCCAACAAACGAAGCATATGCGTGTATCACAATAAAAAATATGGAACCTCGATCTTCTTCTCTTCTGAAATAGATAAATAATAGTATACGAACTACGAAGTGAAATTTTGTTGTTTTCTACGTAACTCCTCGGCAGTTTAATTTCTGTAAATTTCAATTAAGCAGCCCCAGATCTTCCTATTTTAAGAAACATGTTGTCTTCAATTACTCAGAATATCCTTATGTCATCACATTATTCACCTACGTGCCCATGAGTTTGAGCATTTTTTTACGGACTTAGACATATCATTCTAATGTTTTTTATTAGAAAAGTGGCCGGCGTATATATCACTGAAATCTACTTATATACTCCGCCATATATAAGATGCTAGTTAGTTGACTTGACTACGGCTCCAGAAACAATTAAACAAAAAATTTATATAATTAGGCCGATCAATAAAATACTTGAAATCTAGAACCGTCTTTATTTGTCTGTTTCTTGGACAGTAAACCAGTCAATAAGACATGAGGCCGGGAGGTGATTACTCTATATGATAGTTGGATTGATAGGGATACAGTATTCAATAATTTCGTGTATCACTAGCTAGATAGCTAAAGGATACGTGTATGCTCCTTCTATCTTTAAGAAAATCGTACTGTACTATAACGTCACTTAAAAAATCGGAGGCACGCTTCATAGTTTATATTTAACTGCAGCGCCTAATGGTACAATGATTCCACATAAAAATATGGTTGCCAATTCCACTAGGCCTCTTATATACTACTACTAGTATTATATTCAAATCTCAATGTGGCATGGATCCTTACCCGAGAAATACCATGGATTCTTCACTAGTGTCCAATTCAGACGTAGCACTAACTTTATACTATTTTTAGGGCTACCCCATTTTTTAAAGAATTTTAATTTTTTAGTTCATTTTCCTTTCTGAAAATGGAGTTGCCAAATTAGGTCTTAATGAGAAAAGAATCCATGGTTCCACTTCCACGGTTACATGGTTGTCGTGTTTCCCATAAAAAAAATTAAATTATATATAAATGAGAATACAAATCATAGTTATTGGCTCTAAAACTACATATACACCTACCTAACGAATATAAAATATGTCTTTGTGTTTTATATTCTATACATATAGATAAAAATTGTAACATCATTCGGAAACATTACTAGTTTAACTCCACAGGGGAGTTTACCAAGTTAGGGCTAGTTTGGCAACCTAATTTTTTCATGGGATTTCCAATTTCCCAAGGAAAAAATGAACTAATTTTCCTTAGGAAAATAAAAAACCCCTGGGAAAATGGGGTTCCCAAACTAGACCTTAGAAAAAAAGAACTCCACAGTTCCATCGTGTTTTAGCGGCTCCAGTTTACTCCACCATCGGTGTAGGAACGGGAGGAGCATCAAGTAGTCTTTTGTAAAATTAATTGTACCGGCTGATTAACATAAAGCCAAAATTAAACTAAACAGTATAGTAGAATATACCTCTCTCAGCAACGACTACTATGTAATCAAGCCTTAGGTGCAAGCGAGCCATCTGGTCTGTTTTATATAACCGTGGATATACTTGTGGTTGTTAGATTTCTTTTATAAATCAATACAACTGGTGGTGGAATGGTTTAAATGTTAAATATAATATATAATTGTATCATATGATCTAATGGATCAGGAGGCTTACTTGTACGCTTGCATTTAAGGTCTGATTGCACAACAATCATTGCCACCTCTCTATCTATTACAATATCTTACAAAAGGTTTTAATTGAAACAACTAAGGTATCAAACTAATGGGAGCTCACCTACACAAATCTAGTTAGCACACCACGAGCTACTAAGTGACACAAATGTAGTTAGCAAGCATATGTGATGCACATTTCAAATGCAAAATTCAAGTGTTCATGAGCTTGATCACCATACATGTCTACTTAAAATTTTGATCCTCTCATTTCTCCAATGCTTCCATCTTCTCATGAATACATGTTTGATACATTCAATCGTTTATTGCATTTGTTTTAAACTCCTACATGCTTGTGTTGCAAGGTATGCTGGAACTAAGACTTGGTTGATGACTGATTTAGTGGTTTCTATAGTCTAGTCTTAGTGTAACAAGTGGTAACTAGAACCTTATTTATATGTTGATCTCCAGTGGTATCTAGCTTCACTTGTTTCTAGCAAGGTTTGAAGATAAGGATATTTTGAAAAGTAGCATTCATGGTACAAAGGTAAATTTATATCATCCATACCTTAGAATCACTTAATACTAATAACACTCCCATAAATTTTACATTTATGCATATGTGCAAGCTTGAAACCAGACCATTTGAGCACACGTGTAGGGGTAGTTATCGCTACCAAGTTGGTTTTTATGGTTCTTATCTGAATCTTAACAAATAGTCTTAAATTGTATAAGTAACATAAAATCCAAACCAAGTTAGTAATTTACACTTGTGTGGAGTCCTAGCTTGGAATGCACTTATTTTTTCGTATATTTGTAGTCATCAATTACCAAAAGAGGGAGATCGAAACTTCCTAGTTTGGTTTTGGTAATTGAGTGACAACCTGGGTGGGATAATATGTGTGTAATGTGAGATACATAGGTGAGCACTAGCATGAGCAACGTATGCCATGGTGGTGAAATGGCTTGTTACAATACTCAACTATTGTTGATTTAAGAAGCTCATTATATATGACACATGACATGGTGTCATGTGGCTAGGTAGAGAAGATCAAGAGACATGACTTGGCTACAAAGGACTGGGTTGCAAGTGTGAACGGATGCCATGTATTCATTCTTCACTACTGGCGATAGAATGGCTACTTCATCTTTCTTGCTAAGCATGATGGCAACTTTTAGTTTCTTACTCACAAGTACTATCTGAACATGTGGTACCCATGGCAGGTAATTTTGGCCATACGGGACCAATTTTTGAAACTCACGATTCATAATGCCGACCAACTTTGTTTGATCTCTTCAGATAGAGCCACATGTCTGACAATATGTTAAATCCTTTACTACCAAGTGTATGAACAAAACATACAAGGAGAAAAATGTGTTTCTTTATTTCTACTAGTTGTTTCACTCGAGCGTACCATATATATGTAGGACATCCTCTTATTTATAGATAAAAGCTAGTGAATTTGATATTTACCGTTACAACGAAACACATTTGTAAAATTGCCATCGGATCCACATTTCATAGACATAGATAGACCCGGAATTCATAGACACAGTGATAATTATAACAAGAAGACAATGTTTCAAGTGGCAAATTTCCAATTATTTCGTAAACATGGAGTCCGATGGAGCATTAATCGGGTGGAGAGAAACAAGGAGATGTATTAACTTGATATTGATTTATTTTTTTATCTATGCATCAAAGACAAATACGGCGTATAAACAAAAAACAGAGGGAGTAGTCTCTTTTAGGCCCCATTTGATAGAGCTCCTTCAAGGACTCCTTCAACTACTTCTTGGCTTCTTGAAAAATCTACCAAAGGGAAAGGGAAGACTCTTTAATGGGCTCTTCATAGAAAAAAAGGAAGAGCTCCTCAAAAAAATAGCAGGAGCTGGAGCCAAAACAAGGAGAAACTGCATTGTAGGAGAAACTGCAGAATGGGCTATATTTTCAACCAAATAGGATGCTATTTCTAGAGTTGTTCCTTAAAACAAGGAGAAAGCTATTTTATTAGAAGAGCCAGAGCTAAGACTGAAACTATCAAAGAAAGAGCCCTATCAAAGGGGGGCTTAGGGTCTGTTTGGTTGGGTTGTGGCTGTGAAAAAAGCTGCTGTGGGCTGTGAGCTGTGAGATGTGAGAAAAGCTACTGTGGGCTGTAAAAAGTGTTTGTTGGAAACCACTAAAAGTCGCTAAAAGTTTTTCATATATATTTTCATAGTTCCATCCAAAAGCCGCTAAAAGCAGGTCCAGAGGAGCTTTCAGTTTTGCACTGCAAGAAAGTCGGTTTTTAGAAAAAGCTGCTTCCTAGATCCAGCCTTTTGGTTTGGCTTTTGGTTGTTAGGGGGTAAAAGCCAAAGCCAAAAGCCAAACCAAACACACCCTTAGTCTTCATTCACTAACAAGAGCTTTTCGGTTGTTCCTTATCTCGTTACGTTTACGTGATTTAGTGGGTTTCAGTACGCAGAAATAAATATTTTGTGAAATAAGTGAAAGATCAAACCTAAAAAGGAGTAAAAGATACTAAGAAAAAAAATGAACGTCCACGAGATTCGCCAATGGAGCAATGATGACGACGACGAGGCTCATTGGCTCTTTGCTTCAAACCTGGGAAATGAGGCTGAAGATGATTATCTCACGGGATCTTACTTTTAGAAAGTTGGACCAACCTAACTGTCTCTGCTCTCCCTCTTTTTTTACTCGACATTAGACTACCTGTATTCAAAGCAGAGATCTTTTGGCCAAGTCAAAAATGTTTTATATTAACTTATAAGAATACAAGTACTTCCTTCTTTAAATTATAGATTATTCTGGGTTTTATGTGTGTGTGTATAGCTTTATGAATGGTTTTTTAAACAATTTTCTAGACTTTTGTATTTTTAGCTTGGGTTTGTGATTAAAAAAGTACTATTTAGAAAATGATTGCAGTGTCCCAGAGACGGTTAAACAATTTGGTCTACCTGACCCTGGCTGATTATTTGTGGGGCAAGCAATTGATATATAGATGTGAAAATCCCACTCGCTAACCACGCATACTCATAAGATCGCATCGATCGAACACACTTAGCACAGATCGCCATATCTGTTGGATGAATACATTTTTCTGGTTAGATTATTGCCCATCTAGTGCTACTCAGCTGCATCCTATTGGGCGAGCGAGGGAGCAGGGGCTGTAAAAGACTGAAAAGGCTGAACACATGATAATTAGGCCCAAGAAAAGAGATGCCCAAAGCTTGAAAGGCTCTTTGCTTGTCCAGTTCAGTTCCTTTTATCTAGTAAACTAATGCTGTGGTAGGCAACTCGATGTGAATTGGTTCTAATCTCTGTGTTCTTTGTGCATTAGTATATTGGGCCCAAGCTAAGCTAAGGGTTATATTATACCTGGGACCATGTGTTTTCTAACCCAAGCCCCCACATTGACACATGGACAAGCAACCCAAATGCTGCTGCCACGCCTCCACTAGAGCTTCAATATCCTCACAATAGCTTGGCGCCATACAAATAAATAAAACCTCTCAATATTCTACACCTGCCTGTGATGCATGCATGTGATATAGTAATCATTTTTTGTGTTTACCACTAGGTACAAAATACTTGGTGGTAGGCCCAATTATTTAGGGCAAGTGCAAGGCTGGACCTTTGTTTGACCACTACAATTATAGCTACCATGAACACACATCTGGACCTTTGTATAATGCTTCTTTATGCACCAAGGTTATCCTCATCGTTAAACAATTGCTCGGCTCCCTGCTGCCCAACTTGCGATTACTTACAACAAGTACGTGTTAGTGGCTATCGTATAGACGTACTCATAACTCATGCATATGGTAGTTGCAATGGTTTGACAGGGACCAAATTGGAGTCTGGAGCAGTTAACAGGAGCTGCGTCATGAGTGGCAGGAAAGAGGAAAGAGTGATCCGGACTGACTTTGTCATTAGTGTCTAACAACGTCTTAAATTTTAATAACATCACTAGTTTACTTCCAGAGAGAGAGAGAGAGAGAGAGAGTAGTTGCTAAGTTATTATATCATCTGCGGACCATGACTGCGAGATTATATATGTGTAAAATATATCTGGCATGTTACCCCCCCCCCCCAGAATACCAACATTTCAAAGCGGCAAAACAATAAATACTATAAAGGATGAGGTTGAAACAGCTCACGTACCTTGTACTTGTACAACCTTAGAGCAACTCCAGAGGATCTCTATATTTTTTAAACTGATATAAATAGAGATTTTTTTGTAAAAAACTCCAACAGCTTATCTAAATATAGTTATCTTCTATTCTAAATTTCTTGCTAGCCAAATATAGAAAACGTGAATGGGTTTAAAGCATCTCCAAAAGATTCTTTATTTTTGGCACTCTATTTATCTCTTCATACAGATTACATTTTATATGTAGCATTTCACTCTAATAGATTATCTATTTAGTTTGGCTAGTCAGGTTGCTAGCCAAGTTTAGCTACTGAGGGAGCCAATTTGAAGAGTCAGTAGCTTGGCGAGTCAGACAGCTAATCTGTTGGAGAATTATTTTGCTGTTGATTAATCAAAATTTAGCTTAATGAGCTATTTAGCTAGTCCCTTGGAGATGCTCTTAGAGATTAAAAAGATATAGAAAGCTATTTTTATGCAAATGACCCTCTAAATAATAATTTAGAGAGTGGAATTTAGAAAGACTCTTAAGATACTATTATATTATACACTTCTGCTATATTTTAGACGAAAGATTTCATGGATTACTCTTGTACAACCAATTAGTATAAATAAATTGTTGCTTTTATGATTTATGGTTTGTCTTTTGTATCATAAAAACCAAATTTATATTTTTTAATAATTGTTAGCTGTTTTTGCGCCAACACGAGTCAGACTTTGTTGGGTTTATGATTTTATGTAATGATTTTTTATTCTATCGAATCTATAATTTTAGTATTACAAATAATCATTGTCACGCACCTAAATTTTAGCAAATACATATGTTATATGATATTATACGTGTACATTGTGGCGTGAATCCCTAGAAACCTACTGCAAGATACAGTATGGTTTGGTTGGTACGAGCACTGTACGTATTGCGGATCTGATGTGTAGTTTCATACTTCTAGAGCACGAACCATATTCTCCGAGACCTTGGCTTGCACCTTGCAGGCAGCCTTTGTACTCTCCGGTCTCTCCCTTCCCCTTCAGCTAGTAGTCTCGCTAGGATCGTACTAGCACTATTGCTATGCTACAGTTAGAGGTGATAAGAATCGAATCGAATTAGTATCATGCTATATTTATATTGATTTTTAAACTAGAAATAATTAAAAGCCCTAACTTTTTATGAAGAAATATTTAAATCGTGATCCATTACAACTCCTATCTACAATTCAATAGCGTCGTGGTGTCAACCGTGAACGGTAAAAAAGGATAATGTCCTATAGACCAGTAATGTTAGCTCTACATAAGTTTTAACTAAGATTATAGGCATACATATCATTATTTATAATATAAAATAGTTATATTACATAAACATATGTCATGGCAAAATTAATAACACTTATTTGGTATAATAAGTATCATTTTTATACAATTTTGGTTAAACTCAATATTTTGACTAGGTACTAGTCTAGAATTGTATTACTTTGTACTACTCGCTGTTTTAAATTGAAGATCATTTTGGCTTTCTAGATATCTAATCTATATGGTATCTAATTTATATCTAGATAAAGTTGTGTGCATTAAAAAAGGTAAAACAACGCATAAGTTAGAACACAGGGAGTGGGCAAACAGCATGGGCTCAGATGGTGTGGCTGTGCCGCCGTGGATTTACTGCATCACTTCTTTTCCCTGCACTATATACCCCTACCTTGTACAGCCTGTTGATAATGCCTGCATTCGTAATGTTAAATGACGTTTAAACGCGCATCTCTAATGCAGTGGTCGTTGTATCTTTACGTTTCAGTTGTATGCACTCCAATATCTATGGCATAACTGTTTGATTGATTTGTTCTTACATGAAAGGAGGAATTTTATTCTGAAATTATTGAAAATTTGGGAGCCAAAGAGTTTTTTTTGTTTGCGTCAGGTTTACACACTAGCCGAAGGCTTAAGCCCTTCCCCAACACGTGTACACTAGCCGCCGAATGTTCGAACTGTTTAGGCCGATGCCATCACAAACAGTAGTGACCTGTTCATTTCCGGGCCAAAAAAAAAAAACCCTCCACCATCACCCAATCAATCAGCAAGTATCCGCTTTCAATCAACCAGAAATAGTTGAAACAAGAGCCAGATGATACTTCATCTAGAACTCTTTTGGCGCAATATACCTTTCAGAGGTGAACCTCATGGGGAAAGGAGATCACTAATTTCCCAGTGATGATGTTGCGTCAGAAGCAGGAGTCTGGAACATTACAGAGAAAAGGAGCTGAACATAACAGCTATAAAGATGCAAACTTTCTCCGTTAACCACCTGGCAGGTAGTGTGTGCATTGACAGGAACAGAAATCTCATCGCGTCGACATCAATGTAGAAAGGGCCGGTCTCGACACGAGAAGGGATCATTGCCAATGCGGAGACAAAATCAGGTATTAACTTGTATCATTAGATATTTTTGTCCCCTAATAATATTTGTTGCTATGTACAAGGCCACAAACTTACAATTGTAAGTGGGGCACCATTATATTTCTAGCACTAGCTAATAGCTTTCCTCTCTCTCTCTTTCGAAAGAAATAGACCAATAGTCAGTGCACCACAATACTGCAGGAGAGCCTTTAGTCTTGAGCTGATGGTTGATGCATGGTTATGTACAATGTATTGGACTTTCCTGAAGAACAGTAGCGGCAAATAGTTGGTGAACACGGTTTGAATTTCCCAGTCAGTTACCACATTATTCATGTTAATATTCCTCTCTAAACTCGATATAAGTATGTAAAAGATTGAAGAAACCAGATCGGTACCCAGGGCGAATCATTTTGGTGCGCAGAAGAACGTTAAGAGGCAGAAAGCTCGGTTTCCAACTTTTTACTGATCTCTCGCTCCTGTTGTGTCCTGAGATAACCCTGTGCTGTAGAAGTAACTATCTGGATAATGAAGTTTGCAACCATGAGCCACACCAGGGTATTCCAGACCAAAGAGAATGACAGATTCCACTTCTTTCCCTAAACATGGATTAAACAATATGAGCATTTTGAAACAATGCAACGAAGATGACAACAAGATAGTAAAATGGTCAGAGTAAATCACTGGAGCATTTTATTTTTCTTTGAACCGATGTAAACACCAGAATTATCCCCAAGATCAAGAACTTAATTTTATAACCACTTACTGCACACCTTTCCATGGTGTGTTCTTCCATGCCATGTACTTACATGACCAATGGTAAAATATCAAAACATTATCAACCTCAAAGGCCGTCTGCAGTAGTCAACCCATAGTTTACCCAAAAACACTGTTTTGCACTGTTCGCAGAGGGGAGTTTGAATATGAGTATATGGATGGGTAAGTTGCTGGAGATAGTCTAAGGGCTGTTGTCATATCACTTTAAAGAGTGGGCAAGTGAAGCATACATTAAATTTCTATTTTTTGTAACTAAAGTAGAGTGGAATCCATACCTTAACAGAAGTAGAAGCTGATGCAGCAACATGGGCTGATAAAAACTTATTTTTGTCCATCTTCAGTTTGGAAACAAAAGATGGAAGGACAGATGCCACTCCAGGAACATTGCTAAATGCCCATATAAGCCTTTTCTCCACCAAATCAAGAAGTTGGTTATTGCAGAGAGTAATCACCAATGTAGTCTACATAAGTAATTTGTAAATTATTGTTAATCGGATTAACGAAGAAACATGCATGATAGTATGACAACAATTCACACAAAATGCAAATATATGAATTGCACCAAGAAGTTTGACGAACCTGGATACAAACTTTAACAATAGCCTTTCCAATCAAAGTTGCTAGAAAAAACTTCCAGAAAGGGATGTTAAATTGTCCACACAAGATACCGGCAAGATCAAATAGAGGGTTTGGCACCTGACAGAAGAAATTGTCATACAGTTTCTTAACATTCATAAGGAAAGGAATAGTATGCCAATAAGTATAAAACTTTGGTGAGACCAATAAATAAATTCAAAATATTTAACAATAAGGCATGTCATATCTATGGTTTAAAATGTTTCCTTTGTCAGCAAAGAAAGAATGTGAGTTTCTTCAACAATTTAAATGAGCCTTCACCTTAACATCCTCAATTAGCAAGGTGCTACAAGGCAAGTCGACAACTAGGTGAAATGCAACATACTGAAATATGACTTGAACAAACAAATTTGAAATATCAACAGAATGAAACTAACCGAAGCAAGTAGCAATATTAGAGTGAAGCTTAAATACTGTGAATGAGACATGAGCCATCGTTTGGCCTGACGTAAAGCTGATGATAGAAAGCCTTCTGAAATGGAAGCATCCAAATCTTCTAATTCATCAATTATGCGGCCTGACATGCTAGCTGTGTTCATTATTTAAAAGGAGTCAGCAACATAACACATACTTAGAAAAAAAATGGGATTACTGCAGCATTCAAGTTGATGGTTTTAACCAATGGCACAATCTTGTAAGGTACATTAATCCTAAATTAACTTTATATGATGGATTATCGTGGTTAGCTTGTAAGTTAGATAACCCTACCGGTGAGAGAGCTGTAAAACTCTTTGGATAGAAACAAACTCACTATTCCTTTGGAACCTATGGCCCTGTTTGGCACAGCTTATTTTCAGCTTCTTCACAAATTTAAGCAGAAGTTCTGCCAAACAGCTAGCTTCTGCAGCAGCTTATCAGTTCAGCTGCTTCTCAGAATACACTAAAAGCAGCCAACAAGCAAAAGCTGCTTTTCACCAGCTTATCAGATAAGCTGCTTTTTCAACAAGCAGCAGCTGTGCCAAACAGGGCCTATATAAGGCCCATAAGTCATAAAAGATCTCAACTTCTTAGTACAAGGCAGAGTTAGCATGTGATATAAGCTAATAAGATGGTTAATCATTGTTCATGTTAATCATGTATAACCATATGAAGCCAATGAGATAAGGAAAAAATATTTAATAAAAATCTGCATTTTATTGTGCATATATTATGTTTTCTCCAACACATATCTTTATATTTGTTTCTTTAGTTACAGAACCAACAAACTTTGTTTATAATGGCTGTAGATCTCTGTTATTAACCATGTTGTTACCTTTTTGCTGCTTTTGGACCTATTCTAATAAGGATCAGCTAAAGCATCTCACAATGTGGAGGCTGGGATATTTCTACTCTGTCGTCTAAAAAGGACAAGCAAACTATTATATAAGTTTTAGTTTGCTACTCTGGCCAGGAAATCGTAGCATAAGTTTGCTTCAATGAAAGGTGGTAGTACTATTATCATAAAAATAGGCAGGTGGTAAGATTGTTTTTTAACTAGCCCTTGGACAACTGATGAGGCAGTGGCTCAAAGTGGAAGAACTGGATCAAGTGGACAAGCAAGAGAAAACAGCTGTAATCAAGTAAATTATGCTGTACTTAGTACGCAAAGCAGTATGAACAGAACCTGTTCTTGAGAGAAAATATGGAGGAAGCTCTCCAAGTGCAGTTCCAATGCCCCAAAGAATAGCTTCAAGATAAACTTCTTGCAGTATTTTGCTGAATGGAATTGTTTCATGATAAATTGGGGGTCCAAATTGCAGACAGTCTTTCTCTAACCAGGATGGTCTCCTTTCAAGGAGAATAGTGTCATAAGGAGCACTTTTCAAATCAACCCTACCACACTGAACCGCTTTGATAGTGAACAGGGCAACATGGGGAGCCAAATACATTATGAAAGTGTGCAAACCAGAACCTGCAAAATAATTTAGCAGAAACCCATGTTATATTTAAATCAACTAATAAAACTCATAATGCACAGTTTCATCAAATCTGGAACTATTTGGAATTACCTAATCCAATGGATGAAGCAACCCCTAGTATAATCCACCACAATCCAAACCTGACATACCAAAATAGCTCCTGCAGATGCTGCATCAATGACAACATACCATGTTTTAATGTTTATCCAAGCTGCATATTGGGCATGCAACGGGAGATATTGGAAGCAAATTATTATTAATGTGACCAAGCTGTAGCGATGTAGATGAAATTTTCTTGAACAATATACAAGCAAATTTGCCAAATGGCAGATAGTTTTAGGGCTTCCCCAAATACAGCGGGATTAATTTTTTGGGGGAAAACACAACTTTTCCCAAGAGCTCCCCAGAAGTCTCCCCTAAATTCAGTTTTTTGGGAAAAACACACGTGTCTCCAACAGTTTCCCTAAAGTGCTCTCAACGTTTTCATAGCCCTTAAAACCCCCTCATTTGTAGCTACAAATGAGGGTTTTTTTTGTTCCCCAGAAACAATCTGCCGCTTTAAGGGATCTGTTGGAGAAAGAATTAAAATCTATCCCCACTAATTTTTTAGATATCCCTTAAAACTAATTTTGAGGAGTTATTTTCTGGGGAGCTCTTGGAGATGCTAAGAGTAAGAGTAAAAAACAGACTGCAGTTTATCACCCACTTTCAAATATTCGTGCCAAAAAGAATAAAAAAAGGGCAAAGCTTTCTTGCAACTCATTATCTAATATGTAGCATTTATGTAACTCAGACTGTTCTTAATCCTGCAAAACACATATGTTCTAATTAATTTAAAACAAGATGGTACCTTTTCATTCAGGCCATCAGTGAACATGAGCAGAAGCCAAGTAGCAACAACCAAAAGCATTGCGGTTTTTAACTGGTAACCTTTTTTCAGAACAGATGAACATGTTCTTTCCAAATTCTGAGCAATGGCTAACACAAAGAATGACAATGTCTTGAATGGTCGCGATGTAATTGTTAGTCTCTCTAGGTCCACACGATGTTTTTTCCGGAGCTCTGAAATATGAAGTGCACCGGTTAGATCATGGATTACACTGCAATATATCTCATTATTCGTTCAGTTAGCAAAGTGTTAAGAAAAGTCATGTTTTAATCTCAGCCTGTAGTGCCATACGGAGAATCCAACGCACACTGTGAATTATTAACATTCTAGGTAACTGGTTCACATATCGTAAATCGTAATTACGCAAATTCTGTAACTGATGTCGCCTAGTTATTAAAAATCAAAGCTGGGCAACCAGATCTTTCAAAAAAATTGCAGTTAACCTTCCACAACACAGAGGCTTTGTGACAGTGACATTGACATATGTATTTGTCTTCAAGCTGGAAAACTAAATTTGCATTGAAATCATGGCATCATTGCCACAAGGGTAATATAACGGAGAAAAAGACAAATTAGTAAAACGACCACTCCTAGATGCCAATATTTTATCATGTAAAAAAACCTGAAGAAAAAAAATCAAGTAGACAATGATAATTCAATCAGACGCCAACCGCCAAAATACGATCTAAAATCTAAATTGATAAGCGTGGAAAACCTCAGTTTTAAGTTTTAACCTTCAAAAGGTATTCTAAAAGCATCCAATGCTTGAATAAAAAAATCACAGATTGGATGACCAATACCAAGCATGCAATTTCGCTGCTAAAAAAGAACGGTTCTACTCTGCTTCGAATCGCGGGCAAGAAAAATAAGTAAACCAAACAAGGAAGACATTCTGTTTTCCTATCCGTTATCCCCAATCTGGCTTTGTAGGAAAGAGTAGGAAAAAACATGAAATATTCCAAGCTTGTAGGAAAACCTCAAAGACACGCATTCGCAGCTCCACGGCAGCTAGATCAGCAACAGCGATTTCCATAATTACGCACCACAGGCACAGATGTCAGGTGTGAACAGCGCAAGATGATTTAAACCCAACAATTAAACCAGACAGCGTATCTCCAAGAACAATGGGCGGACACCAAACAACGCGATCCCTCCGCAGAGCCCGCATCCGATCGACTCACTCACCTGACATAGCCTTGTCCTCGCCGGAGCCGGCGGTAGGACCCATGGCGCAGCTCCGGGTCCCTCTCCTCTGCCGCCGCCGCTGCCGCGTAGATCTAGGCAGCGAGCTGTGGTGTTTGAGCTAGGCGCCGGCGTTATATGATCCGAAAAAAAGGGCGCGAGCGAGCTTTGCTTCCCGTTTGGCGCGGGAACGCCCCTTCACCGTACAGGTCTCCTGGAGAAGGAGGGTACAGCGGCACGAGCCCGGCGAGGCGCAGGCACAGACGAATCGCTCCTTCCACCTGAAAAGATGAGCCTTTTCCGCGAACGCAAGGCGCAAGCTAAAAGCTAAAAAGGAGGGCAAGATGAGAACGGCTTTCCGTTTTTTATGCGCTTTGCCCGGGGTTTCACGATTTACCCCGTCAGGCACAGACGCAACGCAAACGCGGATACATGCGTTGGGGACAAAGGTAACCGATGAGGGCAGGAAACTGACGTGGTTGTTTAGAGATCCGATCTTCAATTCCGTTATTCGGGGCGGAGTTTATGAGCTGCTGCCAACGTTTTTCTTTTTAAAAACCCGAAATCAAAGCTTTAGAATTATGCTGCTAGTGATAGGAAACGGCCTTGGTTTGAATACCTCGTATTCATTTCAATCCATATGTATCGAAGTTGATTCGAGTGTAATTTAGTTTAAGTTACATCTCAATCCAATTCAATACACATAGATTAAGTGAGAGTACCTAAACAAAGCCTAAGGGTCGAGCCACACTATCAAATCTTTAATTTTATATTTAATATTTTTAAGAGCTATAAATGCCTAGCTAGTTTTGCCAAATTGCCAAACAGGTAAGTGAGACATTGGCACATTGCTATTTGATCGAGTGGGTTTAGCTCATTGGTCTCCCGATTCTGGAGAAATTATATATGGGCACTCCCAACCAAAAAAAACTATGATGGTTTGTATATTCATTAATCAATATCTATATCTATATTCTATATTATACTTAAAGCACCAGTTTCAACGGTCGTCACGCGTCATCTTTTTACAAAGAACCCCTCACATTTATCGTTGCACGTCTATATATGGCTAAACGGCGGCTCAGCATGGGCCAGACGCTCGCGGGACACAACTCTGGTCCATGCACGTCATGCCGGCCTGCTGACCGTGACGGGCCAACCTATCGGCCCATTTGTTTAAATCAGCGTAAAATGTTAAAAAGTGGTGCATGAGGTGAGGTTCGAACCCATGCCCTGATGGAACAAGGGTAGAAAATATTGGGTGAAGCTGTCTAACCAATAGAACATCATGCTCAGATGTTTTTAATATTGAATATGTATATATGTATATACATTTTTTTAAAATAAAAAATATAATCGTGTCGGTCCGGGGCAGCACTACGGGGCGAGGCTACAGCCCAAACACGGCACGACGTTCTTGGCTCTTACAAGCATTGGGTTGTTTCTGAGACCACATTGGCGCAATTGACTCCATGGTGTTTGAGGTTGCTGAATTAGATGGAGCAACAATGATTTGTCACACTAACAGTAAAATGAAAGGTTATTTGTTGGTTTTAAACGTTAGTAATTGCTACGAAGTAGCATAATTTATATGGAGCGCATCTAGTTTTTATTGATGCCTGACTTTATCAATCACTCCATATTTTGATCCATCTTTTTTATAAGTTTGAGTTCATGTGACTTATTTTAGAAACTTGAGCTCATAAACTTTCTCTTATTTGGTCTCTGTATGGTGGAATTATGTCATTTTATAATCTCTGTTCGTTCACTCAGTCGTTGTGAACTCTCTTCTAATCGCTCACTTTATTAGCCGTGTTGTACCATGATATATTGCATGGAGTAAACAATAACATCAATTAGCTAAATCAAAAAAATATTATACGGAGAGCGGAGACAATCAATAAACAAATCTTGATTTTTTGTGGATAGTTTACGTGGATATTGTTGTAAGTCGTCGCAACGCACGGGCAGCCGACTAGTGTTAATTAATGTGTCTGGTAGAGAATTGTGCATTTCTAAGATTAAATTAATTGTTAAAGCAATTATGATATGAACAAAGTATAAACCACATGTGAAAAAACATCTTGTCCATATAACAGATTAATTCTAAACTAAAAAACGATATCATCGTGACTTACAACGAAGTTTGCTCCAACAAATAGGTTGTAGAATTGATGAAATTTATAGAACGTTTTAGATCATATAAGCAAATAATCGTGTAAACACTACACAGAAATCTGATTCGCTCCAACTCATGTAGATTTTTCAATGGAGTGAGGTTTTATGGCCTTCTTGTTGTTGACATCAATGGGATCCATAAAGTGCAACAGCCACGTGTTGATATGAAAATATATGAACTCAAAAAATTTGTGGATCCTGAAAAAAATAGATGTACTTACCCGTCTTTGTCTTCCACCTTTGTCTAATCCATTCGCTGTTGGTATTGAGGACCACCGAAATAAGTGGACTGGTTCAAAGCGGCATCAATGTCGCTTGGTTGGGGGCCAATATTATGCTTGTATGATGACAAAATGGAGGACGACCACCATATGAAAGAAGTAGCACTATATGGGGGAGGAGCATTGTCGGGTGTGATAATTAGGGGTATCCGGGTTACACCTCTAAAAACGTGATCAGAAAAAGTTAACGGCTCAGACATAATCACCGAAGGAAAGGCCAAGCCACCTCACATGAGGCCCACCGCAGGGGTCTTCTCCTTAAACGTTGACGGGACCGAGAACCCTCCCCGAGGGTCCTCCGCCTCAGGCTAGCCCCCGTCTCAACCGAGCCTCTCACAGCTTATGCCTCCCATCTCCGCCTCGCTCGAAGTCACCTCGTCCTACCATCACTCCATCCGTCTCGCCCGAGCAAGGCTCAAGCAAAGAGGACAAGGCACAACCGAAGGCCAGCGGAGGACACTCGCATTTAATGCACACACCTACCCCACGAAGAGGCACAGGAGCATAGTGGCAACAAGACAGCAGTTGCGTCCAGGCGCAACGACATGATTACGCTTGTGCCACTGTGTACGTACGTCGCCTACCATCTCCCCGATGGGATGCCTAATACGACGAAAAAAGCAAACCGGCCCTCGGGCGTAGAACTCCGCGCTCCCCCGACGCTGGGCTCGCCCTCGGGCGCAATCTCCGCCTCGTCTGACGCTAGGCTTGCCCTCGGGTGCTGTCTCTGCCTCATCCGAGCTCGGCCTCGGCTACCTACTCCATCACGAATCCCGCAAGTGATCACTCCGCCAACTGTGGCAAAAGTCAGGGAAAAGCTTGATCATCGCCTCAGGAGAACTTCCGCCTCGCCCGAGCAGGACTCTGACCTCGATATCCGCAGCGAAGGACTCCTAACGTCATCCAACACAGGGACCCTGACACATCCCGTAAGCAGGCTTTTTACCCATACCGAGGCCCTGTTACAAACACTACGGTATGGGCATCCCCTCCCTTGGGGGCTCGGGCGTACGATCAACCCCTTGGCCTCGGACTCGGCTGTCAGCAGGAAATCAGCAAGCTCAAGTCAACAACTCAGTGCAACATCATGTCACCCACAGGACGCCAAGACTTCCCCTCTGGAAACACGACGGCCCCCGGCTCAACAACATACATCTCTTAGGTGTATAAATAGAGCAGTCGTAGCTCCTCCAAAGGGTAGGCGAACACTTGGTAGTTTTCCTCAAGTTCTTCGGTATTGGCTCTTGCCTCAATCAGACCTAGGGACTTGGGGACTTCCCCTCTCCCGCCGTGCTTGTAATCCCTACTGCAGGCACCTTGGTGCGAGTAATATAAACTTCATCCTCCTCTGCTAGAAGTAGGGCCTCGCATTACCCGAACCAGGATACATCGCTTGTATCAACTCGCACACCATCTAGACTCTGGGCACGCGACATCATTTTACTAGTTGGTTGGGACCGTTAGTCCAAACATCGACAAGCACCAAATAGAGCAGGAGCATGTATGGAGCACCATAAGATTCATATGAAGAACCATCGTATGGATATCCATACGAGTATGAAGGAGTGTATGGATAAGTAAATGGTGGTGGAGGAGCGTTGGTGGTAGGAGCTTTAGTGTGAGGAGGGGTGTTGGTTGTAAGATTTTCATTTGGAGGAGCAAGAACGTCCATGGAAGGTTAGTAGGGATATGTAAGAAGAGGATATGGGCATGAAAACATAGCTTGTGGAGTGAGGAAACAAGGACATACAAAACATCCTCTCGTCGATGATGCACTAGAGAATTGTCGTCGAAGAAGACCTCCCCCACCTCGGCAATGGTGTCGAGAAGTTGTGGAGTTTGGTCGTTGATCAAGTCAATGATAGTTTGAAAGTTTAGACTCCACTTAGAATCCATATTCAAATAGAGTGTTGGATGCTACAATATGAATAAGATAAACGAAATAGGAAGTGGTGAGTGTGAATGAACCCAATCACCCTCTTTATTTATAGGTTGGATTCTTGTTTTCTTTTATTTTTTTGGGTTTTTCTAATTTTTTTGGACTTCAAAAGGTCGAAACAGTATGGACCCATTAGATTACGACACGTGGCTATAGACCGCCGGAACCGATTGGATCCTCCAATGCAACGATATGTACGGAGCAGTCGGTATAGATCGGTCTGGCTCTAACTTGATCGGTATCGATTGGATCGATCGGTTGGTAGACCCACCGATCAACCAACCTAAATCGATCGGTGTTGGAGACGAGCTTATGTCTATAGAAGGCGCTAGATTCAGGCTAAGCAATTATGTCTACACAAGAATCAAGATATATAGAGAGATATAATAGTTAAATAATGGAAACAAAAATTATGTGTTTGAATAAAAAAACTATATATGCATTAAAAATATAGTTTATACCAATAGTGTCTAACTAAATTAATAGGCATAATAACCGTGTATGATTTCTAGCATCGAGGCTGCCTTGCTAGCCCTCAACTTTCTCATTATCTAATGTGACCATTACACAGGCCAATCAAAACTCAAAGGAACTACATGCCACTCCAACAATGATTTTTTTATTTGATTTGATCTGTGGTCATATCAAATGAAACATTGTCATCCTATGTTCCAAACCAGCCGCAAGGCACCATTACACCTGATCGATGGTTGCCATACAAGTCATTCTCTTTCTCCTTGTTGATATCTACGTCGGGGCATCAACGATGGCATCCTCTCCTTCTAAAATTCATTTTTTTATCGCGTAAGATTGACCTGCGACCTCGTCTTCCCACCTTGTCTTTTCGTAACCATCGACATGTCCATAACAACACGTCCTGCTTCTTCTTCTTCTTCTTCTTCTTTCATTTTCACGTGGTATGCTATCTTCCGATCGCGAGGCGTGTTTGCAATATAATCGTCGTTAGCCTCGGAGAGGAGGATTGGAGAGGCAACCAACCATCCACGACGGGATCGCAGGAGCTGATGCCCCGGTCGCGGAAAGCAACGGCGACGAGATTTCGTGCACGCGAGACGCGGCAGAGAACCGACGAGGAGGACGCGAGCCGCGTGACGGATGATCCGCGGTCGCCACTCGCTCCTCGGGCGGGAAGGCATCGGTCCGTTTGGTTGGGGAGGCTTCTGGAATCCGTGTCGCCGAAAGCGTATCCGCGTCATGCGCAAGGCATCGGGTCGTCTGCTAGTGCAAGTCACCTTCAGAGAGGAGCAGAGGAAGCTGCATTTTTGGGGTTACCAGCTGTGATGTCGATGTACACTTCGGCAGATGTTACAGCCGAATGTTCACAGCTATTTGGCAGATTCGGCTGATGAAGATTTCTTGTTCTTTTTTTCCCTTTTTCTAAAAAAAATGTTTCTATGCAACTCATGAGAGTGCAGGATCAGCACTCAGCACAACATGAGCGTCGCACGTTAAGAAATCAGACCATATTCTACCGTCCCAAAATATAATTCGATTTACACTAATCATGTATTTATTAAGCAACATATAAATATAGTTTACACGTGGTTTGCATATATGACTATATTTATTATCATTTGAATGAATGTGGATGAAAAAAAGTTGGCTACAAAGAACTATGTTTTAGGACGGAGGTAGTACTTAAAACCACTGAAAACGGACCAAACATTCTTGTTCTTGCAAAAAAAACTAAGCAGAGAAATAGGAGGTCAGCGAATGGAAGCAGCCCTTTTTATACTCAGTGTTGTCAAAAGAATATACGTAACAGCAGAATTCAACTCGGCATGGATGCTCAAACTTTTTATTCTCTTCAGGGTGTTTATAGAGACTAATTTTTAGACTCTTCATTTTATTCTATTTTGGACTCTGAATTGATAAATACGAAAACTAAAATAGAGTTTTAATATCTGTATTTAGTAATTTAGAGACTAAATTGTGTCGTGACACTACACAATGCTATGGAAAACAACATATCCAAGTGTGTGAGCTAATGAAAGCATCGCGGTAAGCTTATCAGAACAGGTATTAAGAGAAGTTTTGGCATTTCTCCAACAAATCCATAACCAAAAGGAACCTGAAATACAATTACCTCTGTAGCAACTTTTTGGTGTCTTGTCCACCGAACTTCTGCAGCCTGACCGTCAAATGAGCTGCGAGCGGAGCGAATACTCAGCCTCCCATAAACAATCTGCAGCCTGACCGTCATTTTCCTTGAGTTCCGAGACCGAGAACTTCATGTTCAGCTGCTGTTTCAAATCGTTGCCATCCGCATAAACGCCTACATAAAGCGACATTTCAAAATCTCCTCTTTATAGCGCTTTTCTAACGATGGAGAGATCCAATGTGTCGTTTTTAGCGGAATATCGTATGCGTAGACGTCGATGGACTTGAGACCGAGAACGCTGGTCTTCCGGAGGCCTACGCCGAGTGGGCAGCGCCCAGCGGCAGCCTCGGTGGGGAATGTCGCGCCGGCGTCGGCCAGGGAGAGAGAGGCCCAGAGAGGGGCAGGGTGTGGAACTGGCTGGCCTGCGGACTTGGCCGTGAGTATCAAGCTGGCAGCTGCGGCCGCGGCCGCAGTGGCGGCGATGGCGACGCTGTTGTGGACCTGGGTTGGCGGGAGGCGAGGCATGGCAGCGGTGGGGAAGCGGAGGGAGACCATGGCCGCGGGCCTCATCGACGAGAGGCGAAGAGGAGGGCGGTGGACTTTGCGTAGATGCAGCTGTAGGCGTACTTTCGGCCCGCCAGTCCGGCTCCCCCAAGCCAGAAAAATAGCTTGGTCCGTTTAAATTTTGGGCTGACACGACATGGCCCGTGATGCATTTATGCGTCTGTGCAGATATATATGTATATTCGGACCGTTCGACCTGGTCTAAGCTTGAAATAGTCCGACTCGTTTTAATTTTAAATCAGTCCGTTCGTTTGAATTTCGGGCCGGGTCGGTCCTCGGTCTACGGCCTGACACATAATGCTTAAACGTGTTGGACTCATTTCAAGCGGACCGAAATTCACATCAAGGCCCAAAATTCACGTCAGAATCCAAATTCAAAACAAATTTAATAAAACTAATAAAAGATAAGATAAATAAATCTAACCAAAAGAAACTTAATATTTGTATTAAGTTACCAGAGCTATGTAATGACTACTTTGTTTAAAAATCATTTTGTTAGAAGAAATAAGAGTATAATCAGCTCTATACAAAGTTTGTAAGTTCAATTCCTTATGTAGTGTTCATAACAAAAGTAAAAATACATTAAATACTCTAATTCAAAGATAAAAAAACATCTAACTAGCATCATCTCTAACTTTATGTTCTTTATCAAGTACATGAAAGTGTTGAATAAAGTGTGGTTTAAATGAATATATGGGTCTTTTCGTGCTTCTATATGGGTCATTTCGTGTCTGCCTTAAACGGGTCGTGCTCCTGCCTGCCCATGGGTCGCGACCTCGGCCAAAACCTGGTCCGATATATCGGATCATGCCGATCCGACACTAAAATATTTCAGGCTTGCCGTGTCTGGGCCATGTTTTTTTGTGCTTCGGGTCAGCCTATCTGGCTTCCCAAATATACACCTATACGTGCAGGTGTGTGTGGACTGGGGGACGGATGACTCGATGTGGGGGACACTGGGAGAACGGTGAGGGTGGCGCTCGGCGGCAGTGGCGAGGATCCCATTGATTTTTTATTTTTAACCTTTATAATTTAAATAAATGTTAAAAATAACGACACAAAAAATCTACTCCCTATTCTACTTCCTCTGTTCCTTTTTATTTGCCACAATTACGGTTTAGTTCAAAAAATCTCTACATATTTAAAGCATGAGTTTCGACAAATAACTAAGGATTTTCTAGGATGATAAAGCAGTGATGGGTTTGGTTGATTAACTTGAGGGCATGTTTATCCTTGGTACCCACTAATTTCCACCATGGCGATCCACCCGAACTAAGGCTATCACTAGTTGAACTTGAAAAAATAGAGAACGCGGAATTGTAGATGACACTATTTAACACTGTTTGTAGAGAGAAGTTTAAAATAAGGGATGAGATAAGAGATGAGATAGTTGGTCTGCTGGAGATAGCCTAATGCCTGATCCTCCATCTCACGATCCTCTGTAAGCCTCTGTGTGATTCACATGGCTCGTCAGGTTCTTACGGGTTCTTTTTGCGTTTTTTTGTTGCAGATCCATCTTGTGTATGGGTGTTCCACGAAATCTCTTGTTGCCTGGTCGAGTATTTGTATTTTTCATCGATCCATTCACGATGGTTATCTTGCCATCTAGATAGAGAACACGGGGCTTGTTTAAGCTTATAAAGAGCTTTAGAAAACTTGTACATGTGGTTAGTCTTTTTAAGTCCTCAGGGCCAGGTGGTTGTTCCACATACACTAGTTCACTAATTTTACCATTGAGAAATGAACTCTTCACATCCATTTGGTAGAGCTTAATATTGTGAGCGCAAGCATAGGCTAGAAAGATCCAGATTGCTTCCAATCTTGCCACCGAGGCAAAAGTTTTGTCGAAATCTAATCCTTCCACCCGAGTATAACCTTGTGCCACTAGTCTTGCTTTGTTTCTTACTACCAATCCATCTTTAGTATGCTTGTTATGAAACAACCATTTAGTACCAATGATATTGTAATTCTTGGGTGTTTCAGCAAGCTCCCAAACTTCATTTCGGGTGAAGT
Organism: Zea mays; assembly: GCF_902167145.1. Lineage (NCBI taxonomy): Eukaryota > Viridiplantae > Streptophyta > Magnoliopsida > Poales > Poaceae > Zea > Zea mays. The sequence goes on from NC_050102.1 coordinate 168,473,422, forward strand.
TATTTAATTTCCCATGCATTTCATTTAACCAATCAACATCAAGTAGTGCTTCATCTACATGGTTAGGCTCAATACAAGATACAAAAGACAAATGTCCACAAAATGAAGCAATACAAGAGTGACTTTGAACACCCTTACTTATGTCACCTACTATTTGATCAACCGAGTGATCTTTAGCAATTGAATGATGAATCCTTGATACAATATGAGAGTCACTAGTTGAAGCTTGAGGAGGAACTGAATGACTTGGAGAACCATGATCATGGACATCCTCAACTTCATTTTTTTGTTGTCTTTGGTGTTTTTCTTCATTTAAGGTTGAAGGGGATGGAATTATATCCATGCTATCATCATCTTTATTTGGTTTTGCATCACCAATAGTCATAGCTAGTTTTGATTGTATTTCTCAAGTGAACTCCACTAACATCATTAAGATTTACAATTTAATTTTGAGACTCATTTTTTCATCAAACTCAATATCATAAGATTCTTCAATAATACCATGAGTCTTGTTTAAAACCTTATAGGCCTTACTATTTGATGAATACCCAAGTAGAAAACGCTGATCACATTTCTTCTCAAATTTAGAGAGACGACTTGCTTTTCTCAAGATATAGCATTTGCAACAAAAAAATAAAAAATATGAAAAATTTGGCTTTGTACCAATAAGCAATTCATAAGGGGTCTTCTTCAAGAGCTTGTGACAATATAATTTATTTGATGCATGACAAGCGATATTTATGGCTTTGGCCCGATAAAAATCTGAAATATTATATTCCGCAAGCATTGAATTAGTCATATCAATTAAAGTCATATTCTTTCTTTCAACAATACTATTTTGTTCTGGTGTAGATTTAGAAGAAAACTAATGCTTAATACCCTTGTCACCAAAATAATCAACAATTCTTGTATTTTTAAATTTCGAACCATTATCACTTTTAACTTTCTTGATATCAAATTCAAATTGGTTTTGAGCCAAAATATCAAATGACTTAAATGTCTCAAAGATATTTGATTTATCACGAAGAAAATATACTCATGTAAGTCTAGAATAATCATACACAATCACAAGGCTATAGGAATTACAAATGATGTTGGTCAAAGAGATCCATGCGAAGTAATTCCGACGACCGATGAGTTGAAATTTGACTCTTGTTGGGATGAGTATTAGCCACTTGCTTTCTGGTTTGACAAGAGCTACATAATTTTTCTTTCTCAAATTTCACATCTTCCAAGCCACGAACTAGATCATGCTTGGTTAATCGATTGAGTTGCTTTATTCCAATATGACCAAGTCTTCTATGCCATAACCAACCTAATGAGGCCTTAGAGAATATACAAGTTGTAAGCTTTGCTTCATTTGATGAAAAATCAACTAAATAAGGATTCTCATGTCTGATGCCTCTAAACCTGAGATTGCTACCATCAACACTAGTAATAAGCACGTCATCAATAGTAAAGTTATAACTAAAGCCTAAATCACATAATTGAGCAATATATAGCAAATTAAAATTAAGTGATTCAACTAGAAGCACATTAGAGATAGAATGATCATTTGAAATAGCAATTCTACCCAAACCTTTGACCTTTCGTTTGCTATTATCCCTAAAGTTGATGTTATCATATCTTGAGCAATCTTCCTCATTCATTTGGGTGAACATCCTCATATCCCCAATCATGTGTTGTGTGCATCCACTATCCAACATCCAGTGATTCCCTCCTACCTTGTAATTCACCTACAAAAGGAAACCAATCTCTTTTAGGTACCGAAACTTGTTTGGGTCCTTGGATGTTAGTGACCAAGGTTTTTGGTACCCAAATGGCTTTCTTCTTGTTGCCAATAATTGGTGTACCAACAAACTTTACATGAACACATCCAACATTATGTGTAAGAACATAACATTAATCAAAGCGAGTGAAGGATACATTCTTATACTTTGGGCAATCCATCTTGATATGTCCCTTCTTGTGGCATTTGTGACAAGTTTTGTCACAATCCTTCACAAATATAGTCTTTTGCTTGGCAAAAGCATTCTTGCCTTTCTTTGGGACATATCTAAGACCCTCACGGTTAAGTGAGCAACATTGGCTTCCCAAAATGAAATCCAACTTAGCTTTGCCACCATAGGCCTTCTCTAAATCAAGAGTTAGAGCATTAACCATTTTCACTAACACATCATTCTCAACAATAATTTGTGAGTCATCACAATTAACATTATCAATCATGAGAGAAGTTGCATTTGCTGCATAGCGTGTTAGTAAGATGTGGTTAACTTGTGGTACTATCAAATAAGTAATAAGTGACTCCAACATCCATGGTGACCACCACGGCTTCATGCACATGAGAGGAGTTTTGAGCTTCCACAAGATTCTCACAACTCTAATTTAGATTGTTGTGAGAGGTCTTTAGCTCCTCTAGAGACGCTTGAATGTTATTATACAAATCCTCCAAGTCCCTAAACTTTTCTTTCTCCTTGTGCATATAAACGTCAGTCTCACCAACATTTTAACTAGATCATCATAAGAATAGCCATCATCATCAACATTCTCATCCACATCCTCATCATCAACATCATGCAAGTCATGAATAATTTTTACCTCTATGCTACCTTTTGCCATAAAGGTAATGTGGAGATGAGAAGAGTGAAGGGGCCTCCTTGGTGGCAATGTCGACATTGAGTTTGGATGAAGTATCTGAGAGCACCTAGAGGGGGGTGAATAGGTGATCCTGTAGAATTCAACACTAAATTCCAACAATCTTGATTATAAAAATATTAGTGCGGGTTAATCAAGTCAATGAGACGATCTCTTGCGAACACAGACAATCAAAGAAGGAACAATCACAAGAGACACGCGATTTTATCCCGTGGTTCGGCCAAGTAACACTTGCCTCTTTCCACGTTGTGGTGTCCCAATGGACGAGGGTTGCACTCAACCCCTTTCAAGTGATCCAATGATCAACTTGAATACCACGACTTTTCTTCCTTATCTCTTTTTCCCGTTTGCGAGGAATCTCCACAAGTTGGAGTCTCTCGCCCTTACAACAAAGATCATAGTGAAAGCACAAGAGTAAGGTTGGGGAGCAATACACACAAATCCGCAGCGCACACACGCACACAAGCCAAGACTTGAGCTCAAAATGAAGCACAAAGAGTTCACGACTAGAACAGAGCTCAAATCACTAACACAATCGATCAAGTGCACGGAGACGAAGTGTGGGAGACTTAGAATGCTTGGGTCGCTCCTCCATGCGCCTAGGGGTCCCTTTTATAGCCCAAAGGCAGCTAGGAGCTGTTGGAGGCCAATAAGGAAGGCTATCCTTGCCTTCTGTCGGGTGGTGCACCGGACAGTCCGGTGCGCCACCGGACAGTCACTGTAGACGGTCCGGTGCCGATCTCCTTCCTATTCTGGCGCAGACGACCGTTGCAAATTCATGGCAGTTGGCGCACCGGACACTGTCCGGTGCCTCCTGTCGACCATTGGCGCGGGCCACGCGTTGCCCGCGGATTGCGCAACCGACCGTTGCGCTGGCGGCCGTTGGCTCACCGGACAGTCCGGTGCACCACCGGACAGTTTGGTGAATTATAGCTGTACGCCGCCGATTTTTCCCGAGAGTGGTCTGTTCACCAGAGGCTGGCCTGGCGTACCGGACACTGTCCGGTGCACCACCGGACAGTCCGGTGTGCCAAGCCGAGCTGGACTTTGGCTGTACCAAGCCAAGTCTTTTGCATTTCTTTTCTTCTCTTCTTTTCTTTGTTTCTAGCACTTAGACAACATATGTTAGTACTCAAAACAATGTACTAAGTCTAGAAACGTACCTTGTTACATGATTTGCACCTTTTGCTTGTTTGGCACATAATATCTCACTCACTATGTGTTGGACACTTAATCACCAAAACATTATAGAAATGGCCCAAGGGCACATTTCCCTTTCAGTATCATCATCATCCGAGCTTGCATATTTGAATCCCATTCGACTAGATAGGCTTGGCCATCCTTCTTTCTATTGAATTTCTTCTTATCTTCCACACCCTTGTCCTTTTTCTGCTTGTTTGGATAATTCATGGCAATGTGTCCAGATTCCCCACACTCAAAGCACTTTCTATCATTGAAAGCATTCCTTATTGAAGACTGACCTCTTCTTGGTTGACCCTTCTTCTTCTTCATGAACTTGTTAAACAATTTCACAAAGAGAACCATTTCTTAATCATTCTCACTTCCACTTTATTCATCACCACTTTCCTCCTTTTTAATGACCTTGGAGGCTTTAGCTTTGAGAGCTATTGATTCACTTTTCACTTTCTTTCCAAACTTATGGCTTCTGCTTGAGATTTTTTTAATATGTCTTGAGTGAGTATCTCTCCTAATACGTCAGTTGGAGAAGTATTGTTCAAATCACTTTCTCACTAACATGGTGACAATAGTATTATACTTCTGTAGAAGAGACCTTGGAAACTTGTGAGAGAAATCCACGTTTGGCACATCTAGTCCAAGTACCTTGAGCTCATTCATGATCTGATTTAACAAGTTGAACATGTCAGATATGCTCTCATCCTTCTTCATGACGGATTTCTCAAATTTTCCTTTGTACACATAGAGTTTGGCACTTTTCACAATAGTTGTGCCCTCATAAATTTACATTAACTTTGTCCAAATCTCATGAGCAATCGTGAGAGTTTTGTTCCGGTTGAATTCATTAATATCCAAAGCAACATATAAAACATTCATAGTTTGATCATACTAGAATTTTCCTCATCACTAGTCGTAGGCTCATCTTGCTTAAGAACCACAAATCCATATGTAACAATTCTCCAAATTTTTTCATCCATTGCTCTAAGGTGAAATGTCACTCTTATTTTTGAAAGGGAAATAGTCTCAATATTTCCTATAATCGATTTTGGTGTTTGACGACCACCACAACCCTTGTGGACTAACCAGTTTGCCTAGTTGATCATTTCACAGGTGCACAAGTTCATCTACAACTATTCTAAATCGACTGTCCGGAATACCGTAGATTATTCCGGACATGAGAAGCTTTTTGGAAAAACACCTAAGAGCGGATCGTCCGGGCCCTTACGGCGAACCGTCCGCGACACCAAGGTGACCCTCGGACAGGAACACTGCAAAAACACAAGTCTACACTACAGATCGTTCGATGGAGAAGCGAGCACCGGTCGAGACCAAGCGCGGACCGTCCGGCCTCAGGCGCGGACCGTCCGGTCGGTGAAGAACCAGAAAACCCGAAGGTGACAGGTTTGGTAAAATGAATTTTAAGCGTCCTCGCGGACCGTACGGGGTGCACGATCGGACCGTCCGCGACTACGGTACCTGACATCTGACGACACATTTAATGCACAGTAGCCGTTGATATAGCCGTTACTGCTGACCGTTGCGATTTCAGCCGTTGATGTGCAGGGGCAGACCGTCCGCGGTCGGCAGAAAGGGAGCAACGACTAGGAAGTGGTTGGGGGCTATAAATACAACCCCAACCACCTCCATTCACTCCACCCAAGCACTCTGTTGGGGGTATGCTTCGTAGCCGAAGATCCTAAAGAAAGAGAACACCTTCGGAAGATCCTCTCAGGAGCAGCGTCGAAGCTATTGCCTATAGAGCTTCGACATAGTGACAGATCTCTAGACGAAGGGACGAACCGACTTAAAGATGGATTGACTTAAAGACCCATGATGTTTTGTGCCATTATTGTAGTCGATTGTAAAGGACATAAATGTAATTTTACACAGGCTGTGCCCTGTGCCTATTGGAAGGGAATTAGGCTTACACCTATTTCCTAATTGATTTTGGTGGTTGAATTACTCAACACAAATAATTGGACTAACTAGTTTGCTCTAGTCTATAAGTTCTACAGGTGCCAAAGGTTCACAATAAGCCAATAAAAAGACCAAGAAAAGGGTTCAAACAAGAGAGCAAAAGACAATCCGGAAGGCACCCTGGTCTGGCGCACCGGACAGTGTCCGGTGTGCCACCGGACAATGTCCGGTGCACCAGGGAACTCGACGCCCAACTCTTCACCTTCGGGAATTTTTAGAGGAGCTCCGCTATAATTCACCGGACTGTCCGGTGCACCACCGGACAGTGTCCGGTGCCCCAAGGGAGATCAACTCTGAACTCGCCAGCTTCGGGAATCCGCTCCGCTATAATTCACCTGACTGTCCGGTGAGTCACCGGACTGTCCGGTGTGACAGCGGAGCAACGACTACTTCACGCGCAACGGTCGACTGCAACGCATTAAATGCGCGCCTGCGCGCACAGAGGAGCAAAACACGCGCGGGTGGCACACCGGACAGCCAGGCGGGCCCACAAGTCAGAGCTCCAACGGTTGGAACCCAACGGCCAGGTGACGTGGCTGGCACACCAGACAGTGTCCGGTGGCGCACCGGACTGTCCGGTGCGCCTGTCGACAGCAGTCTCCACCAACGGTCAAGTTTGGTGGTTGGGGCTATAAATACCCCAACCACCCCCACATTCAAGTCATCCAAGTTTTTCACCTTCCAACTACTTACAAGAGCTCTAGCATTCAATTCTAGACACAACCAAATAGATCAAATCCTCTCCCAACTCCACACAAGCTCTAGTGATTAGAGAGAGATTTGTTGTGTTCTTTTGAGCTCTTGCGCTTGGATTGCTTCTTTCTCTCATTCTTTCTTGCGATCAACTCAATTGTAACCGAGGCAAGAGACACCAATTGTGTGGTGGTCCTTGCGTGGAAGTTTGGTTCCCGTTTGATTGAGAAGAGAAGCTCACTCGGTCCGAGGGACCGTTTGAGAGAGGGAAAGGGTTGAAAGAGACCCGGTCTTTGTGACCACCTCAACGGGGAGTAGGTTTGCGAGAACCGAACCTCGGTAAAACAAATTCTTGTGTCACACTCTTAATTCGCTCACGATTTGTTTTGTGCCCTCTCTCTCGGACTCGTTTATATTTCTAACGCTAACCCGGCTTGTAGTTGTGCTTAAGTTGTTAAATTTCAGATTCGCCCTATTCACTCCCTCTTTAGGCAACTTTCAATTGGTATCGGAGCCCAGTGCTTCATTAGAGCCTAACCGCTCGAAGTGATGTCGGGAGATCACGCCAAGAAGGAGATGGTGACAGACGAGAAGCCCGCTACAAGCCACGGGAAAGCTCCATCGGGAGAGTCCCGCAACAAGGAGAAGGAAAAGGAATCCCTTTCACACAAGTCGCGTCGGAGCGGTGACAAGAAGAAGAAGATGAGGAAAGTGGTCTACTACGAGACCAACTCCTCGTCGTCATCCACCTCCGGCTCTGACATGCCGTCCGTAACTTCTAAGCGCCATGAGCGCAAGAAGTTTAGTAAGATCCCCCTACGCTATCCTCGCATTCCTAAACATACGCCATTACTTTCCGTCCCATTGGGCAAACCACCAACGTTTGATGGTGAATATTATGCTAGGTGGAGTGATATGATGCGATATCACCTAACCTCACTCCACAAAAGTATATGGGATGTTGTTGAGTATGGTGTACATGTACCATCCGTAGGGGATGAAGACTATGATGAGGACGAAGTAGCCCAAATTGTGCACTTCAACTCCTAAGCCACCACTATACTCCTCGCCTCTCTAAGTCGAGAGGAGTATAATAAGGTGCAAGGGTTGAAGAGCGCAAAGGAGATTTGGGACGTGCTAAAGACCGCGCACGAAGGAGACGAGGTGACCAAGATCACCAAGCGGGAAACGATCGAGGGGGAGCTCGGTCGTTTCCGACTTCGCCAAGGGGAGGAGCCACAAGACATGTACAACCGGCTCAAAACCTTGGTGAACCAAGTGTGCAACCTCGGGAGCAAAAAATGGGATGACCACGAAGTGGTTAAGGTTATTCTTAGATCACTTGTCTTCCTTAACCCTACTCAAGTTCAATTAATCCGTGGTAGTCCTAGATATACACTAATGACTCCCGAGGAAGTGATAGGAAATTTTGTGAGCTTTGAATTGATGATCAAAGGCTCAAAGAAAATTAACGAGCTAGATGGCCCCTCCACGCCCGAAGCACAACCGGTTGCATTCAAGGCAACGGAGGAGGAGTCTACATCAAGTAGACAACCAATCGACGCCTCTAAGCTCGACAATGAGGAGATGACGCTCATCATCAAGAGCTTCCGCCAAATCCTCAAACAAAGGAGGGGGAAGGATTACAAGCCCCGCTCCAAGAAAGTGTGCTACAAATGTGGTAAGCCCGGTCATTTTATTGTTAAATGTCCATTATCTAGTGATAGTGACAGGGGCAACGACAAGAAGAGGAGAAGAAAGGAGAAGAAGAGATACTACAAGAAGAAGGGCGGCGATGCCCATGTTTGCCGGGAGTGGGACTCCGACGAGAGCTCCACCGACTCCTCCTCCGACGAGGACGCCGCAAATATCGCCGTCACCAAGGGTCTTCTCTTCCCCAACGTCGGCCACAAGTGTCTCATGGCAAAGGACGGCAAAAGGAAGAAGGTAAAATCAAAATCCTCCACTAAATATGAAACCTCTAGTGATGAGGATAATGCTAGTGATGAGGAGGATAATTTGCGCATCCTTTTTGCCAACCTTAACATGCAACAAAAAGAAAAATTGAATGAATTAATCAGTGCTATTCATGAAAAGGATGAACTCTTGGACACCCAAGAGGACTTCCTAATTAAGGAGAATAAGAAGCATGTTAAGATTAAAAATGCTTACGCTCTAGAAGTAGAAAAATGTGAAAAATTGTCTAGTGAGCTAAGCACTTGCCATGATACTATTACCAACCTTAGAAATGAAAATGCTAAACTTATTGCTAAGGTTGATTCAAATGCTTGTGATGATTCAATTCCCAATCTTAGAGATGATAATGCCAATTTGCTTGCTAAGATTGAAAAATTGAATGATTCTCTCACTAGCCTTAGAAATGAAAATGAAAAATTGATTGCTAAGGCTAAAGATTTTGATGTTTGCAATGTTACTAGTTCCAACCTTAGAAGTGAAAATGATATATTGCATGCTAAGGTTGTAAAATTAAAATCTTGCAAACCATCTACATCTACCGTTGAGCATACTTCCATTTGCACTAGATGTAGAGACATTAACATTGATGCTATTCATGATCACATGGCTTTAATTAAACAACAAAATGGTCATATAGCAAAATTAGATGCAAAAATTGCCGAGCATTACTTAGAAAACGAAAAATTTAAATTTGCTAGAAGCATGCTCTATAGTGGGAGACGCCCTGACATTAAGGATGGCATTGGCTTCCAACAGGGAGGCAATGTCAAACTCAATGCCCCTCCTAAAAGATTGTCTAACTTTGTAAAGGGCAAGGCTCCCATGCCTCAGGATAACGAGGGTTACATTTTGTACCCTGCCGGTTATCCCGAGAGCAAAATTAGGAGAATTCACTCTAGGAAGTCTCACTCTAGCCCTAATCATGCTTTTATGTATAAGGGTGAGACATCTAGCTCTAGGCAATCAACCCGTGCTAAATTGCCTAAGAAGAAAACTCCTAATGCATCAAATGAACCTAGCATCTCATTTAAGACTTTTGATGCATCTTATGTTTTAACTAACAAATCCGGCAAGGTAGTTGCCAAATATGTTGGGGGCAAGCACAAGGGGTCAAAGACTTGTGTTTGGGTACCCAAAGTTCTTGTGTCTAATGCCAAAGGACCCAAAACCATTTGGGTACCTAAAATCAAGAACTAAACTTGTTTTGTAGGTTTATGCATCTGGGGGCTCAAGTTGGATCATCGATAGCGGGTGCACAAACCATATGACTGGGGAGAAGAAGATGTTCTCCTCCTATGAGAAAAACCAAGATCCCCACCGAGCTATCACATTCGGGGATGGAAACCAAGGTTTGGTCAAAGGTTTGGGTAAAATTGCTATTTCACCTGACCATTCCATTTCCAATGTTTTTCTTGTAGATTCTTTAGACTACAATTTGCTTTCCGTTTCGCAATTATGTCAAATGGGCTACAACTGTCTTTTTACTGATGTAGGTGTCACTGTCTTTAGAAGAAGTGATGATTCAATAGCATTTAAGGGAGTGTTAGAGGGTCAGCTATACTTGGTAGATTTTGATAGAGCTGAACTCGACACTTGCTTAATTGCTAAGACTAACATGGGTTGGCTCTGGCACCGCCGACTAGCTCATGTTGGGATGAAGAATCTTCATAAGCTTCTAAAGGGAGAGCACATTTTAGGATTAACAAATGTTCATTTTGAGAAAGACAGGATTTGTAGCGCATGCCAAGCAGGGAAGCAAGTTGGTGTTCATCATCCGCATAAGAACATCATGACGACTGACAGGCCACTGGAGCTCCTACACATGTACCTATTCGGCCCGATTGCTTACTTAAGCATCGGCGGGAGTAAGTACTGTCTAGTTATTGTGGATGATTATTCTTGCTTCACTTGGGTGTTCTTTTTGCAGGAAAAATCTCATACCCAAGAAATCTTAAAGGGATTCTTGAGACGGGCTCAAAACGAGTTCGGCTTAAGGATCAAGAAAATTAGAAGCGACAACGGGACGGAGTTCAAGAACTCACAAATCGAAGGCTTTCTTGAAGAGGAGGGCATCAAGCATGAGTTCTCTTCTCCCTACACGCCAAAACAAAATGGTGTAGTGGAGAGGAAGAATAAAACTCTATTGGACATGGCGAGGACCATGCTTGATGAGTACAAGACTTCGGATCGGTTTTGGGCCGAGGCGGTCAACACCGCCTGCTACGCCATCAACCGGTTGTATCTACACCGAATCCTCAAGAAGACATCATACGAACTCCTAACCGGTAAAAAGCCCAATATTTCATATTTTAGAGTCTTTAGTAGCAAATGCTTTATTCTTGTTAAAAAAGGTAGCAAATCTAAATTTGCTCCTAAGACTGTAGAAGGCTTTTTACTAGGATATGATTCAAACACAAGGGCATATAGAGTCTTTAACAAGTCCTCTGGACAAGTTGAAGTTTCTTGTGACGTTGTGTTTGATGAGACTAACGGCTCTCAAGTAGAGCAAGTTGATCTTGATGAGATAGGTGATGAAGAGGCTCCATGCATCGCACTAAGGAACATGTCCATTGGGGATGTGTGTCCTAAGGAATCCGAAGAGACTCCAAATGCACAAGATCAACCATCCTCCTCCACGCAAGCATCTCCACCAACTCAAAATGAGGATGAGGCTCAAGTTGATGAAGGAGAAGATCAAAGAGATGAGCCACCTCAAGATGACGGCAATAATCAAGGGGGAGATGCAAATGATCAAGACAAGGAGGATGAAGAACCGAGACCGCCACACCCAAGAGTCCACCAAGCAATCCAATGAGATCACCCCGTCGACACCATCCTCGGCGACATTCATAAGGGGGTAACCACTAGATCTCGTGTTGCACATTTTTGTGAGCATTACTCTTTTGTTTCCTCTATTGAGCCACACAAGGTAGAGGAGGCACTACAAGATTCGGATTGGGTGGTGGCGATGCAAGAGGAACTCAACAACTTCACTAGAAATGAGGTATGGCATTTAGTTCCATGTCCTAATCAAAATGTTGTAGGAACCAAGTGGGTCTTCCGCAACAAGCAAGATGAGCATGGTGTGGTGACAAGGAACAAAGCTCGACTTGTGGCCAAGGGATACTCCCAAGTCGAAGGTTTGGATTTCGGTGAAACCTATGCACCCGTAGCTAGGCTTGAGTCAATTCGTATATTATTAGCCTATGCTACTTACCATGGCTTCAAGCTTTACCAAATGGACGTGAAGAGTGCCTTCCTCAATGGACCGATCAAGGAAGAGGTCTATGTTGAGCAACCTCCCGGCTTTGAAGATAGTGAGTACCCTAACCATGTGTATAAACTCTCTAAGGCGCTTTATGGGCTCAAGCAAGCCCCAAGAGCATGGTATGAATGCCTAAAAGATTTTCTTATCACTAATGGCTTCAAAGTCGGAAAAGTCGATCCTACTTTATTTACTAAAACTCTTGACAATGATTTGTTTGTATGCCAAATTTATGTTGATGATATTATATTTGGGTCTACTAACGAATCTACATGTGAAGAATTTAGTAGGATCATGACACAGAAATTCGAGATGTCTATGATGGGGGAGTTGAAGTACTTCTTGGGATTTCAAGTGAAGCAACTCCAAGAAGGCACCTTCATTAGCCAAACGAAGTATATACAAGACATTCTAAACAAGTTTGGGATGAAGGATGCCAAGCCCATCAAGACACCCATGGGAACCAATGGGCATCTCGACCTCGACACGGGAGGTAAATCCATCGATCAAAAGGTATATCGGTCGATGATAGGCTCTTTACTCTATTTATGTGCATCTCGACCGGACATTATGCTTTCCGTATGCATGTGTGCAAGATTCCAAGTCGACCCTAAGGAAGCTCCCATTACGGCCGTAAAACGAATCTTGAGATATTTAGCTTATACTCCTAAGTTTGGGCTTTTGTACCCTCGGGGATCCACATTTGATTTAATTGGTTATTCGGATGCCGATTGGGCGGGGTGTAAGATTAATAGAAAGAGCACATCAGGGACTTGCCAGTTCTTGGGAAGATCCTTGGTGTCTTAGGCTTCAAAGAAGCAAAATTCCGTAGCTCTTTCTACCATCGAAGCCGAGTATATTTCCGTAGGTCATTGTTGCGCGCAACTACTTTGGATGAGGCAAACCCTTAGGTACTATGGTTACAAATTAACCAAAGTTCCTCTTCTATGTGATAATGAGAGTGCAATCCGCATGGCGGATAATCCCGTTGAGCATAGCCGCACTAAACACATATCCATTCGGTATCATTTCTTAAGGGATCACCAACAAAAGGGAGATATCGAGATTGCATATATTAACACTAAGGAACAATTAGTCGATATCTTTACCAAGCCACTAGATGAACAAACTTTTAACAAACTCAGGCATGAGCTAAATATTCTTGATTCTAGGAATTTCTTTTGATGTTTTGCACACATAGCTCATTAATATACCTTTGATCATGTCTCTTTTATATGCTATGACTAATGTGTTTTCAAGTGAATTTCAAACCAAGTCATAGGTCTATTGAAAGGGAATTGGGGTCTTCGGCGAAGACAAAGGCTTCCACTCCACTCCATCGACTCATCCTTCGCCGTCGCTCCAAACAATTCTCCAACTTTGGTATAATCTTCACTCATATTTTGTTTGCCAAAGGGAGAGAAAGTAGTTTCCAAGGGCTCTAATGATTCCGTTTTTGGCGATTTATGCCAAAGGGGGAGAGAGCATGAGCCCAAAGCAATTGAACCGCACCACCACCAATTTCAAAAAAATTTAGTCTTCCAATTTGGTTTTAAAGAAGTATTTTCAAATTGGTATCTTATTTGTGATATAATTTCAAATTGGTATACCCTCTTCAAAATTAATATCAAAACCCTCTTGAACCCTAAGAGGAGGATTTCATTAAGGGGGAGTTTTGTTTAAGTCAAAGGAAAAGCATTTGAAACAGGGGGAGAAAAATTAAAATCTTGAAAATGCTTCTCAAAATCTTATTCACTTACCTTTGACTATTTGCAAAAGAACTTTGAAAAGAATTTACAAAAGAATTTGCAAAAACAAAACATGTGGTGCAAGCGTGGTCCAAAATGTTGAAAATAAAGAAACAATCCATGCATAACTTATGAAAATTTCTATTGGCTCAATTCTAAGTAACCTTTGCACTTACATTATGCAAACTAGTTCAATTATGCACGTCTATACTTGATTTGGTTTGTGTTGGCATCAATCACCAAAAAGGGGGAGATTGGAAGGGAATTAGGCTTACACATATTTCCTAATTGATTTTGGTGGTTGGATTACTCAACATAAATAATTGGACTAACTAGTTTGCTCTAGTCTATAAGTTCTACAGGTGCCAAAGGTTCACAATAAGCCAATAAAAACACCAAGAAAAGGGTTCAAACAAGAGAGCAAAAGACAACCCGGAAGGCACCTTGGTCTGGCGCACCGGACTGTCCGGTGCGCCACCGGACAGTGTCCGGTGCGCCAGGGAACTCGACGCCCAAGTCTTCACCTTCGGGAATTTTCAGAGGAGCTCCGCTATAATTCACCGGACTGTCCGGTGCACCACCGGACAGTGTCCGGTGCCCCAAGGGAGAGCAACTCTGAACTCGCCAGCTTCGGGAATCCGCTCCGCTATAATTCACCAGACTGTCCGGTGTGACAGCGGAGCAATGGATACTTCGCGCGCAACGGTCGACTGCAACGCATTAAATGTGCGCCTGCGCGCGCAGAGGAGCAGAGCACGCGTGGGTGGCACACCGAACAGCCTACAGGGCCTGTCCGGTGCACCACCGGACAGCCAGGCGGGCCCACAAGTCAGAGCTCCAACGGTCGGAACCCAACGGCCAGGTGACGTGGCTGGCACACCGGACAGTGTCCGGTGGCGCACCGGACTGTCCGGTGCGCCCGTCGACAGCAGTCTCCACCAACGGTCAAGTTTGGTGGTTGGGGCTATAAATACCCCAACCACCCCACATTCAAGTCATCCAAGTTTTTCACCTTCCAACTACTTACAAGAGTTCTAGCATTCAATTCTAGACACAACCAAATAGATCAAATCCTCTCCTAACTCCACACAAGCTCTAGTGATTAGAGAGAGATTTGTTGTGTTCTTTTGAGCTCTTGCGCTTGGATTGCTTCTTTCTCTCATTCTTTCTTGCGATCAACTCAATTGTAACCGAGGCAAGAGACACCAATTGTGTGGTGGTCCTTGCGGGGAAGTTTGGTTCCCGTTTGATTGAGAAGAGAAGCTCACTCGGTCCGAGGGACCGTTTGAGAGAGGGAAAGGGTTGAAAGAGACCCGGTCTTTGTGACCACCTCAACGGGGAGTAGGTTTGCGATAACCGAACCTCGGTAAAACAAATCCTTGTGTCACACTCTTAATTCGCTCACGATTTGTTTTGTGCCCTCTCTCTCGAACTCGTTTATATTTCTAACGCTAACCCGACTTGTAGTTGTGCTTAAGTTGTTAAAATTCAGATTCGCCCTATTCACCCCCCCTCTAGGCGACTTTCACCTATAAATAGGTGAACAGTACCCCTGCACTGTTCACGCAATCCTATAATCGCTAACGCATTACGCTGAAATTATTACTTTCCGCTAAGGCGAAGGTATAAATGTACCTAAATATTATGCTTTAATATTTAGGTTCATACTATAAAATATGTGAATAATGTCATTTGTTTCTAATAGATCTTTCTCTAATGTTTAATATTTTATATTTTATTTTGCATTGTTTTATGTCTGATCACGAAGGCATGACCTTCGTGGTATTCTGACCGCGGCCTTCGTCCGAAGTTCATAAAATCCTCGGGGAGATAATGCTTCAGCGGACGAAGGACATTATTATTTAACATTTTATGTTGCCTTGTTTTTGATTCATAGCATTTGAGAACAAGTCTCCAACATTGGTGCCCACCTCCGGTGAACTCACTTCCACTTTTTTGAGCTGATGGCTTCGTTCAACAACCAAGTTGGAGCTGTTTCGGCTCCAAAGCTGGTACTCCCGATAACAGGCGGTTCATGCTCAGAGCCAGCCAACAAGAAGCAGAAGAAGGAGGCACAGAGAAGAGTACAGCATGTCAGGGTGCAAGGACCCTTCATCAAGTCAAGATGGTCCCACATCCCAATTACCTTCTCTCAAGAGGACCTTCAGCTCAAGGATTACCCTCACAATGATGCTATGGTTATTTCTTGTGTTATCAAAGGATTTCTGGTCCACAATGTTCTGGTTGATACATGCAGTGCAACAGATATCATATTTGCTTAATCCTTCAGACAGATGCAAGAGCCAGAGGATAAGATTCATGATGCTACACACCCTCTTTGTGGCTTCGGAGGAAGGCAGATTGTAGCGCTCGGCAAGATCACGATGTCAGTGACCTTCAGATTTGTTAACAATACAAGGACTGAGCAAGTTGTGTTTGATATTGTCGACATGGAATACCCTTACAATGCAATCATTGGTCGTGGGACCCTCAATGCTTTTGAAGCAATTCTTCATCCAGCATATCTTTGCATGAAGATACCTTCGGATCAAGGGCCTATTGCTATTCATGGAAGCCAGGAAGTTGCCAGAAAGCCTGAAGGAAACTGGACAGATTCAAAAGCAATCCATAATATAGATGGAGCCGAAGCTTGTGAGCAATACAAGTACAGAAGGGAGAAGGCCGCTTCGGCTGATCAGCCAAAGCCCATGCTTTTATGTGAAGATATAGCAGAACAGAAGGTGCTGTTGAAATCTCAATTGTTTGAGGAGCAGGAGAAAACCCTAATAAGGTTCCTGTTCAACAACAAAGATGTCTTCGCATGGTCAGCTAATGATCTCTGTGGTGTCAACAGGGATGTTATTGAACACTCGCTCAATGTTGATCCATCCTTCAGACCTAGAAAACAGAGGCTTCGGAAGATGTCTGATGACAAAGCCGAAGGTGCTCGGAATGAAGTGAAAAGACTTCTCAGTGCTGGAGTCATCAGGGAAGTAAAATACCCAGAATGGCTAGCTAACACTATTATGGTGAAGAAGGCCAATGGTAAATGGAGAATGTGCATTGATTTTATAGATCTCAACAAGGCTTGTCCGAAGGATGAATTTCCATTGCCAAGAATAGATTCTCTGGTAGATGCAGCAGCTTCGTCAGCGCTCATGAGTCTACTAGATTGTTATTCAGGTTATCATCAAATCTTGATGAAGAAGGAAGATGAGCCAAAAACCAGCTTCATCACCCCTAGTGGTACATATTGTTACCTTCGGATGCCTAAGGGGCTCAAGAATGCCGGAGGAAGCTTCAGCAAAATGACAGCGAAAGTCCTTCATTCTCAGATAGGCAGAAATGTGCTAACATATGTTGATGATATCATAGTAAAAAGCACGAAGCAAGGAAATCACATTGCCGATCTACAGGAAACATTTGATAACTTTAGGCAAGCTGGCCTCAAGTTGAATCCAGAAAAATGTGTCTTCGGAGTAAAGAAGGGCAAATTCCTTGGTTGTCTAGTTTCAACAAAAGGGATCGAAGCTAATCCAAATAAAATTGAAGCCATTCTTCGGATGGAGCCGCCAAGCACAAAGAAGGGGGCTCAGTGGCTGACAGGAAGATTGGCATCTTTGAATCGATTCATATCTAGATCAGCAGAGAGAAATTTACCATTCTTCGAAGTGCTGAAGTCGGCCGAAGTCTTTTAATGGGGATCAGCTCAACAGAAAGCCTTCGATGAGCTGAAGCAGTATCTGATAGATTTAACAACCCTAACTCCACCAGCGCCAGAGGCTCCTCTGCTGCTGTATGTGGCAGCTTCGCACTCTGCAGTAAGTGCGGCGCTTGTCCAGGAGAAGAGTGAAGGACAAATGAAAAAGCAAGCTCCAGTGTACTTCGTCTCTGAAGTTCTCAGTTTATCAAAGAAAAACTATACAGAATTGGAGAAGGTGTTGTATGCTGTCTTAATGGCCTCCAGGAAGCTTCAACACTATTTTCAAGCATACCATATAATTGTTCCTTCATCACAGCCTTTGAAGGATATTATGAGGAACAGAGAAGCTACTGGAAGGATTCGAAAGTGGGTTGCGGAACTCAACGAGTTCAGCATTGATTATGTGCATAGATCTTCGATTCAGTCCCAGGCGTTAGCAGACTTCATCGCTGACTGGACGTCAGGGGCTCAGGAGGAAGAAGCAAGTAAAGATACCGAAGCTTGGACAGTGTTCTGCGATGGTTCCTGTGGAACCTTCGGGGCAGGTGCAGCTGCTGTTTTAATTGCACCTTCCAAAGTTAGAACATGTTATGCAGTGAAACTTGATTTTAGCTGCACAAATAATATTGCTGAATACGAAACTTTGCTTTTGGGACTTCGGAAGTTGAAGGCAATGGGGATAAGAAGGGCGGTTCTCGAAACTGATTCCCAAGTTATTTCTGGCCACATTGACAAGGGTTGTAAAGCAAGAGATCCGAAGCTTGATAAATATTTGGATACAGTTCGAAGGCTTGAAGCTTCTTTTGAAGGGTTTTCTGTCAAGAATATTCCACGAGAAGAAAATGAGCACGCTGATCTGCTAGCCAAGTCAGCGGCACAGGGGCTGCCTTTACCTTCGGAAGTATTCTTTGAAACAATAAAAGCACCTTCGGTGGAACTTCTTGAAAGAGCAGTGCTCAATATATCTCCTATTTATAGTGAAGATTGGAGAACCGAGATCATGTCTTTTCTCTAGGACAATTTTCTTTCAGATGACGAAGCTTATAATAAGAGAATAGAGGCAAGAGCTCGACAATATGTAATAATAGAAGGGGAATTATACAAACACGGAGTTTGTTCTCCATTGCTCAAATGTTTATCCAAAGCTGAAGGTATAGAATTGATGAAGGAAATACATGCAGGCCTATGTGGATCTCACATCGGATCTAGGCCCTTGCTGGGAAAAGTTTTTTGTCAAGGATTTTATTGGCCGAAGGCAGCTTCGGATGCAGCAGAATTAGTCCAAAAATGCGAAGGCTGTCAAAAATGTGCAAGAGATCAAAAACAGCCTTCATCTGTGACTCAGTTAATACAGCCCACTTGGCCGTTGCAAAGATGGGGCCTTGATTTGCTAGGCCCACTTCCACCAGCGCAAGGAAATTTAAAATATGTTGTGGTGGCAGTAGAATATTTTTCTAAGTAGATCGAGGCGAAGCCTTTAGCCACAATAACTTCGGTCACCGTTCAAAAAAATTTCTGGCAAAATATTGTTTATCGCTTCGGAGTGCCGAAGGCTATTACTGTGGACAACGGAACACAGTTCGATGCTGAAGCTTTCAAAGAGTTTTGTGAACAAATTGGCACGAAGATTCATTTTGCATCAGTTAGACATCCGGAGTCAAATGGACTTGTCGAAAGAGCTAACGACATTATAATGACAGGAATAATGAAGTTAATCTTCAACCAGCCCAGGGGAAAGTGGCCAGATGAATTAATCAAAGTGGTGTGGAGCCACAACACAACAATGTCAAGGTCAACAAGCTTTACACCATTCAAATTACTGTTTGGTGACGAAGCAATAACCCCAGAAGAAGCTAAAGCTGGGTCAATAAGAACAGTGGCTTCGGCGGAGGACGAAGTTGATTATTCTGTGGAAAAAGATGCTATAGAAGGAATCAGGCTTTAGGCTGTGGAGAACATCAACAAATATCAAGCCGAAACAATAAAATGGCGTGATAGAAAGGTTCGGCTAAAAAATATCAAGCCAGGACACTTGGTGCTTCGGAGAGTTGCTAACCCAGATACAGTAGGCAAGCTGCAGTTAAAGTGGGAAGGACCTTTTTTGGTAGTATCTTCGTCAAGACTCAGTTCTTACAGATTGAAGGATATGGACGACAACGACATTCCTAGATCTTGGAATGCGGATGAGCTTTAGCGATATCATGTGTAGTTTAATGTAATCATTTTTATTCTTTCTATGGCACCCTTTTCCTTTCCAAAGGGGGGAGAAAGGTTTTTAATGGGGCCATAGCATATAATTTTCCTTTTTCTTATTTCAGCTCTAAAAGAGCAATATCCCCCAAAAATGTAAATGTAAAAGATGAGCATGCACCA
Organism: Zea mays; assembly: GCF_902167145.1. Lineage (NCBI taxonomy): Eukaryota > Viridiplantae > Streptophyta > Magnoliopsida > Poales > Poaceae > Zea > Zea mays. Next base: position 168,493,010 of record NC_050102.1, read on the forward strand.
TCGAGTGCAAAGAGAAAAGAAAAAACAGGGAGAAGCTCGAAAGACGTCCTTAAGGGGATGCAGAGCACGACGAAGCTACAAAAAAGTCGTTCCTAAGGGAGCGCAGCGTAAGTTTTCTGCTCAAAAGTCGTTCCGAAGGGAATGCAGAGCTTACAGCAAAAAGTCAACGCTGATTCCGCCGAAGTATAAGACAAAGCGCGAAAAGTCAACGCGATACCGCCGAAGTAAAAGGCGAAGAAGTTCAAAAGACGTTCCTAAGGGAATGCAAAACTTACAGCGAAAAGTCAGCGCTGATACACCAAAAAATAAACGGCAGAGACTTTGGTTGTTCCTAAGGGAACAAAGGTTTTGGTTGTGGCTTCGTATGTGTGGGTTTGGACATTCATTCGCACGATACATTACATCATACATTTGCATTCATAAACATTCATTTAGACATACATAAGATCATCATCATCATAGCATAGATAGTTGTTTCGGCTCTAAAGAGAAGGCTTCGGAAAAAAGAAACAAGTTTTATGCTTCGCTGTGTACGAAAAGAAGGGAAGGTGTTTTTCGCCTTCGGCTCAAAATGCTAATTTTGTCCACACCAAAGCACTTCATACATTGATGGAAAGGTAAGAATATATTACAAGGTATGGATAAAGTCCACAAAGTGAAATTCAATTACATCATTCTTTACACAAGTTATTACAAGAGTTTTTTCAGCTATTTCTACAGACTACTCGAGCTTCGTCAGTATTCATGGAGCTTCGTCTTTTTACTCCGTAGCTTCGGCCTCGGCTTCGTCATCCTGTATGTAAGTATTATAAGCAAAATTCAAATTCAAAGGAAAAGGTAAGCATAAGGTATGATTTTGTTACCGGCTTAAGATGGCTTCGAGCTTCGTCACCAGCTTTGCTTCGTCCACCCTTTGTCCATACTAATTTTATAAATCTATTTGCAATACTTCGGGCAAGGTTGGGAATGTTATCCAAGTCTGCTGGTGATAAGTTGAAATTGGGTCTATTGATGACCTTTTCGTGTTCGCAGCCAGACTTCAGGAAGACAACAGCTATGCCCCGAGAAGCTACCAGGGCACAGAAGTCACCATGTCCGGCTATAATTTCGTCAAGATCATCAATTTCACCTTCAATATGTTCGAAGGCACCCGGCAGGTCTTCAGCCGAAGGAGTAAATTTTTCGCTGCTGGCTCCAACTGAATAGAAGACCTGCTTCAGCCGTTGAACACATCGATTGCTGAATTCCAGACATTTATTCTGAAGGCTTGTCAACGATTTTTTCAAGTCTGAACTTTTTTGGACTTCGGCCTCAAATTTTGCGTTAAGCTTCAGCTTTTTTTGTTCGAAGTTTTCTGATTGAGAGAGAAGCTTTGTATTTAATTCTGTTATTTTAGCTTCAGCCTCCGCCAATAAGCCTTCGGATGTTTGAAGCTCGAAGTCTTTCTTTTCAGTAACAGTTGATTGCTCTTTTATTTTGCTCTCTAAATTTTCAATTATAACCTCTTGTTTTTTATCCTCTAAGTCCTACTGCATTTTCAAAGCTTTGCTTAGTAGCATACTCTGCACACAAACAACCTTCGTTAGAAAAAATCTTCTTTATTAAAAACAATAAAAGTCAGAGAAAAGTTGTTTACCTTGAAATTGGAATAAAATAAACTACCGACGATGTGCTGTCGTTGGTAGCGGCTGATATCTGTTTCGAGCTTCAGAAAACCGATACTCTTTGATAGAGTACCGATAACCTTCGCGCCGGTTTGATCCCGCACGCTGCCCAACCTTTCGTCGTCAATACCACCGAAGAGAAGCGCTCCCGGCCGATACCCGCAAGATATAGCATATTCTTTCAGCTCTTCTTTCTCAGCTTTTGTCAGCTCTTGACCAACTAAGTTTTGAAAGTTAAAAGCTTCATCTTCCGAAGTATCTTCGGTCATTTCTTCCTTCTCGGGCTTTGCGACCGTAGTTTCTTCGGTGGCTGCGGCAGCCTCTTCTGCGGCAGCTTCTTCCGCGACCATGTTTAGTAGTATTTTGTCTATATCAGCAACCATGCTTTCTAAATTAATATCTTCGGCTCTGGCCTCTTCTGCGGCAGCCTCCGAAGGTGCAGTTTCAGTAGCTGTCGTGCTTTCAATAGCCGGCGCCTTCGGAGCTGAAGCTCCTGGTGGTGTTCCTTCGATAACTTCTGTCACCGTAATAATTCTTTGCCTTTTTGGCCTAGCTGCCTTCGTTTTCGCGAGCTCCTTTTCCTTCTGAAAAAGCTTTGTCAGATGTGGCCCCAATGGACTTAGTTTGATAGGCAAAGATTCAGTCATTACCTTTAAGATTTCCTCTACTTCAGTAGCAGAGGGTGTTGCAGGAGTTCCTTCTTCATCATCAATTGCTTTGTGCTTCGGAGTCGAAGCTTTTCTCTTCTTTGAAACACCTGTTTTTGGCTCAGACTCCAGCTTTTTCTTCTTTGGTTGTTCTTCATCATTTTTATTCAGAACACTAGCTACTCTTTTCCTTTTTTGGCCTTCGGCACCCTTGTCTAGCCGCTCGTAGTCAGGATATTCAAAGCCCAGAGCATCCATTACTCGGTTTAGCCTTCGTTTCGGACGAGTGCCGAAGGCCGCAGTCATCAATTGGTCTTGTTTTCTAGAATAATTTCCGAGTATTTCATTGCACATCACTTCGATTGTGTCCAGCCACTCTTGGCAAGGCACTTTGAAATGTTTCTTGAATTTGTAATGGTAAGGCAACCGAATAAGTTCCCCCTCCTTCTTTTTTCCTTCAAGCTTCGGCATGGCCCACTCTTTCATAGTTGGAAATACTTTAAAAGTTAAGAATTCTTGCACTAAGTCTCTAGTGCCAATATGCTCCGCAATAACTCTAAATTTAGCTAGAGCAATTTGTGTTGGACCCTCTGGTGTCATGTTGCACGGGGGTCTGGTCTCTCCAAAGATCAACTCTAACGGACTCTGCACTAGCTTCTCCTTCTCTTCGTCAACTTTGACGTAGAACCATTCAGATTTCCAGCCAGCTGGCCACTTGCTTCGGTAACTGATCACTGGAAATTTTGTAGTCTTGCGGTAGGCAAAATTGTAACAGCCGAAGTTTTCATGTAACCCATCTCCTCTAGCCTTGGTCTGATAATGAAGCTCATGCACTCGGCAGAAACCTTCGGCAAATGGTTCCACCCCTTGGTTTCGGAGAGCCCAAATGTAAACGCTAAGCCTAACGATAGCGTTAGGAGTTAGCTGATGAAGGTAGATCCCAAACTTCTTCAGCACATCAGCAATCATCTTGTTCAAAGGGAATCTTAAACCAGCTTTAAAGAAACTTTTAAAGATCACTACTTCATCTTTTCCTGGCTTCGGAGTAGTTTCTTCTCCATCAAAACGGACCAGCTCTTTCTTTGCTTCACTTAAATAGCCCAAATTCAACATCTTAGGCAAATCACCTTCGGAGATGGTGGATTTTCCGAAATCCAGATGGCTGGGTTTACTTGGCACCGCACTGCTATAATCATCTTCAGATTCGGTCTCTTCAACATCAGCCTGCTCTGCTTCAGCGGCAGGGACATCCTCCGATGTTAGCAGCCCTGCCCGCTTCATCGCTTCGGAAATCGGAACAGTCTCAGTAGCTTTGGTCTCATCTCCCTCACGATCAACCCTGGCAGTGGAACGAACTCTGGCCATTTGATTATGACTTTCTTGAAATTTTTGTTGTTGACTTTTTTGATTTTCCCGAAGCTCTTCCTCTTGTGACGAAGCAGAATCAAAAGCGGTGTTTCGTTTGAGCACGATGATTAAGCTTCGGCTATGGCTAAAATTTTGGCAGCAAAACAGTGCAATAGCAATGAATGCTGTGGTAACTTCACACCTACCCGTCTGTTTATATAGTGTCGTAGGTGGGAAGGTGAATCGTCAAGGTCTCCCGCACCGAACAAACAGTCACCCGCACTCGCTGAACGGTGGGCCACAGGGTCCGAGAAGGTGAATCGCTGGGGCGCGCGTAACCGCTGCAAGATGCGGCCACCGCGCGCGCAGATTATTTTAATCGTTTCTCGCCAACGAGCTCAGGGAAGGTGTTTTTCGGATCTTCGTCATCCCGAAGCCTAGAAGACTTTTTCATGGATCAAGCTCGTTACGAAAAACGATCTAGCACCGCGAAGGGGCTACTGTTGGGGGTATGCTTCGTAGCCGAAGATCCTAAAGAATGAGAACACCTTCGGAAGATCCTCTCAGGAGCAACGCCGAAGCTATTGCCTATAGAGCTTCGGCATACTGACAGATCTCTAGACAAAGGGGCGAACCGACTTAAAGATGGATTGACTTAAAGACCCATGATGTTTTGTGTCATTATTGTAGTCGATTGTAAAGGACATAAATATAATTTTACACAGGCTGCGCCCTGTGCCTATAAATAGGTGAACAGTACCCCTGCACTGTTCACGCAATCCTGTAATCGCTAACGCATTACGCTGGAATTATTACTTTCCGCCAAGGCGAAGGTATAAATGTACCTAAATATTATGCTTTAATATTTAGGTTCATACTATAAAATATGTGAATAATGTTATTTGTTTCTAATAGATCTTTCTCTAATTTTTAATATTTTATATTTTATTTCACATTGTTTTTTGTCTGATCACGAAGGCATGACCTTCGTGGTATTCTGACCGTGGCCTTCGTCCGAAGTTCATTAAATCCTCGAGGAGATAATGCTTCAGCGGACGAAGGACATTATTATTTAACATTTTATGTTGCCTTGTTCTTGATTCATAGCATTTGAGAACAAGTCTCCAACACACTCCAATCCTTCACATTCAATACAAGAGCTAGCAATCCATTCAAATACACAATCAAAGCTTCCAATCTCTCCAAGTTCCACAATTGAGACAAGTGATCATTAGTGATTAGTGACTTGAGAGAGAGATCTGTGTATTATTTGTCGCTCTTGTCGCTTGGCTTTTGCAATCGTGCATTCTTCTTTTCCCATTCTTATTCTCAAGTGCTCTGTAAGCAAGGCAAGAGACACCAAGTGTGTGGTGGTCCTTGCGGGGTCTTAGTGACCCGTGAGATTAAGGAAGAAGGCTCACTCGGTCTAAGTGATCGTTTGAGAGAGGGAAAGAGTTGGAATAGACCCGGTCTTTGTGACCTCCTCAACGGGGACTAGGTTCTTTGGAACCGAACCTCGGTAAAACAAATCACCGTGTTCATCCGCTTGTTTTCCATTTGATTTGTTTTTCCCTCTCTCCCAGACTTGAATTAAGTTCTAACGCTAACCCCGTCTTGTAGTGTGTGCTTAAGTTTGTAAATTTCAGATTAGGCCTATTCACCCCCCTCTAGGCGACTTTCAATTTTCTAATAATCATAACTATTTCCTTCAAAGTGTGGCAGCTTCCCCATATGCATGTTGCTTCGACTAGCCATAATATCCTACTTCGAGATGTTTAGATCCAAAGACAATGGAGTTCTCGGGTCTGATACCACTTGTAAGATCTAGGACACTGGCTAGATGGGGGGTGAATAGACAGTTTTGACTAAAATCAACAACACTAGATGAATTTAATCAGTACAATGAGAGGGATAAATTCTCTAGCCTATGTTGAGCTAAGTTAGGTTGGCAACCTAGGGTGAATAAGTAATCAAGGTGACTAGAACAATGATTCAAGTAATCACAAACAATTGCAAGAAAACAAGTAATGGACAATAGAGATATCGATTTTTTCTTGTGGTCTCAGTGATTTGCCAATCACCCCTAATCCATGTTGAGGTGGATTCCAAGCTCCCACTTGCTCCTCTTTCAAGAAACCGCTTGACCTTTGAGCCAAGTGGGCAAGAAAACACTCAATGCCTCAATTCCACTAGTGTTGCCTTTGCCGCTCCAACGAGGTAGGCACAAACCCCTCACAATCTCCTCTTCTACTTCTTCACAACCTTCTCGAAGAGCTCGACAGAGTCAACACCAAGCCGTCTAGGAGGCAACAACCTCCAAGAGTAAAAAGTTGATGATAATCGCTTGTTTGTTCACCTAGTGCCTCATGATCACTTTGATGATGCAGCACACTAGAATCACTGGATCACTCACTAGAATGATATCCCAAGCAATAAATGTAAGTGAGAGTGTTTGGAAAGCTCAAATGTGCTCAATATGTGCAAAGGATGGCCAAGAGAGCTTCTACTCACGAGAACCACTTCTATTTATACCTCTCCAAACACTACTAGCCGTTATGGCCATGTTGCCCCCTTTCTGCGCACTCGTAGACGGTACACGCCTTATGGTCGGATGATTCACACCACCTGTAATAGCTACTTTCCATTTGAAAATTGTGTCAAAGTTGTTAGAAAAAGCAAGGCGCACATAGTCCGTTGACCCTGACCGGACAGTCCGCGACCTGGGAACATTAACTCCCCGAGTTCGACCTACCTAACTTTAATAAAGGTGGACGATCTACTACTCATGGCTGGATGGTTCGTGACCCATGAGTTAGTATAGTCTGAGCTCAGGCCTCGAACAATCTATAATACAAATTACCCAGACGACACAGTCCCTGCCCAAATCAACTTAGGCACATGCGGACGATCTGTCGGCCCCAACCAGACGGTCCGCACACCAACACATGGACTGTGTGCAAATCGACATCTTTCTTGGTCAGGACTGTGGACGGTCCGGCCACTAGGCCCGGACGGTCCGCAGTACAAATAGTTCGGACCACTCTGAAGAACACTAATCTTCGGACCTCTCTAGAACCGCGCAGACAGTCTGGCTTCCTGGCTCGGACGGTATGTGACACAGACACTTAGCCTCCTTTCCAAATTCTCTTTTGAAAAGATTTTAACTCGCAAATTCGGAAGTGTTGTTAGTCCTCATACACATGCAACATCTATATGCTCTATGTCAACCTGTCGGCTCCTACTTTCGGCCTCTACTCCAGTCTCATCGTGTGTGGTGCCCCCGTTGCGACTGCGGGAGGATGTTAGACTGTGTGTGTGCGGGGGCCGGCACCACTGTTGGGCTGCCGGCCCATTAAGGTTAGGGTTGAGTCTATATATATTGTATCCCATCTATTATCAATACATCATCCATTACACTATTCTACACTATGAAGCACTAAGTTTCACATAAGAAACCATCACTGGCTCTCTTGATAGTACGACCATCTAGCGTAATAATCCGATCAAATTACTTCTCTAATCACCTTGTGGCCGACAAAAGTAAAACCCTATTGAATACCTTTGCGTAGACCCATTTCACAATCAATATCAAAGTCTGCAAAACTTTCATTGTAGCTCATCTTTGGATGGTCCAACTTTGTATTTTTATTTCTCCGAGAATTCGTTAGTCCACATATAATCGTCATTAGTTACCAAAACACTACTTAGTGGCCTAGATGCTTCACACCCGCTCGCAAGTGACTCCTTCGGTCCGTGTGTGAGGAAGAAAGGTGAGGCTGACAGTGGCCCCCACCTTCCGGCGCAAGAAGGAGGCACGACGTGCCATTGGGCTAGACAAAGTTTAGCTGGGCCGAGGGCAAGCGGTTTCGGCCCAAAGGCGGGTATTTCAGATTATTTTTTGGTTTTGATTTACAGATTCGGATTTCAATGCACAAACAAAACTCCAGCATGAGATGCAATTTTTATTTTTATATTACTCATTTAAATAAATACATATATATTTAATATTCTTGAAAGGAATATCCACTCAAATAATTAGATAGAAAATCTTTCTTTTTTTGTTCCAAGTTTAAATTCTAGTTCGAAAAATTTAAATCAAAATTTAATATTATCATTTTTCTGTTTTAGGAAAATAACTTCAAAAAGTAAGGAAACCCTTCTTAAAAGACATTTTAACTCAAATCTTCTTGGAGAAGTTTTTATAAATCCAAAAATAGAATTTTAGGGTGTTACAATAAAAAATTATCCATAGCACCCTTTTGTGATTTGATCAACTTGTCTTGTCTCTTTCTTTATTTATTTTTCCTTTTTTCGTTGCTTACATATACTTTCTAGTCATCATGATCTGGATTAAATTAAGAAGAAGAGAAGTATACTTGTTTGAATGTCATGCATGAAGTAATACACATGACAGAACAAGAATATGAGATCGCGGCTGGTATAGCAATTAAATTGAAAGAATGGTATGCCCATCAAGGCTGGATTTGGACAGCGATGCGCATTCGCGTCCCAGTGCTGTAACTGTAAATTGCGTTGGACGCCAGTTTCTAGACTCAGCATCGTCATGGAAGAAGCGATAAAATACACAGATAGGATGATGAAACCATTAAAAGCTTTCACGATCTCTTCATATTACAGTGTGGGGCTTTTGCTTTTCTTTCGACTGAAAGGCATGATGTTGGACTGCTTCATTTTTGTCTTCTTTGTATTTCTTAACTAGACCAAAACTAAAGTAACTATATAGAAAAGGCAGAAGGAGGGGGCCTATGGGATTTAGGGGCCTAGAGCCACCGTTCTGGTGGAGTGGTGGCTCCCTACCTAGATCGGGTTCTGCTAAGGTTAAGGTACACAAAAGGAATGGTTTGTGAGAGAATCTTTTAAGGCTAGTTTAACAGCTTTATTTTTTAAAAAAAAGAATTTTCATTTTCATGAACTAATTTTCGTTGAAAAAAATAGAATTCTTTAAAATAAATAGGAAACTAGCTCTTAGGGGGTGTTTGGTTGCTCCTGCTAAAGTTTAGCCCGGGTTACATCAAGCGTTTGACTTTTAAATAGGAGTATGAAATATAGACCCAACCAACTGGACTAAATTCGTCCCGTCTTTTAATCTTCGGCTGACAAATTAGTTTTATAATCCGACTACATTTAATACCCGAAACGGAGGTTCAAACATTCGATGGGATAGGAGCTAAATTTTAGCGGGGTGTAACCAAACACCCCTTAACCGGAGGTAGTAGATAAAAGAGAAATACAGGGAGACCTCGTGGTTTTCTGCGTCGGCCATCTTTTCAGCGAGGATTCTGAGCGGGACGAGTCCCCTCTGGGGGGGGGGGGGGGGGGGCAGACTTCGCCGCGGACCGCGCGCCGCCGGCGTCGTGGAGAGGACGCACGAGGCTCAGCACTCAGGTCGACAAGTTCAGCAGGCTGGTCAGGCACCTATCGTCGACAAAGACCTTACGGATTCCGTCGCGCTCAACGAAATGACCAACTCCAAGATTAACGCCATGGCCGAAGCGCTGCCTCCAAGACTTGAACTCGGCAACTCCTACGTTTATTTAGAACGAGTCTTTTTGTCGCGGAATCTGGAAATTCAATAGGCTTGCCCGGATCGGACGAATCTTGAGAGTGGCAAAAGGCGCCGAGACCACGTAACCGAAGAGAGGAGTAGCTAGAGCCTCTGGGCTGCAACTGAAAGTCACTCGAAATCCGAAGGAGCACCAACTGTTTTTTTTTCTTTTCTTTTACCAAACCTGCCATGGAGCAAAATTGCCGTGCAAGACCTTTATGGCAGTCAGTGTGGTGGCTCAGTGGCTGACTCTCGCAGCAGCATGGATTTCTGATGAGAGCAGAACAGTGCGCAGGCCGACTGCGACTGCGATAAGGCGCCGATTCTCACATGCCCAGCGTCTGGTTCGCCAGATTAAAAAGTTTCCCCTGAAAGGCTGAGGCCCTCTTGTGGCCTCTAGAAACAGGGGCCGGGGCCAGGGCGGGGCCTGTACCCGAAATACGCAGAGATGGGCATGGCTGCCTGTCCGGGGCACTTGCATGGGAAGTTCCGATCACTTCATTGATTGGAAGCGCTGCCACTCACATGCCGCGAGCACATGCGATGCGCGCGCACGTAACTTGCCCGGTTTCGCAAACGTAATGTTGGATTACAGGCCAGGCTGCGTCTTTAGTTTATCGTCGTCGTTCCCGGCTGCCGCCTACAAAATCTATTGAACACCACCCCATGGTGACACCCTACACTGTCTGTCCTGTCACCAACTCACCAGTCACCACTCACCACCACCCCGCTCTTTGCTGCTTCGCGCTGTGGAGCTCAACGGCGGACGGACGGCCATGTCGTCGTCGTCGTCGCCACGCCACCCTTGCTTCGGCGCCGCCCTCCCGGAGCGCCTCGGCTACGTGCAGTGCAAATTCTGCGCCACCATCCTGCTGGTAACTTAACAACGACCTGTATGCACTGCATGCTCCGGAAACCGCCAATGCCCACACACGGTCTCACGTACGGCGCGCACGATTGCCTGCCTGCCTGCCTACGCATGCAATGCAGGTGGGCGTGCCGATCGGCGGCAGCCTGCAGCTGCTGAAGACGGTGGCCGTGCAGTGCGGAAGCTGCTGCGGCATCCTCTCCGTCGCGCTGCCGCCCGACGAGGCGCCGGCGCCGGCGTCCGTCGAGCTGCTTCCCCTGATGCAGGTTCCCACCGTGCCCTGCCCTGCCCTCCCTTTGCATTAGCGCGCGTCCTCGCTCATTGGGCAAACGACGACGCGTCCCGTTCGATGAAACAGGAGGCCGGCGGCGTTGATCCGCCGCCCAGGGACTCCGACGAGAGCAGCGGAGAGGACCGGGGGGAGACAACGGAGGCTGCTACCGTTGCCGACAACCATGCCGCCTTCCCTGCGGTTAACAAACGTAGGTGATCACACGCGCGGTTTTAACAATGCCTCCACTGATATTTTGGCACTTCTCATCGTTCGTACTTAAGCAAGCATGTGCTTTTGAAACATTTCGCAGCTCCACTTAGGAAGCAACGGACGCCGTCGGCCTACAATTGCTTCATCAAGTAAGAATGCCTTTGTTTGGTTTGTGGAGTCACTCTATGCTTCATGAGGTGATGCATTATAAGTTCATTCCATTAATTTTGGTGTAATCAACTCACTCCTCATATATATACTAATTATTAGCTTATGAGGAATGGGGTGATGATAGATCAACCCATTCTATTCCACAAACCAAATAAAAAAATGAGAAGTGAGAAGAAGATGAATTACTTTATTTTTCAAACCAAACACACTCATAGTCAGCATTTTGCGTACAATAGTTTACGAGACATACGGATCGTGTACACGCATGCTTCGGGTATACACTCATACAGGTCAAATGCATAAGAACTGTTAGCGTTGTTGACTATAAAACCAACAGCTGGTTATATATATATTGTGATTGAAATTTCAGCATGTTTTTAGCTGCTACTCTGGTAGAGACGACGAGATCTTTAATATGCGCTCATCTGATTGTTACTCAGGGAGGAGATACAGAGGATTAAGGCAAGAGACCCGGGCATCACCCACAAGGAGGCCTTCAGCGCTGCTTCTAAGAATGTAGGCGTTCTTCAGCGGACTGCAAGCTCCCCAGACTATTCTGATCTGCCTCAACTAGTTTTTGGATTATTTGTTCATCGAACCATTATCCATTCATATTGTTCATCAAACCATTATCCATCAAAACTTCACATTGTTAGCAAGCTATCATATTGGTTCCTTCACTGCAGTGGGCTCACTTACCTAGGATCCAGAAGACGGGAGGCTGATGGATCTGCTGCTGCTGCACGCGGTTTCCAGATTTGCACGCTGCAAAGAGAGGGAAACAGATTACCTGCGACCTGATCCACGTTGTTAGCTTCAGATGAGATAAATCCATGGATTTCAATGTTGTACATAAACCTTTGGCACGTGGTGTGGTGACTGAAATTACAATCATGCGATAAATGCAGCATTGTTTCCAGATCTTATCAGTTGCGGTACTGACACAACTAGGATAGCACCAAACCTGATTAATACAGTAAGCATGACTGCTGCTTGATGATAAATAGTAAAAAATGGTTCTCCGGAATTGGCAGATATATTAATAAAAACTTTGCCTGACCAGATGTAGCGGTAAAGCGATTTAATTAGCATACATAACTCTGTTGCTTTTCTCTTCAGCACAAACAGGAAAAGAAAAAAAAACAGGCAGGATTGATTGTATATATTACACAAGCATCTCAAGCTCTACTTGTAATCCAATCTAGTCTGCGAAGGCATCACTCTTTCAATGCTGGCATCAACCGGAGCCTTTCCTCGGAAGCTTTACCCGAACCATTCTCTTCCGATAGAAGCGCCTGCAGGTCACTCCCATTTGCCAGGCTGTTGAACTCCACTGATTTTGAGGGCAGTGCAGGGTAACGCCGCTGGGAAAGCGTCATGAGCCTCTTGATTGACTGAAGATACTTGCGAGTGGTCTCGTCATTCATGATGTGGGCGACGCTGTTTGTGTAGATCTTTTCTCGGGCAGAACGCTCGTGGATGCCAACCATTGTAACTCCAATGGGCCATGGTGCATTCCCGATTGCCAGCTTGATATATTGGTCCATTGCTGCTAAATAATCTCGCTTCATGCAACACTCGACAATAACAAGCAATGCTCGACGGATGTCATCAGGAAGAACCTAAAAATGGATCCAGCCATACATGCATCAGAATCAGTGAAGCACCAAGAAACTTGATGAAAGGCTGTAATGACATTAGTTGTGAACGGTATAAACATAATCAATATTCAGATGAGCATCAGTATTTCGCTCAAGCAGAAAGCGGGATGATATTTCCAAGAAGCTTGCTACGCCCTATAGTGAGACTACATTAGTTATATCAAATCTGAATCTCAGTCACGAACTAGAATTTAGTTGATTGCTCAACTGAATTGCAATCCTACACACTAGGTAATTCCATTTAAAAACAAACTTGGGGACATAGTATGCCAGAATTAGAATCTGCACTAGTACAGAACAAATGCAAAACTAAGAACACAAAAGATGCTCGGGGGCTGTCTCTTCCTGCCTCCCCCCCTCCCCCAAAGTCAAGTTTTTTTTATCATAAAATATATATGACAACCAGAATATGATACTAGCATGCATGAGAGGGAGGTATACAGAAGTAGTGTTTATTATACTTGCACAATATACAATGGGTAGCAGACAACATAACATCAAATGTACAACGAAATGATCTTTCAAGAAAGCATGGTATTCAGAATAAAAGTAACACGTTACATGTCTATCGTAAATGTTTGCCATGTTACAGACTAACTACTCAGTTTACTGATTAGAGTTTTGAATAATTGTGTCAATTTGAAGTGCAATCAAATTAATAGCACAATTTAAGCAACCAACAGATGGAAATTGCATAAGAATCAATACCTTCTTTCTGCAGAACTCAAACAGCGGGCTGAGATACCGTGCACACTGCTTGAATGTTGCAACCATGGACTTCCCCTTTGCTGTCCGCTTCTCTAGCTCAGTCATCTCATCCAATTCCTGGTTCCACTCATTAAGCAGCTTCTTGAAGAACACCAAAATCTTGTCTTCATTGCAAAGCTCCTCAAACTTGGTCCTCATCCTCTTGGAGTCCTTGTCTGCGTCAGCATCATCGCCGCTCCCCTTGGCATCCCCATCATCTGCACTGTCTCCAGCGGCACCCCCGTCGCCACCATCACCCCCACCTACACGCTTGCTCTTGCCCTTGGCGTAGGTGTCCCTCCCGGACTTCTGCCGCTTGCGCATCTCGATCATGTCGCGGAGGAAGTCGTTGGTCTGTCCCTCGGTCATGTCGATGTCGTCAATGTCGTCGATGACGCCGGACTTGAGCACGAGCTTGAAGCGCGCGAGGCGGGCGTCGTCGTCCTCCCCGAACAGCGTGACGGGCTCGCGCAGCACGCGGAGGCGCCGCACCACCTCGTGCCGTGGGAGGTCGAGCTCGTCGATGCGACGCTCCTCGGAGAGCAGCGCCTCCTCCTGCGCGGTCTTCTTCGGCGCGAGGGCGGGCGGGACGGAGGGCGCCGAGGAGGTGGCGGCGGCGGAGGAGCTAGGGTTAGGGTTCGCCGCCGCCGTCTGAGCTGCGGCGTCGAAGCTGCTGGGGTCGGAACCGGTAGCAGCTGCGGCGGAATTCGCGGAGGGCGCCGACGTGCCGCCGGACTTGGCGAGGAGCTGGCGGTGCTCGTCGCGGCGCTTCTGGAGCTGCTTCTGCTCCAGCTCCGAGCGCCGCACGAAGCTCTTGCCCCCGAAGTCGGCCGTCGCCGCCTTCCGCTTCTTCTCCAGCTCCCGCTTCAGCAGATCCATTACGCCCGCCGCCCAGTTCGGCTTCGATTCTCCGAGAGGAGGTGCGCCGTGCCGGCGCTGCGGATACCGGCCGTGTACGCGTATTTGACCGTTCCCCTAAATAGAAGAGGACTCGACTCGACTCGACTTGGATCGCGTCGTGGGCAGATTTATAAAGCGTCAAGCGTGCAAGTCCGTTAGATCTAAAAATCTAATCTCTACTATATTATCGGTAAGTGTCCGTGGCCAGAATCCGGTTTCCTCGCTCCGTCTCCTCTTCCTCCGCCCTTTCCTCCCCTCCGAGCGGACTCCTCCGCTCTCTCAGCTCGCATGATCGAACATTCAAGGTTGCGTGGCCAGTTTTTGTGGGATTAGTTTAGCTGATCCTAATCCGGCCATGGTGCTGATATATTTTGTAGTCGTCACTCTCTCTGCTTCCGCCCGGCTCTGCTCCGCCAGTCCAAGCGACGCACCAGTGATCTCCCGGTGCAATCACACTCTCGCGTACCCTCTCCTCTGGCTGCCTATGCTTCGCCCCCGCTCCGGAAGATTTGCAGCTTCATCACCCCAGCATGCACACTCCCCGTCTCCTCCACTGCTTCTGCTTCTGCCGCCGCTCTCGCTCTCTACGGCATTAGGCCGAACGCTCGGGGGTCTGGATCGTCGGGTTGCGGATTTGAGGATCCGCGTGCGTCCAAGCTTGCCTCGTCGCTCTTTCGCTTCCTTAGGTGAAAGCGCCCCCGAGGGATTCCCTCCCTCTCCCTGCGTAGCGGCTCTGCGGCGGTGGCGGTCAACGCCGTTACGTTCTTCGTCGTGTACGTCGTCGAGGTCGTTGTGCACTTGTGCTGGGCCTCGCGCTCTCCTCAAAGTTCCCCTCAGTTTTCTCCCCCTCCTTGTCTCTTCTCCGGCAACGAGCACCAAGAGATGGTATGCCTACAGCTTTTCTTCTCTTACTATTGCGCAAAACTGAGCAGCACCCAAAAGCCTAACTTAAGATATTTGGCTATTTGTAATCAGACCTGAACCTGTTTCAGGGTGTTCTTCTGAACCATTCTGTATTGATTTTGTTGGACAGTGGCAGTTCACATACTTTTGTCAGTAATCATCTTAGAGACAAACACCAGCCTACTCATGTGGTGCCCATATCGGTTAGTGTTCGTGTGGCTAATGGAGAGGTGTTGCTTTGTGAAGAAAAATGGTTGCAGGTTCCATGGCAAATTCAGGGTTGCACATTTCTTTCAGACATCCTGTTTCTTCCTTTGCGCGGTTGTGACATGGTAGTTGGAATGGATTGGTTGCAAACCTTCAGTCCCATGCGAGTTGATTGGGTACAACAGTGGTTAGCCATTCCTTACCAGGGACAAGAATTTATATTGTATGGTCATACACATCCAATACCAGAGTGCACTGTGGTGGAACTACTTTTGGTCAGTGACGACACATCCGTCCGTCCAAGCTCTCAGTTACCGGATCAGATTCAGGCACTCTTGGAGCAATATGCTTCTATCTTTGAGGATCCTCAAGGTTTGCCACCCTCTCATGATTGTGACCATACTATACCTTTAGTGCCGGGTGCCCAACTGTTCACAATGCGGCCTTATCGATATCCCCCACAATTGAAAGATGAGATTGAACGACAAGTTCATGACATGCTCCAGCAGGGTGTTATTCAGAAAAGTCAGAGTGCCTTTGCTTCCCCGGTTCTTTTGGTCAAGAAAAAGAATAACACCTGGCGCTTCTGTGTGGATTATCGCTATCTCAATGCCTTGACAATCAAGAGCAGGTATCCAGTTCCTGTTTTCGATCAATTGATGGACGAGATAGCAAATACCCAGTGGTTTAGCAAATTGGATATTAAATCCGGGTATCAGCAAATCCTGTTAAAACCAGGGAGGAATTCAAAACAACATTTCAGACTCACATGGGACATTATGAGTTCAGAGTGATGGCGTTTGGTTTGACCGGTGCACCAAATACTTTTCTAGCTGCTATGAGTGAGACTTTACAGTCAGTCCTACGTAAGTGTGTTTTGGTTTTTATTAGGACTTGTTTTCAAATGCTATGAATTAAGAACAAGGCAACATAAAAGGGTTAATATTAGAACCCTTCATCCTTCAAAGCATTATATCTCTTAAGATATAAAGATCTTCAGACGAAGGGTGTGAAGGACATACCTTCGACATTTTAACACATATTAATGAACGAAGAGGCATATAAAACATGAGAAATAACATAAATAATCATATGGCATCATTAATATCCTCAAATCATATTATTATGAACAAACGTGAACAATATCGAATTACATTTATACCTTCGGCTCGTCAGAAGGCAAAGATCCAAGTGTAACGTGTGAGCAAATACGAATCAGCGTAAACAGTACGGGGTACTGTTCATCTATTTATAGGCACAGGGCGCAGCCTGTGAGATATTACATTCATATCCTTTACAAAAGATTACAACTATGACACAGGCTCTCATGGACTAATCGGTCATTTTATCTTTAAGCCGGTGCGATCCTTCGTCTTGATACATGTTACTGTGTCGAAGCTTAATGGATGGTGGCTTCGGTGCTGCTTTTGAGAGGATCTGTCGAAGGCATCTCCTCTTTCAGGATCTTCGGCGACGAAGCATACCCCAAACAGCACCCCAACATGTTGTACTCTTCTCTGAGCCTCCTTCTGCTTCTTGTTAGCTGGCTCTGAGCACGAACCGTCTGTTATCGGGAGCACTAACTTTGTAGCCGAAGCAGCTTTAGCTTGCTTGTTGGACGAAGCCATCAGCTCAATCAGTGGAAGTGAGTTCACGGAGATAGGCGTCAATGTTTGGGACTTGTTCTCAAATGCTATGAATTAAGAACAAGACAACATAAAAGGGTTAATAGTTAGAACTCCTCGTCCTTTGAAGCATTATATCTCTTAGGATATAAAGATCTTCAGACGAAGGGTGCGAAGGACATACCTTCGACATTTTAACACATATTATTGAAGGAAGAGACATATAAAACATGAGAAATAACATAAATAATCATATGACATCATTAATATCCTCAAATCATATTATTATGAACAAACGTGAACAATATCGAATTACATTTATACCTTCGGCTCGTCAGAAGGCAAAGATCCAAGTGTGACGTGTGAGCAAATACGAATCAGCGTGAACAGTACGGGGGTACTGTCCATCTATTTATAGGCACAGGGCACAGCCTGTGAGATATTACATTCATGTCCTTTACAAAAGATTACAATTATGACACAGGCTCTCATGGACTAATCGGTCATTTTATCTTTAAATCGGTGCGATCCTTCGTCTTGAGACATGTTACTGTGCCGAAGCTTCATGGATGATGACTTCGACGCTGCTTTTGAGAGGATCTGTCGAAGGCATCTTCTCTTTTATGATCTTCGGCGACGAAGCATACCCCCAACAATTTTCTTCGATGATATACTGATGTACAGTCCATCATTTGAGGAGCACCTCTGTCATTTGACTACGGTGTTTCAGCTACTCATGAGGGATCATTGGAAGGTCAATCTGGCTAAATGTGATTTTGCCCAACAGTCAGTAGTATATTTGGGTCATGTTATAAGTGCTCAAGGTGTATCTACTGATCCCACAAAGATTCAAGTTATTGAACAATGGTCTACTCCAACATCGGCCAAAGAGCTTCGCAATTTTCTTGGGTTGGCGGGTTTTTATCTCAAATTTGTGCGTCACTTTGGTATAATCAGTCGACCCCTTTTTAACTTACTCAAGAAACATGAGTTGTTCATTTGGACACCAGAACATCAAACAACCTTCGAGCTACTTAAAACAACATTGATCACTGCTCCAGTACTGGCCTTACCAGACTTCACAAAACCATTTTGTATTTACATTGATGCCTGTCAGTACGGAATTGGTGTTGTTCTCATGCAGCAAGGACATCCCTTAGCTTTCCTCAGTCGTGCTTTCGGTCCTCAGAATCAAAGATTGTCGACTTATAAAAAGGAATACCTTGCTATTATATTAGCAGTGTCCCACTGGCGTTCTTATCTTTAGTTGGCAGAATTCGTCATATATACTGACCACAACAGTTTAGCTCAACTGAAAGAGCAACGATTGCACACTACTTGGCAACAAAAGGCTTACTCCAAATTAGCCGGGATGTAATATCGCATTATTTATAAGAAAGGTATAGAGAATGCTGCTGCTGATGCCCTTTCTCGCCAGCCCAACCATAACGTTTCTTGTTTCTCAATTTCCCAATGCTCACCTACTTGGTTGCAAGATGTTTTTTTAAAGAGAAAGGCAAAAGATTTGTCATTCCAATATATTAGAAGAGATAAAAAACTTAACAAACAGACACGGCCCGAAAAACTTACAATAATGATCTAGATAGAACACTGACGCTTAAAAGAAATGACCCAAAAACCCCCCTGACCGGGATCCCAGCCGCTACAGACAGGCTACACCTCCACCAATGAGCTCTTTCACCACCTGCACCATTTGCTCTGTCGTTCTTTGTTGATCCTTAAAGATTCTGTTGTTTTTTTCTAGCCATAAACTCCACCAGAAATATATTATGAGGCCATCAAAACTTTTTCTTGATTGCTTACTACAGAGCATCCTCAGTCTAAACCACCACGCGTGTAGTGATCCGGTTTTGGAAATACCGTCCAGGAACCGCAAATCAGCCCAAATCAGGATCATGCTCCATGCTTCCTCGGCGAAGGGGCAATCCTTACAAAGGTGAGCCGCTGTCTCCGGAGACACATTACAAAGCGAACAATTTTGGTTGCAAGGCCAACCCCGTTTTTGCAGATTGTCTGAAGTTAATATTTTATTATGCAACAATGTCCAAGCAAAGAAACGACATTTTGGTTCAGTTTTGGCTTTTCAAATGGGAATGATGTGGGTTTTACAGAAGTTCGTTGTGAACTAAATTTTGTAGGCGCTACTTGAACTGTATTCCCCATCTGCCGACCATCTCCAAGAAATAGTGTCTTCGAGTTCATTGAGACCTTGCGCGTTGTAGCCGGTTATGAGAACAACACGGTGGCTCAAGACTTGTTAGCTAAACTCAGTCTCAATGCCGGGCAGTGGGGCAAGTATTCCCTGGTCAATGGTGTTATCCGTTATAAGGTTCATATTTGGTTAGACAGTAACACATCATTACAACAGCAAGTCTTGAAGGCTCTGCATGATTCTCCTCTAGGGGGGCATTCTGGTGTTCCAGCGACATATCGGCGTCTAAAGCAGCTGTTTCATTGGTCAGGGATGCATTCGATAGTGCATTCTTATGTTCAGTCTTGTGCTGTCTGCCAACAAGCTAAACCAGATCGTTCTAAGTACCCTGGTCTGCTTCAACCACTTCCGGTACCTTCTCAAGCATGGCATACAATTTCTTTGGATTTTGTGGAAGGTTTTCCACGTTCTGGTCGTGCTAACTGTATATTAGTGGTGGTCGATAAATTTTCGAAATATGGTCATTTTCTGCCACTGTTGCATTCTTTTACAGCCTCCAAGGTAGCTAAATTGTTTTTGGACAACGTCTATAAACTCCATGGACTCCCTCACTGCATTATATCTGATCGGGATCGCATCTTCACAAGCAGTTTTTGGCAGTCCTTTTTTCAGCTGACTGGTACGCAACTGAATTTGTCATCTGCATATCATCCGCAATCGGACGGCCAAACTGAGCGTTTAAATCAATGTTTGGAAACCTTCCTACGTTACTTTGTTCACACCTGTCCTACAAAGTGGTTGCAATGGATTTCGGTTGCTGAGTACTGGTACTATACAAGTTATCAGTCTGCTCTTGGACATACACCATTTGAAGTTCTTTACGGGTATGCACCTAAACATTTTGGTATTCCTATGGAGACTACTGTGCCGGTCCTAGAATTGGCTGTGTGGTTACAGGAACGCGAAGTAATGACCAAGGTGATCAAACTTCATTTGCTGCGAGCACAGGAGCGCATGAAATGACAGGCAGACAAGCAGCGGTCGGAGCGTACATTTTCAGTTGCTGATGTGGTCTATATGAAACTCCAACCCTATGTTCAGTCGTGAGTGGTGCCCCGTTCTAATCACAAGCTACCCTTCAAGTTTTTTGGGCCATACACCATAGTGGAACGCGTGGGCACTGTTGCTTACCGTTTGCAGTTGCCTACCTCCAGTAACATCCATCTGGTGTTTCACGTTTCACAATTGAAACGTGCTATAGACCGTGATCAGGCCTTGGTTCCTCATATTCCATTACCTGACTATGCCCTGCAGGTTCCCCTCAAGGTTCTCCAGCGCCAGATGATCACAAGGGGTGGAGAGATCATATCTCAAGTCAAAGTCCATTGGTCCAACATGGCTGAGGAATTAGCAACCTGGGAGGATGAAGAAGCTTTGCGTGCAAGATTCCCGGCGGCTCCAGCTTGGGAACAAGTTTCCTCCCAAGCCTGGAGGAATATCAGCACCGGTGAAAAGAACGCGACAGCAACGGCAAGAGCACTAGCAGCAGCAACCATGTCGACGCCAGCAGTGGCACAAGCGGGCGATGGTCACGAACGGCAAGCGCGGGAGCGTCGTTTGAACTCGAAGTATTATGGGCCTCATTGGGCCATATAAGCCGTGTGGGCTAAAACCGTGAGCAGTGCGCTGAACAAACAATACACCTTCCCCTACTCACGATTCGCTCTCACCCATCTGGCCATCCGCCCATCCGTCCTATCCTGGGAGAGAAATGTGGTATTATGAAACACGACGGATGCGGCTTTGACGAAATAGAGGCTCAGGCGAGGGTTTCTCCGTTATGGAAAAGCTGAGCATAGCCAACACTCTAAAGTGGAAATGGCAGCTCTATTAACAGTTAACGACGACCTCAAACTCACGCCGTTATATTTCCGTTACCATATACGTGAGGCCTACTCGCTCTTACTGCCGTCCACCCGAGTCTCCGCCCAAACAAACCCTAGCCGCCGCACCCTAGCCGTCGCACCATTGCCGCCGCACTAGAGCAGCCGCACTCAAAACCCCATGGATCGAACTGCTCCCCTCGTCGCTGTTTCAGAGGCTGTAGTTGCTGCACGTGCCGCGGCTGTTGCTGCGGCGGAGGCAAGATGTGCGGCGGTGGTGGCTGAGAAGGAGGCACTAGCGGCGGTGCAATCTGCGACTATTGCCGTCGATAAGGTTGAACAAGTCGTCGAAGCTTGCAAGTATCGAAGCTTTATTGAAGATAACTCCATGGTGACATCCTTGGTGATTGAATTTCTTTCTCACTTCCTTTGCCGCATTAGGAATACTTGACAGCTAATGTTGACCAAGGGTGAGTATTATTCTGTTCACAAGTGTTTGAACTAGTTTTATTTGTGCAGGAACATGTTGATGTTAAGTATCACATTAGCATCAAGAACTCACTCTGATATGCCATTCAAGAGATGAGGAGGCAATCTTCACTGTTACATACCATTAATGGGTTGTGTTGTAGTATCCCAGAAGTTGAAGGGGGTAAGGTTGGAAAGCTTGCTGGCCATTTGAAGGTTATCTGCAAGAGCCTCGAGAAAACTTCAATTGTGTGTGAAGAAGATCTGGAGAATAAATCTCCTGGTTGGGACCTTCATCATCCCCCTTCAGATGTTGAAGACTCCAACACTTCATATATTGAGGACCCAATTGATGGATACGTGTCAGAAGATCCAGAGCTATGGGAAATGGTGTTTGATGACATGAAGTGGGAGGAGAATAAAGTGGCTGTCTCTTTGGCCGAGCATTGTCGTATTTGGGGCTACGACTATGACCAGATGTATGATCGTGAGACGAAGTAAGACTTTCTGTGATGAAGCAAGTAACCAGTTATGCAGCCTTTTGGTGATGTCAAGTAACCAGTTATGCAGCCTTTTGTGATGTCAAGACATTCTGTTTGTGTCAAGACATACTTATGAACTTGTAATCTGTGAGAAGGTTGATTCTGCTTGTAACAGAATTCTAAGACTATATAACTGCTTGTAAGATCACAAGCTGTTAATCTTGGAGGTGGTTGTGTAATCTGTGAGGTGGTTGTGTTGATGTTCTGTTCACATTATGTTTCTGTTGACATTATGTATCTACTTCAATGTTAATCTAGCTGATCATTGCAGTCAAGTAGAAAGAAGGTGAGCATACCCAGAAACATACTGGGAAACATACTAGCTGATCATACAGACTGCCGAACACTAACAGAAACTAGCTGGGAACACAGAAACATACTTTGTGGGAGTAAACAGCTTGTGAACACAGAAACATACTAGCTGGGAACTCAGTAACTTCCCAGAAGTTTGGGAACAGCGACGAGGTGGTTATGCGCATTGGAAGTTACTGACTTGGGAAAGCAAACAGGCTGCGCTGTTTCTGACCTCAGTTTCATACCATCGCCCAGCACACAGGGAAACCTCAGTTTCATACCATCGCCCAGTTTCTGACCTCAGTAATTTCCATTCTGGGAACACAAATACTAATACAGACTGGGAGCACAAATACTAGCTGGGAACACTAACACAGAAACAAATACACATTCTGGGAACACATTATCGGAACACTGACACATACTGTCATTGCGCAAACAGACATAATGTGAACATAACATGTTTCTGCGAGCACAAATACACAGTCAAGTCTGGGAGCACAAACTGTCTTCTCGAATGGAACAAATAGAAATTGTGGGAGCACATACACAGTCCTTGTGTCACATACTAGCTGATCATACACATACTAGCTTCAAGTTTCTATTCCCTTGTCGCAGCACGCTTAAAGTTTTTCCTAGGAGTTATTTTCTTAACAAGCCACTTGACACTCCTTGGCGGAGAACTAGGAGTTTCCACACGTACTAGTGCTGCAAGTCCGAACAGATAGCCAGTACTTCAAGTTCGCCAACAGCCTTCTTCAATTGTGACATGAACCAAATCCAACTATCAACAGTCTCAGATTGAAAAAACCCAAATGCTAAAGGATACATCCAATTATGCCCATCGACAGCAGTTACTGAAGCAAGTTGCCCATCCCATCTCCCGTTAGTCGAGTCAACACTTAGGTATGGTCTACAACCATCCCTAAAACCTGAGATGCACGGCCCTAGGGCACAAAAGAAACGGTTGAAATAGTACTTCTCATCCTCTAAAACCACATCAATCTCTACAATGCTATCAGGCTCCTTAGCCAGTACTGCCTCCCGCCACGAGAATAGTAGCTTGAAACTCTCCTCCCAACTGCCAAACAACTCTTCTAATGCCTTCTCATTCCCCTTCCAAACTGTGTCATAACCAATAGTGACATTGTGAACTCCTTGGAGTGTATCTTGCAATTCCTTAGCACCCATATTTGGTTTCTTCATAAGTAGTGGCAACGCGTGAAAAGCTACCCATCCACAACTTGGTGTAGTCGTCTTCCTCCTTCCACTAGATGTGCAAGTATGCGAATCATGCAATACAGCAACCTGCAAAATTATCGAATTACAACTTCGATCACAAACAAAACCTAAAATCAAGACATAGCTTTGGTAAATATGTATGAATTAACATACCACAATGGTCGGTAATCCTTTCTTTTCCTCTCTTGCATAAATCCTCCAGGGGCAGTCACCACCTTTACAATATCCGACGTATCTGGTAGTCGAAGTTACATCGATCCCAAGCTCGAACTCATGCTTTATGGCATACTGCCTCATAGCAATTCGAAATTCCTTCATGTTAGGAAACAAACTACCAGGTTGCATTGACGGATTCATTTTATCATACATGACCCTCTTCTCATTTGGCAGATAGTCTTCAAATGTTTGGTCTATAGTGTTGTCTCCAAAATTAATAGGCTCCGATTGATCCAAATTACTTGTACCACCTAAAACGGCTTCATCTCTTGTATTATCCTGTGCATTTTCCCCCTCGTTGAATCCTAGTTGAGAAAACATCTGCATCTCACTAACAACATCACGACTACCTTCCTCCTCCCAAAAATCACATAGTACCATAGATTCCCAATCTAATCTCGATTTGTCTTGTACCTTATCATTGTCCTGGATGACAAGTAAATACTAAGTGCAGTTACATATAATCCTAAGCTCACTATACTTTACATATATGAAGCACAACTCACCTCATTAACATTATTTCCACCTAATGCATCTAGAGGTAGGGAACTTGGACAAGGGGGTGAAGACATTACAGGACCTGTCATTAAATCTACAAATAATTTACAAATATTAAAGGATATGTCTGCATACCACAAACAAGACATAAATATCTACCTGGAGGGGAAGAAATGACTATGTCTGCATCTTTGAACAACTCCAAATCAACCATGGTGGATCCACTACAAACAGAGACCAAGCTAGATATAGTTGGGGGAGAGAGACGAATGGGGGGAGATAAATTGAAAGAATGAAGAACAACACAGATAGACTCACGGGTGCGTATGGTCAGAAGCAGCGGCCTCCTTCATTCGGGTAAATGCGCACGGACGGGGATGGAGGAGACCTAGCGACGCACGGACGACGTATGGTCGGAGGCAGCGGCGCCCGGCTATGGAGAATGCGACGGAGATGGAGGAGAAGGGGACCGGGATGGAGGAGACCGAGAAGGAGACCTAGCGACGGAGAACGGACGGCGACGAGGCTGGGGGACGGAACCAGGTTAATAGAGTTGTTAACCTGTTAATAGAGCTGTCATTTCCATTTTAGAGTGTTGGCTATACCCAACTTTTCCATAACGGAGAAACCCTCGCCTGAGCCTCTATTTCGTCGAAGCCGCATCCGTCGTGTTTCGTAATACCAAATTTCTCATCCTGGAGTAGTGTTAACAGCGCCGCACCACCTCGTGCCGTGGGAGGTCGAGCTCGTCAATGCGACGCTCCTCGGAGAGCAGCGCCTCCTCCTGCGCGTTCTTCTTTGGCGCGAGGGCGGGCGGGACGGAGGGCGCCGAGGAGGAGGCGGCGGCGGAGGAGCTAGGGTTAGGGTTCGCCGCCGCCGTCTGAGCTGCGGCGTCGAGGTTGCTGGGGTCGGAACCGGTAGCAGCTGCGGCGGAATTCGCGGAGGGCGCCGACGTGCCGGCCTTGGCGAGGACCTGGCGGTGCTCTTCGCGGCGCTTCTGGAGCTGCTTCTGCTCCAGCTCCGACCGCCGCACGAAGCTCTTGCCCCCGAAGTCGGCCGTCGCCGCCTTCCGCTTCTTCTCCAGTTCCCGCTTCAGCAGATCCATTACGCCCGCCGTCCAGTTCGGCTTCGATTCTCCGAGAGGCGGTGCACCGTGCCGGTGCTGCGGATACCGGCCGTGTACGCGTTCCCCCAAATAGAGGAGGACTCGACCCAACTTGGATCGTGTTGTGGGCAGACTAATAAAGCGTGCAAGTCTGTTACCGACCATGTCGCAGCAGCCGGCGCCGGCGCCGCCATATCGGCCGTATAGGCAGGTGAGGGAGGCGACGCCCCACAGCCGGGCGGTCTCCTGCTTGCGGTTCTCCCCCTGCGGGCGCCTCCTCGCGACAGCCTCCCTCGACGGAACGGTAGCGCTGCTCTCCCCGTCCTCACTGACCGTAATCGCCGTCCTGCGCGGTCACTCTGACGGCGTTTCCGACCTGTCCTGGTCCACGGAGTCGTTCTACCTCTGCTCCGCCTCCGACGACCGCACCATCCGCATCTGGGACATCCGGCCCGTCCTCGCCGGTGGCGCCCAGGCAGCCGCCGATTCCAGCGCAGACCGCTGCGTCCGCGTGCTCAAGGGGCACACCAACTTCGTCTTCAGCGCTAACTTCAACCCGCAGACCAGCTCGCAGATCGCTTCCGGAGGATTTGATTGTACCGTGCGCATATGGGACGCCACGAGTGGCCGGTGCACCCGCGCCATCGAAGCGCACTCTGAGCCCGTCACCTCCGTGCATTTCATTAGGGACGGATCCATCGTTGTATCCGGAAGCCATGACGGGAGCTGCAAGATCTGGGACGCCAAGAGCGGGGCTTGCCTCAAGACGGTCATCGATGAAAAGAAGCCCGCAGTGTCCTTCTCCATGTTCTCGCCCAATGGCAAGTTTATCCTCGTTGCCATGCTCGATAACTCACTGGTATGACCATCTAGCTCGTTGTTGATTCATAATAGTACTCATTTATGTTCTAAACTTTGTTGTTCGTTACCTTCGTTATGAAATTCGTTTTTCGACCGTTGTAGAGAAAATAATACTCATCTAATGATCAACTTCTCATACAGTATAAAGTCTTTGTGATGAGAATATCTAGATTTAGCCATAATCGTAGTTCACAAGAAGATCATAGATATGTCTTTCCTCACGCACTATCAACTGCAGATTACTCCTAACCATTTAGGATGGGAATCTTCTGATATGCAAACTAGAATCCCTGGTAACGGTATCTAGCTCTAGCATAGTCTTTTTCAGGTACTCCTGGTATCAAGGTAACACCGTGCATTTTGAATTGGTAACTGCAGACTCTAGATGTTTTGTCCCGACTTCCAGTTTCAAATGAATATCTCTTGACTGAATTAGAAGTTGAAAGCTCATCTCAACAATGCTGTCTGAAAATACGGTGTTGATGTTTGCAAGCAGAAAATGCTATTTTATTCTATATTACATGTTTTCTTAGTGTATCTTTTCTCTTGCATAGAGGCACTATTTTTAAAACAAAAAAAAAAACTAAAATTCAAATCTTTAGGTTCCTGGCTAAATTAGTTCGCTTATGCTTTCTTGCCAGTTTCCTGCCTTCTTCCTCTCTTGATAATTTTTACACTCATTGAGCCCTTTGACTTATAAGAAATAACCACACAAGTTTGAACCATTTGTTCTCCTGGTTGTGAAGGAATTGTTGCGATGTGCAGTATTTATAGCAGTGCTTGTCTTAAAATTCCTTGTACAACTATTATGACTGCAATTGTCATAAATTAAGTCTTATTGGCATGGAAGGTCCATGTGCCACCAGCCCACCAACAGGGATGGAAAAATTAGATATTATAAACTGCCATGGTCTGAATCATTGTAGTGGGAGAAAAATCATTCTAGGCTCATTGAGTTTTAGGGTAGTTTATCTGGTAGTTTTTTTTTCCAAAAAAAATATCACTGCAACATATGTTCACATTTAACATTTTCCCATGCATATGTGAAGTGCACCTGTCCTTGGTATTAATTTGATCCACGGCAACCACAGGACATTAATAATACCCCCTCTGAGCTTCATGTAGGCTGGTTATAGTGGCATTTTTGTTTCGTACTTCCATGTCATATAGCTGAGTTGCTAGCACACTGTTATTCATAATTGTAGTTGTGCCTTTCTTTTTTTACATTAATTTAGTTGTGCTTTCTATTGCATACAAGATGTTTAATTCGTTCAAGCTCCTAACTTGTTATTGCACCTTGCAGAAGCTATGCAATTTTGCCACCGGCAAGTTCTTGAAGGTATACAGTGGACATGTGAACAGACAATACTGCATACAGTCCGCGTTTTCTGTTACGAATGGAAAATACATTGTCAGTGGATCAGAAGACAACTGCGTGTACATATGGGACCTCCAAGGGAGAAATATCCTTCAGAAATTAGAAGGCCATACGGACACTGTCATCTCGGTGTCCTGCCATCCAACAGAGAACAAGATTGCTTCTGGTGGCCTTCATAATGATAGGACTGTAAGATTATGGGTTCAAGATAGCTGATCAACTTGCAGGTGTGGACTACGCTCATAAACAGCACTTGCCTATCAATGAGAAAATATGTCTGCTTCCCATGGATATGGATCGCTATTCCAGATACGTTTACAACTTACACAAAGACATTAACCATGCGAGCTTTGTTTTAATCTGATGTGTTATCCTAAGTTGTGAATGCTGAATAAATCAACATCTAGTCATCTCTAATAATGTTGTGATATGTTATGCCCAACGGCTGTATTCCAATCAATATTGATTTATTTTGCAAAGTTCGCCACTTTAAGATGCAAGATACTTTGTTTTTAGCTGTCTAGAAGGCAGTCACTTAGATTACTTGTTTGCTGATGTCAGTAGATAGGTATTTCTGCCAAAAGCACAAGAGTTGTTTTGACAGCTATTTGCATCTTTGTAAATGGTTCCTATCTGTCAGACTGTCACCATACACTCTGGCAGAGAGTAGTATTTATCACCACAGGCAGAGACACGACGGGAAATGTAGAACGTACCAATTACCAATGTACTCTCTTCGTTTCAATCTATAATTTGTTTGATTTTTTAACCTAACTCGTTATTAAAAAATTATAAGTATAATTAATTTCTGCTATTACAGTTATGGAGTATATACCTTAACGTTGAAATAGATCTTGATTCATCATCTTTTTTACAAATAACTTCTTACAGCTATTTCAAATTAACTCGCTGCACGCCTATTGGTGGCTAAATGATGGCTCGACACGGGCCAGACGTGCGCGGGCCATAACTCTGGTCCAGGCACGCCATGCCGACTGTGCCGAACCAGCTCGTTGGCTCATTTGATTAAATCAGCGTAAAATGTTAAAAAATGGTGCAGGAGGTGGGGTTCGAACCCATGCTCTGATGGAAGAAGAGCGAGAGAAACTGGGTAAAGCTATCTAACCAGTAGAATATCATGCTCAAATATTTTTAATATTGAATATAAATTATATATATGTATATACGTTTTTTGTAAAATAAAAAATAGAATCGTGTTGGGCTGGACCAACACTACGGTCCGAAGCTACAGCCCAAGCACGGCACAACGTTCTTGGCTCTTGCAAGCATTAGGTCGTTTCTGAGACCATATTGGCACAATGGACACTATGGTGTTTGAAGTTGCTGAATTGGATGGAGCAACAATGATTTGTCACACTAACAGTAAAATGAAAGGTTATTTATTGGTTTTAAACGTTAGTAATTGCTACGAAGTAGCATAATTTATATGGAGCGCATACAATTTTTATTGATGTCTGACTTTAGCAATCACTCCATATTTTTGATCTATCTTTTTTATAAGTTTGAGTTCATGTGACTTATTTTAGAAACTTGAGCTCACAAACTCTCTTATTTGGTTTCTGTATGGTGAAATTATGTCAGTTTATAATATCTGTTCGTTCAGTCAGTCATTGTGAACTCTCTTCTAATCACTCACTTCATTGACCGTGTTGTATCAAAACATATTGGATGGAGTAAATAATAACATCAGTTAGCCAAATAAAAATATTATACGGAGAGCGACGACAATCAATAAAAAATCTTGAAATTTTTTCTGGTGGATAGTTTACATGGGTATTGTTGTAAGCCATCGCAACGCACGGCCAACAGACTAGTATATATTAAAGCAACAGTTTCAATGGTCGTCCCGTGTTACTCTTTTATAAAGAACTCCTTTTATTTGTTTAAAATCCATCCGCAGCTCTTTGCCCCACCCGAAGGAATAGATATATGGATAGCCCATAGAACACACACCCTCCTTTTCTCTCTCTACTATCTACGGCTCCAATCTCCTTCCCCTACTGTTGGAACTCGCTAACTCGTGGTCAGCCAAGCTCAAACAATGGGAGAACAGAAAATGGTTTGATGCCGATTAGCACAGAGTATTAGGGCAACAATGTTTTTTTCGTCTCCCGCAATGGTGCTCTACGGAGGTATTTATAGGTAACCGAGGGATAGCCCTACCCTATCAAAGACGATTGTGCCCTCGGTTACCTACGTTACCCTGGAATATTCCCCCTTGGAGGGGTTATGGCGGGTCGTTACAGCGTGATTAATTACAAGCACAGACAGACACACTAAGAACTCTACCCTCTTAGCGGCTTACAAGTGGGGCCCTATAACATGGGTTGTAACATGAGTCGTTTATACGTGGGCCCCTTATTACAATAACGAGTGGGTAACAACACATGGTCTTCGCGTTCCACTTGCTCAGCCTTTGGAATTCTCAGCAGTATTCGTTCTGACCCACCGAAGCGGAGGGAGCACCCAAGCCTTCCCCCACTCTGTGCGCTCCCTTCGTAGTGGAGCTCACTTTTGAGTCTTCGCGCTCTTTAGTCTTCGCATCGCTGCTGCTTTGGCTAACATGTCGGCTTTTTCGTTCTTGTTCCGCTCAATGTGTTGTAAGGTGATTCCTTTGAATTGCTTTTCTAGACTTCGGACAGCAGCGAGATATTGTATGAGTACTGGCTCTTTTGCGGAGTAGTCTTTTTCGACTTGGCCGGCGACAAACTTAGAATTAGTTTTGACAATACATGTGGTAACTCCGAGGGCTCTCAGCTTGCGAAGGCCTAAGATGATTGCTTCATATTCAGCGATGTTATTTGTGCATTTATCTGAGTCTAGTGCGAAACGGAGATGCGCGACATATCTGTGTTTGAGTCCTGTGGGTGATGTAATGATTGCTGGAGCGCCAGCGCCTACGTGACACGATGCCCCATCGCAGTGGATGGTCCAGAGGGTTTCTGCATGAAACTGTTGTGGCTCCGAAGGCCCTGTCCAGTCTACTATGAAATTGGCCAAAACCTAGGATTTGATTGCTGTCCTGGGCTCGAAGGTGATATTGTAAACAGAGAGTTCTGAAAGGGAATTAGGCTTACACCTAGTTCCTATATAATTTTGGTGGTTGAATTGCCCAACACAAATCTTTGGACTAACTAGTTTGTTCTAGTGTATAAGTTATACAGGTGTCAAAGGTTCACAACATAGCCAATAAAATGACCAAGTGTTGGGTTCAACAAAAGGGCAATGAGCCAACCGTAGGCCCTCTGGTCTGGGAGCACCGGACTGTCCGGTGTGCCACCGGACAGTGTCCGGTGCACCACCGGACAATGTCCGGTGCACCAGGGGACTCCAGCTCGAACTCGCCACCTTCGGGAATTTCCAGGGGCTCTCGCGCTATAATTCACCGGACTGTCCGGTGTACACCGGACAGTGTCCGGTGCGCCATGGAGAAGCGGCCTCAGGAACTCTTCTGCTTCGGGAAAAGCCAACGGCTCGTCCGCTATAATTCACCGGACATGTCCGGTGTGCACCGGACTGTCCGGTGTGACTCCAGCGCAACGGCTATCCCGCGCCAACGGCTACCTGCAGAGGCATTAAATGCGCCGCAGCGCGCGCAGACGTCAGGTTTGCCCATACTGGCGCACCGGACAATGAACAGGAGCTGTCCGGTGCGCCACCGGACATCAAGGGTGGCCCACAAGTCAGAACTCCAACGGTCAGATTCCAACGGCACTGATGACGTGGCAGGGGCACCGGACATGTCCGGTGTGCACCGGACTGTCCGGTGCGCCATCGAGCAGACTGGCTCCCCAACGGCCACATTTGGTGGTTGGGGCTATAAATACCCCAACCACCCCACATTCATTGCCATCCAAGTTTTCCCACTTCTCAACCACTTACAAGAGCTAGGCATTCAATTCTAGACACATTCAAAGAGATCAAATCCTCTCCAATTCCACACAAAACCCTAGTGACTAGAGAGAGTGATTTGCCGTGTTCTTTTGAGCTCTTGCGCTTGGATCGCATTCTTTCTTTCTCTTGTGCTCTTGTGATCAACACTCAATTGTAACCAAGGCAAGAGGCACCGATTGTGTGGTGGCCCTTGCGGGGAAGTTTTGTTCCCGGTTGATTGAGAAGAAGGAAAGCTCACTCGGTCGGAGGGACCGTTTGAGAGAGGGAAGGGTTGAAAGAGACCCGGCCTTTGTGGCCTCCTCAACGGGGAGTAGGTTTGCAAGAACCGAACCTCGGTAAAACAAATCCGCGTGTCACTCTCCTTATTTGCTTGCGATTTGTTTTGCGCCCTCTCTTGTGGACTCATTTATTATTACTAACGCTAACCCCGGCTTGTAGTTGTGTTTATATTTGTAAATTTCAGTTTCGCCCTATTCACCCCCCCCCTCTAGGCGACTATCAATTGGTATCAGAGCCCGGTGCTTCATTAGAGCCTAACCGCTCGAAGTGATGTCGGGAGATCACGCCAAGAAGGAGATGGAGACCGGCGACAAGCCCACTACAAGCCAAGGGAGTACCTCATCGGAAGAGTCCCGCACCAAGAAAAGGGAGAAGAAGAAGAACTCCTCCAAGCGGAAGGAGAAAAGATCTTCCTCTTCTCACCACAAGGAGAAGAAGGAAAAATCTTCTTCCCACAAGCCGCATCGGAAAGGCGATAAGCACAAGAGGATGAGGAAGGTGGTCTACTACGAGACCGACACTTCATCAACTTCTACCTCCGACTCCGATGCGCCCTCCGTCACTTCTAAGCGCCAAGAGCGCAAGAAGTATAGTAAGATCCCCCTACGCTACCCTCGCATTCCAAAACATACACCTTTACTTTCCGTCCCATTAGGCAAACCACCAACTTTTAATGGTGAAGATTATGCTATGTGGAGTAATTTGATGCGATTTCATCTAACCTCTCTCCACAAAAGAATATGGGATGTTGTTGAGTATGGTGTACAGGTACCATCAATAGGGGATGAGGACTATGACACGGACGAAGTGGCCCAAATCGAGCACTTCAACTCCCAAGCCGCAACTATCCTCCTTGCCTCACTAAGCAAGGAGGAATACAACAAAGTACAAGGATTGAAGAACGCCAAGGAGATTTGGGACCTACTCAAGACGGCGCACGAGGGTGATGAACTCACCAAGATCACCAAGCGGGAAACGATCGAGGGGGAGCTCGGTCGCTTCCGTCTTCGCCAAGGGGAGGAGCCACAAGACATGTACAACCGGCTCAAGACCTTGGTGAACCAAGTGCGCAACCTCGGGAGCACAAAATGGGATGACCACGAAGTGGTTAAGGTTATTCTAAGAGCTCTTATTTTCCTTAACCCCACTCAAGTACAATTAATTCGTGGGAATCCTAGATATCCACTAATGACCCCCGAGGAAGTTATCGGGAATTTTGTGAGTTTTGAATGCATGATTAAGGGCTCCAAGAAGATCAATGAGCTTGACGAGCCTTCCACCTCCGAGGCGCAACCGGTGGCCTTCAAGGCAACGGAGGAGAAGAAGGAGGAGTCTACAAGTAGACAACCAATTGACGCCTCCAAGCTCGACAACGAGGAGATGGCCCTAATCATCAAAAGCTTTCGGCAAATTCTCAAACAACGGAAGGGGAAGGACTACAAACCCCGTTCCAAGAAGGTTTGCTACAAGTGTGGTAAGCCCGGTCACTTCATTGCAAAATGTCCTATGTCTAGTGACAGTGACAGGGGCGACGACAAGAAGGGAAGAAGAAAGGAGAAGAAGAAATACTACAAGAAGAAGGGCGGCGATGCCCATGTTTGTCGGGAGTGGGACTCCGACGAAAGCTCAAGCGACTCCTCCGACGACGAGGACGCCGCCAACATCGCCGTCACCAAGGGCCTTCTCTTCCCCAACGTCGGCCACAAGTGTCTTATGGCCAAGGACGGCAAAAAGAAGGTAAAATCAAGGTCCTCCACTAAATATGAAACATCTAGTGATGAGGATGATGATAAAAATGAGGAGGATAACTTGCGCACTCTTTTTGCTAACCTTAACATGGAACAAAAGGAAAAATTAAATGAACTAATTAGTGCCATCCATGAAAAGGATGATCTCTTGGACTCCCAAGAGGACTTCCTAATCAAGGAGAATAAGAAACATGTTAAGGTTAAAAATGCTTACGCTCTAAAGGTTGAAAAATGTGAAAAATTGTCTAGTGAGCTAAGCACTTGCCATGAGATGATTGACAACCTTAGAAATGAAAATGCTACTTTAAATACTAAGGTTGATTCACATGTTTGTAATGTTTCAATTACCAATCTTAGAGATGATAACGTTGACTTGCTTGCTAAGATTGATGAATTGAATGCATCTCTTGCTAGCCTTAGATTAGAGAATGAAAATTTAATTGCTAAGGCTAAAGATTTTAATGTTTGCAATGCTACTATTTCCGACCTTAGAACTAAGAATGAAATGTTGCATGCTAAGGTTGTAGAACTTAAATCTTGCAAACCCTCTACATCTAATGTTGAGCATGTTTCTATTTGCACTAGATGTAGAGATATTAATGTTGATGCTATCCATGATCACCTAGCCTTAATTAAAAAACAAAATGATCATATAGCTAAACTAGATGCTAAAATTGCCGAGCACAACTTAGAAAATGAGAAATTTAAATTTGCTCGTAGCATGCTTTATAATGGGAGACGCCCTGGCATCAAGGATGGTATTGGCTTCCAAAGGGGAGACAATGTCAAACTTAATGCCCCCCCTAAGAACTTGTCTAACTTTGTCAAGGGCAAAGCACCCATGCCTCAGGATAACGAGGGTTACATTTTATACCCTGCAGGCTATCCTGAGAGCAAAATTAGGAAGATTCATTCTAGGAAGTCTCACTCTGGCCCTAACCATGCTTTCATGTATAAGGGTGAGACATCTAGTTCTAGGCAACCAACCCGTGCCAAGTTGCCTAAGAAGAAAATTCCTAATGCATCAAATGATCATGCCATTTCATTTAAAACTGTTGATGCATCTTATGTGCTTACTAGCAAATCCGGCAAGGTAGTTGCCAAATTTGTTGGGGGCAAACACAAGGGCTCCAAGACTTGTGTTTGGGTACCCAAAGTTCTTGTATCTAATGCCAAAGGACCCAAAACAGTTTGGGTACCTAAAGTCAAGAACTAAATTTGTTTTGTAGGTTTATGCATCCGGGGGCTCAAGTTGGATACTCGACAGCGGGTGCACAAACCACATGACCGGGGAGAAAAGGATGTTCTCCTCATATGAGAAAAACAAAGATCCCCAACGAGCTATCACATTCGGGGATGGAAATCAAGGGTTGGTCAAAGGTTTGGGTAAAATTGCTATTTCACCTGACCATTCCATTTCCAATGTTTTTCTTGTTGATTCATTAGATTACAACTTGCTTTCTGTTTCCCAATTATGTCAAATGGGCTACAACTGTCTTTTTACTGATATAGGTGTCACTGTCTTTAGAAGAAGTGATGATTCAATAGCATTTAAGGGTGTGTTAGAGGGTCAGCTATACTTAGTAGATTTTGATAGAGCTGAGCTCGACACAAGTTTAATTGCTAAGACTAACATGGGTTGGCTCTGGCACCGCCGACTAGCCCATGTTGGGATGAAGAATCTTCATAAGCTTCTAAAGGGAGAGCACATTTTAGGACTAACCAATGTTCATTTTGAGAAAGACAGGATTTGTAGCGCATGCCAAGCAGGGAAGCAAGTTGGCACTCATCATCCACACAAGAACATAATGACGACTGACAGGCCACTGGAGCTCCTACACATGGATCTATTCGGCCCGATCGCTTACATAAGCATCGGCGGGAGTAAGTACTGTCTAGTTATTGTGGATGATTATTCTCGCTTCACTTGGGTATTCTTTTTACAGGAAAAATCTCAAACCCAAGAGACCTTAAAGGGATTCTTGAGACGAGCTCAAAATGAGTTCGGCTTAAGGATCAAGAAAATAAGAAGCGACAACGGGACGGAGTTCAAGAACTCTCAAATTGAAAGCTTCCTTGAGGAGGAGGGCATCAAGCATGAGTTCTCTTCTCCCTACACGCCACAACAAAATGGTGTAGTGGAGAGGAAGAATCGAACTCTATTGGACATGGCAAGAACCATGCTTGATGAGTACAAAACACCGGACCGGTTTTGGGCCGAGGCGGTCAACACAGCCTGCTACGCCATCAACCGGTTATATCTTCACCGAATCCTCAAGAAGACATCATATGAACTCCTAACCGGTAAAAAGCCCAACATTTCATATTTTAGAGTTTTTGGTAGCAAATGCTTCATTCTTATTAAAAGAGGTAGAAAATCTAAATTTGCTCCTAAAACTGTAGAAGGCTTTTTACTTGGTTATGACTCAAACATAAGGGCATATAGGGTCTTTAACAAGTCCACTGGACTAGTTGAAGTCTCATGTGACGTTGTGTTTGATGAAACTAACGGCTCTCAAGTAGAGCAAGTTGATCTTGATGAAGTAGGTGAAGAACAGGCTCCATGCATAGCGCTTAGGAACATGTCCATTGGGGATGTGTGTCCTAGGGAATCCGAAGAGCCTCCAAATGCACAAGATCAACCATCCTCCTCCACGCAAGCATCTCCACCAACTCAAAATGAGGATGAGGCTCAAGTTGATGAAGGGCAAAATCAAGAAGATGAGCCACCTCAAGAAGACGGCAATGATCAAGGGGGAGATGCAAATGATCAAGAAAAGGAGGATGAGGAAGAACCAAGACCGCCACACCCAAGAGTACACCAAGCAATCCAACGAGATCACCCCGTCGACACCATCCTCGGCGACATTCATAAGGGGGTAACTACTCGATCTCGGGTTGCTCATTTTTGTGAACATTACTCTTTTGTTTCCTCTATTGAGCCACACAGGATAGAGGAAGCTCTCCAAGATTCGGATTGGGTGGTGGCGATGCAAGAGGAGCTCAACAATTTCACGAGGAATGAGGTATGGCATTTAGTTCCACGTCCTAACCAAAATGTTGTAGGAACCAAATGGGTCTTCCGCAACAAGCAAGATGAGCATGGTGTGGTGACAAGGAACAAAGCTCGACTCGTGGCCAAAGGGTATTCACAAGTCGAAGGTTTGG
Organism: Zea mays; assembly: GCF_902167145.1. Classification (NCBI taxonomy): domain Eukaryota; kingdom Viridiplantae; phylum Streptophyta; class Magnoliopsida; order Poales; family Poaceae; genus Zea; species Zea mays. The sequence goes on from NC_050102.1 coordinate 168,529,570, forward strand.
ATTTTGGTGAAACCTATGCACCCGTAGCTAGGCTTGAGTCAATTCGCATATTATTGGCCTATGCTACTTACCATGGCTTTAAGCTCTATCAAATGGACGTGAAAAGTGCCTTCCTCAACGGACCAATCAAGGAAGAGGTCTATGTTGAGCAACCTCCCGGCTTTGAAGACAGTGAGTATCCTAATCATGTCTATAGGCTCTCTAAGGCGCTTTATGGGCTCAAGCAAGCCCCAAGAGCATGGTATGAATGCCTTAGAGATTTCCTTATTGCAAATGGCTTCAAAGTCGGCAAGGCCGATCCTACACTCTTTACTAAAACTCTTGAAAATGACTTGTTTGTATGCCAAATTTATGTTGATGATATTATATTTGGGTCTACTGACGAGTCTACATGTGAAGAGTTTAGTAGGATCATGACACAGAAATTCGAGATGTCAATGATGGGGGAGTTGAAGTATTTTCTAGGATTCCAAGTCAAGCAACTCCGAGAGGGCACCTTCATTAGCCAAACGAAGTACACTCAAGACATTCTTGCTAAGTTTGGAATGAAGGATGCCAAACCCATCAAGACACCCATGGGAACTAATGGGCATCTCGACCTCGACACGGGAGGTAAGTCCGTGGATCAAAAGGTATACCGGTCGATGATTGGTTCATTGCTTTATTTATGTGCATCTCGACCGGACATTATGCTTTCCGTTTGCATGTGTGCAAGATTCCAATCCGACCCTAAGGAATCACACCTTACGGCCGTAAAACGAATCTTGAGATATTTGGCTTATACACCTAAGTTTGGGCTTTGGTACCCTCGGGGATCCACATTTGATTTACTTGGTTATTCGGATGCCGATTGGGCGGGGTGCAAAATCAATAGGAAGAGCACATCGGGGACTTGTCAGTTCTTGGGAAGATCCTTGGTGTCTTGGGCTTCAAAGAAGCAAAATTCGGTCGCTCTTTCCACCGCCGAAGCCGAGTACATTGCCGCAGGACATTGTTGCGCGCAATTGCTTTGGATGAGGCAAACCCTGCGGGACTACGGTTACAAATTAACCAAAGTCCCTTTGCTATGTGATAATGAGAGTGCAATTAAAATGGCCGACAATCCCGTCGAGCATAGCCGCACTAAGCACATAGCCATTCGGTATCATTTTCTTAGGGATCACCAACAAAAGGGGGATATCGAGATTTCTTACATTAATACTAAAGATCAATTAGCCGATATCTTTACCAAGCCACTTGATGAACAATCTTTTACCAGACTTAGGCATGAGCTCAATATTCTTGATTCTAGAAATTTCTTTTGCTAGCTTGCACACATAGCTCATTTAAATACCTTTGATCATATCTCTTTTATATGCTATGACTCATGTGTTTTCAAGCCGATTTCAAACCAAGTCATAGGTATATTGAAAGGGAATTGGAGTCTTCGGCGAAGACAAAGGCTTCCACTCCGTAACTCATGCTTCGCCATCACTCCGAGCAACTCTCTCTTCTTCAGGGGAGAAATGAGCATCAAGGAAAAGGACTTCATCCTTGGGGGAGAGAGTAAAAGCTCAAACGCAAAAGGACTTCGTCTTTGGTATAATCTTAACTCACTTATTTATGACCAAAGGGGAAGATTGCACACTGAGGGCTCTAATGATTCCGTTTTTGGCGATTCATGCCAAAAAGGGGGAGAAAGTGAGCCCAAAGCAAAAGGACCGCACCATCACCACCAAATTCAAGTCTTTATCATTTGGTATCCTATTGTGTTCAAAAGGGGAAGAAAGTAGTATTTCAAAAATGATATATCAAAACCCTCTTGAACACTAAGAGGTGGATCTCTTTTAGGGGGAGTTTTGTTTAGTCAAAGGAAAAGCATTTGAAATAGGGGGAGACAATTTCAAATCTTGAAAATGCTTTGCAAACTCTTATTCATGTACCTTTGACTATTTGCAAAAGATCTTTGAAATGGATTTACAAAAAGAATTTGCAAAAACAAAACATGTGGTGCAAACGTGGTCCAAAATGTTATATAAGAAAGAAACAATCCTTGCATATCTTATGAAGTAGTTACATTGGCTAAATTCCAAGCAACCTTTGCACTTATTTTATGCAAACTAGTTCAATTATGCACTTCTATATTTGCTTTGGTTTGTGTTGGCATCAATCACCAAAAAGGGGGAGATTGAAAGGGAATTAGGCTTACACCTAGTTCCTATATAATTTTGGTGGTTGAATTGCCCAACACAAATCTTTGGACTAACTAGTTTGTTCTAGTGTATAAGTTATACAGGTGTCAAAGGTTCACAACATAGCCAATAAAATGACCAAGTGTTGGGTTCAACAAAAGGGCAATGAGCCAACCGTAGGCCCTCTGGTCTGGGAGCACCGGACTGTCCGGTGTGCCACCGGACAGTGTCCGGTGCACCACCGGACAATGTCCGGTGCACCAGGGGACTCCAGCTCGAACTCGCCACCTTCGGGAATTTCCAGGGGCTCTCGCGCTATAATTCACCGGACTGTCCGGTGTACACCGGACAGTGTCCGGTGCGCCATGGAGAAGCGGCCTCAGGAACTCTTCTGCTTCGGGAAAAGCCAACGGCTCGTCCGCTATAATTCACCGGACATGTCCGGTGTGCACCGGACTGTCCGGTGTGACTCCAGCGCAACGGCTATCCCGCGCCAACGGCTACCTGCAGAGGCATTAAATGCGCCGCAGCGCGCGCAGACGTCAGGTTTGCCCATACTGGCGCACCGGACAATGAACAGGAGCTGTCCGGTGCGCCACCGGACATCAAGGGTGGCCCACAAGTCAGAACTCCAACGGTCAGATTCCAACGACACTGATGACGTGGCAGGGGCACCGGACATGTCCGGTGTGCACCGGACTGTCCGGTGCGCCATCGAGCAGACTGGCTCCCCAACGGCCACATTTGGTGGTTGGGGCTATAAATACCCCAACCACCCCACATTCATTGCCATCCAAGTTTTCCCACTTCTCAACCACTTACAAGAGCTAGGCATTCAATTCTAGACACATTCAAAGAGATCAAATCCTCTCCAATTCCACACAAAACCCTAGTGACTAGAGAGAGTGATTTGCCGTGTTCTTTTGAGCTCTTGCGCTTGGATCGCATTCTTTCTTTCTCTTGTGCTCTTGTGATCAACACTCAATTGTAACCAAGGCAAGAGGCACCGATTGTGTGGTGGCCCTTGCGGGGAAGTTTTGTTCCCGGTTGATTGAGAAGAAGGAAAGCTCACTCGGTCGGAGGGACCGTTTGAGAGAGGGAAGGGTTGAAAGAGACCCGGCCTTTGTGGCCTCCTCAACGGGGAGTAGGTTTGCAAGAACCGAACCTCGGTAAAACAAATCCGCGTGTCACTCTCCTTATTTGCTTGCGATTTGTTTTGCGCCCTCTCTTGTGGACTCATTTATTATTACTAACGCTAACCCCGGCTTGTAGTTGTGTTTATATTTGTAAATTTCAGTTTCGCCCTATTCACCCCCCCCCTCTAGGCGACTATCAAGTTCAGCGACCCATTTGGCTATTCTAGCGGACGCCTCTGGATTTCTGAATAACTCTCGAAGACCCCAATCTGAATTGACTCGTACTTTGTGTGCCTCAAAATAATGTCTTAGCTTACACGAAGCCATGATGACGGTGTACACTATCTTTTCTAACTCTGTCATGTTGCACTTGGAGGTTGTAAGTACTTCGGAGACAAAATATACGGGGCATTGGTGGGTCTTGCCCTCTCTGCTCCTTTCTTGGACCAAGGTTGCGCTGACTGCGCTGGGTGAAGCTGCGATGTAGAGTAGTAGGTGTAAGACCAGGTCTGGGCTGGTTAATGTTGTCAGATCAGATAAATATTGTTTCAAAGACTCGAAGGTTGAGGCCTGCTCTGGGCCCCAGGTGAAGTCCTTTGCACCTGAGAGCACCTAGAGGGGGGGGGGGGGTGAATAGGTGATCCTGTAAAACTTGAAACTTAATGCCACAAAACTTGATTAGGAGTTAGCACAAGAATGCCAAGTGGCTAGAGAGGAGTCTTAGCAAAACACAATAACCACACAGAGATCAATCACAGAGATGGCACAGTGGTTTATCCCGTGGTTCGGCCAAGTTCATAACCTAACAAAAACCCTTCTACAGCTTTGGGAGCAAATTTGGAATTCCTACCCTTCTTCACTAGAATGTAGCATTTACTCCCAAAAACTCGGAAGTACGAACCATTGGGTTTGTTACCGGTTAGTAGCTCATACGAAGTCTTCTTGAGGAGGCGATGAAGGTAGACCCGGTTGATGGTGTGGCAAGCCGTGTTCACGGCTTCCGACCAAAAGCGCTCGGGGGTCTTGAACTCTCCAAGCATCGTCCTCGCCATGTCTATAAGCGTCCTGTTCTTCCTCTCTACCACACCATTTTGCTGTGGTTTGTAGGGAGCGGAGAACTCGTGCTTGATTCCTTCCTCCTCAAGATACTCCTCCACTTGAAGGTTCTTGAATTCGGACCCATTGTCGCTCCTTATCTTCTTCACCTTGAGCTCAAACTCGTTTTGAGCTCTCCTTAGGAAGCGCTTAAGGGTCCCTTGGGTTTCAGATTTATCCTGCAAAAAGAATACCCAAGTGAAGCGGGAAAAATCATCAACTATAACAAGACCATACTTACTTCCTCTTATGCTTAGATAGGCGACGGGTCCGAAGAGATCCATATGAAGTAACTCTAGGGGTCTTGATGTTGTCATCACATTCTTGGCATGATGAGAGCTTCCCACCTGTTTCCCTGCTTGACAAGCTGCACAAGGTCTATCTTTTTCGAAAGTAACATTAGTTAGACCTATCACGTGTTCTCCCTTTAGAAGCTTGTGAAGATTCTTCATCCCCACATGTGCTAAGCGGCGATGCCACAACCAGCCCATGCTAGTCTTAGCAATTAAGCATGCATCTAGACCGGCCTCCTCTTTTGCAAAATCAACTAAATAGAGTTTACCGTCTAATACACCCTTAAACGCTAATGAACCATCACTTCTTCTAAAGACAGACACATCTACATTTGTGAATAAACAATTATATCCCATATTGCATAATTGACTAACAGATAACAAATTATATCCAAGTGACTCAACTAAGAATACATTAGAAATAGAGTGCTCGGAAGAAATAGCAATTTTTCCTAACCCTTTCACCTTGCCTTGGTTCCCATCACCAAATATAATTGAATCTTGGGGATCCTTGTTCTTGACGTAGGAAGAGAACATCCTCTTCTCCCCCGTCATGTGGTTTGTGCATCCGCTGTCGATAATCCAGCTTGAGCCCCCGGATGCATAAACCTGCAAGACAATTTTACGCTTGGGTCTTAGGTACCCAACTCATGTTGGGTCCTACAAGGTTAGTCACAATAGTCTTAGGGACCCAAATGTAAGTCTTGTCTCCCTTACATTTTGCCCCTAATTTTCTAGCAATTATCTTCCTATCCTTTCTACAAATAGCAAAGGAAGCATTTAAAGCATGATAAATTGTAGAAGGTTCACTATTTGTTTTCCTAGGCACATGAACAACATTTCTTCTAGGCATGTGATTAATAGCATTTCTCCTAGCTAAATTTCTATCATGCATAATAGAAGAACTTGAAGCAAACATTGCAGTTGAATCATAAGCATGTGAAACAATATCATTGCAACTTCTATCATGGTGAACATTTCTAGAATATCTCCTATCATGGTATAAGAAAGCATGGTTCTTTTGCACACTGTTTGCCATAGGGGCCTTCCCTTTCTCCTTGATGGAGATGGGAGCCTTATGGCTTGTCAAGTTCTTGGCTTCCCTCTTGAAGCCAAGCCCATCCTTAATTGAGGGGTGTCTACCAACCGTGTAGACATCCCTAACAAATTTTAGTTTATCAAAATCACTCTTGCTAGTCTTAAGTTGGGCATTAAGACTAGCCACTTCATCATTTAATTTAGAAATGCAAGCTAGGTGTTCACTATAAGCATCAACATTAACATCTTTGCACCTATTACAAATCATAACATGTTCTACACAAGAGTTAGATTTATTTGCTACTTCTAGTTTAGCACTTAAATCAACATTAACACCTTTTAAAGTAGAAATGGTTTCATGACAAGTAGATTGTTCACAAGAAAGCATTTCATTCCTTTTAACTTCTAGAGCAAGAGAATTTTGTGCACTAACAAATTTATCATGCTCTTCATACAAAAGATCCTCTTGCTTTTCTAATAACCTATTCTTATCATTCAAGGCATCAATTAATTCATTAATTTTATCAACCTTGGTTCTATCTAGGCCCTTGAATAAACATGAATAATCTATTTCATCATCATCACTAGACTCATCCTCACTTGAAGAAGTATAAGTAGTATTCCGAGTACATACCTTCTTCTCCTTCGCCATGAGGCATGTGTGGCGCTCGTTGGGGAAGAGGGATGACTTGTTGAAGGCGGTGACGGCGAGTCCTTCGTTGTCGGAGTCGGACGAGGAGCAATCCGAGTCCCACTCCTTTCCAAGATGTGCCTCACCCTTTGCCTTCTTGTAGTTCTTCTTCTTTTCCCACTTTCCACTCTTCTTTTCCTGGTCACTATCATTATCAGGACAATTAGCGATAAAATGACCAATCTTACCACATTTGAAGCAGGAGCGCTTCCCCTTCGTCTTGTTCTTGTTGGGGTGCTCCTTGCGACCCTTTAGCGCCGTCTTGAATCTCTTGATGATGAGGGCCATCTCTTCATCATTAAGTCCGATCGCCTCAACTTGCGCCACCTTGCTAGGTAGCGCCTCCTTGCTCCTTGTTGCCTTGAGAGAAATAGTTTGAGGCTCTTGGATTGGTCCATTTAGTGCATCGTCGACGTATCTTGCCTCCTTGATCATCATCCGCCCGCTTACAAATTTCCCAAGAATTTCTTCGGGCGACATCTTGTTGTACCTAGGATTCTCACGGATATTGTTCACAAGATGTGGATCAAGAACAGTAAAGGACCTTAGCATTAGGCGAACAACGTCGTGGTCCGTCCATCGCGTGCTTCCATAGCTCCTTATCTTGTTGATGAGGGTCTTGAGCCTGTTGTACGTCTGTGTTGGCTCCTCCCCTCTTATCATCGCGAATCTCCCGAGTTCGCCTTCCACCAATTCCATTTTGGTGAGCATGATCTTGAGGGTGTCCCAGATTTGCTTGGCATTGTCCAAGCCGCTCACCTTATGGTACTCGTCCCTACACAATGAGGCTAACAACACAGTAGTAGCTTGTGCATTTTTATGAATCTGTTCATTGATAAACACAGGACTATCCGAGCTATCAAATTTCATTCCATTCTCTACTATTTCCCATATACTAGGATGGAGAGAGAACAAGTGACTACGCATTTTGTGACTCCAAAATCCGTAGTCCTCCCCATCAAAGTGTGGAGGTTTGCCAAGAGGAATGGAAAGCAAATGTGCATTTGAGCTATGCGGAATACGAGAATAATCGAAAGAGAAGTTTGAGTTAACCGTCTTCTTTTTCTCGTAGTCATTGTCGTCGTCCTTTTGGGAAGAAGAGGATTCATCGCTGTCGTCGTAGTAGACGATCTCCTTGATGCGCCTTGTTTTCTTCTTCCTCCCATCTCTTCTTTTGTGGCTTGAGCCCGAGTCAGTGGGCTTGTCCTCCTTTGGATCATTGACAAAGGACTCCTTCTCCTTATCGTTGACCACCATCCCCTTGCCCTTAGGATCCATCTCTTCGGGCGATTAGTCCCTTTCTTGAAGAGGACGGCTCCGATACCAATTGAGAGCACCTAGAGGGGGGGTGAATAGGTGATCCTGTAAAACTTGAAACTTAATGCCACAAAACTTGATTAGGAGTTAGCACAAGAATGCCAAGTGGCTAGAGAGGAGTCTTAGCAAAACACAATAACCACACAGAGATCAATCACAGAGATGGCACAGTGGTTTATCCCGTGGTTCAGCCAAGTTCAACACTTGCCTAGTTCACGTTGTGGCGTCCCAACGGACGAGGGTTGCAATCAACCCCTCTCAAGCGGTCCAAAGACCTACTTGAATACCACGGTGTTTTGCTTTGCTTTACTATACCCCGTTTGCGAGGAATCTCCACAACTTAGAGCCTCTCGCCCTTACACTTTGATGTTCACAAAGAAGCACGGAATAAGGGAGGGATGAGCAACACACACAAGACACAAAATCACAGACCAACACGCACACAAGTCGCAACAAGAGCTCACAACACAACTCAGCGAGTTCACAACTCAAATGGAGCTCTAATTGCTATCACAAAGAATCAAATGCGCGGAATTGAAGTCTTGGTGCTTATGAATGCTTAGAGAATTCTTGGTTTCCTCCTCCATGCGCCTAGGGGTCCCTTTTATAGCCCCAAGGCAGCTAGGAGCCGTTGAGTGCATTACAGGAAGGAAATTCTTGCCTTCTGTCGCCTGGCGCACCAGACAGTCCGGTGCACCACCGGACACTGTCTGGTGCGGATCTCCTTCCTTATTTGGCGAAGCCGACCGTTGGCACTTGAGAGCCGTTGGCGCACCGGACAGTCCGGTGCCCCCTTCCGACCGTTGGCTCGACCACGTGTCTCGCGCGGATCGCGCGGCCGACCGTTGGCCTGGCTGACTGTTGGCTCACCGGACAGTCCGGTGCACACCGGACAGTCTGATGAATTATAGCCGTACGCCGTTAATCACCTCCCGAGAGCAACTAGTTCGCCTGAGCCAGCCTGGCGCACCGGACACTGTCCGGTGCACCACCGGACAGTCCGGTGCACCCAGACAGAGCTGACTTTGGTTGAATAAAGCCATCTTTAATCTCAACTTGATTTTTCCTGTTTCCAGCACTTAGACACAATACATTAGTCTCTAAAACAATGTACTAAGTCTGAGAAACATACCTTTATACTTGATTTGTACTTTGTCCGCCATTAACACTTAGGCACTTGTGTTGGACACTAAATCACCAAAATACTTAGAAATGGCCCAAGGACACATTTCCCTTTCAGCACCGCGTGACGTTTTTGAGGAAAGGAAGGCTTCGCTCGGCGGATCATGAGATGAATCTGTTTAGTGCAGCCAATCTGCATGTCAGCCGTTGTATGTCTTTTGTTGATTGTGGCGGTGCCATGTCCATGATAGCCTGGATTTTGCTGGGGTTGGCTTCGATTCTGAGAGCACCTAGAGGGGGGGGGTGAATAGGTGATCCTGTAAAACTTAAAACTTAATGCCACAAAACTTGATTAGGAGTTAGCACAAGAATGCCAAGTGGCTAGAGAAGAGTCTTTGCAAGACACAATAACCACAAGAAGATCAATCACAGATAGACACAGTGGTTTATCCTGTGGTTCAACCAAGTTCAACACTTGCCTAGTCCACGTTGTGGCGTCCCAACGGACGAGGGTTGCAATCAACCCCTCTCAAGCGGTCCAAAGACCCACTTGAATACCACGGTGTTTTGCTTTGCTTTACTATATCCCGTTTGCGAGGAATCTCCACAACTTGGAGCCTCTCGCCCTTACACTTTGATGTTCACAAAGAAGCACGGAGTAAGGGAGGGATGAGCAACGCACACAAGACACGAAATCACAGTACCAACTGAAAGGGAAATGTGCCCTTGGGCCATTTCTAAGTATTTTGGTGATTTAGTGTCCACCACAAGTGCCTAAGTGTTGATCTATGCAAAGTGGTGGACAAAGTGAAAATCAAGTCAAAAGGTATGTTTCTCAGACTTAGTACATTGTTTTAGAGACTAATGTATTGTGTCTAAGTGCTGGAAACAGGAGAAATCGAATTGGAGAAGAAATGGCCTTGTTCAGCCAAAGCCAGCTCTGTCTGGGTGCACCGGACTGTCCGGTGGTGCACCAGACAGTGTCCGGTGCACCAGGCTGGCTCAGGCAAACTTGCTACTCTCGGGAAGAAATTAACGGCGTACGACTATAATTCACCGGACTGTCCGGTGTGCACCGGACAGTGTCCGGTGAGCCAACGGTCGCCGGGCCAACGGTCGACCGCTTAATCCGGGCGCGACGCGTGGCCGAGCCAACGGCTAGAAGGGGGCACCGGACTGTCCGGTGTGCACCGGACAGTGTCCGGTGCGCCAACGGCTCCAAGGCACCAATGGTCGGCTTCGCCAAATAAGAAAAGAGATCCGCACCGGACAGTGTCCGGTGGTGCACCGGACTGTCCGGTGCGCCAGGCGACAGAAGGCAAGAATTGCCTTCCTGGAATGCACCCAACGGCTCCTAGCTGCCTTGGGGCTATAAAAAGGACCCCTAGGCGCATGGAGGAGTACACCAAGCATTCTCTAAGCATTCCTAAGCACTAAGACATCGATTCCGCGCTTTTGATTCCTTGCAATAACAATTAGAGCTCTAGTTGAGTTGTGAACTCATTGAGTTGTGTTGTGAGCTCTTGTTGCGACTTGTGTGCGTGGTGTTGCTGTGATTTCTTGTCTTGAGCGTGTTGCTCATCCCTCCCTTACTCCGTGCTTCTTTGTGAACTTCAAGTGTAAGGGCGAGAGTCTCCAAAGTGTGGAGATTCCTCGCAAACGGGATATAGTAAAGCAAGCAAAATACCGTGGTATTCAAGTGGGTCTTTGGACCTCTTGAGAGGGGTTGATTGCAACCCTCGTCCGTTGGGACGCCACAACGTGGAGTAGGCAAGCGTTGGTCTTGGCCGAACCATGAGATAAACCATTGTGCCATCTCTGTGATTGATCTCTTGTGGTTATTGTGTTTTGTTGAGACTCCTCCCTAAGCCACTTGGCATTATTGTGCTAACGCCTAATTAAGTTTTTGTGGATTAAGTTTCAAGTTTCACAGGATCACCTATTCACCCCCCCTCTAGGTGCTCTCAATTGGTATCAGAGCCGTTCTCTTCACAAAGGGACTAATCGCCCGAAGAGATGGATCCTAAGGGGAAGGGAATTGTGATCAACGATAAGGAGAAGGAGTCCTTCGTCAACGAGTCAAAGGATGACAAGCCTACCGACTCGGGCTCGGGCCACAAACGCAAAGATGGGAAGAAGAAGAAGACAAGACGCATCAAGGAGATCGTCTACTACGACGACAGCGATGAGTCCACCTCTTCCCAAAAGGACAACGACGACAACGACTACGACAAAAGAAAGACGGTTAATTCGAACTTTTCTTTCGATTACTCTCATATTCCGCATAGCTCAAATGCACATTTGCTTTCCATCCCTCTTGGCAAACCTCCACACTTTGATGGGGAGGACTACGGATTTTGGAGTCACAAAATGCGTAGTCACATGTTCTCTCTCCATCCAAGTATATAGGAGATTGTTGAGAATGGAATGAAATTTGATAGCTCGGATAGTCCTATATTTATTAATGAACAGATTCATAAAAATGCACAAGCTACTACTGTGTTGTTAGCCTCTTTGTGCAGGGACGAGTACCATAAGGTGAGCGGCTTGGACAATGCCAAGCAGATCTGGGACACCCTTAAGATCTCTCATGAGGGGAACGACGTCACCTTACTCACCAAGATGGAGTTGGTAGAGGGCGAGCTCGGGAGATTTGCAATGATAAGGGGCGAGGAGCCAACCCAAACATACAACCGGCTCAAGACCCTCATCAACAAAATAAGGAGCTACGGAAGCACGCGATGGACGGACCACGACGTCGTTCGCCTAATGCTAAGGTCCTTTACTGTACTTGATCCACATCTGGTGAACAATATTCGTGAAAATCCTAGGTACACCAAGATGTCGCCCGAAGAAGTTCTTGGGAAGTTTGTGAGCGGGCGAATGATGATCAAGGAGGCGAGATACGTGGACGACGCATTGAATGGTCCAATCAATGAGCCTCAACCCTTTGCTCTTAAATCAACAAGAAGCAAGGAGGCGCTACCTAGCAAGGTGGCACAAGTTGAGGCGGCAGGGCTAAATGATGAAGAGATGGCTCTCATCATCAAGCGCTTCAAGACGGCGCTAAAGGGTCACAAGGGACAGCCAAGTAAGACCAAGACAAAGGGGAAGCAATCATGCTTCAAGTGTGGTAAGATTGGTCATTTTATCGCTAACTGCCCCGATAATGTTAGTGACCAGGAATAGGGGAACAAGAGGGAGAAGAAGAAGGCATACAAAAAGGCTAAGGGTGATGCACACCTTGGCAAGGAGTGGGACTCGGATTGTTCGTCATCCGACTCCGACAATGAAGGACTCGCCGCCACCGCCTTCAACAAGTCATCCCTCTTCCCCAACGAGCGCCACACATGCCTCATGGCGAAGGAGAAGAAGGTATGTACTCGAAACAATGCCACTTATGATTCTTCTAGTGATGATGAGTCCAGTGATGAAGAAATAGATTACTCTAGTTTGTTCAAGGGATTGGATAGAACTAAAATAGATAAGATTAATGAATTGATTGATGCCTTGAATGAAAAGGATAGACTTTTACAGAAACAGGAGGACCTTTTATATGAAGAGCATGACAAATTTGTAGAGGCACAAAAATCTCATGCTTTAGAAGTTAAAAGAAATGAAATGCTTTCTTGTGAACCATCTTCTTGCCATGAGACAATTTCTAGCTTAAGGAGCATAAATGATGATTTGAATGCTAAGCTAGAAATAGCTAGTAAATCTAACTCTTGTATAGAACATGTTATGATTTGCAATAGGTGTAAAGATTTTGACATTGATGCCTGTAGTGAACACCTAGTTTCAATTTCCAAATTAAATGATGAAGTGGCTAGTCTTAATGCCCAACTTAAGACTAGCAAGAGTGAATTTGAAAAACTGAAATTTGCAAGGGATGCCTACACGATTGGTAGACACCCCTCAATTAAGGATGGACTTGGCTTCAAGAGGGAAGCCAAGGACTTAACAAGGCATAAGGCTCCCATCTCCGCCAAGGAGAAAGGGAAGGCCCCTATGGCTAGTAGTGCTAAAAGGAACCATGCTTTTATGTACAATGATAGAAGACAGTCTTATAGGAGTTGAAATGCCTATGATGCTTTTGACTCTCATGCCATGTTTGCTTCTAGTTCTTCCTATATGCATGGTAGAGATATGTCTAGGAGATATGTTGTTCATATGCCTAGAAGAAATGTTGTTAATGTTCCTAGGAAAATTAATGAACCTTCTACAATATATCATGCTTTAAATGCTTCCTTCGCTATTTGTAGAAAGGATAGGAAGGTGATTGCTAGGAAATTAGGGGCAAGATGCAAGGGAGATAAAACTTGCATTTGGGTCCCTAAAACCATTGTGACTAACCTTGTAGGACCCAACAAGAGTTGGGTACCTAAAACCCAAGCCTAAATTTGCCTTGCAGGTTTATGCATCCGGGGGTTCAAGCTGGATTATCGACAGCGGATGCACAAACCACATGACGGGGGAGAAGAAGATGTTCACCTCCTACGTCAAGAACAAGGATTCCCAAGATTCAATCATATTCGGTGATGGGAACCAAGGCAAAGTGAAAGGGTTAGGGAAAATTGCTATTTCATCCGAGCACTCGATTTCTAATGTGTTTTTAGTTGAGTCTCTTGGATATAATTTGTTATCGGTTAGTCAATTGTGCAATATGGGATATAATTGTTTATTTACAAATATAGATGTGTCTGTCTTTAGAAGGTGTGATGGTTCACTAGCTTTTAAGGGTGTACTAGACGACAAACTTTATTTAGTTGATTTTGCAAAAGAGGAGGCCGGTCTAAATGCATGCTTAATTGCTAAGACTTGCATGGGCTGGCTGTGGCATCGCCGTTTAGCACATGTGGGGATGAAGAACCTTCACAAGCTTCTAAAGGGAGAACACGTGATAGGTTTGACTAACGTGCATTTCGAAAAAGATAGACCTTGTGCATGTTGTCAAGCAGGTAAACAAGTGGGAGGAGTGCATCACAGCAAGAATGTGATGACCACATCAAGACCCCTGGAGCTGCTACATATGGACCTCTTCGGACCCGTCGCCTATCTAAGCATAGGAGGAAGTAAGTATGGTCTAGTTATTGTTGATGACTTTTCCTGCTTCACTTGGGTGTTCTTTTTGCAGGATAAGTCTGAAACTCAAAAGACCCTCAAACGCTTCCTAAGGAGAGCTCAAAATGAGTTTGAGCTCAAGGTGAAGAAGATAAGAAGTGACAACGGGTCCGAGTTCAAGAACCTTCAAGTGGAGGAGTACCTTGAGGAGGAAGGGATCAAGCACGAGTTCTCCGCTCCCTACACACCATAGCAAAATGGTGTGGTAGAGAGGAAGAACAGGACGCTTATAGACATGGCGAGGACGATGCTCGGAGAGTTCAAGACCTCCGAGCGCTTTTGGTCGGAAGCCGTGAACACGGCTTGCCACGCCATCAACAGGGTCTACCTTCATCGCCTCCTCAAGAAGACGTCATATGAGCTACTAACCGGTAACAAACCCAATGTTTCATATTTTCGAGTTTTTGGGAGTAAATGCTACATTCTAGTGAAGAAGGGTAGGAATTCTAAATTTGCTCCCAAAGCTGTAGAAGGGTTTTTGTTATGTTATGATTCAAATGCAAAGGCGTATAGGGTCTTCAACAAATCATCGGGTTTGGTTGAAGTCTCTAGCGACGTTGTATTTGATGAGACTAATGGCTCTCCAAGAGAGCAAGTTGTTGATCTTGATGATGTAGATGAAGAAGATGTTCCGACGGCCGCAATACAAACCATGGCGATTGGAGATGTGCGGCCACAGGAACAAAATGAACAAGATCAACCTTCTTCCTCAACAATGGTGCATCCCCCAACTCAAGAAGATGAACATGTTCATCAAGAGGAGGCGTGTGATCAAGGGGGAGCACAAGATGAACATGTAATGGAGGAAGAAGCACAACCGGCACCTCCAACTCAAGTCCGAGAAATGATTCAAAGAGATCATCCCGTCGACCAGATTTTGGGTGACATTAGCAAGGGAGTAACTACTCGGTCTCGATTAGTTAATTTTTGTGAGCATTACTCCTTTGTCTCTTCATTTGAGCCTTTTAGGGTAGAAGAGGCCTTGCTAGATCCGGACTGGGTGTTGGCCATGCAAGAGGAGCTCAACAACTTCAAAAGAAATGAAGATTGGACACTGGTGCCTTGTCCCAAGCAAAATGTTGTGGGAAACAAGTGGGTGTTCCGCAACAAACAAGACGAGCACGGAGTGGTGACAAGGAACAAGGCACGACTTATGGCAAAAGGTTATGCCCAAGTCGCAGGTTTGGACTTTGAGGAGACTTTTGCTCCTGTGGCTAGGCTAGAGTCCATTCGTATTTTGCTAGCATATGCCGCTCACCATTCTTTCAGGCTGTTCCAAATGGATATGAAGAGCGCTTTCCTCAACGGGCCAATCAAGGAGGAGGTGTACGTGGAGCAACCCCCTGGCTTCGAGGATGAACGGTACCCCGACCACGTGTGTAAGCTCTCTAAGGCGCTCTATGGACTTAAGCAAGCCCCAAGAGCATGGTATGAATGCCTTAGAGACTTTTTAATTGCTAATGCTTTCAAGGTTGGGAAAGTCGATCCAACTCTTTTCACTAAGACCTGCGATGGTGATCTGTTTGTGTGCCAAATTTATGTCGATGACATAATATTTGGCTCCACAACCAAAAGTCTTGTGAAGAGTTTAGCAGGGTGATGACGCAGAAATTCGAAATGTCGATGATGGGCGAGTTGAACTACTTCCTTGGGTTCCAAGTGAAGCAACTCAAGGACGGGACCTTCATCTCCCAAACAAAGTACATGCAAGACTTGATCAAGCGGTTTGGGATGAAGGACGCCAAGCCCGCAAAGACTCCAATGGGAACCGACGGACACACTGACCACAACAAAGGAGGTAAGTCCGTTGATCAAAAGGCATACCGGTCTATGATAGGGTCTCTACTTTATTTATGTGCTAGTAGACCAGATATTATGCTTAGCGTATGCATGTGTGCTAGATTTCAATCTGATCCAAGGGAATGTCACTTAGTGGCGGTGAAGCGAATTCTTAGATATTTAGTCGCTATGCCTTGCTTTGGGATCTGGTATCCAAAGGGGTCTACCTTTGATTTGATTGGATATTCAGACTCCGACTATGCTGGATGTAAGGTCGATAGGAAGAGTACATCGGGGACGTGCCAATTCTTAGGAAGGTCCCTGGTGTCATGGAGTTCTAAGAAACAAACCTCTGTTGCCCTATCCACCGCTGAGGCCGAGTACGTTGTCGCAGGACAGTATTGCGCGCAACTACTTTGGATGAGGCAAACCCTCTGGGACTTTGGCTACAATCTGAGCAAAGTCCCACTCCTATGTGATAATGAGAGTGCTATCCGCATGGCGGATAATCCTGTTGAACACAGCCGCACAAAGCACATAGACATCCGGCATCACTTTTTGAGAGACCACCAGCAAAAGGGAGATATCGAAGTGTTTCATGTTAGCTCCGAGAACCAGCTAGCCGATATCTTTACCAAGCCATTAGATGAGCAGACCTTTTGCAAGTTGCGTAGTGAGCTAAATGTCTTAGATTCGCGGAACTTGGATTGATTGATAGCATACATGTGTTTATGCCTTTGATCATGTTCCTTAATGCATTTTGTTGTTTATTTATGGTGCTCAAGTTGTACAAACACTCCCCGGACCTCACAACTCACAACTCCTTTGCAAGTGATGCACTTATTTAGGGGGAGATGTGTTACAACTTGACTCTTTGGGACTAACCATGTGCTTGAGTTTGCTTGATTTAGTCTCAAAGGTGAATTGAAAGGGAAACGGTGGACTTGGACCATGCAAGACTTCCACTGCACTCCGATGAAAGAGTAACTTATTCCAAGTTCATATCTATACTCTTATTGCCTGTTTACTCTTAGTTGAAGATTTTGGTGAGGCAATGGGGTTAAAGGGCCAAAATTGATCCCGTTTTGGTGCTTGATGCCAAAGGGGGAGAAAATAAGGCCAAAGCAATAAATGGATCAGCTACCACTTGTGAATTTTGAAGATAGTAGAGTTAGAGTTTTTGTTTGTCAAAATACTCTTGTTTGCCTCTTATTGTCAAAAGTTGGTCTCTTGTGGGGAGAAGGCTTAATTATGGGAAAAAGGGGGAGTTTTTGAATCCTTGATCAATTTCTCGTGAAATATCTCTCTTTATGTTTCAACATGTGTGTTTGACTTAGAGATAGGAAATTGAGTTTGATTTGCAAAAACAAACCAAGTGGTGGCAAAGAATGATCCATATATGTCAAATTTGAATCAAAGCAATTTTGAGTTCTTATTTGAAGTGATTTTGCACTTGTTCTATTTGCTTTATGTTGTGTTGGCATAAATCACCAAAAAGGGGGAGATTGTAAGGGAAATGTGCCCTTGGGCCATTTCTAAGTATTTTGGTGATTTAGTGTCCAACACAAGTGCCTAAGTGTTGATCTATGCAAAGTGGTGGACAAAGTGAAAATCAAGTCAAAAGGTATGTTTCTCAGACTTAGTACATTGTTTTAGAGACTAATGTATTGTGTCTAAGTGCTGGAAACAGGAGAAATCGAATTGGAGAAGAAATGGCCTTGTTCAGCCAAAGCCAACTCTGTCTGGGTGCACCGGACTGTCCGGTGCGCCAGGCTGGCTCAGGCAAACTTGCTGCTCTCGGGAAGAAATTAACGGCGTACGGCTATAATTCACCGGACTGTCCGGTGTGCACCGGACAGTGTCCGGTGAGCCAACGGTCACCGGGCCAACGGTCGGCCGCTTAATCCGGGCGCGACGCGTGGCCGAGCCAATGGCTAGAAGGGGGCACCGGACTGTCCGGTGCGCCAACGGCTCCAAGGCGCCAACGGTCGTCTTCGCCAAATAAGGAAAGAGATCCGCACCGAACAGTGTCCAGTGGTGCACCGGACTGTCCGGTGCGCCAGGCGACAGAAGGCAACAATTGCCTTCCTGGAATGCACCCAACGGCTCCTAGCTGCCTTGGGGCTATAAAAGGACCCCTAGGCGCATGGAGGAGTACACCAAGCATTCTCGAAGCATTCCTAAGCACTAAGACATCGATTCCGCGCTTTTGATTCCTTGCAATAGCAATTAGAGCTCTAGTTGAGTTGTGAACTCATTGAGTTGTGTTGTGAGCTCTTGTTGCGACTTGTGTGCGTGGTGTTGCTGTGATTTCTTGTCTTGAGTGTGTTGCTCATCCCTCCCTTACTCCGTGCTTCTTTGTGAACTTCAAGTGTAAGGGCGAGAGGCTCCAAAGTGTGGAGATTCCTCGCAAACGGGATATAGTAAAGCAAGCAAAACACCGTGGTATTCAAGTGGGTCTTTGGACCGCTTGAGAGGGGTTGATTGCAACCCTCGTCCGTTGGGACGCCACAACGTGGAGTAGGCAAGCGTTGGTCTTGGCCGAACCACGGGATAAACCACTGTGCCATCTCTGTGATTGATCTCTTGTGGTTATTGTGTTTTGTTGAGACTCCTCCCTAAGCCACTTGGCATTATTGTGCTAACGCCTAATCAAGTTTTTGTGGATTAAGTTTTAAGTTTCACAGGATCACCTATTCACCCCCCCTATAGGTGCTCTCACCAACGCACACAAGTCGCAACAAGAGCTCACAACACAACTCAGCGAGTTCACAACTCAAATGGAGCTCTAATTGCTATTGCAAAGAACCAAATGCGCGGAATCGAAGTCTTGGTGCTTAGGAATGCTTAGGAATGCTTGATGTTATCCTCCATGCGCCTAGGGGTCCCTTTTATATTCCCAAGGCAGCTAGGAGCCGTTGAGTGCAGTCCAGGAAGTCAATTCTTGCCTTCTGTCGCCTGGCGCACCGGACAGTCCGGTGCGGATTTCTTTCCTTCTTTGGCGAAGCCGACCGTTGGCGCTTTGGAGCCGTTGGCACACCGGACACTTTCCGGTGCACACCGGACAGTCCGGTGCCCCCTTCCGACCGTTGGCTCGGCCACGTGTCTCGCGCGGATCGCGCGGCCGACCGTTGGCCCGGCCGACCGTTGGCTCACCGGACAGTCCGGTGCACACCGGACAGTCCGGTGAATTATAGCCGTACGCCGTTAATCACTTCCCGAGAGCAGCAAGTTCGCCTGAGCCAGCCTGGCGCACCGGACACTGTTCGGTGCACCACCGGACAGTCCGGTGCACCCAGACAGAGCTGACTTTGGCTGAACAAAGCCATCTTTAATTTCACCTTGATTTTTCCTGTTTCCAGCACTTAGACACAATACATTAGTCTCTAAAACAATGTACTAAGTCTGAGAAACATACCTTTATACTTGATTTATACTTTGTCCACCATTTAACACTTAGCCACTTGTGTTGGACACTAAATCACCAAAATACTTAGAAATGGCCCAAGGGCACATTTCCCTTTCAATCTCCCCCTTTTTGGTGATTTATGCCAACACAACATAAAGCAAGTATACCAAGTGCAAAATCAATTCAAATAAGAACTCAAAATTGTTTTGACTCAAATTTGGCATATATGGATCATTCTTTACCACCACTTGGTTTGTTTTTGCAAATCAAACTCAATTTCCTATCTCTAAGTCAAACACACTTGTTGAAACACAAAGAGAGATATTTCACGAAAATTTGATCAAGGATTCAAAAACTCCCCCCTTTTTCCCATAATTAAGCCTTCTCCCCATAAGAGACCAACTTTTGACAATAAGAGGCAAACAAGAGTATTTTGACAAACAAAAACTCTAACTCTACTATTTTCAAAATTCACAAGTGGTAGCTGATCCATTTATTGCTTTGGCCTTATTTTCTCCCCCTTTGGCATCAAGCACCAAAACGGGATCAATTTTGGCCCTTTAACCCCATTGCCTCACCAAAATCTTCAACTAAGAGTAAAAAGGCAATAAGAGTACAAAGATGAACTTGGAGTGAGTTACTCTCTTATCGGAGTGCAGTGGAAGTCTTGCATGGTCCAAGTCCACCTTTTCCCTTTCAAACCTCCTTTGAGACTAAATTAAGCAAACTCAAGCACACAGTTAGTCTCAAAGGGTCAAGTTGTAGCACATCTCCCCCTAAATTTGTGCATCACTCGCAAATGGACTTGTAAGGTCCGGGGAGTGCTTGTACAACTTGAGCACCATAAATAAACAACAATATGCTTAAGGAACATGATCAAGGCATAAAAACATGTATGCTATAAATCAATCCAAGTTCCGCGAATCTAAGACATTTAGCTCACTACGCAGCTTGCAAAAGGTCTGCTCATCTAAAGGCTTGGTAAAGATATCGGCTAGCTGGTTCTCGGAGCTAAAATGAAACACTTCGATATCTCCCTTTTGCTGGTGGTCTCTCAAAAAGTGATGTCGGATGTCTATGTGCTTTGTGCGTAGGCCTGGGCACTTTTAAACCGAAACCGAATTACCGAACCGAAAATTTGAAAACCGACCCGAAGTTTCGGTTTTTCGGTGTTCGGTGTCGGGTTCGGTTTTAATTTCTGAGAACTTCGGTGCTCGGTGTCGGCCTCGGTTTTAATCTTACATCGAACCGAAACACCGCCCAAACCGATCGTTCCACTCCCACGGGCCACAGTCCCATGATTCTACTGTGACGCACTGACCGGCCCATAGGCCATAGCCCACTTCTCTCTTTCTCAGTTTATCTTCTCTGTCTCTGTGCGCTACGCGCCTGCGCCCAACTGCGAACCAACCCAGGCAACTAGGCAAGGCAACCCTAATCGGCTAATCCATTCGACATCGTCACTTCGTCAAATCGACGGCGGCGGCGACGCTCCCCACTCAGCCACAGCCCAGTTCCCCGCTCCCGGCGCTCCGAAGTCCGAGCCGCTCGGCCGCTCGCCCGCTCCCCAGTCCGGCAGTCCCCAAGCGCTTGGCGCTCCCCAGTCCCCAGACCCCAGTCCGGCAGTCCCCACTCGGCCACTCTATAGTTCCCCGCTCAAGTCGATACTGTGGCACGGCAAGTCGGCAAGAGGAGCGGTCGCCGGTCGAGCTGACTGCTGAGGAGGCGAGCCGCGAGTGTGTCTGTGCGACTGTGCGGTGGCCGGTGGGCGACATCAGCCATCGGCGCCAAGTTCTCTGAGCAGTACAACGGCGCCTATAACTGAGCAGTCCTCCAATGTATGTCATCTCTACTCTACTCATCTCAATTTTCTGTGTAGTGTTGTCAATTTTCTGAGCAAGTGAGCAGTCCTCCATCGGCGCCAAGTGTGGTCTTTAAGCTATTAATAGATTTCTGATTTTTTACTTTCAAACTTTATCTTATTGATGGGGGACACTAATGATGTTGCTGTTAATGAAGTGAACGCAAAAGAACCGAGAGGGCAAGATACAGACAAAAGCAAGGAAGAGCAGCCCAATGATGCACCAACAGAGGAGGATGGCAAGAAAAGGAAAGCTATTGCTCCAAGGTCAGATGTATGGGAACATTTCAGCAAAGTTAGAACTGAAGGAGGGGAAGACAGAGCCAAGTGTAGGTACTGTGGCAAGCTCTTTCGCTGTGACACAAGGACAAATGGTACATCTTCTCTGAAAGGTCATCTAAAGGTTTGCAAGAAGAATCCAAACAAACTAGTAATTGATAATCAAGGTACTTTACAGCTACAACCTTGTCCTGGCAATAGTAGTGTTGGTAATGTTTCAACATGGAAATTTGATCTGGATGACTTAAAGAATAGTTTTGCTGAAATGATAATTGAGGATGAACAACCTTTTGTCTTGTCTGAACGTCCTGGTCTTAGAAAGTTTCTAGCTAAAGCATGCCCACGTTTTGTTATGCCATCTAGGAGAACTGTCACTAGAAACTGTGTGAAAGTGTATGATGTGCAAAAAGAAAAGCTCAATAATTTCTTGAAGGAAAATTGTGCTTGAGCTAGCCTCACAACTGATACATGGACATCAAACACGAACCAAAACTATATGTGTGTGACACTGCATTTTATTGATAATGATTGGAAGCTCCATAAAAAATCATAGGATTCTTCTTGGTTAAAGGTCATAGAGGAGAAGATATTGGTAAATCCTTAGAGAATTGCTTGGCTCAATGGGGCATTGATAAAATTTGTACAATAATAGTGGACAATGCTAGTGCAAATAATAATGCAATTAAGTACATGAAGAGGGTATTGAATGAATCAAAGGGTAGCATTGCTGAAGGAGAGTATCTCCATATGAGATGTGTGGCACATATCATCAACCTGATAGTAATGGAAGGCTTGAAGGAAATTGATATATCAGTGAAACGTGTTCGTGAGGCTGTTAAGTTTATCAAGGGTGGGACGTCTAGGTTTGCAAGGTTCAAGAAATGTGCTGAATTAGCTAAGGTTCAATCCAAAGCATTTTTAAAACTTGATGTTTGCACTAGGTGGAACTCAACCTACCTTATGCTAAATGTTGCACAACAGTATGAAAAGGCATTTGAGAGGTATAGTGATGAATACCCATACTATAAGCTAGAATTAGAAGGTGAGGATGGTCCTGGAGTTCCTGATAAAGCTGATTGGCAAAAAGCTAGAAAGATGGCAGAATTTCTTGAGCACTTTTATGAACTAACCCTACGTGTTTCTGCCACAAGTCATCCCACATCTCACACCTATTTCCATGAGATTGCTGATGTTTTGGTTTTGTTACGAGAATGGTGCAAGTCTGAAGACAAATTGTGCAGTGCAATGGGCAAGAGAATGCTAGTCAAATATTACAAGTATTGGGGAGATAGAGAAAAAGAAAGAGGGGATCAAATGCTCAACTTGGTTATGTTTTTCTGCGTGGCAATTGATCCAAGGTATAAACTTTCTAATTACATTAAGATGGCTATTTTTGTTGTGTTTGGTGACGAATCAGGGGAAAAATTGTGGGCAAAAGTGAACTCTTCTTTTCGTGCTTTGTTTGATGAGTATAATGAAATGTATGGTAAAAGTGACAAGACACCACAACATTCTGATTCTCAAGATAAACCGGCATTGAACAAAAGGCTTATGAGGTCTATAATTGCTCAACAGATGAGCAATAATGGGTGTTGCAATAGTACTGTCAAGTCTGAGTTAGATAAATATCTTTTAGAGGACAATGAAGAGGACAAAAAAGGTTTTGATATTCTTAAGTATTGGAAGGACAATGCTACTAGGTTGCCAATAATGTCTCGCATGGCCCGTGATCTTTTAGCAATTCCTATCTCATCAGTTGCTTCTGAGTTAGCCTTTAGCGCAGGGGGGAGAACACTAGATGAGTTTAGGAGTTCACTCACCCCAGCAATGGTTGAGCGCCTTATCTGTACAAATGATTGGATTCGCGGATCTGATTTCATTAGTGTTGAAGAGAACCTAGAAGAACTGTCCAAGCTTGAGGAAGGTAAATTAGTCTGCGATATTTTTTTCATAATTGTTTCTACTATGTTATTGATTTCAGATTTGACTATTTTGTTTACTCCTTACTATTACTGCAGAGTTTTGTGGCCTCACTGTTTCTAAGGAGACAACAACCACCCCTACCAATTCTTGAGCATGAAAATTTGATGAATGGTGAAACTGAATTTGTTCCAATCGCCTGCAAGCAGCAAGCTGCAACTGAATTTGTTCCTGTCGCCTGTGCCGATTTCAAACAGTTGGTTGTAATGTTTCCTGTCGTCTACAACTGCAAGCAGCAAGCTGCAACTGAAACAGAGGTTGTAATGTTTCAGTTTAAAACAGAGCATGTGCCTGTCGGTTTCAAACAGAGCCTGTCGGTTGTAATGCTCCAGCCTCCAGAACTTCGGTTGTAATGTTTCTGTCGACTGAAAATAATTTGATTTGTTTCCAGCTGTATTCGGATGTTTAATTTAATATATTTGTAGCTCTGTTGAATATTTAATAGCTCTGTTGACTATTTGGTAGCTCTGTTGAATATTTAATAGCTCTGTTTCCAGCTGTATATTTGTTTAAACCGAACAGCCATACATGTAGCTCTGTTGACTACTTGACTGAGATGGATTTCAGATGTTCAGTTTAAACCGAACTCCGAACCGAAAAACCGAAAACCGAATAGCTCGGTTTGCTTTTGTGCGACACGTAGATCGGTCTACTCTGTCTGTAAACCGAACTTATACAACACCGAAAAAACCGAACCGAAAAAACCGATTACACCGAATGCCCAGGCCTATTTGTGCGGCTGTGTTCAACAGGATTATCCGCTATGCGGATAGCACTCTCATTATCACATAGGAGTGGGACTTTGCTCAAATTGTAGCCAAAGTCCGTGAGGGTTTGCCTCATCCAAAGTAGTTGCGCGCAACACTGTCCTGCGGCAACATACTCGGCCTCAGCGGTGGATAGGGCAACAGAAGTTTGTTTCTTAGAACTCCATGACACCAGGGACCTTCCTAAGAATTGGCACGTCCCTGATGTACTCTTCCTATCGACCTTACATCCAGCATAATCGGAGTCTGAGTATCCAATCAAGTCAAAGGTAGACCCCTTTGGATACCAGATCCCGAAGCAAGGCGTAGCGACTAAATATCTAAGAATTCGCTTCACCGCCACTAAGTGACATTCCCTTGGATCAGATTGAAATCTAGCACACATGCATACACTAAGCATAATAACAGGTCTACTAGCACATAAATAAAGTAAAGACCCTATCATAGACCGATATGCCTTTTGATCAACGGACTTACCTCCTTTGTTGAGGTCAGTGTGTCCGTCGGTTCCCATTGGAGTCTTTGCGGGCTTGGCGTCCTTCATCCCAAACCGCTTGATTAAGTCTTGCGTGTACTTTGTTTGGGAGATGAAGGTCCCATCCTTGAGTTGCCTCACTTGGAACCCAAGGAAATAGCTTAACTCGCCCATCATCGACATCTCAAACTTTTGAGTCATCACCCTACTAAACTCTTCACAAGACTTTTGGTTAGTAGAACCAAATATTATGTCATCGACATAAATTTGGCACACAAAAAGATCACCATCACAAGTCTTAGTAAAAAGGGTTGGATCGGCTTTCCCAACCTTGAAAGCATTAGCAATTAAAAAGTCTCTAAGGCATTCATACCATGCTCTTGGGGCTTGCTTAAGTCCATAGAGCGCCTTAGAGAGCTTACACACGTGGTCGGGGTACCGTTCATCCTCGAAGCCAGGGGGTTGCTCCATGTACACCTCCTCCTTGATTGGCCCGTTGAGGAACGCGCTCTTCACATCCATTTGGAACAACCTGAAAGAATGGTGAGCGGCATATGCTAGCAAAATACGAATGGACTCTAGCCTAGCCACAGGAGCAAAAGTCTCCTCAAAGTCCAAACCTGCGACTTGGGCATAACCTTTTGCCACAAGTCGTGCCTTGTTCCTTGTCACCACCCCGTGCTTGTCTTGTTTGTTGTGGAACACCCACTTGGTTCCCACAATATTTTGCTTGGGACGAGGCACCAGTGTCCAAACTTCATTTCTTTTGAAGTTGTTGAGCTCCTCTTGCATGGCCAACACCCAGTCCGGATCTAGCAAGGCCTCCTCTACCCTGAAAGGCTCAATAGAAGAGACAAAGGAGTAATGCTCACAAAAATTAACTAATCGAGACCGAGTAGTTACTCCCTTGCTAATGTCACCCAAAATCTGGTCGACGGGATGATCCCTTTGAATCATCGCTCGAACTTGGGTTGGAGGTGCCGGTTGTGCTTCTTCCTCCATTATTTGATCATCTTGTGCTCCCCCTTGATCACACGCCTCCTCTTGATGAACCTGTTCATCTTCTTGAGTTGGGGGATACACCATTGTTAAGGAAAAAGGTTGATCTTGCTCCTTTTGTTCCATTGGCCTCACATCTCCAATCGCCATGGTGCGTATTGCGGCTGTTGGAATGTCTTCTTCATCTATATCATCAAGATCAACAACTTTCTCTCTTGGAGAGCCATTAGTCTCATCAAATACAACGTCGCTGGAGACTTCAACAAAACTCGATGATTTGTTGAAGACCCTATACGCCTTTGTATTTGAGTCATAACCTAACAAAAACCCTTCTACAGCTTTGGGAGCAAATTTGGAATTCCTACCCTTCTTCACTAGAATGTAGCATTTACTCCCAAAAACTCGGAAGTACGAACCATTGGGTTTGTTACTGGTTAGTAGCTCATATGAAGTCTTCTTGAGGAGGCGATGAAGGTAGACCCGGTTGATGGCGTGGCAAGCCGTGTTCACGGCTTCCGACCAAAAGCGCTCGGGGGTCTTGAACTCTCTAAGCATCGTCCTCGCCATGTCTATAAGCGTCATGTTCTTCCTCTCTACCACACCATTTTGCTGTGGTGTGTAGGGAGCGGAGAACTCATGCTTGATTCCTTCCTCCTCAAGATACTCCTCCACTTGAAGGTTCTTGAATTCGGACCCATTGTCGCTCCTTATCTTTTTCACCTTGAGCTCAAACTCGTTTTGAGCTCTCCTTAGGAAGCGCTTGAGGGTCCCTTGGGTTTCAGATTTATCCTGCAAAAAGAATACCCAAGTGAAGCAGGAAAAATCATCAACTATAACAAGACCATACTTACTTCCTCCTATGCTTAGATAGGTGATGGGTCCGAAGAGGTCCATATATATGAAGTAACTCCAGGGGTCTTGATGTTGTCATCACATTTTTGGCATGATGAGAGCTTCCCACCTGTTTCCCTGCTTGACAAGCTACACAAGGTCTATCTTTTTCGAAAGTAACATTAGTTAGACCTATCACATGTTCTCCCTTTAGAAGCTTGTGAAGGTTCTTCATCCCCACATGTGCTAAGCGGCGATGCCACAGCCAGCCCATGCTAGTCTTAGCAATTAAGCATGCATCTAGACCGGCCTCCTCTTTTGCAAAATCAACTAAATAAAGTTTGCCGTCTAATACACCCTTAAAAGCTAATGAACCATCACTTCTTCTAAAGACAAACACATCTACATTTGTGAATAAACAGTTATATCCCATATTGCAAAGTTGACTAACAGACAACAAGTTATATCCATGCGACTCAACTAAAAACACATTAGAAATAGAGTGCTCGGAAGAAATAGCAATTTTTCCTAACCCTTTCACCTTGCCTTGGTTCCCATCACCGAATATGATTGAATCTTGGGGATCCTTGCTCTTGACGTAGGAAGAGAACATCCTCTTTTCCCCTGTCATGTGGTTTGTGCATCCGCTGTCGATAATCCAGCTTGAGCCCCCGGATGCATAAACCTGCAAGGCAATTTAGGCTTGGGTCTTAGGTACCCAACTCTTGTTGGGTCCTACAAGGTTAGTACAAATGGCCTTAGGGACCCAAATGCAAGTTTTATCTCCCTTGCATTTTGCCCCTAATTTTCTAGCAACTATCTTCCTATCCTTTCTACAAATGGCAAAGGAAGCATTTAAAGCATGATAAATTGTAGAAGGTTCACTATTTGTTTTCCTAGGTACATGAGTAATTCTTCTAGGCACATGATTTTTCTTAGCCACACTTCTATCATACATCATAGAAGAACTTGAAGCAAACATTGCAGTTGAATCATAAGCATGTGAAACAATATCATTGCAACTTCTATCATGGTGAACATTCCTAGAATATCTCCTATCATGGTATAAGAAAGCATGGTTCTTTTGCACACTATTTGCCATAGGGGCCTTCCCTTTCTCCTTGATGGAGATGGGAGCCTTATGGCTTGTCAAGTTCTTGGCTTCCCTCTTGAAGCCAAGCCCATCCTTAATTGAGGGGTGTCTACCAACCGTGTAGGCATCCCTAGCAAATTTTAGTTTATCAAAATCACTCTTGCTAGTCTTAAGTTGGGCATTAAGACTAGCCACTTCATCATTTAATTTAGAGATGCAAACTAGGTGTTCACTACAAGCATCAACATTAAAATCTTTGCACCTATTGCAAATCTTAACATGTTCTACACAAGAGTTAGATTTATTTGCTACTTCTAGTTTAGCATTTAAATCATCATTAACACCTTTTAAAGTAGAAATGGTTTCATGACAAGTAGATAGTTTACAAGAGAGCATTTCATTCCTTTTAATTTCTAGAGCAAGAGAATTTTGTGCGCTAACAAACTTATCGTGCTCTTCATATAAAAGATCCTCTTGTTTTTCTAGTAATCTATTCTTATCATTCAAAGCATCGATCAATTCATTAATCTTATCAATTTTAGATCTATCTAATCCCTTGAATAAGCATGAATAGTGTTGGGGACTTGTTCTCAAATGCTAGGAGTTAAGAACAAGGCAACATAGAAAATGTTAATTGCTAAAGTCCTTCGTCCTTCGAAGCATTATTTCCCTTAGGGTATAATGATTCTCGGACGAAGGTAATGAAGAGCGTACCTTCATAAATTTATTATACAGTGACGAAGGATAAAATGTAAAGAATATAAAAGGTAACATAAATAATTATATATTAAAAAGAAGATCAATTGATGACCGCAGCCTTCGGCACCCGTCCGAAGCGAAGGCTAAATCGAGTGCTGGACGCCTTGAATTTTGAATACCCTGACTATGAAAATCTGAACAAAGGTGCCGGAGGCCAGAAAAGGAAAAGAATAACCGAAACCTCAAACGAAGATGAAAAAGAGACACCAAAAAAGAAAATTCCAAAGAAAAGGAAAGCTTCTTCTCCGAAACGAAAAATATCCGACGAAGAGAAATCCCCCGCATCACCCTCTGCCACTGATGTGGAGGCAATTCTGAAGGTAATGACTGAATCCTTACCTGCGAAGCTAAGTCCACTAGGGCCTCGACTGACAAAGTTTTTTCAGAAGGACAAGGAGCCCGAAAAATCAGACATAGATATAAATATCTTTGAGTTACAGATGTACCTCCAACTGGAAGGAGATGACAATACAAGCGTGACGCAAAAAGCGAATGCCAAGTCAGCGTGAACAGTACGGGGGTACTGTTCTCTTATTTATAGGCACGGGACACAACCCATACAAAATTACATTCATGCCCTTTACACTTGATAATAATTCTATAGTAATCTGTCGAGGTTTAAATACCCTTTTCATCTATAAGTCGGTTTCACTTTTTGCTACCGCGCCGAAGCTTTCCTGCTCACACCTTCGGCTCTGTATCAACCTTCGTATTACTCTGGTCTACTGTGATGCTGACTTGAATCCGAAGATACCTGTTCACACATTATACTCCAGAAATACTGTTAAATCCTGTTTTTGAGGACCTTCGGATGCCGAAGGTCCCCAACAAATAGTCTATTTCATCATCATCACTAGACTCATCCTCGCTTGAAGAAGCGTAAGTAGCATTGTTTCGGGTACATACCTTCTTCTCCTTTGCCATAAGGCATGTGTGATGCTCGTTGGGGAAGAGGGATGACTTGTTGAAGGCGGTGGCGGCGAGTCCTTCGTTGTCGGAGTCGGACGAGGAGCAATCCGAATCCCACTCCTTTCCAAGATGTGCCTCGCCCTTCGCCTTTTTGTAATTCTTCTTCTTTTCCCACTTTCCACTCTTCTTTTCCTAGACACTATCATTATCGGGACAATTAGCGATAAAATGACCAATCTTACCACATTTGAAGCAGGAGCGCTTCCCCTTCGTCTTGTTCTTGTTGGGGTGCTCCTTGCGACCCTTTAGCGCCGTCTTGAATCGCTTGATGATGAGGGCCATCTCTTCATCATTAAGCCCAGCCGCCTCAACTTGCGCCACCTTGCTAGGTAGCGCCTCCTTGCTCCTTGTTGCGTTGAGAGCAATAGTTTGAGGTTCTTGGATTGGGCCATTCAATGCATCGTCGACGTATCTAGCCTCCTTGATCATCATCCGCCCGCTTACGAACTTTCCAAGGATCTCCTCGGGCGTCATCTTCGTGTACCTAGGATTCTCACGAATGTTGTTCACAAGATGTGGATCAAGGATGGTAAAGTACCTTAGCATTAGGCGGACAACGTCGTGGTCCGTCCATCGCGTGCTTCCGTAGCTCCTTATCTTGTTGACGAGGGTCTTGAGCCTGTTGTACGTCTGTGTTGGCTCCTCCCCTCTAATCATCGCGAATCTCCCGAGTTCGCCTTCCACCAACTCCATTTTGGTGAGCATGGTGACGTCGTTCCCCTCATGTGAGATCTTGAGGGTGTCCCAGATCTGCTTGGCATTGTCCAAGCCGCTCACCTTATGGTACTCGTCCCTGCACATTGAGGCTAACAACACAGTAGTAGCTTGTGCATTTTTATGAATATGTTCATTTATAAATAAAGGACTATCCGAGCTATCAAATTTCATTCCACTCTCTACTATCTCCCATATACTAGGATGGAGAGAGAACGGGTGACTACGCATTTTGTGACTCCAAAATCCGTAGTCCTCTCCACCAAAATGAGGAGGTTTACCAAGTGGAATGGAAAGCAAATGTGCATTTGAACTATGTGGAATACAAGAATAATCGAAAGAGAAGTTTGAGTTAACCGTCTTCTTTTTCTCGTAGTTGTTGTCGTCATCCTTTTGGGAAGAAGAGGACTCGTCGCTGTCGTCGTAGTAGACGATCTCCTTGATGCGCCTTGTCTTCTTCTTCTTCCCATCTTTTCATTTGTTGCCCGAGCCCGAGTCGGTAGGCTTGTTATCTTTAGGCTCGTTGACGAAGGACTCCTTCTCCTTATCATTGATCACAATCCCCTTGCCCTTAGGATCCATCTCTTCGGGCGATTAGTCCCTTCTTGAAGAGAACGACTCTGATACCAATTGAGAGCACCTAGAGGGGGGGTGAATAGGTGATCCTGTAAAACTTGAAACTTAATGCCACAAAACTTGATTAGGAGTTAGCACAAGAATGCCAAGTGGCTAGAGAAGAGTCTTTGCAAGACACGATAACCACAAGAAGATCAATCATAGATAGACACAGTGGTTTATTGAGAGCACCTAGAGGGGGGGTGAAAAGGTGATCCTGTAAGGCTTGAAACTTAAGCCACAAAACTTGGTTGAGTGTTAGCATAATAATCACCAAGTGGCTAGAGAGGAGTCTCAACAAAACACAATATCACAAGAAATCAATCACAGAGATGACACGGTGGTTTATCCCGTGGTTCGGCCAAGACCAACGCTTGCCTACTCCACGTTGTGGCGTCCCAACGGACGAGGGTTGCAATCAACCCCTCTCAAGCGGTCCAAAGACCAACTTGAATACCACGGTGTTTTGCTTTGCCTTTCAATATCCCGTTTGCGAGGAATCTCCACAACTTGGAGCCTCTCGCCCTTACAATTAAAGTTCACAAAGAAATACGGAGTAAGGGAGGAACAAGCAACGCACACAAGACTCAAAATCAGAGCAATGACATGCACACAAGTCGCAACAAGAGCTCGCAACACAACCCAATGAGTTCACAACTCAACTAGAGCTCTAGATGTTATCACGAAGAAACAAATGCGTGGAATCGAAGTCTCGGTGCTTAGGATTGCTTTGAGTATGCTTGCTTGATCTCCTCCATGCTCCTAGGGGTCCCTTTTATAGCCCCAAGGCAGCTAGGAGCCGTTGAGAGCAATCTGGGAAGGCAATTCTTGCCTTCTGTCGTCTAGCGCACCGGACAGTCCGGTGCACACCGGACACTGTCCGGTGCCCGATTTCTTTCCTTAACTGGCGCAGCCGACCATTGGCAGCCAGAGAGCCGTTGGCGCACCGGACATGTCCGGTGCACACCGGACAGTCCGGTGCCCCCTTCTAGCCGTTGGCTCGGCCACGTGTCCCGCGCAGATCGCGCGGCCGACCGTTGGCTCGGCCGACCGATGGCTCACCGGACAGTCCGGTGCACACCGGACAGTCCCGTGAATTATAGCCGTACGTCGCCGGTTAATTCCCGAGAGCGAGCAGTTCGCTCGAGCCAGCCTGGCGCACCGGACACTGTCCGGTGCACCACCGGACAGTCCGGTGCTCCCAGACTGAGCAGACTTGGCTGAACAAAGCCATCTCATTTCCAATTCGATTTTTCCTGTTTCCAGCACTTAGACACAACACATTAGTCCCTAAAATAATGTACTAAGTCTAGAAACATACCTTTTGACATGATTTGCACTTTGTCCACCATATTGCATAGATCAACACAAAAGCACTTGTGTTGGCACTCAATCACCAAAATACTTAGAAATGGCCCAAGGGCACATTTCCCTTTCAATCTCCCCCTTTTTGGTGATTTATGCCAACACAATATAAAGCAAGTGGAACAAATACAAAATCAATTCACATAAGAACTCAAATTGTTTTGATTCAAATTTGACATATATGGATCACCCTTTGCCACCACTTGGTTTGTTTTTGCAAATCAAACTCAAATTTCTATCTCTAAGTCAAACACACATGTTAAGACATAAAGAGAGTGATTCCAAGAGAAATTGATTCAAGATTTCAAAATCTCCCCTTTTTTATAATCAACACTTCTCCCCACAAGAAGCCAACTTTTGACAAGAGAGACAATAAAAGAGTTTTGACAAACCAAAAGCTCTATTCTACCATTTTCAAAATCTCTCAAGTGGTAGCTGATCCATTTATCGCTTTGGCCTTTATTTTCTCCCCCTTTGGCATCAAACACCAAAACGGGATTACTTTTGGCCCTTGAACCCCATTGCCTCACCAAAATCTTCAATAAGAATACAAAGGCAATAAGAGTACATGAGATGAACTTGGAATAAGTTACCCTCTCATCGGAGTGCAGTGGAAGTCTTTCATGGTCCAAGTCCACCTTTCCCCTTTCAATCCTTCTTTGAGACTAAATCAAGCAAACTCAAGCACATGGTTAGTCTCAAAGGGTCAAGTGGTAACACATCTCCCCCTAAACATGTGCATCACTTTGCAACGGACTTGTGAGGTCCAGGGAGTGTTTGTACAACTTGAGCACCATAACTAAGCAACAAAATGCATAAGGAACATGATCAAAGGCATAAACACATGTATGCTACAAATCAATCCAGGTTCCACGAATCTAAGACATTTAGCTCACTACGCAACCTGCAAAAGGTCTTCTCATCTAGAGGCTTGGTAAAGATATCGGCTAGCTGGTTCTCGGAGCTAACATGGAACACCTCGATATCCCCCTTTTGCTGGTGATCTCTCAAAAAGTGATGCCGGACGTCTATGTGCTTTGTGCGGCTGTGTTCAACAGGATTATCCGCCATGCGGATAGCACTCTCATTATCACATAGGAGTGGGACTTTGCTCAGATTGTAGCCAAAGTCCCTGAGGGTTTGCCTCATCCAAAGTAGTTGCGTGCAACACTGTCCTGCGGCAATGTACTCGGCCTCAGCGGTGGATAGGGCAACGGAGGTTTGTTTCTTAGAATTCCATGACACCAGGGACCTTCCTAAGAATTGGCACGTCCCCGATGTACTCTTCCTATCGACCTTACATCCAGCATAGTCGGAATCTGAATATCCAATCAAGTCAAAGGTAGATCCCTTTGGATACCAGAGCCCGAAGCAAGGCGTAGCAACTAAATATCTAAGGATTCGCTTCACTGCCACTAAGTGACACTCCTTAGGATCGGATTGAAATCTAGCACACATGCATAAGCTAAGCATAATATCCGGTCTACTAGCACATAAGTAAAGTAACGACCCTATCATTGACCGGTATGCCTTTTGATCAACGGACTTACCTCCTTTGTTGAGGTCGGTGTGTCCGTCGGTTCCCATCGGAGTCTTTGCGGGCTTGGCGTCCTTCATCCCAAACCGCTTTAGCAAGTCTTGCGTGTACTTCGTTTGAGAGATGAAGGTGCCGTCCTTGAGTTGCTTCACTTGGAACCCAAGGAAGTAGTTCAACTCGCCCATCATCGACATCTCGAATTTCTGCATCATCACCCTGCTAAACTCTTCACAAGACTTTTTATTAGTAGAACCAAATATTATGTCATCGACATAAATTTGGCACACAAACAAATCACCATCACATGTCTTAGTGAAAAGAGTTGGATCGGCTTTCCCAACCTTGAAAGCATTAGCAATTAAGAAATCTCTAAGGCATTCATACCATGCTCTTGGGGCTTGCTTAAGTCCATAGAGCGCCTTAGAGAGCTTACACACATGGTCGGGGTACCGTTCATCCTCGAAGCCAGGGGGTTGCTCTACGTACACCTCCTCCTTGATTGGCCCGTTGAGGAAAGCGCTCTTCACATCCATTTGGAACAACCTAAAAGAATGGTGAGCGGCATACGCTAGCAAAATACGAATGGACTCTAGCCTAGCCACAGGAGCAAACGTCTCCTCAAAGTCCAAACCTGCGACTTGGGCATAACCTTTTGCCACAAGTCGAGCCTTGTTCCTTGTCACCACTCCGTGCTCGTCTTGTTTGTTGCGGAACACCCACTTGGTTCCCACAACATTTTGCTTAGGACGAGGCACCAGCGTCCAAACTTCATTCCTCTTGAAGTTGTTGAGCTCCTCTTGCATGGCCAACACCCAGTCCGGATCTAGCAAGGCCTCTTCTACCCTGAAAGGCTCAATAGAAGAGACAAAGGAGTAATGCTCACAAAAATTAACTAATCGAGATCGAGTAGTTACTCCCTTGCTAATATCACCCAGAATTTGATCGACGGGATGATCCCTTTGAATCATTGCTCGAACTTGGGTTGGAGGTGCCGGTTGCGCTTCTTCCTCCATCACATGATCATCTTGTGCTCCCCCTTGATCACACGCCACTTGTTGATGAACCTGTTCATCGTCTTGAGTTGGGGGATGCACCATAGTTGAGGAAGAAGGTCGATCTTGCTCCTTTTGTTCCTGTGGTCGCACATCACCAATCGCCATGGTTCGTATAGCGGCCGTCGGAACATCTTCTTCATCTACATCATCACAATCAACAACTTGCTCTCTTGGAGAGCCATTAGTCTCATCAAATACAACGTCGCTAGAGACTTCAACCAAACCCGATGATTTGTTGAAGACTCTATACGCCTTTGTATTTGAGTCATAACCTAACAAAAACCCTTCTACAGCTTTGGGAGCAAACTTAGAATTTCTACCCTTCTTCACTAGAATGTAGCATTTGCTTCCAAATACACGAAAGTAAGATACATTGGGTTTGTTACCGGTTAGTAGCTCATATGAAGTCTTCTTGAGGAGGCGGTGAAGGTAGACCCTGTTGATGGCGTGGCAAGCCGTGTTCACGGCTTCCGACCAAAAGCACTCGGGGGTCTTGAACTCTCCAAGCATCGTCCTCGCCATATCGATGAGCGTCCTATTCTTCCTCTCTACCACACCATTTTTTTGTGGTGTGTAGGGAGCAGAGAACTCGTGCTTGATCCCTTCCTCCTCAAGGAACTCCTCCACTTGAAGGTTCTTGAACTCGGACCCATTGTCGCTCCTTATCTTTTTCACCTTGAGCTCAAACTCGTTTTGAGCTCTCCTTAGGAAGCGCTTGAGGGTCCCTTGGGTTTCAGACTTATCCTGCAAAAAGAATACCCATGTGAAGCGGGAAAAGTCATCAACAATAACTAGACCGTACTTACTTCCTCCTATGCTTAGATAGGCGACGGGTCCGAAGAGGTCCATATGTAGCAGCTCCAGAGGTCTTGAAGAGGTCATCACATTCTTGCTGTGATGCGCTCCTCCCACTTGTTTACCTGCTTGACAAGCTGCACAAGGTCTATCTTTTTCGAATTGCACGTTAGTCAAACCTATCACGTGTTCTCCCTTTAGAAGCTTGTGAAGGTTCTTCATCCCCACATGTGCTAAGCGGTGATGCCACAGCCAGCCCATGCTAGTCTTAGCAATTAAACATGCATCTAGACCGGCCTCTTCTTTTGCAAAATCAACTAAGTAAAGCTTGCTGTCTAATACACCTTTAAAAGCTAATGAACCATCACTTCTTCTAAAGACAGACACATCTATGTTTGTGAATAAACAGTTATACCCCATATTGCATAATTGACTAACAGATAGTAAAT
The DNA here is from genome assembly GCF_902167145.1 of Zea mays. NCBI lineage: Eukaryota > Viridiplantae > Streptophyta > Magnoliopsida > Poales > Poaceae > Zea > Zea mays. Next base: position 168,565,285 of record NC_050102.1, read on the forward strand.
TATATCCCAGAGACTCCACTAAAAACACATTAGAGATAGAGTGCTCATTTGAAATAGCAATTTTACCTAATCCTTTTACCTTGCCTTGATTCCCATCACCGAATATTATTGAATCTTGGGAATCCTTATTTTTGACGTAGGAGGTGAACATCTTCTTCTCCCCCGTCATATGGTTTGTGCATCCGCTGTCGATAATCCAGCTTGAACCCCCGGATGCATAAACCTGCAAGGTAAATTTAGGCTTGGGACTTAGGTACCCAACTCTTGTTGGGTCCTACAAGGTTAGTCACAATTGTCTTAGGGATCCAAATGCAAGTTTTATCACCCTTGCATTTTGCCCCTAATTTCCTAGCAACTATCTTCCTATCCTTTCTACAAATAGCAAAGGAAGCATTTAAAGCATGATATATTGTAGAAGGTTCATTAAGTTTCCTAGGAATATTGACAACATTTCTCCTAGGCATATGATGAACAACATTTCTTCTTGACACATTTCTACCATGCATATAGGAAGAACTAGAAGCACACATAGCATAAGAATCATAGGCATGTGAATCAAGAGCATTACTACTCCTATGAGACTGTCCTCTATCATTGTACATAAATGCATGGTTCCTTTTAGTACTACTCGCCATAGGGGCTTTCCCTTTCTCCTTGGTGGAGATGGGAGCCTTATGGCTTGTTAAGTTCTTGGCTTCCCTCTTGAAGCCAAGCCCATCCTTAATTGAGGGGTGTCTACCAACCGTGTAGGCATCCCTAGCAAATTTTAGTTTATCAAACTCACTTTTGCCAGCCTTAAGTTGGGCATTAAGACTAGCCATTTCACCATTTAACTTTGCAATAGAAACTATGTGTTTACTACAAGCATCAATATCAAAATCTTTACATCTATTGCAAATAACAACATTTTCTACACAAGTTTTTGATTTACTAGCTATTTCTAACTTAGCATTCAAGTCATCATTAATGCTCCTTAAGCTAGAAATTGTCTCATGGCAACAAGATAATTCACACGAAAGCATTTCATTTCTCTTAACTTCTAAGGCATGAGATTTTTGTGCTTCTACAAATTTGTCATGTTCTTCATACAACAAATCCTCCTGTTTTTCTAAAAGCCTATTCTTATCATTCAAGGCATCAATCAATTCATTAATTTTATCTACCTTGGTTCTATCTAGGCCCTTAAATAAACATGAATAATCTATTTCATCTTCATCACTAGATTCGTCCTCACTTGAAGAAGCATAAGTAGAGTTTCGAGTACATACCTTCTTCTCCCTTGCCATAAGGATGTGTGACGCTCGTTGGGGAAGAGGGATGACTTGTTGAAGTTGGTGGCGGCGAGTCCTTCATTGTCGGAGTCGGAAGAGGAGCAATCCGAATCCCACTCCTTGCCTAGATGCGCCTCGCCCTTTGCCTTCTTATAGTTCTTCTTCTTCTCCCTCTTGTTCCCTTGATCCTGATCACTATCATTGTCGGGACAGTTAGCAATAAAATGACCAAGCTTACCACATTTGAAGCATGAGCGCTTCCCCTTTGTCTTGGTCTTGCTTGGCTGCCCCTTGCGACCTTTTAGTGCCGTCTTGAATCTCTTGATGATGAGAGCCATCTCTTCATCATTAAGTCTGGCCGCCTCAATTTGTGCCACCTTGCTAGGTAGCGTCTCCTTGCTTCTTGTTGCCTTGAGAGCAAGAGGTTGAGGCTCATTGATTGGACCATTCAATGCGTCGTCCACATATCTTGCTTCCTTGATCATCATTCGCCCGCTCACGAACTTTCCAAGTATCTCCTCGGGCGTCATCTTGGTGTACCTAGGATTCTCACGAATATTGTTTACAAGATGAGGATCAAGGACAGTAAAAGACCTTAGCATTAGGCGGACGATGTCGTGGTCCGTCCATCGCGTGCTTCCATAGCTTCTTATCTTGTTGACAAGGGTCTTGAGCCGGTTGTACGTTTGGGTTGGCTCTTCTCCCCTTATCATAGCGAACCTCCCGAGTTCGCCCTCCACCAACTCCATCTTGGTGAGCATTGTGACGTCATTCCCCTCATGAGAGATCTTGAGGGTGTCCCAGATTTGCTTGGCGTTATCCAAGCCGCTCACTTTGTGGTATTCATCCCTGCACAATGAGGCTAGAAGAACAGTAGTAGCTTGTGCATTTTTATGAATTTGCTCATTAATAAACATGGGACTATCACTACTATCAAAATGCATTCCATTCTCAACTATCTCCCATATGCTTGGATGGAGAGAGAACAAATGACTACGCATTTTGTGACTCCAAAATCCGTAGTCCTCTCCATCAAAATGAGGAGGTTTACCAAGTGGAATGGATAATAAATGAGCATTTGTACTTTGCGGAATACGAGAGTAATCAAAAGAAAAGTTCGAGTTGACCGTTTTCTTTTTCTCGTAGTCGTCGTCGTCCTTTTGGGAAGAGGAAGATTCGTCGCTGTCGTAGTAGACGATCTCCTTGATGCGCCTTGTCTTCTTCTTCTTCCCGTCCTTGCGCTTGTGGCTCGAGCCCGAGTCGGTAGGCTTGTCATCCTTCGGCTCGTTGAAGATAGACTCCTTCTCGTTGTTGTTGAACACCATCCCCTTTCCCTTAGGATCCATCTCTTCGGGCGATTAGTCCCTTCTTGAAGAGAACGGCTCTGATACCAATTGAGAGCACCTAGAGGGGGGGGGGTGAATAGGTGATCCTGTAAGGCTTGAAACTTAAGCCACAAAACTTGGTTGAGTGTTAGCACAATAATCACCAAGTGGCTAGAGAGGAGTCTCAACAAAACACAATATCACAAGAAATCAATCACAGAGATGACACGGTGGTTTATCCCGTGGTTCGGCCAAGACCAACGCTTGCCTACTCCACGTTGTGGCGCCCAACGGACGAGGGTTCCAATCAACCCCTCTCAAGCGGTCCAAAGACCAACTTGAATACCACGGTGTTTTGCTTTGCCTTTCAATATCCCGTTTGCGAGGAATCTCCACAACTTGGAGCCTCTCGCCCTTACAATTAAAGTTCACAAAAGAAATACGGAGTAAGGGAGGAACAAGCAACGCACACAAGACTCAAAATCAGAGCAATGACACACACACAAGTCGCAACAAGAGCTCGCAACACAACCCAATGAGTTCACAACTCAACTAGAGCTCTAGATGTTATCACGAAGAAACAAATGCGTGGAATCGAAGTCTCGGTGCTTAGGATTGCTTTAAGTATGCTTGCTTGATCTCCTCCATGCTCCTAGGGGTCCCTTTTATAGCCCCAAGGCAGCTAGGAGCCGTTGAGAGCAATCTGAGAAGGCAATTCTTGCCTTCTGTCGTCTGGCGCACCGGACAGTCCGGTGCACACCGGACACTGTCCGGTGCCCGATTTCTTTCCTTAGCTGGCGCAGCCGACTGTTGGCAGCCAGAGAGCCGTTGGCGCACCGGACATGTCCGGTGCACACCGGAGAGTCCGGTGCCCCCTTCTAGCCGTTGGCTCGGCCACGTGTCCCGCGCAGATCGCGCGGCCGACCGTTGGCCCGGCCGACCGATGGCTCACCGGACAGTCCGGTGCACACCGGACAGTCCGGTGAATTATAGTCGTACGTCGCCGGTTAATTCCCGAGAGCGGCCAGTTCGCTCGAGCCAGCCTAGCGCACCGGACACTGTCCGGTGCACCACCGGACAGTCCGATGCTCCCAGACTGAGCAGACTTGGCTGAACAAAGCCATCTCATTTCCAATTCGATTTTTCCTGTTTCCAGCACTTAGACACAACACATTAGTCCCTAAAATAATGTACTAAGTCTAGAAACATACCTTTTGACATGATTTGCACTTTGTCCACCATATTGCATAGATCAACACAAAAGCACTTGTGTTGGCACTCAATCACCAAAATACTTAGAAATGGCCCAAGGGCACATTTCCCTTTCATTTATCCCGTGGTTCGGCCAAGTTCAACACTTGCCTAGTCCATGTTGTGGCGTCCCAACGGACGAGGGTTGCAATCAACCCCTCTCAAGCGGTCCAAAGACCCACTTGAATACCATGGTGTTTTGCTTTGCTTTACTATATCCCGTTTGCGAGGAATCTCCACAACTTGGAGCCTCTCGCCCTTACACTTTGATGTTCACAAAGAAGCACGGAGTAAGGGAGGGATCAGCAACGCACACAAGACACGAAATCACAGTACCAACGCACACAAGTCGCAACAAGAGCTGACAACACAACTCAGCGAGTTCACAACTCAAATGGAGTTCTAATTGATATTGCAAAGAATCAAATGCGCGGAATCAAAGTCTTGGTGCTTAGGAATGCTTAGAAAATACTTGATGTTATCCTCCATGCGCCTAGGGGTCCCTTTTATAGTCCCAAGGCAGCTAGGAGCCGTTGAGTGCATTCCAGGAAGGCAATTCTTGCCTTCTGACGCCTGGCGCACCGGACAGTCCGGTGCGCCAGCGGACACTGTCCGGTGCGCCACCGGACACTGTCCGGTGCGGATTTCTTTCCTTATTTTGCGAAGCCGACCGTTGGCGCTTTGGAGCCGTTGGCACACCGGACACTGTCCGGTGCACACCGAACAGTCCGGTGCCCCCTTCCGACCGTTGGCTCGACCACGTGTCTCACGCGGATCGCGCGGCCGACCGTTGGCTCACCGGACAGTCCGGTGCACACCAGATAGTCCGGTGAATTATAGCCATACGCCGTTAATCACTTCCCGAGAGCAGCAAGTTCGCCTGAGCCAGCCTGGCGCACCGGACACTGTCCGGTGCACCACCGGACAGTCCGGTGCACCCAGACAGAGCTGACTTTGGCTGAACAAAGCCATCTTTAATTTCACCTTGATTTTTCCTGTTTCCAGCACTTAGACACAATACATTAGTCTCTAAAACAATGTACTAAGTCTGAGAAACATACCTTTATACTTGATTTGTACTTTGTCCACCATTTAACACTTAGCCACTTGTGTTGGACACTAAATCACCAAAATACTTAGAAATGGCCCAAGGGCACATTTCCCTTTCAGATTCCTCTGTGCGATACAAGGTAGCCAAGTATCTTGCCTTGGCGGACACCAAAAATGCATTTTTCTGGATTCAGCCGAAGCCGTGCTTCGCGCATGTTTGCGAAGGTTTCTGCGAGGTCGGATAAGTGGTCTTCTTTGTTTTTGCTCGCAATGACTATGTCATCAACATACGTAAAAATGTTGCGGCCCATCTGGTCTTCAAGGATTTTTTTGGTGAGGCGGGAGAAAGTTGATTTGTTTTACCGAGGTTCGGTTCTTGGAAACCTACTCCCCGTTGAGGTGGTCACAAAGACCGGGTCTCTTTCAACCATTTCCCTCTCTCAAACGGTCACCTAGACCGAGTGAGCTTTCTCCTTAATCAACGGGTCACTTAGACCCGCAAGGACCACCACACACTTGGTGTCTCTTGCTTTGATTACAGGTCACTTGAGAATAAGAATGGGAGAAGAAGAAAGCACGATTGCAAAAGCCAAGCAAAAAGAGCGTCAAATAACACACAGATCACTCTCTCTCTCAAGTCACTAATCACTAATGATCACTTGTCTCAATTGTGGAACTTGGAGAGATTGGAAGCTTTGATTGTGACTTTGAATGGATTGCTAGCTCTTGTATTGAATGTGAAGGATTGGAGTGCTTGGGTGTAGTGAATGGAGGTGGTTGGGGTTATATTTATAGCCCCCAACCACTTCCTAGCTATTGCTCCCTTTCTGCCGACCGCGGACGGTCCGCGCCCCTGGTCCGGACGGTCTGCCCCTGCACATCAACGACTAAAATCGCAATGGTCAGCAGTAACGACTATAAAGCATTTAATGCGTCGTCAGATGTCAGATAAAGCCAATCGCGAATGGTCCGGTCGTGCACCCCGGACGGTCTGCGAGGACGCTAAAAATACATTTTACCGAACCCGTCACCTTCGGGTTTTTCTGGTTTTCACCGACCGGACGGTCCGCGCTTGGTCTCGGACGGTGCTTGCTTCTCCGTCGTACAGTCCGTAGTGTAGACTTGAGTTTTTGCAGTGTTCCTGTCCAAGGGTCACCTTGGTGCCACAGACGGTCCGCCGCAAGGGCCCGGACGGTCCGCGCGTAGGTGTTTTTCCAAAAAGCTTCGCCTATCCGGAATAATCTACGGTATTCCGGACAGTCGATTTAGAATAGTTGTAGATGAACTTATGCACCTGTGAAATGATCAACTAGGCAAACTGGTTAGTCCACATGGTTTGTGATGGTCGTCAAACACCAAAATCGATTATAGGAAATATTGAGAGTATTTCCCTTTCAGTTTTCGTTGCGATTTGATCTTTCGCTGGTGGAGCTCTTCGGACTGGGCATACTTTTCGAATAACTGATATTGCTCTTGCAAGTTTTTGGATGGGTCGTTTATGCAATGACTGTATGTAACATCCCAGTTTTTGGTTCCGAGGTTAGAAGCCTTAAACTCCTACCCCCTTATTCTTTCTCTTAAAACCTAATCTCATAAGCATTTCATTTCTCATATGCATAAAGCATGATTGCTAGTAGCACTTCACACATAGTATTTCATTTTGGCACCTAGAAAATATAAATGAATATTTGTATAAAGGAGAAAAGGGATTAAGGAAAAGAAAAGAAGAAGAAAAGAAAAAGGAAAAACCTCCCCCCTCTCGGCTGGGTCGATTCCGGCCCGTGCTCCCCTCTTTTTTTCTCTCTCGCGCCCGCGCCCGCGCCCCCCGCTCTCGGCCCATCTCCCTGCGCCCGCGCCGCGCTCTCCCCTCCCTCGCTGCCCGCTCGGCCCCACTCGTCAGTCGCGCCCCGCTCTCGCTCTCTCGCGCTCGCTCCTCTTCATCATCTATCTTCACATCAAGTCTCTCAAGGTCCACAATAATTGGATTAAATTCATTAATATATGACTGAATAGATATACCTTTCGCCATACGAATAGTATAAAGACGCTCTTTGAGACGGAGCTTATTAGCAAGACTCTTGGTCATATATAGCTCCTTCAATTTCTTCTACAATTCTGCTGCAGATTTTGCATTCATTATTTCACGCAGAACATCAGGAGATAAAACTGAGCTGTAAGGCGGACAAAGCTTTTTCAACAAGATCTTCCCATTTATCATCAGCCATATCAGCAGGCCGTGGTTGCAACGCTTTTCGTACACATAACTAAGTAAGAACAACCTTCATCTGAATCTGCCAAATAGCAAAGCTGATCTTGCCATCAAACTTAGAAATATCAATTTTAGTCGACATTTATAATCTGAAATAAATAATCCAGATGGAATAGAAATCCGTGTGCAATTTATTGAGTGCACATGATCTTATCCAATAAGGCAAAGGAGATAGCGATAGTGTCACATGATATTATCCAACAAGGCAAATGAGATAGAGATAGAGTCACATGATATTATCCAACACTATCATATTGGTTCCTTCACTGCAATGGGCTCACTTACCTAGGATCCAGAAGACTGGAGAGGGATGAGAACGGACCGAAACGGACGGAAAAACCCCTTTCCCGTTTCCGTATCCGCATTTTATCATCGGAAACAGAATCGGGTTCGGAATAGTCGGGAACAGAAACGGGAGCGGGATAAATGGAATTGCGAAAACGAACGGAAACGAAAATACTAACGGAAACTCATAATTTAATACAAATAGAAATGATATTGATGTTTGACTAGTGGTTGATTGACATGACAATAACATAACACACATAGATATAGGGAGACAACATTCTATTGTTGTTTGGTTACTAATATTGTACATTTAGCTACATTCGATGTTGTTCAAGACTTTAGATCACTTGTCATTGAAAAGAGTCGATGATTACAATGGTCACTTGTGCTATAATTTGTCATCTAAAGACACGAGTATTTAGTTTATATACTAATGTATATTAGGCTCGTCCCATATTTATCAAATACGGAATAAATACGGATTCAATCCGGATAAAAACGGGATCCCGCAAAAAACGAGTAGAATAAACACTCTCCTGTTTCCGTTCTGTTTCCATATTTTTCCGTAAATACGGAAACGATCAGGTCAAATATAGAAAACGGTACTGGTCGAAACGGGTTTACCTGTCCATTTTCAACAGGAGGCTGATGGATCTGCTGCTGGTGGTGCTGCACGCGGTTTCCAGATTTGCACGCTGCAAAGAGAGGGAAACAGACTAACTGCAACCTGATCGACGTTGTTAGCTTCAGATGAGATAAATTCATGGATTTCAATGCAGCATGGTTTCCAGATCTTGTCAGTTGCCGTACTATTACAACTAGGATAGCACCAAAAATGATTAATACGGTAAACATGGCTGCTGCTTCATGATAAATAGTAGAAAATGGTTCTCCAGAATTGACTGATATATTAATAAAAACTTTGCCCGACCACATGTAGCGGTAAAGCGATTTAATTAGCATACACAATTCTGTTGCTTTTCTCTTCAGCACAAACAGAAAAGAAAAAAAAACAGACAGAATTGATTGTATTGTATATATTACACAAGCATCTCAAGCTCTACTTGTAATCCAATCTAGTCTGCGAAGGCATCACTCTTTCGATGCTGGCATCAACCGGAGCCTTTCCTCGGAAGCTTTACCCGAACCATTCTCTTCCGATAGAAGCGCCTGCAGGTCACTCCCATTTGCAAGGCTGTTGAACTCCACTGATTTTGAGGGCAGTGCAGGGTAACGCCGCTGGCAAAGCGTCATGAGCCTCTTGATTGACTGAAGGTACTTGCGAGTGGTCTCGTCATTCATGATGTGGGCGACGCTGTTTGTGTAGATCTTCTCTCGGGCAGAACGCTCGTGGATGCCAACCATAGTCACTCCAATGGGCCATGGTGCATTCCCGATTGCCAACTTGATATATTGGTCCATTGCTGCTAAATAATCTCGCTTCATGCAACACTCGACAATAACAAGCAACGCTCGACGGATATCATCAGGAAGTACCTAAAAATGGATCCAGCCATACATGCATCAGAATCAGTGAAGCACCAAGAAACTTGAAGAAAGGCTGTAATGACATTAGTTGTGAACGGTATAAGCATAATCAATATTCAGATGAGCATCAGTGTTTCCCTCAAGCAGAAAGCGGGATGATATTTCCAAGAAGCTTGCTATGCCCTATCGTGATTCGTGAGACAACATTAGTTATATCAAATCTGAATCTCAGTGACGAACTAGAATTTAGTTGATTGCTCAGCTGAATTGCAATCCTATACACTAGGTAATTCCATTTAAAAACAAACTTGGGGACATAGTATGCCAGAATTAGAATCTGCACTAGTACAGAACAAATGCAAAACTAAGAACACAAAAGATGCCCGGGGGCTGTCTCTCCCTCCCCCCCCCCCCCCCCCCCCCCCAAAAGTCAAGTTTTTTTTATCATAAAATATCTATGACAACCAGAATACGATATGTCTATGTCTCTAGGCACTCCTAGGCTCGTAGAAATCTAGCATGCATGAGAGGGAGGTATACAGAAGTAGTGTTTATTATACTTAAACAGCATAACATCAAATGTACAACGAAATGATCTTTCAAGAAAGCATGGTATTCAGAATAAAAGTAACACGTTACATGTCTATCGTAAATGTTTGCCATGTTACAGACTAACTACTCAGTTTACTGATTAGAGTTTTGAATAATTGTGTCAATTTGAAGTGCAATCAAATTAATAGCACAATTTAAGCAACCAACAGATGGAAATTGCATAAGAATCAATACCTTCTTTCTGCAGAACTCAAACAGCGGGCTGAGATACCGTGCACACTGCTTGAATGTTGCAACCATGGACTTCCCCTTTGCTGTCCGCTTCTCTAGCTCAGTCATCTCATCCAATTCCTGGTTCCACTCATTAAGCAGCTTCTTAAAGAACACCAAAATCTTGTCTTCATTGCAAAGCTCCTCAAACTTGGTCCTCATCCTCTTGGAGTCCTTGTCTGCGTCAGCATCATCGCCGCTCCCCTTGGCATCCCCATCATCTGCACTGTCTCCAGCAGCACCCCCGTCGCCACCATCACCCCCACCTACACGCTTGCTCTTGCCCTTGGCGTAGGTGTCCCTCCCGGCCTTCTGCCGCTTACGCATCTCGATCATGTCGCGGAGGAAGTCGTTGGTCTGTCCCTCGGTCATGTCGATGTCGTCAATGTCGTCGATGACGCCGGACTTGAGCACGAGCTTGAAGCGCGCGAGGCGGGCGTCGTCGTCCTCCCCGAACAGCGTGACGGGCTCGCGCAGCACGCGGAGGCGCCGCACCACCTCGTGCCGTGGGAGGTCGAGCTCGTCGATGCGACGCTCCTCGGAGAGCAGCGCCTCCTCCTGCGCGGTCTTCTTCGGCGCGAGGGCGGGCGGGACGGAGGGCGCCGAGGAGGAGGCGGCGGCGGAGGAGCTAGGGTTAGGGTTCGCCGCCGCCGTCTGAGCTGCGGCGTCGAGGTTGCTGGGGTCGGAACCGGTAGCAGCTGCGGCGGAATTCGCGGAGGGCGCCGACGTGCCGGCCTTGGCGAGGAGCTGGCGGTGCTCGTCGCGGCGCTTCTGGAGCTGCTTCTGCTCCAGCTCCGACCGCCGCACGAAGCTCTTGCCCCCGAAGTCGGCCGTCGCCGCCTTCCGCTTCTTCTCCAGTTCCCGCTTCAGCAGATCCATTACGCCCGCCGCCCAGTTCGGCTTCGATTCTCCGAGAGGCGGTGCGGCGTGCCGGTGCTGCGGATACCTGCCGTGTAGCGTATTTGACCGTTCCTGCGGTGTTTTGGGCAGACTTATATGCAAGGTGCAAGTCCGTTAGATATAGATAACCATCATCAAGGTGCCGGAATACAGTTAGATCGATCTAACGGATAGAGCTGACTGCTTGCATATGCGCTAGTACAAATAGAGCGCCGCAGTGAATCCGGCCCAATTCACTTTCCCATCGCGTGAAGAGGTTGCCGTTACCGACCATGTCGCAGCAGCCGGCGCCGGCGCCGCCATATCGGCCGTATAGGCAGGTGAGGGAGGCGACGCCCCATAGCCGGGCGATCTCCTGCGTGCGGTTCTCCCCCTGCGGGCGCCTCCTCGCGACAGCCTCCCTCGACGGAACGGTAGCGCTGCTCTCCCCGTCCTCACTGGCCGTAATCGCCGTCCTGCGCGGCCACTCTGACGGCGTTTCCGACCTGTCCTGGTCCACGGAGTCGTTCTACCTCTGCTCCGCCTCCGACGACCGCACCATCCGCATCTGGGACATCCGGCCCGTCCTCGCCGGTGGCGCCCAGGCAGCCGCCGTCTCCGGCGCAGACCGCTGCGTCCGCGTGCTCAAGGGGCACACCAACTTCGTGTTCAGCGCTAACTTCAACCCGCAGACCAGCTCGCAGATCGCTTCCGGAGGATTTGATTGTACCGTGCGCATATGGGACGCCACGAGCGGCCGGTGCACCCGCGCCATCGAAGCGCACTCTGAGCCCGTCACCTCCGTGCATTTCATTAGGGACGGATCCATCGTTGTATCCGGAAGCCATGACGGGAGCTGCAAGATCTGGGACGCCAAGAGCGGGGCTTGCCTCAAGACGGTCATCGATGAAAAGAAGCCCGCGGTGTCCTTCTCCATGTTCTCGCCCAATGGCAAGTTTATCCTCGTTGCCATGCTCGATAACTCACTGGTATGACCAACTAGCTCGTTGTTGATTCATAATAGTACTCATTTATGTTCTGAACTTTGTTGTTCGTTGCGTTCATTATGAAATTCGTTTTTCGACCGTTGTAGAGAAAATAATACTCATCTAATGATCAACTTCTCGTACAGTATAAAGTCTTTGTGATGAGAAAATATCTAGATTTAGCCATAATCATAGTTCACAAGAAGATCATAGATATAGTTCACAAGAAGATCATAGATATGTCTTTCCTCACGCACTATCAACTGCAGATTACTCCTAATCATTTAGGATGGGAATCTTCTGATATGCAAACCAGAATCCCTGGTAATGGTATCTAGCTCTAGCATAGTATTTTTCAGGTACCCCTGGTATCAAAGTAACACAGCGCATTTTGAATTGGTAACTGCAGACTCTAGATGTTTTGTCCTGACTTCCAGTTTCAAATGAATATCTCTTGACTGAATTAGAAGTTGAAAGCTCATCTCAACTATGTTGTCTGAAACTAAGGTGTTGATGTTTGCAAGCAGAAAAAAAATGCTATTTTATTCTATATTACAGGTTTTCTTAGTGTATCTTTTCTCTTGCATAGAGGCACTATTTTTTTTAAAAAAAACTAAAATTCATTTCTTTAGGTTCGTGGCTAAATTAGTTCGTTTATGCTTTCTTGGCCGTTTCCTGCCATATTTCTCTCTTGATAATTTTTACACTCATTGAGCCCTTTGACTTATATAAGAAATAACCACACAAGTTTGAACCATTTGTTCTCCTGGTTGTGAAGGAATTGTTGCGATGTGCAGTATTTATAGCAGTGCTCGTATTAAAATTCCTTGTACAACTATTATGACTGCAATTGTCATAAATTAAGTCTTATTGGCATGGAAGGTCCATGTGCCACCAGCCCACCAACAGGGATGGAAAAATTAGATATTATAAACTGCCATGGTCTCTGGTCTGAATCATTGTAGTGGGAGAAAAATTATTCTAGGCTCATTGAGTTTTAGGGTAGTTTATCTGGTAGTTTTTTTTTTCCAAAAAAAAAATATCGCTGCAACATACGTTCACATTTAACATTTTCCCATGCATATGTGAAGTGCACCTGTCCTTGGTATTAATTTGATCCACGGCAACCACAGGACATTAATAATACACCCTCTGAGCGTCATGTAGGCTGGTTAGTGGCATTTTTGTTTCGTACTTCCATGTCATATAGCTGAGTTGCTAGCACACTGTTATTCATAATTGTAGTTGTGCCTTTCTTTTTTTACATTAATTTAGTTGTGCTTTCTATTGCATACAAGATGTTTAATTCGTTCAAGCTCCTAACTTGTTATTGCACCTTGCAGAAGCTATGCAATTTTGCCACCGGCAAGTTCTTGAAGGTATACAGTGGACATGTGAACAGACAATACTGCATACAGTCCGCGTTTTCTGTTACGAATGGAAAGTACATTGTCAGTGGATCAGAAGACAACTGCGTGTACATATGGGACCTCCAAGGGAGAAATGTCCTTCAGAAATTAGAAGGCCATACGGACACTGTCATCTCGGTGTCCTGCCATCCAACAGAGAACAAGATTGCTTCTGGTGGCCTTCATAATGATAGGACTGTAAGATTATGGGTTCAAGATAGCTGATCAACTTGTAGGTGTCTGCTTCCCATGGAGATGGACTGTAAGACTACGCTCAGACCAGACCTAAACAGCACTTGCTATGGATATGGATCGCTATTCTAGATACGTTTACAACTTACACGCAAAAAAGACATTAACCATGCGAGCTTTGTTTTATTTTGATGTGTTATCCTAAGTTGTGAATGCCGAATAAATCAACATCTCGTCATCTCTAATAATGTTGTGATATGTTATGCCTAACGGCTGTATTCCAATCAATATTGATTTATTTTGCAAAGTTGGCCACTGTAAGATGCAAGATACTTTGCTGTTAGTTGTCTAGAAGACATGTCGCTTAGATTACTTGTTTGCTGATGTCAGTAGATAGGTATTTCTGCCAAAAGCACAAGAGTAGTTTTGACAGCTATTTGTATCTTTGTAAATGGTTCTTATCTGTCACCATACACTATGGCAGAGAGTAGTATTTATCACCACAGGCAGAGGCACGACGGGAATGCAGAACGTACAAATGTACTTGTTTCAATTTATAATTTGTTTGATTTTTTATTCTAGGTTTGACCGGCTCGTTTTATTAAAAAAATATAATTATTATTAATTTCTACTATTACAATTAAGGAGTATATCATGTACCTTAATATTAAAATAAACCATGTTTCATTGTCTTATATATATATAATCTATACACGCTATATTAAAGTATAAGTTTTAACGGTCGTCCTACTTTATTCTTTTATAAATAACTTCTTTTATTTGTTTGAAATCAACCCGTAGCTCTCTGTCCCACCCGAAGAAATAGATAGATTGATAGCTCTAGAACACACACCCTCTCTTTCTCTCTCTACTATCTACGGCTCCAATCTCCTTTCTCTACCTATTCGTCACCCCTCTCTCCTGCCTCTCCCCCACCGCTGCCCCACGGTCCACACGACCGACGCGCTGCCTCCGTCTCTCTCTTCCCTGCTGCCATGACAGGCGGATTGCCAGATCCGCACTGGTAAGGGAGATTTGGATTGTCTGGCCACGTCTAAGTTGTCCTGATGCCATCTGAACCGTCCCAGCGGTGCAATCTGGGAAGGTCCCATAGAGGGATCATGGATTTTGGACTCGAGCGATGGAGTTTCTCCGCTCCAGATTGAGCCTAGGGAGAGGTGGTGTTGTGGCCTTGCCTCCTCAGCAGCCGGCACACGTTGCCTGCCCCTCGACGTATGTAGGTCTTCATGGTCATGGTGGCCACCCACGCCTCTTTTCGTTTTTATCAGCTGGTGAGGCCACTCCTGGTAGGTCAGCTGGCAAATTTATTAACAGTGTGATCGCTACCCAGCCTACCTCCACTGGTTATCCTCGATCGCTTGGCTTGGCGTGTAGATGCAAGGGATGAGATGTTGTCATGCCTGTGGTTTGGTTGCAAGATCTCCAGATCATGTGCGGATGTATTACAGGTCCCATGTTGTTGGGGACCATAATTAGGGGTACCCTCAAGACTCCTAAATCTCAGCTGGTAACCCCATCAGCACAAAGCTGCAAAGGCCTGATGGGTGCGATTAAGTCAAGGATCGGTCCATTCGAGGGACGCGATCACGCCTCGCCCGAGCCCAGCCTAGGGCAAGGGCAGCCGACCCCGGAGGATCTACGTCTCGCCCGAGGACCCCCTCCAGCAACGGACACACCTTCGGCTCGCCCGAGGCCCAGTCTTCACCAAGAAGCAACCTTGGCCAAATTGTCACGCCAACCGACCAAATCGCAGGGGCATTTAATGCAAAGGTGGCCTGACACCTTTATCCTGACGCACGCCCTCCAGTCGACAGAGCCGAAGTGACCGCAGTCACTTCGCCGCTCCACTGACCGGTCTGACAAGAGGACAGCGCCGCCTGCGCCGCTCCGACTGCTGAGCCACTCGACAGAGTGAGGCTGACAGCAGCCAAGTCCGGCCCTAGGCGCCATAGGAAACTCCGCTCCACCCGACCCCAGGGCTCGGACTCGGGCTCAGCCCCGGAAGACGACGAACTCCGCTCCGCCCGACCCCAGGGCTCGGACTCGGGCTCAGCCCCGGAAGACGACGAACTCCGCTCCGCCCGACCCCAGGGCTCGGACTCGGGTTCAGCCCCGGAAGACGACGAACTCCGCTCCGCCCGACCCCAGGGCACGGACTCGGGCTCAGCCCCGGAAGACGACAAACTCCGCTCCACCCGACCCCAGGGCTCGGACTCAGGCTCAGCCCCGGAAGACAATGAACTCCGCTTCGCCCGACCCTAGGGCTCGGACTCGGGCTCAGCCCCGAAGGACGACGAACTCCGCTTCGCCCGACCCCAGGGTTCGGACTCAGCCCTGGCCTCAGCCGACGGTCTCCGCCTTGTCCGACCCGGGGGCTCGGACTCGACCTCGACCTTGGAAGACAGACTCGACCTCGACCTCGGAGGAGCCTCCACCTCGCCCAACCTAGGGCACGGACCGACCACGTCGATAGGAGGCGCCATCATTACCCTACCCCGAGCTGACTCAGGCTACGGGGAACAAGACCGGCGTCCCATCTGGCTCGCTCCACTATACGAGTAATGATGGCGCCCCGCACGCTCTATGACGACGGCGGCTCTCAGCCCCCTTACGGAAGCAAGAGGACGTCAGCAAGGACTCGACAGCCCCGACAGCTGTCCTTCCGCCAGGCTCCAGCGCTCCTCCTACGGCCACGACACCACACGAACTGGGTGCCAAAACCTCTCCGGCTACCACGATGGCATGTACTTAGGGCGCTAGCTCTCCTCCGCTAGACACGTTAGCACACTGCTACACCCCCCATTGTACACCTGGATCCTCTCCTTACGCCTATAAAAGGGAGGTCCAGGGCCCTCTTACAGAGGGTTGGCCGCGCGAGGAAGGACGGGACGGCGCTCGCGCGAGGCCGCTCGCTCCCTCCCGCGTGGACGCTTGTAACCCCCTACTGCAAGCGCACCCGACCTGGGCGCAGGGCTAACACGAAGGCCGCGGGTTCCACCTCCCACGCCTGTCTCCCTCCGGCTGCTCTCCCCCCTTCGCGTTCCGCCTCGCGCCGACCCATCTGGGCTGGGGCACGCGGCGACAATTTACTCGTCGGTCCAAGGACCCCCCGGGTTTCGAAACGCCGACAGTTGGTGTGCCAGGTAGGGGCCTGCTGCGTGTTGACGAATAGCTTCCCGTCAAGCTCCAGATGGGCAGTCTCCAGCAACCTCTCCAGCCCGGGACGGTGCTCCGTTTCGGGAGTCTTGAGTTCATGTCCCTCGACGGCAGCTACGACATGATACTCCCTCCCCCGCCGCGCGACTGCGACAATGGCGGTCGACAACCCGCCCGCCGGTGGGGAAATCGACGACGCCTTCCCCACGCGGTGGAAGGACGGCATTCGGGCTTGTCCCGTCCTCTCCCCCGCCGACGGAGGAGGAGGCGGGGCAACCAAGGCCAAGCAGGAGGCGGCACCTCGTTGGCTGTCGAGCGAGTCGCCGGCGCCGGCGCCCCAACGGAGAGCGCGTCGGGCATCGGCCTCGCGTCTGAGACGAAGACGAGCGCTGTCTCCCTGCAACACACTAACCTCAAGCAAACGGACGACGCCAGCCGCTCGCGAAGGACTTGCTAGGCGTCACCCACGTACCTGAGACGACGGTGCAGTCAGTCCCTGACGTGACTTCGTCACCACCCGTCGACCAAAAGGTACCGACCGATTCCCATCTCGCGCCTTTTGGATTCGGCCTCGACCCGCCAAGCAACTCTGCTTCGGTGGACATTCTCATAGAGGCGAGTCCACACCCTCTGGGGTATCATGTGCGGTCACCCTGGGACCGGCTGACGGCCGTCTCGACCTACGGGCCCTCGGGGTCCAAGGAAGATGGCGAGCCCGACCTCTGTTGGGATTTCTCCGGACTTGGTAACCCTAGTGCCGTGCGGGACTTCATGACCGCATGCGACTACTGCATTTCCGACTGTTCCGACGGTAGCCGCAGCCTCGGCGACGAGGACTGCGGTCCAAGTCGCGAATGTTTCCACGTCGATCTAGGGGGGCCCGGCGAAGGCAACCATCTTGGTATACCGGAGAACGGTGATCCCCCTAGGCCCATGCCTCGCGTTGACGTCCTTCGGGAGCTAGCTGTGGTCCCCGTCCCGGCGGGGGGTCATGACCCACAGCTCGAGCAAATCCGTGAGATGCAGGCTAGGCTCGACGAGGGAGTAGGAACGCTTGAGCCGATCCGCCGGGACATCGGGCAGGAATGAGCGGGCCAACCTCCGGCCGGAGAAGCGCGTCATCTCCCCCAGGGCATCCAGCACCGCATCGCCGACGACGTCAGGGTAAGGCCGCCACCGGTTTCCAGTGGAGTCGGCCAGAACCTGGCTGCAGCGGCAATGCTTCTCCGCGCGATGCCGGAGCCATCAACCACCGAGGGGCGGCGTATCTAGGGAGAGCTCAAGAATCTCCTGGAGGACGCCGCGATCCGAAGGGCCGAAAGCTCCGCCTCCCGAAGGCAGGGGTACCCCTCGCGCCGCGACTTCCCGATTCATGCGGGAAGCCTCGGTTCACACCGGGCGCACGCGCAACACGGCGCCTGTGGCCCCGGGTCGCCTCGGCAACAAGCACCATCACCGCAGCCGTCGGGCCCACCTCGACGAGAGGGTGTGCCGAGGCTACCACCCCAGGCGTGGGGGACACTATGACAGCAGGGAGGATCGGAGTCCTTCGCCCGAACCACCCGGTCCGCAGGCTTTCAGCCGCGTCATACGACGGGCGCCGTTCCCGACCCGGTTACGAACCCCGACTACTGTCACAAAGTACTCGGGGGAGACGAGACCGGAACTGTGGCTCGCGGACTATCGGCTGGCCTGCCAACTGGGTGGAACAGACGATGATAATCTCATCATCCGCACCTCCCCCTGTTCCTCTCCGACACCGCTCGAGCCTGGCTAGAGCACCTGCCTCCGAGGCAGATCTCCAACTAGGACGACCTGGTCCAAGCCTTCACCGGCAATTTCCAAGGCACGTACGTGCGCCCTGGAAACTCCTAGGATCTCCGAAGCTGCCGCCAGCAGCCGGGAGAGTCTCTCCGGGACTACATCCGGTGATTCCCGAAGCAGCGCACCGAGCTGCCCAACGTCACCGATTCGGATGTCATCGGCGCGTTCCTCGCTGGCACCACCTATCGCGACCTGGTGAGCAAGCTGGGTCGCAAGACCCCCACCAAGGCGAGCGAGCTGATGGACATCGCCACCAAGTTTGCCTCTGGCCAGGAGGCAGTTGAGGCTATCTTCCGGAAGGACAAGCAGCCCCAGAGCCGCCCACCGGAAGATGTCCCCGAGGCGTCAACTCAGCGCGGCACCAAGAAGAAAGGCAAGAAGAAGTCGCAAGCGAAACGCGACGCCGCCGACGCGGACCTTGTCACCGCCGCCGAGTACAAGAACCCTCGGAAACCTCCCGGAGGTGCCAACCTCTTCGACAAGATGCTCAAGGAGCCGTGACCCTATCATCAGGGGCCCGTCAAGCACACCCTTGAGGAGTGTGCCATGCTTCGACGCCACTTTCATAAGGCCGGGCCACCCGCGGAGGGTGGCAAGGCTCTCGACGACGCTAAGAAGGAAGATCACAAGGCAGGAGAGTTCCCCGAGGTCCGCGACTGCTTCATGATCTACGGTGGGCAAGTGGCAAACGCCTCGGCTCGGCACCACAAGCAAGAGCGTCGGGAGGTCTACTCGGTAAAGGTGGCGGCGCCAGTCTACCTAGACTGATCCGACAAGCCCATCACCTTCGACCAGGCCGACCATCCCGACCATGTGCCGAGCTCGGGGAAATACCCGCTCGTTGTCGACCCCATCATCGGCAACGTCAGGCTCACCAAGGTCCTCATGGACGGAGGCAGCAGCCTCAACATCATCTACGCCGAGACCCTCGGGCTCCTGCGGATCGATCTGTCCTCGGTCCGGACGGGCGCTGCGCCTTTCCACGGGATCATCCCCGGGAAGCGCGTCCAACCCCTCGGACAACTCAACCTACCCGTCTGCTTTGGGACGCCCTCCAACTTTCGAAGGGAGACCCTCACGTTCGAAGTGGTCGGGTTTCGAGGAACCTACCACGCAGTGTTGGGGAGGCCATGCTACGCCAAGTTCATGGCCATCCCCAACTATACCTACCTCAAGCTCAAGATGTCGGGCCCCAACGGGGTCATCACTGTCGGGCCCACGTACTGACACGCGTACGAATGCGACGTGGAGTGTGTGGAGTACGCTGAGGCCCTTGCCGAGTCTGAGGCCCTCATCGCCAACCTGGAGAACCTTTCTAGGGAGGCGCCAGACGTGAAGCGCCACGCCGGCAACTTTGAGCCAGCGGAGACGGTTAAGTCCGTCCCTCTCGACCCCTACAACGACGCCTCCAAGCAGATCCGGATCGGCTCCGAGCTCGACCCCAAATAGGAAGCAATGCTCGTCGACTTTCTCCGCGCAAACGCCGACGTTTTCGCGTGGAGTCCCTCGGACATGCCCGGCTTACCGAGGGAAGTCGCCGAGCACTCGCTGGATATCTGAGCTGGAGCCCGACCCGTGAAGCAGCCTCTGTGCCGATTCGACGAAGAAAAGCGCAGAGCCATAGGCGAGGAGATCCACAAGCTAATGGCGGTAGCGTTCATCAAAGAGGTATTCCATCCCGAATGGCTTGCCAACCCTGTGCTTGTGAGAAAGAAAGGGGGGAAATGGCAGATGTGTGTAGACTACACTGGTCTAAACAAAGCATGTCCGAAAGTTCCCTACCCTCTGCCTCGCATCGATCAAATCGTGGATTCCACTGCTGGGTGCGAAACCCTGTCTTTCCTCGATGCCTACTCAGGGTATCACCAGATCAGGATGAAAGAGTCCGACCAGCTCGCGACTTCTTTCATCACACCCTTCGACATGTACTGCTATGTTACTATGCCGTTTGGTTTGAGGAATGCGGGTGCAACGTACCAGCGATGCATGAACCATGTGTTCGGCGAACACATCGGCCGAACGGTCGAGGCCTACGTCGATGACATCGTAGTCAAGACGAGGAAAGCCTCCGACCTCCTTTCTGACCTTGAAGCGACAATCCGATGCCTCAAGGCGAAAGGCGTGAAGCTCAATCCCGAAAAGTGTGTCTTCGGGGTTCCCCGAGGCATGCTCTTAGGGTTCATCGTCTCCGAGCGGGGCATCGAGGCCAACCCGGAGAAGATCGCGGCCATCACCAGCATGGGGCCCATCAAGGACTTGAAAGGCGTACAGAGGGTCATGGGATGCCTCGCGGCTCTGAGCCATTTCATCTCGCGCCTCGGCGAAAGAGGCTTGCCTCTGTACGCCTCTTAAGGAAGGCCGAGTGCTTCGCTTGGACCCCTGAGGCCGAGGAAGCCCTCGGGAACCTGAAGGCGCTCCTCATGAACGCGCCCATCTTGGTGCCCCCCGCTGCCGGAGAAGCCCTCTTGATCTACGTCGCCGCTACCACTCAGGTGGTTAGCGCCGCGATTGTGGTTGAGAGACGAGAAGAGGGGCATGCATTGCCCGTCTAGAGGCCAGTCTACTTCATCAGCGAGGTGCTGTCCGAGACCAAGATCTGCTACCCACAAATTCAGAAGCTGTTGTACGCGGTGATCCTGACGCGGCGGAAGTTGCGACACTACTTCGAGTCTCATCCGGTAACTGTGGTGTCATCCTTCCCCCTGGGGGAGATCATCCTGTCCCGAGAGGCCTCGGGTAGAATTGCAAAGTGGGCGGTGGAGATCATGGGCGAGACGATCTCGTTCGCCCCTCGGAAAGCCATCAAGTCCCAGGTCTTGGCGGACTTTGTGGCCGAATGGGTCGACACCCAGCTCCCAACAGCTCCGATCCAACCAGAACTCTGGACCATGTTTTTCGACGGGTCGCTGATGAAGACGGGGATCGGCGCAGGCCTGCTCTTCATCTCGCCCCTCGGGAAGCACCTACGCTACGTGCTACGCCTCCACTTCGCGGCGTCCAACAACGTGGCTGAGTACGAGGCTCTGGTAAACGGGTTGCGAATCGCCATCGAGCTAGGGGTCCGACGCCTCGACGCTCGCGGTGACTCGCAGCTCGTCATCGACCAAGTCATGAAGAACTCCCACTGCCGCGACCCAAAGATGGAAGCCTACTGCGATGAGGTTCGGCGCCTGGAAGACAAGTTCTACGGGCTCGAGCTCAACCACGTCGCCCGACGCTACAACGAGACTGCGGACGAGCTGGCTAAAATAGCCTCGGGGCGAACAACGGTTCCCCGGACGTATTCTCCTGAGACCTGCATCAACCCTCCGTCAAGACCGACGACACGCCCGAGCCCGAGGTACCCTCGGCTCAGTCCGAGGCGACCTCGGCTCAGCCCGAGGCACCCTCGGCCCCCGAGGGTGAGGCACTGCGTGTTGAGGGGGAGCGGAGCGAGGTCACGCCTAATCGAAACTGGCAAACCTCGTACCTGCAATATCTCCACCGAGGAGAGCTACCCCCCGACCGAGCCGAAGCTCGGTGGTTGGCGCGGCACGCCAAGTCGTTCGTCTTGCTGGGAGACGAGAAGGAGCTCTACCACCGCAGCCCCTCGGGCATCCTCCAGCGATGCATTTCCATCGCCGAATGCCAGGAGCTCTTACAAGAGATACACTCGGGGGCTTGCGGCCATCACGCAGCACCTCGAGCCCTTGTTGGAAACGCCTTCCGACAAGGTTTCTACTGGCCGACGGCGGTGGCCGACGCCACTAGAATTGTTTGCACCTGTGAAGGGTGTCAGTTCTACACAAGGCAGACCCACCTGCCTGCTCAGGCCCTGCAGACCATACCCATCACCTGGTCGTTTGCTGTGTGGGGTCTAGACCTAGTTGGCCCCTTGCAGAAGGCACACGGGGGCTACGCGCACCTGCTGGTCGCCATCGACAAATTCTCCAAGTGGATCGAGGTCTGACCCCTAAACAGCATCAGGTCCGAACAGGCGGTGGCGTTCTTTACCAACATCATCCATCGCTTTGGGGTCCCAAACTCCATCATCACCGACAACGGCACCCAGTTCACCGGCAGAAAGTTTCTGGACTTCTGCGAGGATCACCACATCCAGGTGGACTGGGCCGCCGTGGCCCACCCCATGACAAATGGGCAGGTAGAACGTGCCAACGGCATGATTCTGCAAGGACTCAAGCCTCGGATCTACAACGACCTCAACAAGTTTGGCAAGCGGTGGATGAAGGAACTCCCCTCGGTGGTCTGGAGCCTGAGGACAACACCGAGCCGAGCCACGGGCTTCACACCGTTCTTCCTAGTCTATGGGGCCGAGGCCATCTTGCCCACAGACTTAGAATACGGTTCCTTGAGGACGAGGGCCTACGCCGACCAAAGCAATCAAGCTAATCGAGAAGACTCACTGGACCAGCTGGAAGAGGCTCGGGACATGGCCTTACTACACTCGGCGCGGTACCAGCAGTCCCTGCGATGCTACCACGCCCGAGGGGTTCGGTCCCGAGACCTCTAGGTGGGCGACCTGGTGCTTCGGCTGTGACAAGACGCCCGAGGGCGGCACAAACTCACGCCTCCCTAGGAAGGGCCGTTCGTCGTCGCCAAGGTTCTGAAGCCCGGAACATACAAGCTGGTCAACAGTCAAGGCGAGGTCTACAGCAACGCTTGGAACATCCAACAGCTACGTCGCTTCTACCCTTAAGATGCTTCCAAGTTATTCGTACACCCCGTTCACACACAAAGTCTGGTCGTCAAGGAAGGGTCAGCCTTGCCTCGGCAAAGCCCGACCCTCCCTCGGGGGCTAGAAGGGGGGAACCCCCTCTACGTCGAAATTTTCCTCGAAAAAAGAAAAAAATCTTTTCTGCCAGAATGCCTTTCGTGCTTTTTGACTACTTCGAAAGTGGATCCTGAAAACGATGGAGTACACGTAAGCAGCCAAGGCTGACCGAGCCGAGGGACTCCTATGCCTCCGGGATACGGATACCTCACTCATCACCTTCTGCGATAAGTAACTCGCGCTCGGATAAGTGATTCCGCGGACCGAACAAGTCTTCACGCTCGAAAGCTCCTCTGCTCGAAAGCTCCTATGGACGAGTAAGAGTGCGCGTAAGCGGCAGGGCCGACCGAGCCGAGGGATTCCTACGCCTCCGGGATACGGATACCTCACTCATCACCTTCCGTGAAAAGCAACTCTCGCCCGCACAAACAATTCTGTTACCGACAAATAAGTCCGGATACTCGAAACAAGAGGAAAAGGGACACAGCTTCACAACACGACGACAGTGTGTTTGGGCCTCGGCGACCGCAGAAAACATATACACACTACAAGACAACCCGATCCTGCAGGCTCGGACGTCGACAGTTGAAGGGGGCAGCAGCACCCTCGGCGTCAACTACACCTTCGGCGGGGTCTGACCTAGCCTCAGACGGCGACGCGGTTGGAGGATCTCCACCCCGAAGGACGACAGCAGCACCACGCCCGGACCAGCGCCGGCGGGGTCTTTTTCAGGAATCCGGCTCGAGAAGACGGCTCGGCCGGCCACCCCGAAGCCTCAGCCAGCCGTTCCCCAAAGACATCAGCCCGGCTTGTGGCCTCGGCAGCTCAACTCCGGCGTCGGTCCCGCCAGTGGACGACCCGGCCAGGCTCCGGCCGACCAAATATTCTTTTCGAGCCAACTTTGCCTCTGTCCGTGCTGACACAGCTACCTCCGGCTTCGGCTCATCGAAGAGCGGCCGAGGGTTCCTTTAACTAAGCAGGAGAAGCCTCGGACAGCAAGGCCGACCGAGCCGAGGGACTCCTACGTCTCCGGGATACAGATACCTCACTCGTCACCTTTGCACGAGGCGACTCACGCTCGGTGAAGCGGTTCAGATAGTCGACAGGCGAGTCTTAGTGCTCGAAATGAAGAAAAAACACGGCCCCGTGCTGAAAATACATACATGTTCAGGCCCCGACAGCCGCAATGAACAAGACACTGGCACTCAAAGTGCCATTACAAACGGAACTCCGGTTCCACCTCCGCAGGTACAAACAACCCCACACGATTGGGGGGCCTGCGGAGCAACAGAAGACCGACGGGTGGCTCGCCGTCGCCCGCTCCAGCAGCAGCGACAACGACCCCCGCTCCGGGTGGCCGAACTGCAGCAGCGATGGCCTCAGGGCGGACGCCGCTGCAACCTTGCCCTCGCCCACGCTGACGCTCGAGGGGCGAGGACAAGTACAAAGAGCCGGAGGCCCGAAGCACGAATGGTGGCGGTGATCCCGTCGGCGACGGGGACTTCTCGAGCCGCATCCACCTCGGCACCGACGACCGGAGCCGTCAGCCCATCGGCAGATCCCCACTTGGATCCTCCCGGAAGAGCGGGGCACCGACCTCCGCGTGGAGGCGTCGTACCGGTGCAAAGGCAGGACAGCCCTAGAACACGAACGCCGCCCTAGCGGCACGCGACGTCTTGGGCGGTCCACCCGTGCGCACGGCGCGACAACCGCCCTTGCGGCGGGAGGGGCACCGGGAGCCAAGCCGGCGAGCCCAACGTGCTGAAGCTGGCGACGCCCGCCGTCGACCAGCCCCACGTTGTCGAAGTCTGCCCCTCTCGCAGGGCCAGTGAGCGCCCTCTCCCTTGAATGCTGAAGGAGAGGCTGACCCACGAACCCGCGCGGGAGGTAGAGCTCCGACTCAGCCCGGCCTCCGCCCCAGCAAAGATGATGAACATCCTTGAAGCTGAGGGCGGGACCAAGATCGCAGCCCGGCTTGCTTCTCCCCACCTAGGGGCTGGTGGTCACCGTCTTGGGTGACCACCGGCGAGGGGATGCAGCCGGGCTGCATGATAAAAATCCTTGAAGCCGAACGATGGCTGAAAGGTACCAACTTCCACGAAGTTGCGTTCCTCCAACGGCAAGGCGGAAGGATTGCGGGCGTCCCCCATTCGGGGGCTCGGAAGGTGGAAAGACACGGTGCATAAGGGAGCATGAAGACATGGTCGCCTCTCAAGGAGGTCACCCTCCTTTTAAAGGCGACTCTCCCTACTTGTGTCCCCAGCCGTCGTGGGCTCAGTCTTCTCCAACACGCTCCAAGGTCCTCCCCCTACGGCGCGGGGGCTGGGTCCCACGCGTCATGCAAACTGGCCCAGGGCAGAAGAAACCAAACCGCCGCGCGCGGTGCATGCAACCGCCCGGCGGTTACAAGCATTCCTCCACTTTTGCCTAGACCAGCGGGTGAAAGGGTGGACAGCCATGCAGGCGGCATGCAACCGCGCCAAGTGGGCGCGCCCCTCCGACTTCCAACACACCCAGTATGGAGGCCCAGGCCCACACGTCATGCAACCGGCGCGCCGGTTGCTACGTGCGAGCAACTGCACCGCCCCTCGCGCCACTACCGCGCCTCCTCGACTACGGAACCAGTATCGCGACTCGAGGCAACCCTGTGTATGACCCAGCAGTGCCAGCCAGGCGCGACGGTCAATATGGCCAAAAATGGGCCGGCAGTAATGGCGGTGGCAGGCGGGCAAGAGCAGCGGTCACGTCGTCAGCCAAGCTTACGTCCCATCCAGGGGCAGCGAGAGAACCCTCTCTCACGGCGTGAAGACGACGCGCCCGTGTTCCGTTCCTCGAACGGCTCGCGCACGCGCAACGGCTGCCCCGCGAACCCCTCGTCCCATCACATTAACTCCGCGGCGGGACAGGCGGCGCCTTAGGCAGGAGGAGCAAGCGACGCTTCGCCTTCGCCATAATGACCGCGTCGAAAAAGGTACGCCACGTCATTCGATTTCGTATCCTTTTCCTTTTCCTCTTTCTCTCTCTTACAACAGGGACCGGGAAAGGGGGATACCCCAAAAAGGATCCTTCTCCGCGAAGGAAACGGGCCCCGAGCCCTCCTACTGATCAGAGGTTCGAAGGCTGGCCCCTCGGAAGGGTTCAACAGCCGCCTCAGAGCGCTCGGGCTCCGCGCCCACTACTGGTCAGAGGTTCGAGGGCCGGCCCCTCGGAAGGGTTCAACGGCCGCCTCAGGCCACTCAGGCTCCGTGCCCACTACTGATCAGGGGTTCGTAGGCTGCCCCTCGAAGGGTTCACAATCGCCTCAGACACAGAGCGAGGGATGACCTTGGGTATGTTCGATACATAACCAAGGCTCGGGCTACGCTCCCGAGGTACCCTAGGACATTTCCGAGACCAGCGGGAACGATCTTGTAACGGAATCCCATCAGAGGGAGGCGTCGAGCCCTCGGACCCCGTCAAAAGGGGACCGGGTCCGGCAGATCACCCGCAGGTACTTTTGGAGCGCGCCTCCGGGCCTCTAGCCGACCCCTAACAAATGGGGCATGGGCGTTCACTCGGATTACCCGCCAGCAGCTCACCGGAGACACCATGTTCGGCGCCCTCCGAGGGCAACATGGCGCTTTCCCGCCCTCCTCCTTGCGGAAAGGCGACGCAGGGGCGTATGTAAAAAAGTCGAGTCTGTCCTTGACCGTCCTCTCGCCTTGTGCAGAGGCTCGGGGGCTGCTCTCGCAAACCCGGCTCCGGCCAAACCGTTGACAGCGTCAACATACCAGCCCGAGAACTTGGGACCCGACCGTGCACCCGGGCTACGGCCAGCTCGCATAAGGGAACAACCAGACCAGCCGAAGTGTTGCGAAACGCACTAAGACCTCGAAGGAGTCAAACTACTCCTCCGAGGCCTCGAGGGCTACACCCGGCAGGTGCGCTCGCGCGCACCCACTGGAACAAAATGCAACCAAAAAAGGGCTGGTCCCCTTGCAAAAAAGTGCGGCAAAAGCCTCCAAGCGAGTATTAACACTCCCTTCGAGGCTCGGGGGCTACTGTCGGGGACCATAATTAGGGGTACCCTCAAGACTCCTAAATCTCAGCTGGTAACCCCCATCAGCACAAAGCTGCAAAGGCCTGATGGGTGCGATTAAGTCAAGGATCGGTCCATTCGAGGGACGCGATCACGCCTCGCCCGAGCCCAGCCTCGGGCAAGGGCAGCCGACCCCGGAGGATCTACGTCTCGCCCGAGGACCCCTCCAGCAACGGACACACCTTCGGCTCGCCCGAGGCCCAGTCTTCACCAAGAAGCAACCATGGCCAAATCGCCACGCCAACCGACCAAATCACAGGGGCATTTAATGCAAAAGGTGGCCTAACACCTTTATCCTGACGCACACCCTCCAGTCGACAGAGCCGAAGTGACCACAGTCACTTCGCCGCTCCACTGACCGGTCTAACAAGAGGACAGCGTCGCCTGCGCCGCTCCGACTGCTGAGCCACTCGACAGAGTGAGGCTGACAGCAGCCAAGTCCGGCCCTAGGCGCCATGGGAAACTCCGCTCCTCCCGACCCTAGGGCTCGGACTCGGGCTCAGCCCTGGAAGACGACGAACTCCGCTCCGCCCGACCCCAGGGCTCGGACTCGGGCTCAGCCCCGGAAGACGACGAACTCCGCTCCGCCCGACCCCAGGGCTCAGACTCGGGTTCAGCCCCGGAAGACGACGAACTCCGCTCCGCCCGACCCCAGGGCTCGGACTCCCCGGAAGACGACGAACTCCGCTCCGCCCGACCCCAGGGCTTGGACTCGGGCTCAGCCCTGGAAGACGACGAACTCTGCTCCGCCCGACCCCAGGGCTCGGACTCGGGCTCAGCCCCGGAAGACGACGAACTCCGCTTCGCCCGACCCCAGGGCTCGGACTCGGGCTCAGCTCCGAAGGACGACGAACTCCGCTTCGCCCGACCCCAGGGCTCGGACTCAGCCCTGGCCTCAGCCGACGGTCTCCACCTTGTCCGACCCGGGGGCTCGGACTTGACCTCGACCTTGGAAGACAGATTCGACCTCGACCTCAGAGGAGCCTCCACCTCGCCCAACCTAGGGCACGGACCGACCACGTCGACAGGAGGCGCCATCATTACCCTACCCCGAGCTGACTCAGACTACGGGGAACAAGACCGGCGTCCCATCTGGCTCGCTCCACTATACGAGTAATGATGGCGCCCCGCACGCTCTATGACGACGGCGGCTCTCAGCCCCCTTACGGAAGCAAGAGGACGTCAGCAAGGACTCGACAGCCCCGACAGTTGTCCTTCCGCCAGGCTCCAGCGCTCCTCCGACGGCCATGACACCACACGAACTGGGTGCCAAAACCTCTCTGGCTGCCACGATGGCATGTACTTAGGGCGCTAGCTCTCCTCCGCTAGACACATTAGCACACTGCTACACCCCCCATTATACACCTAGATCCTCTCCTTACGCCTATAAAAGGGAGGTCCAGGGCCCTCTTACAGAGGGTTGGCCGCGCGGGGAAGGACGGGACGGCGCTCGCGCGAGGCCGCTCGCTCCCTCCCGCGTGGACGCTTGTAACCCCCTACTGCAAGCGCACCCGACCTGGGCGTGGGGCTAACACGAAGGCCGCGGGTTCCACCTCCCACGCCTGTCTCCCTCCGGCTGCTCTCCCCCCTTCGCGTTCCGCCTCGTGCCGACCCATCTGGGCTGGGGCACGCGGCGACAATTTACTCGTCGGTCCAGGGACCCCCCGGGTTTCGAAACGCCGATACATGTATTTCTAAGGATACTCAACATGTGATATGGTGTAGGGGTACTTTAGCAGTAGAATTTGTGTGTGTCTCACATCATGGGGTTTAATTATGGTCTGCTAGGTCTACTGGTGTGGAGTTTGAAATGACACTAACCAACATTGTTATAGTGTTTTTCATTATTTGTTATACCTTTTGTAGTTATAACAATCTGTCCATCCTATGTTGTGCTCGGTAGATGTTAATTTAGGAACTATATGATCAAGATAAATTATTCATTTATTGTCACAAGTAGCTTTGTGTAGTCACCGAAGAACTTGTTAATGATTTTGCATAATGTTTTGGATAGGAAATACTAAACTGGGTGTGGCATGAGGAATGATGGACCATCAACATCAGTTGGGGACCTGCCTCCTATCGGGAGGTAAGCATACTACTGTGCCATTGTAATTTTGTACATGTATTTGTTTTTGGCATCAGATATTTAAATGCGAGTGTGACATATTACTTTGGAATTGTAGTCCAATATCTTATTCACAGCAGACATCAGGTTTGTGCGCTGGTGATCGTTTCAGTTTATATGTAATTGTGTTGTTCTAAATGTTGAACATTAAAGTATGAGGAGGGTACCATTAGATCAGTTGGTAACCTGCCTCCTGTGGGGAGGTAAGCATACTGCTATGCCATTGCAATTTTGTACAAGTATTTGTTTTTTTGCATCGGATATTTAGATGAGAGTGTGACATTACTTTGAAATTGTCAGACCAATCTCTTCATCGTAACAGGCATCATATTTGTGCACCAGTGATCGTTCCAATTTACGATATGTAACTGTGTTGTTCTAAATTCCCAAACAGGTGCAATTCATGATTACCTATTTTACCATGTGATTTATATATCTTTATACAAGTCCCATATCACTCTGTGCTTATTAGCAAGGCATATATGGTATGTCTCATCTATGAATTGTGATCGAATTTCATATATGAGGATGATGAGTTCAAAACCTGATCCATCACTAAATGTTGAACATTGGAGCATGAGGAG
The DNA here is from genome assembly GCF_902167145.1 of Zea mays. Classification (NCBI taxonomy): domain Eukaryota; kingdom Viridiplantae; phylum Streptophyta; class Magnoliopsida; order Poales; family Poaceae; genus Zea; species Zea mays. Next base: position 168,595,077 of record NC_050102.1, read on the forward strand.
TGCACCATCAGCATCAGTTGGCAACCTGCCTCCTATGGGGTGGTAAGCATATTGTTGTTCCATTGTAATTTTGTACATGTATTTGATTTTAGCGTCAAATGATGCGAGGGTGACATATTACTTTGAAATTGTCAGACCAATCTCTTCTTCGCAGCAAGCATTATGTTTGTGCATTGGTGATTGTTTTAGTTTATGATATGTAAATGTGTTATTCTATACTGAACATCAGTGCATGATGAGGGCACCATCAGCATCATAGACTCAAACCTACCCCCTATGAGGAGGTAGGCATAATGTTGTGCCATTGTATTTTGTACAAGTATTTGTTTTTGGCATCAGATATTTAGATGCGATTGTGACATATTACTTTGAAATCGTCAGGCCAATCTCTTCACATCAGGCATTAGGTTTGTGCACTAGTGATCATTTCGGTCTATGATATGTAATTGTGTTGTTAGTAGTGATTCAATTGATAGGTTGATCAACCAAACTCAATTTGAAGTCGTCGCCGCCCATGTCCACGTGGATGTTCATTGTCGGCCCGCATGACCTCTCCACCCTCTTTTGGGCGTGGTCCCCCAAGAAGCCGATATAAGTGTTGTGATGCTGATCTGGTCGTGATTTACCACTGGCTTTGTAGGCTTGGTCGATTTCTAAGAGAATTCTTCCGAGTTCGTGGCTTCGTCTTCTCCCCCTATTTCCTTTTTCTTCTTTGGACTATTGCTACCGACATGACATGGCTTTGGTATAAATTAAATTATATTTTCTTGGTATAAATAATATATGTTTTTGCATGTTCATTTCTCTTTTTTATGTTAGTGTGAACAAGATTGTAGGCCTAAAAATGGATTACTGCTAATATTTACCGGTGAAATAAGTTTGTTAATGTTACCTTCTAATTTATTATTTCTGAACAGGTGCTAGTTGTACCTAAAGTCCAGTAAAGCTACCGCTCTAAATGGAATCGGTTAATGGCCCGACTTCATCCTAGAATCAATATGGTTTTCTCGAGATGAAGTAACAAAAGAATATAAGGATTGTCAATGCAGGATTGTTCTTTCCATGGTATAGTGTTGTTGCTACACACATGTTTTCTTTATTACTCGTTTATGGGATTTTTGCCTAAGCAATATTGCGCACTAACATTTTATTGAATAATTTGTGTGCTGTTGTAACGCACGAACAATGTACTAGTGTGTGTGTGTGTATATATACACAAAGGAGAGGATGAATCTGGATTTATTTCAACGTTAACAGTGGCGGAGGACGAACCAAAATTAAGGTATTGCTAAAGTAATAATGAAAAAAATTCATAACACGGTTTAAAGCAATACATAGCTATAAAATAAGTGATGAACAAGAGTCATGGCGATCATAATATATTTACATTCAAATGTTAAATAGGGAATAAAATCTGGAAAAGAGAAAATAGACTAATAATGATAAATAAAAATAAAAAAATGTGAAACAAGTGAAATCATATATCTTCAGTTGAGTCTAATTCTAATAGGTGAAAAGTTGTTGTACACATCTACACTTGCTTTTACACGGTTGGTGAGTAGCTGATGTGGAAGAATGAGTTGAACGCATTGTTCGGTTGCGCATCGCATTAGTGGGCGAGGTAGACAACGGAGTTCTTCGGGTTGGTGAAGCCCCGACTGATTGGTTTTCCCGCTTTCGAGGGCTCCTGAGTCCTGGCTTGCGAGGGAACATCCTCCCCTGAGCTGTAAGCAAGGGTTGGCTTGCATACTTCCTTCGGCTTTTCTCGAGATTCCCGAGGAGAGTCTCTTCTCGGGTGGATCTGCTATGCGGTGCAGAGTCCCCTCTATGTCCTCTATCCACGAGATGGTTCCGAAGCAGAACATAGCTCCTGGCTGAGAGTGATCTTGTTCTTGAAGATGATGGCCATGGAGCTAACTTTGATCAACGACACACCCCCTACCTGGCGCGCTAGCTGTCGGTGTTTAGTGTCCGACCGCACACCCGGGGATACCCTTATGGTGCTTTTGGGTAGGATGGTGTCGCTGATTATAACTCGATGGTTCGTGTCAGATGCATGAGAAAGTGAGTCGGGCGATTTACTGCAGGTTCGGGTCGCTTTGAGAGGCGTAATACCCTACTTCGTGGGGTGGCTTTATATGTGGGGTGTGTTTACAAGTGGTGTCTCCCGAATGGTGAGGTGCTAGTTGAGATGAAAATGATGGGATCCCCCTAGGACTTATATACACGACCGTGGGGCACTCTCTACGCACAAACTGATCACACTCTTCCAGCTTATCTCCTAGCTAATAGCGAATAGACTTTGCTTATCCCGAGGGAAACTCGGTGGCTCTGTTCTGAGCTATCCCTGGCGTTTGAGGACGTCTGTCACATCCGGGTTTCGGGGCACCAAGACCCGGGCGCGAACATTATCACCAGGTGTGCTGGGACCAAGTCTCACACATATGATGAATCATGGCACAGGATCGAATGTCACGTCTTTAGTATATAATAGGAGTTCTGTACAAAATAAATAAATAATTACATTATAAGGAGACAACGGTCTAGCAACCCAAAGTTGACTGGGAGACGCCGGCCTAGACCTCTCACGAACTCGTCACAGCATCCTCCATGCATCTCATCTTGTGGTACCTGTTCTTGACCTGTGGGGGTGTGAGACAACAAGAGTGAGCTCACATACGTTCATCGCTCAACAAGTTGTGGGGAATAATGTGTATGAACTCGCCAAAGGTGGGAGCTCATGTGAAGTGTAAGGCTTACCAAAGAGGATGGTTAGAGCTGAGCATTGCTTTTAAAGTTGGTCAAAATTTTATTAGTAGTTACTAAGTATAAGTAAATACCAACCCAATTAAGTAGTAGAACAAAAGTAACAACCTCACCTGCGATGCAATGCATATGACAAATTGAGTTTAAGTTCCATAATTTAATCATGTGAGTGTCCGAGCTGCTCATGACCGTGAGCACGGCTAGTATACCAGTTTTACACTCTGCAGAGGTTGCACATCTTTACCCACAAGTCATGTTACCCATCTGCCAAGAGACGGCCAATCTCATACACCTCTACCGAGGAGGCGAGGCAGGGTAACACTACGAGTCCTTTACAAAGTTCCACTAGCTTCAGAAAACCCACTACAGTTTAAAGGAAGCTCCAATGCAGGAATCCCTCGCATGACCGCCATCGCAGCAAAATCATCCCAAGGGCCTCCCTACACTGACCACTCCCCTACTTCCCTTGCCCCTTTTGGGTAAGGTAGTCATCCACTAGCTTTCCTAATTAATCAGCCAAGGGCGTCCCATTAAACCCTTGTGGTAGCACTGTTTTCCCGGGTGGTTCTCCATGTTCCAATTAACATAATGATCTTATCATGAACAGTAAATAACAACTGATAATAAAAGTATAATCATGAATAAAATGTATCTCCATACCCATAACCACATAAAGCAATAGCAGGTACTACCCAAAAAGTGTGGTGGTAATCAAGGTATAAAGATAGTCAAACTGGGGTAACCTATTGGGTCCCATCAAAATTAACCTATGCAGATCATTATGATTAATCAGAACATGACTGGGTAAAAGAAGTGATCAAGGGCACAACTTGCCTGGCACTTGAGATTCCAATTACCAGGGTGATTCTTCAGATCCTCGTAACCTCACTGCTAGTCGTAGCAATACAAGCAGACATGGTATAGACAAAATTAACATCACACCAAACATAAGTACAAACTGAATAATAATGACTTACGCGAAGCTACGGGATCGCGGGCTCGAGAACTACTACGATCGGAGTTACTAGTAAGGAGTTATGATTTTATAGAGGATTTATGCGATTAAAATGTTAAACTATATTATAAATTGGTTAATATAAATCATATAAGAGATTATTCTATAAATAACTATCTCAACTTTCATCTAAGTTATAAATTGACCATAAATTATATTCTAGTAGACTTTTAATGATAAGCAGATTAACAAGAGTATCCAACATAGGTTAAATAGAAATCTAATTATAAAATAACGAGACATGGTATAATAAATGTTGTTACTGCGTAGTAAATATTTATACAAAACTAACGCAACTTGAACGGATCAAATCGGAGTTAAAACGAAGGAGTTATGAATTTACTAAGGTTTTATGTATTTGATATAAGATTAATTAATATATAAATTTTAATGTGACTTTCATGTCAAAAACAGATGTACTATGCGATAAACAATAATATTATAGAAATTGGAATGAACTGATTTGGACATTATATGAATTTTCTATGAATTAAACAATTCCTTGGATTTGTTTTTATACTCAAAATCCATTTTCTATATTAATTTCTGAATTTACTAAGGATCCTGGACTGGGCGCAATATTACCGAGAAGTTCAGGGACTAAAACAGAAATATTCCTAAGACCCAGGCTTAAAAACGCAGTGGACCGCGGGTTGATTATGAAGAACCCCGAGGGCCCACACGACAGAGGAGCCCACGGCAGGTGAATTTGGTGCAGAGCTTAGGTGGGCCGATGGAGGAGAAATTCGGTCCATTACTCAGGTAAGCAATTTGTTTCTTTTTCTTTTTATTTTGTTTTCTAATTCAATTCCAAATTCAAATCAGTTCTCAGTTTTAAAATTCAAAATAAATGCACAGTCAATACTCCAGGCATGAATGCGAAATTTTAGTTTATTTATTTCTTATATTTAAATGAATACCTCTAGATATATATTTAGTAACAGAGATATTTACCTAGTAGCAAATCTTTATCAAGAGTTACTAAAAAAATTGTACCTAAAGGGAAATAATCCATCCTAACAAATTGAAACTCTTTTTATTATTCATTTCTTTAAACTTACAACTGAACTTATATTTGTATTTTATTTTAACTGACATTGATTTTAAAAAGAATTCCATAGTATAATTATTTATTAGGACAACTTCCTTTGATTTCTTTTACTAATCTCAAAAATCATAATTTTGGATGTTACAAATCCTACCCCCTTAACAGAAATCTCGTCCTCGAGATTTGTAAGAAAGGGATACAAAATAATTAGTTTGTGATTTTAGCCTTTAATTTCTAGTTGGTTCAAAAATTCAGAGTCCATCATTTTTTTAGTCCATAGTATGTGATTAGGAGTGCATGGGTATCAACTACTTATTATGTAGGATATAAGAGATGGATAGGTTAGGGGAAGAATAGCCTGGGGTAAGACAGTTTATGGTGAGAAGACTTCCGTGTTGGATGGCAATGCATCTAAAGATCCAGTTTAACTCCTCTCCTTCCTTGACGAGGTTGAGCTTTTCCCTCTTGAGCTTTAGTGTTACCAAGAGGTTAAGATAGATCAGTGGGTAATGGCTAGGTAGAGGGTTTAGTAGGTGGCTATATGATAGTTGGGATTAGTTTATGTAATCAATTGTGTAGGTTAAGTTGTCGGGTATGGCCGAGTTGATCTAAGTCACCAATTTAGGCATAAGTGAATTAGGAGTATGGCCTTATCCTTTGTACCAGCATTAAGTAACTTACATTAGATTAGCTCAACTTAAGGTTAGCCTTCATTAGGTTAGATTATTCTATCACACTGGATCAGATCTAGGTTAGATTGTTATGACTAGATAGACTAGATAAGACCTCCTTAATTAGATCATGGTTGTCACTTTAGGATGAGATAAGTAAAGTGGTTAGGATAAGATGAACCTATTAGGATAAGATAGAATCATTTAAGATAAGATGGATCTATTAGGCTTGATATATTCTAGTGGTGGTATTCTTAATTTGTATAGTCATCTTATGATTTTTATTTATTTATATTTATGTCTATATGTATATGCAGATGTAATTGTGGACATTACTCCACAACACATCACACTCAATCAAAGATCCAGATCAAACAAGTATCATAAGAACAAGCATTCAAGTTCATAGATATTTATATAAGAAAAAATAGTTTTGTTTTTGTTCCTAAGAGAAGGTCTCCTATTCCTAAAGGTCACTTTAGGCACGGGATTTCAAAGTGTGAAATCCAAGTTTGTCTTTAGAAAGAAAAGGTAAGAATAATCAGAGTAAAGCAGAAATAGATGAGAAAAGTTTAGAAAGAATCAGAGTAGCAAAGGTAAGTAAGTATTGGTTGTCTAGTTCTATCTAGGTTTCGTCCAACAGTCAACATTCCTCTGATACCACTTCTGTCACACCTGGGTTTCGGGGCACCAAGACCCAGGCGCGAACATTATCACCAGGTGTGCTGGGACCAAGTCTCACACATATGATGAATCATGGCACAGGATCGAATGTCACATCTTTACTATATAATAGGAGTTCTGTACAAAATAAATAAATAATTACATTATAAGGAGACAACGGTCCAGCAACCCAAAGTTGACTGGGAGACGCTGGCCTAGACCTCTCACGAACTCGTCACAGCATCCTCCATGCGCCTCATCCTGTGGTACCTGTTCTTGACTGTGGGGGGTGTGAGACAACAAGAGTGAGCTCACATACGTTCATCGCTCAACAAGTTGTGGGGAATAATGTGTATGAACTCGCCAAAGGTGGGAGCTCATGTGAAGTGTAAGGCTTACCAAAGAGGATGGTTAGAGCTGAGCATTGCTTTTAAAGTTGGTCAAAATTTTATTAGTAGTTACTAAGTATAAGTAAATACCAACCCAATTAAGTAGTAGAACAAAAGTAACAACCTCACCTGCGATGCAATGCATATGACAAATTGAGTTTAAGTTCCATAATTTAATCATGTGAGTGTCCGAGCTGCTCATAACCGTGAGCACGGCTAGTATACCAGTTTTACACTCTGCAGAGGTTGCGCATCTTTACCCACAAGTCATGTTACCCATCTGCCAAGAGACGGCTGTCGGTGTTTTGGGTCCGACCGCACACTCGGGGTTGCCCCTCAAGGTGTTTTTAGGAGTAGGGCGGTGTCACTGACTGTAGCTAAATGGTTCGTGTCGGATGCACGAGGAACAATGGACAGTGTTTACAGGTTCGGGCCGCTTTGAGATGCGTAACACCCTACGTCCTGGTGAGAATGCTTTACGTGGTGGATTACAAGGGAGTTCTCTAACGCTAAAGAGTAGAAAGTTGGGGTGGATGGCTAAGTAGTGAGATCGATCGTTCTGAAGGGGTGCCCCCTAGGCCTTATATATTCGACCGTGAGACAATACATGCGGACGTGATAACAATGCACACCTATGAGATAGTGAACTGATTGAGTCTATCTTCCTATAGTTCTGCCGACTTATCCTTGCCTGGTTCCGTTGTACGGGGCTCCAGCGCGGGAAAGTCGGGTCTCTGTTGTGGTTGCTTGCTCAATGTCGTTGGGCCATCCGGACTCGCACCGATCTGGCCTGATGTCGATCTTGCTTCAATGGTCGTTCTTCCCCAGGCCCATGAAGAGATGACCTTACAATTTATTGAGCCCTTGGGCCTATCGTGAGGTCTTTTATCCTTCTAGTGGACCCGGGGGATATCTGTCCCCCACAAGCCCCCGATCTTTGGGTTGATTTGGAGATAATTGGCCCGAAGATCCTAGGTCCAGCTTGCGGTCTTCGTTTATGACAAGAAATGCTTTCCGGGTAGTTTGGTAAAAACGATTTCTTATTGTTTCCTTCTGCTTTGATCACTCGAAACTGGTGCTCTGTCTCACACTCGTGCCTTGGAGATCAGCATTTTGCACTGTAGGACCCTGAACTTCATTGGGTGCACCGGAGGTGCACCCAATGGGTGTAGCCCCCGAGCTTCGAGCGGATTTTTGAAAATAATCCACTCGAAGGTCTTCATCAGAAATCATTTTTATTTTCCGCTTGCACTTTGTTGGAGGTCAGCCTTGCCTTTGATCTTGCCATATGCTTTAGAAGTTAGCATTATCTTGACTTGAAATGGCGATTCATTGGGTGCACCGGAGGTGCACCCAATGGGTGTAGCCCCCGAGCTTCGAGTGGATTTTTGAAAATAATCCACTCGAAGGTCTTCATTTCGTGCCCTTTTGCTGAGAGTCATCCTTTCTTTTTTCCAAACGCCTTAGAGGTCAGCATTATGTCATCAATATTATGCTTTAGAGGTCAGCATGTATTTTGTCTTTGAGGCCGAGTTCAAGATCTGCCCATATCTTGCTAGGTGGTGCAATTTATTTGATCTGCGACTGATTGGACGTTCGATGGACGTCCCCTGGCTAGTCTTCATGTCGCTTCTGTCGGTCAGACTTTGTACTTCACCGACTATATTTGGCTTTCCTTTGATCCTTACTGATATCTCATTTTTGTCTTGAGGTATTCATTGCATGCCCTGCACGGATGTGACAGTTTTGAAAAATATACTGATAATTCCTGGGCGTCCCCCCCAATGGGTGTGGGCGAGGGATGGCTTGGTACGCTGAGTGTTTTAGCCGGCTACTTCTGAGTAGTAATGTGATGTGACGGCGGGTGTAATCATATCGCCCGTGCAGTTGACTGGAGTCCCAATGGGTGTTGTATTGCATGAAACGGCGTCAGCCGCCTGACGTATCTTCAGACGGGTTGAAGCGTATATTGAATATTTTGCGACTGTTCAGTGACCCTGGTAGGAGGTGAGCGGTTGCCTTCTTCTTCTATAAATAGTGCCTTTGCCTCTCCGGTTTTTTCACACCTCTTGTTGTTCTCTGCTGCTTGCTTTCTTCTTCTCCCTTCATTTCCACCATGGGCAAGAGTAACAAACGCAAGCGCGAGCCGACTCCTCCATTGGAGGACTTCGGCGACTCGAAATACTCGGAGGAGGAGTTCTCCTCCGAGTCCGAGGGGTCTCTGGCTCCCGTCTCTCCCCCGGCGTCGTCTGACGATTCAGACGACTCCCAGGGGATTGCCGCGGAGGTCTGGACTTATATCCGGGCCGTCGAGCGCTCCGGGCTCGAGGGCTCGAATGAGTCGGAGTACTCCTCGGACGAGGAGGACTCTTCGGACTCTTCCGAGGAGGGCGGCGGCGGCGATGGCGGAGATGAAGACGACGACGGAGGCGACAGTGACGACGGCGACGATGGCGGTGACGGCGGCAGCAGGGGCGGCAACGGCGGCAGCAAGGGCGGCAACGGTGGCAGCAGCAGGGGCAGCAACGATGGCGGCAGCAGCAAGGGCAGCAACAAGGCCAGTGGCTAGATGCCACTGGTCTTTAGATGTTAGTATAGATTAGAAGTAGTATAATGAAATAATGTAGTAGTAGTTAGTAGTGTAGAGTAGTAGAATGTAGTGTAGTAGTAGTAGTAGGGAAGTATCAACTCATAACGAGTTGATTTGTGAGTTCTGTAACTTCCCTTAATGAAGAATGATTTTGTCTCCTCCTATGTTGATTATTTTGCTTCATAGTCAGTTGATGATTGTCGCGATATTTATTGTCTGTGATGTTCTCTATCTGTTATGCTTGTGTCGTAACTTGGAGTTTTCGAATCATTCCTCCGTTTGCCTTATCTGTGAAGTCGATTCCTCTGGAATTGTAGCTGAGTAACTCGGGCATCATATCGTCGCTTTTAGGGGTGATGGCCGAGTTATTATTGTCAACATTTTACCCTTCTGAAGTAGTGTCTACATGATGACGAAGCCACATTAGCGTTGAAATGACTGATGATCACGTCGGCGCTTTTAGAGGTAATAGCCGAGTGATTTATGACGACGTCGGCGTTTTAGAGATAATTGTCGAGTGACTGAAGACGACGTCGACGTTTTAGAGATAACTGCCGAGTGACTGAAGACAACGTCGGCGTTTTAGAGATAACTGCCGAGTGAATGGTGGTAACGTCGGTGTTTTAGAAATAACAGCCGAGTTAGAACGGGCTGCGTCGGCCACTTTGAAGGTAATAGCCGAGTGATGATGTGGCACACCGGTGCTTTAGAAGTAACCGTCGGGTGATGACGTGGCACGCCGGTGTTTTAGAAGTAACCGCCGGGTGATGACTGGGCGCTTTTTGGAAACGGTATCTGACCCGGGAAGATCCCATATGTACTGCGCTTTCAGCCGCCTCTGCTTTCCGTGCCCTAGTTCTTGCTTTCCTGCCTCCAGATCCTCTCTGTCCTTTTGCAATTCAGCTCCCGCTCTGTTCGCCGGTAGAGTTGAGATGGCGCCCAAGCGAAAGGCCTCGAGTTCATCCGCTACAGTGATTCCCCCTATCGACCCCAATAGCCAGTTGCCTTTCGCAGGTAACCATATGTATGTCGTTTCTGAGCCTGACCTTCTTCATCTCGTGTCCATCGGGGTCCTTCCTCTGAAGGAGCTCTGCTCTTGGCGGATTTGCCACGGGGTCACTGTTCCAACAGAGGATACCCACGAATCCGTGATTTATGTTCCCTTTCTTTTCCGCGGTCTCGCTCTTCCTATTTCTCCTTTTTTCCGCGGTCTCCTTGATTTCTATCGTCTTAATTTGACCCATCTGAATCCCAATTCCATTATGCAAATTTCCATTTATGTTCATTTATGCGAGGCTTTTCTTGGCGTCCTGCCACATTTTGGATTGTGGAAGTACTTGTACCACTGTCGCCCTGGGATGGTTGGGGGCAGCATCAGTTGGTGGGGGGTGCGAGTTTAGAAATGCGTCGTGGGAGGAAGACTGACTACCTTGAAATCCCGCTCAAGGATAGTATCAAAGGATGGCGCTTGGAGTGGTTTATTGTTGAGAACCACGAAAAATCTCTCCCTCCACGGTCAGGGAGACAGCCGGATGTTCGTACTCCGAGTTGGATCGAGTCCCCCACGGACCAGGAGGTGGCTGAGGCAGGGGCTTTGCTGGCTGAAGTTGGACTGCTGAAGGAGAGGGGTCTGACTGCAGAGGCTGTGGTTGCTGATTTTGTCTTCAAGAATATTCAACCTCTGAAGGATAGGGCATACCCGACCTATCTGTACTGAGGTCTAGCTGACTCAACCCGGGTCACCAACAGAAGGATCTCTGTTGTAGACTTGGTGAACCGACTTGAAATGATACTTAGAGGCAAGGTATCGAATGTTGGCGCCCCTGTTGCATACTCGGTCTGGAACCTGCCTCCTTCCAAGGCCTTTACTCATTTTGTGTCGAATCCTCCTCCTACTGATGGCGGTTTGGGCCTTAGAGTGCGACCCTCTGCCGAAGAAGTTAGTGCTTTGGTTGCTTCGATTGGAGAAATTCCTGATGATGAACGGCAGGTCCACTTTGAGGTGCCTTTGAATCCTAGTGATGCAGAGATAAGTGCTATGCTTGATATGCTAGCTGAGGACTCTTCTGATGCTGCTCCTGCTGGGACATTGGTGGTGGCGCCTCTCCCGGAAGTTGGTACAACCTTGGATATTCAGAGGCCTGTCAGTGTTTGCCCGAAGCGCCCTTGCCGAGCCAATCAACCTGATTCTCCTGCTGATGAGCAGAAAAAGAAAAAGAGACATCTTCGGCGAGTATCTAGTTTGGATCGGGATGTTGGCCCTTCGGTTCCTGCTGCTGAGGAGGTGCTTGTGCCTGAATTTACCGTTGCTGACCCCAATGGGTGTGATCCATCTGTCGCTGATCCCAATGGGTGTGCTCCATCTGTCGTTGAACCCAATGTGGGTGATGTCTGTGTTGCTGATGAAAACGAGGGGGAGGAAGAAGATGAAGTCCCTTTGACTCGGAAGAACAGTCGGCAATATGTTGTCAGTGGGGAAAGTAGTGGAGTTCCTTCTCCTGCTCTGTCTGCCCTCATTGGTCTACAAGAATTGTCTCTGGCGAACTTTGATCAGACTCTTGAAGATATGGTTCCAGAAGATCTGTTATCAGAGCCAGCAGATGGTGACGCGATGGATGTTTGTGCTGATGTGTTCAACGCCGGGTTGGGGTCATCCCGGGCAGCATCCCGCGCCTCATCGACCTTAGAGCGCGGTCCTGAGGGTCAGGAAACTGACTTGGATCGTCTTGTTCTCATGGAAGTAACTAAGGGGCCTTCAGCCTTAGAGGCGGCTGCCGCAAAGAACTTGGCCCTCAAGGATGGTGTTGACGCTTACCCAGCCCCCGAGGGTGTTGCCGGGGATGATTCGGCTCGAGTGGGAAGCGTAAGCCACGACCTAGCCCCCGAGGGTGTTGCCGGAGACGATCCGGCTCAAGTGGGTAGCGCGAGCTATGACCCAGCCCCCGAGGGTGTCCGAGCGGGGTCTCCCTCTTGTACTTCCATGGATGCTCACGCAGGATCTCCTCCACACTCTGGTTGCATGGTGGTCGCCCAAGCTTTTGGTCAGGGAATCGCCTTAGAGGCTAGCGTTCCTGACGACCAAGTTTTGGGCTCTGCTAATGACACTGAATTGGTTCCTGCTAGTTCATTGCAAGCTGCTCCGGATGGTGACCCTACACCAAGCCATCAATTGATTTCTCATGATTTTGGAATCCCCTCGTTCTTCTCCAACCTCCAGGTACTATGATCTATTCTAGTCTGATTTATACACCAGACGAACCGCTGTCCTTGCACTCATCTGCTCTCAATATCAGGCATTGGTGGACGGAATGGCTAATCAACTGAAGTTGCAAGGTGCTTCTGTTCCAGAAAGAGCTTCGTCTCTAGCACGTTGGAATTTGGTGCTGCTTCAACAGCGTGTCTCTGACTTAGAGGCGACGAATGCTGATTAGTGCTTTTCTGCCTCCCTTTGTCTACCTTGTTAAACTGCTTCTCAATTTGACCCTTTTGCCTGATTGTTTCTCGCTAGATATGGCTCGACAGTTTTCTGTTCTTGAAGAGAAACATTCTCAAAATCAGGCTGAACTGGTCCGACGGTGCTCTGATTTTGAGGAAAAGTATTCCCAAAGCCAGACTGAGCTGGCCCAGGTCTCTGCTGCTCTGAATGATGCTAACATGCTGAATTCTACTCTTCGCGCTCAGCTTGATTCTGAAAAGGTGACTTTTGAATCTGCGCCTTGTGTTGTCGTGTTCTTATTGCTTGCTTGATGTTTGAAGAAGCTGATTCTTGTTTGCAGGAAGAAAAACGTGCCCTTGTCGCTTCTCGTGACAATCTTGACAGGCTATATTGTGACTCTAGCAACTCGTTGACCATCCTGGAGAGGAGTCATCGCTTCACCATGGAGGAGTTAGACAATCATCGCTGTAAGCTATAGGAATCCACGGACGACGTGATCCATCTCAGACAGTTGATATCGGCTAAGGATGCTGCTATCAAGGAACTGCGTGCTTCCAAGAAGTCCATCACCCAGGAGCTAGAGACCGCTCAGTTGGCTGTCAAAGTTGCTGAAGAAACTTCCGTTACTCTGAGGGCCCAGCGCGACAGAGCCATGGATAAGGCCATTCGCGCGGGGCAGATCTTGATGAGGAGACCCGGCGTGATTGTTCCCGACGATATAAGGGCTGATGTGGACGTTGCTCCTGATTCCTCAAGTCGCCCTTCTTCGTCGGTTGCTCCTAAGAAGAGTGTTGCAAAATAGAGAAACATTGCGTGCTTTGAGTACGCGGTTATCGTGCTCGGATATTTGTTAGAGGACACCAGCTCGACATTTGAATACTACTGTTACTCTCCTATTGTTTTAGAATTCAGCAGTACACAAATTCGCAGGAGTAAAATGTTGTATGATGATTTTGAAACTTCTTTACGGGATATAGAGATCACCCCTATATGAGTAATCGTAAGCATGTGGAATCGCCTTAAGTCGTTGCTGACTTAAATCGATTGCTTTTGTTAATATGGCATAGCAGTAGTCTCGAGTTAAGTAAGCGCGAGCATGTTGCACCGTGTTAAGTCGTTGTCGACTTAAGCCGATTGCTCCGTTAGCAGGGCATAGTGGTCACCCCGAGTTAAATAAGCGCGAGCATGTTGCACCGTCTTGAGTCGTTGCCGACTTAAGCCGATTGCTCCGTTAGCAGGGCATAGTGGTCACCCCGAGTTAAGTAAGCGCGAGCATGTTGCACCGTCTTAAGTCGTTGCCGACTTAAGTCGATTACTCCATTAGCAGGGTATAGTGGTCACCCCGAGTTAGGTAAGCACGAGCATGTTGCACCGTCTTAAGTCATTGCCGACTTAAGACGATTGCTCCGTTAGCAGGGGATAGTGGTCACCCCGAGTTAGGTAAGCGCGAGCATGTTGCACCATCTTAAGTCGTTGCCGACTTAAGCCGATTGCTCCGTTAGCAGGGTATAGTGGTCACCCCGAGTTAGGTAAGCGCGAGCATGTTGCACCGTCTTAAGTCGTTGCCGACTTAAGCTGATTGCTCCGTTAGCGGGGTATAGTGGTCACCCCGAGTTAAGTAAGCGCGAGCATGTTGCACCGTCTTAAGTCGTTGCCGACTTAAGCCGATTGCTCCATTAGCAGGGTATAGTGGTCACCCGAGTTAAGTAAGCGCGAGCATGTTGCACCGTCTTAAGTCGTTGCTGACTTAAGTCGATTGCTTCGTTAGCAGGGTATAGTGGTCACCCCGAGTTAAGTAAGCGCGAGCATGTTGCACTGTCTTAAGTCGTTGCCGACTTAAGCCGATTGCTCCGTTAGCAGGGCATAGTGGTCACCCCAGTTAAGTAAGAATGTAGGTCGATCATGAACAAACTGAGTATTCTTGAAGCCTTTTTTATTGATGACATATTTCCCATTTTACAGAGTACATTGTCGTCCTGATAGCTTTTGAAATACAGCTAGGGATAAAATTTCCTGAGGTGCTCTATATTCCAAGAGTTCCCAATTTCCGTGTCGTCCATCTGAGTGAGACGATATGATCCCGACCGAGTGACTTCTGCCACTATGAATGGTCCTTCCCATAGGGGTGACAACTTGTGTCGTCCCTCCCCCGTTAGAATTCGGCGGAGGACGAGATCTCCCACTATAAAGGATCGTCGTCACACGACCTTGTCGTGATAGCGTCTCAGAGTTTGCTGGTATCGCGCTGATTGAATTACTGTATTCAACCGTTCTTCCTCGAGCACATCAATATCCTCCAGCCTAGTAGCTTCGGTTTCTGCTATGCTCTCAAAGATCAACCTTGGCGCCCCAAACTTGAGATCAGCGGGTAATACTGCCTCTGACCCATAGACCATGAAGAAAGGAGTGTTTCCATGCAGAGCTCGGCTAGGTTGAGTTCTTAGGCTCCAAACGACGTAGGGCAATTCCCTTATCCATTTTCCTGCGAACTTTTCATTTTTATCGAAGACCTTTTTCCTGAGTGCCTCTAATATCATCCCGTTAGCTCGTTCAACCTGCCCGTTGGCTCTTGGGTGTGCCACCGAGGCATACTTGATCTGAATGTTCTTTTGCTCGCAGAAATCGAAGAACTCTGAACTTGTGAAGTTAGATCCTAGGTCAGTTATGATACTGTTTGGTATGCCGAATCTGAATATTATGTCTTGTATGAATTCAACGGCCTTAGCTGAGGTTAAAGAAGCAATGGGTTTGAACTCTATCCATTTAGTGAATTTGTCGATTGCTACCAGTACATGAGTGTATCCTCCTTGAGCTTTCTTGAAAGGTCCAATCATATCCAGTCCCCAGCATGCGAACGACCAAGTTACTGGTATGGTCTGCAGTTGCTGTGCTGGTAGATGTTGTTGCTTTGACAAGTACTGGCAAGCTTCACACCTTTGAACTAACTCGGCTGCATCATTTTTCGCCGTCGGCCAATAGAATCCCGACTTGAAGACCTTCCCAACTAGTGTTTTGGATGCTGCGTGTATTCCACATTGCCCAGCATGGACCTCATCTAGAAGTCGCTTTCCAGTAGATGAGAGAATGCATTTCATGAGGACGCCTGATGCACCCCTTCTGTATAGTGTCTCCCCAATGAGTGTGTAGTGAGCTGACTGTCTAGCGATGCGCTCGGCTGCACTTTTATCATCTGGTTCCTCTTCATTCTTTATATATCTGATGATCGGCCTTCTCCAGTCATCAGAATCTGACTCTGGTTGGTTCACGATATTACATTCTTCTGCCTGGTCCATTGAGATGCTTGGATGCGGTATTTCTTGTATGAAGACTCCAGGTGGGACCTGAGTTCGACTGGATCCTAGCTTGGACAATACATCAGCTGCCGTGTTTCGATCTCTTTCTACATGGTGAAATTCCAGACCTTCGAATTTATCTTCTAATTTCCGGACGGCGGCACAGTACCTTCCCATTGAATCGCTCGAACAGTCCCATTCTTTGTTTATCTGGCTTATGACTACCAAAGAATCTTCGTATACCATCAGTCTCTTGATGCCTAGTGATATAGCAATGTTCAGTCCATGAATCAGAGCTTCATATTCGGCTGCGTTGTTGGAGGCTGGAAATAGCAACTGGAGGGCATATTTGAGTTGCTCGCCTCCAGGTGCGGTAAAGAGAATTCCCGCGCCTGCTCCCTGCAGTTTCAACGAGCCATCAAAATACATTCGCCATACTTCTACGGTTTCTGGGTTCTCTGGCATTTGTTGTTCAGTCCATTCTAATACGAAGTTAACCAATGCTTGAGTTTTGATGGCAGTGTGAGGTCGAAATTCGATGTCATGAGATCCCAGTTCACAGGCCCACTTAGCTATTCGGCCAATGGCTTCCTTGTTGTGAAGAATATCCTCTATCAGAAAACCAGTGACTACTATGACTTTGTGGTCGTTAAAGTAGTGACGTAGCTTGCGGGCAGTTAGAAGTACTGCATATAATAGCTTTTGAACTTGAGGATACTTTTTCTTTGAGGGACCCAAAACTTCACTGATGAAATAAACAGGATGTTGCACTGGGTAGGCATGTCCTTCTTCTGCTCGCTCGACTACCAACGCGGTGCTTACCACGTGAGTCGTGCAAGAGATATACAGCAGCAAATCTTCAGCCGGTTGAGTTGACGTGGCTCGCCGTGGCGGTTTCAACACTGGTGGTGTCGTCAAGAATTTTTTCAGTGCATCTAGGGCTTCCTGTGCTTCTGAAGTCCACTGAAACTTATCCACCTTCTTGAGTAGCTTATAAAATGGTAAGCCTTTTTCTCCCAGCCTGGATATAAATCTGCTCAGGGCTACCATACATCCGGTAAGTCTCTGAACTTTCTTTTGTGATCGTGGTGCCTCCATTTTCATGATAGCTTCAATCTTATCCGGATTAGCTTCAATTCCCCGGTGGCTGACAATAAATCCGAGTAGCTTTCCTGCTGGTACCCCAAAGACACATTTTTCGGGATTAAGCTTCCATCGATATCACCGTAGACTGTTGAAAACCAGTTGTAAATTTTCGATGAAATTTTCCGAGTTCTCCATTTTGATTACCACATCATCTACATAGGCTTCCACATGCTTGCCCCAGTGATCGGCTAAGCATGTTTGAATAGCTCTCCGGTAAGTCGCTCTAGCGTTTTTGAGGCCGAACGACATGGAGGTATAGCAGAAAGCACCGAACGGAGTGATGAACGCTGTTTTTTCCTCGTCTTCCTTTGCCAAGCTAATCTGATGATATCCAGAGTAGCAATCCAGGAAAGACAGCACAAAACATCCAGCGGTGGAATCTACCACCTGATCTATCCTAGGAAGCCCGAAGGGATCCTTTGGACAGTGTTTGTTGAGATCCGTATAGTCGACGCACATGCGCCAATCCACTTTATTCTTTTTGAGTACAAGAACAGGGTTGGCTAACCACTCGGGATGTAACACCTCTCTAATAAACCCAGCCGCGACCAAGCGGGCCAGCTCAGCGCGAATGGCCTCTCTCTTGTCGGGCGTGAAGCGACGTAGTTTTTGCCGAATCGGCCTCGCCTGGCGATAGACCTTCAGTTTGTGCTCGGCCAGTTCCCTCGGGACTCCCAGCATATCCGCAGGTTGCCATGCAAATACGTCTCGGTTATCTTGCAGAAACTGGACGAGCACGCCTTCCTATTTGTCGTCCAGGCTGGAGCTGATGATGGCAGTCTTGCGCTCATCAGCGAACCCAAGGTTGATCCTTTTGGTTTCTTCGGTCAGCCGCATAGAGGTCACGGCTTGAGCTTCATTTGTAGGTGCTGCAAGGTCTTCCTCAGGCTTAGAGTTTGCCTGCATTGATGAAGTTACCGATGGTTTGGTGGTGAGGGCCGCCTAGATGGCCACACGGAAACACTCTACGGCGCCTAGGAAGTCAGCGCGCGCAGTTATGATTCCTTGTGGTCCTGGCATCTTCAATATCATGTACGTGTAATGCGGAATGGCCATGAATTTTGCCAATCCCGGCCTCCCGATGATGGTGTTGTACCCGCAGTCGAAGTTCGCCACTTCGAACCTCAGGAACTCGGTTCTGTAGTTCTCCGGAGTTCCGAAGGTGACGGGCATGTAGATGTGGCCCAGCGGGTATTCCCCTTCAGTCGGCACGATGCCGAAGAAAGGAGTGTCTGACTCGTGGAGCTCTTTGAGGTGAACTCCCAAGCCTTGGAGCGTCCGGGGGAAGGTGACGTTGATGCTGCTCCCCCCGTCCACTAATACCTTCTTCACCCTGCTCTCTCGGATCACCGGATCGACGAGGAGCGGATATTTGTCTGGGTGGTCAAAGTTGAGCCATTGATCTGCCCGAGTGAAGGTGATCGGGTGCTCCGACCATCGGTACGGAGTGGGAGGACCGGTGGTCGCCACCAATATCTGGCGATCGTTGAGCTTTTGTTGTCTTATGTTCTCCTGCGATCCGTGTCCGCCGAAGATGACGTTGACCTCCCTGTCAACGCGCGGGAAGGCTCCACCTCCTCCCTCCTCCTGCTGCTGGGGTTGTCGCGGTTCTCCTGGTCCTCCCCGCGGCGGCGGAGGAGGTAGAGGTTGGAAGGGCCGGTCGTGTCCGACGGAGTGCTTGAAGTCTCTGCAATTCCGAAGGGTGTGGCACATGTCCTTGTGGTACGGGCACTGGGCATCGAGGATGTCGTCCAGTGTGTGTTTGCCTCCGCGAGGTCCTCCTCGAGCGCGAGAGGCAGGTGGTCCGGCGGCATGCACTTCTTCGTGAGGCCTCTTCTCCCAGCGTTTGTCGGGTTGCTGGTTCGTGTCGCGTCGTGGCGCTGCCGGTGCAGGCTTCGCTCCCCCGATGAGGTCCTGAGCTCGCTCGTCGGCGGTGATGTAGAGGTCGGCTTCCTGGAACAGCTGCTCGAAGATAGTCGGCGCCTTCTGCAATATGGCTCGGACGAAGGCCGAGTCGTTGGATCCTCTGTAGAAGTCCTCGATCACGGCCGCCTCCGTGACCTCGGGGATACGATTTCTCATGGTCTGGAACCTTTTGAGGTACGACCGGAGAGTTTCGTCCCCCCGGCGCTTGATGGATTTGAGGTCCCACGGTTGCGCTGGTTTGTCGGAGAGGGACTGAAAGTTGGCGGTGAAGCATCGACTGAAGTCGCTCCAATCGTCGATGCAGTGTCGGGGTAGATGTCGCAGCCATTGTAGCGCGTCTTGCCCGAGGACAATGGGTAAGTATGCGGTCATCACGTCCTCGGACGCCCCGACAGCTCGAGCAGCGGTGGTGTAGACGGCCAACCAGCCTCCT
Organism: Zea mays; assembly: GCF_902167145.1. Taxonomy (NCBI): domain Eukaryota; kingdom Viridiplantae; phylum Streptophyta; class Magnoliopsida; order Poales; family Poaceae; genus Zea; species Zea mays. Next base: position 168,614,453 of record NC_050102.1, read on the forward strand.
GGATCCTGCTTAGGTTCATATTTGTCGACATTGGATACCTTGAAGTTAGGGGGCCATTGAATGGCCCTAAGGCGTGGAGTAAGGGCAGACACTCCACACGTGTCTTCTTGTCGTCGGGGATGTCTGTCCCGGGGAGGGGAGTAGTTGTTGTGGTTCCTCGACCGTCCCTGGGTTGTACCGCCAGTCGAGGCCGTTGCCGACTCAGTTCTGGTGGCCTGACTCCAAGCTGGGATGCCATGATCCCTGTCGTACTCCTCCCGGCGGCGGATCTCGTTCTCATGTCGTTGTTCACGCGAAGCATTGATGGAGCTTCGCGCGTCCCGACGGCTGTTGATGGCGTGTCGTAGGTCGTTCGGCGGGTGAGCGAGAGGTAGAAGATGGTTGGCTGCCTGGGTGAACAGTCGTCGATAGCCCTCGGCGTCGGGAGTCCGAGGGAGTCCATCAGCTATCCGAGCTAGTACCCCTCCGACCTCACTCGACGTGTTCATGGCTCGGGCGAAGTCGGGATTCAGGTTGTGCCCGAAGAGTGGATTTTCCCGACGTTGCCTTGCCTCCTGCTCGGCTTGTTCCTGAGCTCGTCGGCGATCACGCCGTCGGGAGTTCCTTCGTTCTCTGAAGACGCGTTCCTCCGGAGTTTCTCCTATCTCTGAGACCTCGTCTCGCGAGATAGGCTGCTCTGGATCCCGCTCTCCGGCCTCATGATGTCGCCGGATATTTCGGCGCCGGTTCCTCCGTCGACGGGATTCCCGCTGAGGTGGTTCTTCTCCGGGTGCGGTCGGCTCGTCGTCGGAGACGGGGGGCAACTCCACTCTCCCGATGAAAAGAACGTCGGGGTAGAATGGTGCGGCTATCGTGGCGATCTTCTTTCCGCTCTCCTTTGAGGACAGAGGCACGGAAAGAACAGCTTGCTTCCTCCCGGTTTTGTTTGTTTCTTTCTTCCTTGCGATTTGTGTCCATTCTTTCGTTGGGGAAGTAGACAGTGGAGTTCTTCGGGTCAGCGGGCCCTCGGCCCCTGGCTTGCTGAAGGCGATCTTTTTTCGGAGCAGCTGGAGGTCGTGCTTTTTCCTTCCTTACTCCGATATTCTCGGAGTTTGTTAGAGGAGACTTCCTTGACGGATCTGCGATGCGATGTAGAGTTCCTTCTTCATCTGCTACGGATGAGATAGTTCCAAAGCAGAACACAGATCCGGGGCGGAGGGTGATCTTGCGGTGGAAGGTGACAGCCATTGAGCTAGCTTAGATCGGCGACACACCCCCTACCTGGCGCGCCAGATGTCGGTATTTTGGGTCCGACCGCACACCCGGGGTTGCCCCTCAAGGTGTTTTTAGGAGTAGGGCGGTGTCGCCGACTGTAGCTAAATGGTTCGTGCCGGATGCATGAGGAACAATGGACAGTGTTTACAGGTTCGGGCCGCTTTGAGATGCGTAACACCCTACGTCCTGGTGAGAATGCTTTACGTGGTGGATTACAAGGGAGTTCTCTAACGCTAAAGAGTAGAAAGTTGGGGTGGATGGCTAAGTAGTGAGATCGATCTTTCTGAAGGGGTGCCCCCTAGGCCTTATATATTCGACCGTGAGGCAATACATGCGGACGTGATAACAATACGCACCTATGAGATAGTGAACTGATTGAGTCTATCTTCCTATAGTTCTGTCGGCTTATCCTCGCCTGGTTCCGTTGTACGGGGCTCCAGCGCGGGAAAGTCGGGTCTCTGTTGTGGTTGCTTGCTCAATGTCGTTGGGCCATCCGGGCTCGCACCGATCCGGCCTAATGTCGATCTTGCTTCACTGGTCGTTCTTCCCCAGGCCCATGAAGGGATGACCTTACGATTTATTGAGCCCTTGGGCCTATCGTGAGGTCTTTTATCCTTCCAGTGGACCCGGGGGATATCTGTCCCCCACAATGGCCAATCCCATACACCTCTACCGAGGAGGCGAGGCAGGGTAACACTACGAGGCCTTTACAAAGTTCCACTAGCTTCAGAAAACCCGCTACAGTTTATAGGAAGCTCCAATGCAGGAATCCCTCGCATGACCGCCATCGCAGCAAAATCATCCCAAGGGCCTCCCTACACTGACCACTCCCCTACTGCCCTTGCCCCTTTCGGGTAAGGTAGTCATCCACTAGCTTTCCTAATTAATCAGCCAAGGGCGTCCCATTAAACCCTTGTGGTAGCACTGTTTTCCCGGGTGGTTCTCCATGTTCCAATTAACATAATGATCTTATCATGAACAGTAAATAACAACTGATAATAAAAGTATAATCATGAATAAAATGTATCTCCATACCCATAACCACATAAAGCAATAGCAGGTACTACCCAAAAAGTGTGGTGGTAATCAAGGTATAAAGATAGTCAAACTGGGGTAACCTATTGGGTCCCATCAAAATTAACCTATGCAGGTCATTATGATTAATCAGAACATGACTGGGTAAAAGAAGTGATCAAGGGCACAACTTGCTTGGCACTTGAGATTCCAATTACCAGGGTGATTCTTCAGATCCTCGTAACCTCACTACTAGTCGTAGCAATACAAGCAGACATGGTATAGACAAAATTAACATCACACCAAACATAAGTACAAACTGAATAATAATGACTTACGCGAAGCTACGGGATCGCGGGCTCGAGAACTACTACGATCGGAGTTACTAGTAAGGAGTTATGATTTTATAGAGGATTTATGCGATTAAAATGTTAAACTATAATATAAATTGGTTAATATAAATCATATAAGATATTATTCTATAAATAACTATCTCAACTTTCATCTAAGTTATAAATTGACCATAAATTATATTCTAGTAGATTTTTATGATAAGCAGATTAACAAGAGTATCCAACATAGGTTAAATAGAAATCTAATTATAAAATAATGAGACATGGTATAATAAATGTTGTTACTGCGTAGTAAATATTTATACAAAACTAACGCAACTTGAATGGATCAAATCGGAGTTAAAACGAAGGAGTTATGAATTTACTAAGGTTTTATGTATTTGATATAAGATTAATTAATATATAAATTTTAATGTGACTTTCATGTCAAAAACAGAGGTACTATGCGATAAACAATAATATTATAGAAATTGGAATGAACTGATTTGGACATTATATGAATTTTCTATGAATTAAACAATTCCTTGGATTTGTTTTATACTCAAAATCCATTTTCTATATTAATTTCTGAATTTACTAAGGATCCTGGACTGGGCGCAATATTACCGAGAAGTTCAGGGACTAAAACAGAAATATTCCTAAGACCCAGGCTTAACCACGCAGTGGACCGCGGGTTGATTATGAAGAACCCCGAGGGCCCACACGACAGAGGAGCCCACGGCAGGTGAATTTGGTGCAGAGCTTAGGTGGGCCGATGGAGGGGAAATTCGGCCCGGAAATTCGGCCCATTACTCAGGTAAGCAATTTGTTTCTTTTTCTTTTTATTCTGTTTTCTAATTAAATTCCAAATTCAAATCAGTTCTCAGTTTTAAAATTCAAAATACATGCACAGTCAGTACTCCAAGCATGAATGCGAAATTTTAGTTTATTTATTTCTTATATTTAAATGAATACCTCTAGATATATATTTAGTAACAGAGATATTTACCCAGTAGCAAATCTTTATCAAGAGTTACTAAAAAAATTGTACTTGAAGGGAAATAATCCATCCTAACAAATTGAAACTCTTTTTATTATTCATTTCTTTAAACTTACAACTGAACTTATGTTTGTATTTTATTTTAACTGACATTGATTTTAAAAAGAATTCCATAGTATAATTATTTATTAGGACAGCTTCCTTTGATTTCTTTTACTAATCTCAAAAATCATAATTTTGGATGTTACAACGTCGGGCGCGGGAAAAGCGAACAACTTCCATGGGATCGTGTCTAATCCGCGAACGATCCGGGCGCGAGGCCCTCGCCTTCTTGGGTCGGTCCATTTTAACTGTAGTCTTTGCCCGACCCACGATGTGACGACCTTGCGGGGCGACTGGTTTGTGGGCCCACGCAAGGGTTTTCGCCTTCTAGTGGACCCGTGAGATATCTGTCCCCCACATTTACAGTCACCCTGAAAACTGAAACATCCATCCGAGAACACCTAGCTAGTTTCACACGCTGAGAACTGAAATGCGATGCGCAACCGAGCAATCCGTTCAACTCATTCTTCCACATCAGCTACTCACCAACCGTGTAAAATCAAGTGTAGATGTGTACAACAACTTTTCACTGGTTAGAATTAGACTCAACTGAAGATATATGATTTCACTTGTTTCACATTTTTTATTTTCATTTATCATTATTAGTCTATTTTCTCTTTTCCAGATTTTATTCGCTATTTAACATTTAAATGTAAATATATTATGATCGCCATGACTCTTGTTCATCACTTATTTTATAGCTATGTATTGCTTTAAACCGTGTTATGAAAATTTTTCATTATTACTTTAGCAATACCTTAATTTTGGTTCGTCCTCCGCCACTGATTATCTGAAGAGACGTGACGTGATTTCAATTTACAAAGACTGAACTAATTTCAATCAATCGTATACGTCGTTTAGCTCATCGCTATTGGAAATCGGCTATACTTCTGAACCTTCTTAGCAATCATCGCTATTGGAAATCATGCCCGTGATGGTATTATGGGCCTACTTGGGCCGGGCTCCCGAACCCTAAAAACCTCCCGCAACTGTAGCAATCATGAAACGTTTCCCTAAAACACGGGGGCGCACGGGGGTGTCACGATCTCCCCCGGGAGAAGCGGATCTTGCGGAGCTCTCATGTCCGCCGGGAGGGCGACCTGTCAGTGATTGGACAGTGCAGCTGCACCTCGTCCCGGCAGCATGCTGCCCGCGTCCGCGTCTTTTCTGCTGCCCACATTCCCCAACGCCGCGCCCGTACCGTGTACCGGTGGTGGTCGCCCTCCCCTCCTCGTCCTCCCAGCTTGTCCTCTTCTTTCCACCAGCTTGCTTTTGGTCGCTCCAACGCCGCCGCTACGTGCTAAACCATGGGGGAAAGGGAAGGGTGAGAGGCTAGTGCTGAGCCGCGCCTGCTAGCGGGACTAGTTTACTGCTGCTGAGGGAACACCCTGTTGTGGAGCAGGTGAGTGAGCTCCTTTTAGTCGGGGTCAGGTGAACTCACAGGCAAAACGGCCGCCCATTGGATTGGCGCCTGTCCGCCTCTTCCCCTTTCGTTGTGCCTATTCGTTGGCGTGCACTACCCGTCTGGTCATTTCGTCCTCCGTTGGGCTTGTGCTGCTGCCTGCTAGTGGTTCTCGATTTCTCCTGGGAAAAGGTTTGTTTTTATCTTATGTTGGTTGGGTTTGGGAATCATAGGCTGCGCCTTTCTGGTCCGGGTTCTGATTTTTGCTATCTCAGTTTTCAGGTAGAACACGCGTACATTTGGCAAATCGGCAGGTGTTATCTTGTGATATCGTCTGCAAAGATGAGATTGTGATGGATCCTATCCAAGATTGCTTCGGTCCCTGGAGGATTTAGGAGTCCTAGAATCCAAATGCAGAAACCAGTCTCCTGACAGAAAAAAGGACAGTTGCGCACGTGGTGTTCGTCAAAAAGCCGCACCGCACTGAGGGAGTCGCAGCTTGCGACCATCAGAATCGTCACAATGAGAGATTTTGCATCTTGCCTAAACCAAAGTGCCGTCCAGGTTGCGCATTCCTCTTCCTCAAGTGGGCAGAACTTCGTGCAGTCTGCGTACGTGGCACGCCTGCGTGACAAGCCTTGCGTGGTCACCGTCACTTGGAGCAAGGTGGCCATGGGGCAGGCTTTCGCCATTGCCATCCATGACTACTCCAACCGTTGCCTCTGCAAGGCAGAGGTGAAGCCCTGGCTGTTCTCCAAGAGGAAGGGTTCCAAGGTCATGGAATTGGATAGTGGCAATGTGGAGATCATCTGGGACCTGTCAGCTGCAAAGTTCGCAGCAGGGCCAGAGCCACTCGAAGGCTTCCATGTTGCTCTGCTCTATGGTCTTGAAGTTGTCCTTGTTTTAGGTAACCTAAGCAAGGAGGAGGATCACCGGGTTTTGTCAGATGCTTCTCATTGTGATGCAGTCATGATAGCTAGGAAAGAGCACATTTATGCGAAGAAGATGTATTCCGCGAAAGCTCGATTTTTGGACATTGGTCAGATTCATCACATCTCCATAGAGTGTGACATGGCAGGGGTGAGGGATCCCTGCCTAGAGATTAGGATCGACAAGAAGAAAGTGTTGCACTTGAAGAGGCTGGCATGGAAATTCAGAGGGAACCAGACTATTTATGTCGATGGACTTCCAGTGGAGGTGCTATGGGATGTGCATGACTGGCTATTTGGTTCCACAAATGGATGCGCTGTATTTTTGTTTCAATCAGGCCAGTCCATGGAAAAAATCTTGTTCAGAACATGCTCACAGAATGAAAAGGAGGCTGAAGCACATCGTCTTGGTTTCACATTGATATTAAAAGCGTGGAAGACTGAGTAAGCACTAGGCTGAAACGTGATGGCAGGTTTCTTCAACCACTCTGCTCTTAATGTTGAATTAGTAAGAGTAGGAATCTAGGATCTAGCAAGTGTAACAAGATCCTTGGCAAGAATTCTGTGCTTGTTACATATGCTGTCCTAGCGGTAGTTGAGATTTTGAATATGCATATGATCTTTGATATATCATCAAAGCTAGTTAGATAGGATGTGGGACTCTGGTGCTCAGGTCATTTGACATAATGTCTCACAATTTATACTTTTTGATGGGAAGTTCAGGATAGAATATTGAAAATGATGTCTACACTTCTGATGTCTTTGCAATTGTTATGCCACGACTCACGTGTTTAAAATTACACTCGGTACATATGGCATTAAATTGAGCAGATCTGCCACCAGCCCACCATATAGCAAATTGCTATCTATTCCATTGTTTTGTTTTCACGGAAGCATAATGGTGACAATCAGTTCATTCATAACTTTGCATTTCGGAGCATTCTGCACTCCCCCCACAACGCCCGCACGCGCAATGTATTGCACATCAAGGGATAGACATCTAATTGAGCTAGATTACTGGGTACAGCTGAGAACTGGAAGTTAGATATCCAAACCCAACATATACTAGTGATAAAAATAGAATAACAATGCTAGAAATGCAGCTTTCCCACATGACTGACAATATTCTGTAAAAGGATTTCATGTTCCTGATAATATTGTGGTAATGCTTGTTTACAAGTTGAGATTCCAATATCAATATAATTTTGATATAGCAGGAGAGTATTTAGATAGGATGGAGGACTCAAGTGCTCATATTTTTGTATTTTTTTATGCTATCAGCTTTAAACCATTTGATCAAATATCCAAGAGTGCCAGAAATGGTACCTGCACTTCTGCAGGCCTTGCAATATTGCATGTTTAAAATGAGGGAGAGTAGAGGTAACTCCTTTTTTTCCCTAGGGATTTTCAACTAATTTCCCTTGGGAAAAATTGAAATCCCCTGAGAAAATGGGATTGCTAAGGGCTAGTTTGGAAACACCATTTTCCCAAGTGATTCCAATTTTCCTAACGCCCCGTTTGGATCATTGGAATTGAATTTCATTCTAATAATAGTAATTTAGGCATATATCAATTAAGCTAATTCGGTGTTATGCAAAATATATTTGTATACTATTATTAGCAAGATATCGGAGATATTTTATGTGCTACATTTTTACTATAGAGGAGTGAGACGAAGAGTGTCATGTAAGTTACAGAGTAGAAACAAATTCTACTAAGGCATAAAATTATTTTCCATCCTCCACCCCATGAATTTAAGATAGGCTTATATCTGAACTTTGGAAAGTGGTGGAATGTCAAATTCCAAAGTAAATAAGTTACTTTATTGAGTGAATTCTAATTCCTCTAAAATAAAGTGATGCAAACGGCCCGTAAGGAAAATTAGTTTGTTTTTCCTTTGAAAAATTGGAATCCTTTGGAAAAACAATGTTCCCAAACTATCCCTAAAGTAGCCCTTAGTTGGAAAAAAAGCTTCAGCAGGTTTTGTACCAAGTTTGCATCGTTATATAACAGATAATAATGGTTATTTTTTTTTATATCATTTCATTTTCCCCAAAAGTGTAATAATGGTAGTACTCAGTTACTAGCACGCGTGGCGTGCTTCTTCACCATGCGTAGTTCCTTATTTATGTTATCATAGAGAAACTGCTGAGTAGTTTATACTAATACCCATACGTTTTTGTATACCAGAAGAGAGCTATTTCACCTTTACACCTTTTGATGAAATGGTGCCTGCACTTGCACTTCAGCGGAGCAGGCCTTGCAATTTCCATGCCTCGCATGTTTAAAACGAGGTACATATATGGGATATGCATGGCGTTTAGTTAGGTGGGGAAAAACTGCCGCACCGCCATATTTTCCATCGAAGGTAATGGTGGCCATCTGCTTTCCTTTTCTATTCCAACCGTTTTCTTTTTTACCAAAGCATTATGGGGGGTGATCGATCGATCGATCACTGATCAATTGTGTAATCCCGTGAGTGCAGCTCCAAACACCTTGCGCATCCCTACCCTACCAATGGGTTTGCGCGTTATTACCAGATAAATTTCTGGAGCTTCAGTATCCAGAAACCAGAATTAAACACACTAGTACGCGGCAAATGCAGTGGGCAAATTTTAATGCTCCATGGGGGTTAGCTCATCTGCGCCTAGTTTGATTCGCGTGCTGATGTCAGACCAAATCACATCAGAATAATGCATAGAATCCAAAATCCTAATGCCCTCGCGCAAGACAAAGACTGACCTGACCCCCCATTTTGTAGAAGCACTAGCAAATAAGCAAAGGATATCCCAGGCGAGGTGAGCAGGGGGGGGGGGGGGGGGGGCACAGATTTGATTGACTCGGCATTCCGACCGTCGGCTCGGCTGGTCGTTATGTCAGCGAAGCGAGGGAAGGAAGGAAAGCGCGCCGCGAACACAGGTCCCGCCGGTTAAGCTTGGCTCCCGACATCGCCTCCTCAGATACTGAAACCATCCCTGGTTCGCATCGCATCTGGATGGACCGCACTGATGTGTTCCTGTTCACCGACGGAGAAGAATTCGCCCGCCGTGCTTTGCTTTGCTTGTGATTGCGATGGCTTTGTTTGCTCGCCGACACTTTTGTGTACGTACGTGGAAAATAAGATGGGTGCTATTTATGCTCCTGAATTTCACACCGCATGTTTCTGCCGACGACAGAAACGGCTGTTACTGAATCTGAGCACGTACGTATAGCTCGATAGCTCATACAATACAATGCAATATATATATACTCATGACGCAAAATAAACTAAAGGCGAAGCAGGCGTCCATCGAGGCATCGATCGGTCGGCGGATGAACAACGTGGCCGTTTACTGTTGTTGATGTGATGACGACGACGACGCGGTAGACCAACCAGAGACCAGGCCTGCCTTTTGGTTTTCTCGAGCGAAAGGCTCCCGCGCGCGCGCGCGCCCGCTTGTTTATTTGTGTTGGGTGTGGGGACGGAGGAGATATGGACGGACAGCGACGCGGCACCGGGAGGGAGGGTGACTATTAAGAGCGGAGGCGCGGTCGTCGGCGGTAGGGAATGAAGGAACAGTGCAAGTAAAGCTGCGGTGCGGACTTGAGATCGAGTGACTTCACCCGGCCGGCGTCCGCGCACCAAGCAAGCTAAACAACAACCACAGCAGGCCGCCGCCCGGCCGGCCATGGCGGCGTGGATGCGGTCGCTCTTCTCGCCGCTCAAGAAGCTCTGGATCCGCATGCATTCCGCGCACAGCAAGAGTACGTGCCCAGCCAGTCCTCCGTCTACCCCGCCGCCTCTGTCGTTCTTGTTCCAGCTAGCGCTCGTTTTCTCTTTGGTGGCTGGTTCATTCCATCCATCCGTGTTCTGACTGCGTGGTGATGAGCAGGAAGGGGCATCTACATCCTGTACGAGGACGTCAAGTCGTGCCCCTGCGAGGACGTGCACATCCTCTGGTCCATCCTCGTCGACTCGTCCCACTCCCGCCCGCCGCCGATGCGCCTAGACCATCACTGACTCGCTCGTCCCTCCGGCCGCCGCGCCCACGCCGTTGAGCAAGGCGACTGATTGGTCCGAGTTCGACCGACACAATGAAACTGTCGGTGTGTGCACATACATAAAGATGACGACCACGACCAGTGCCGGCGGCCGGTATAGTTCACCTTCTTCAGCCGTGATACACGTGTGGTCTTTATTTGATCCACGGACACGGAGATGGTGTGCGTCGTAGGTGATGAGCTCCTCCGTTCATCCTGCGCTGCCGCCTCTTCCGTCCTCCAGAAGAGCAGGTGCAGTGCAGAGCAGGCGTCCCTCTCCCTCACCGACACTGCGGAGCGGTTTTTTCTTCCTTTTCCTTTCTCCTTCTTCGCTTTGTTTTTGGAAAAGGAACGGCACGGTCTGCCGGTCTGGTGTGGTGATCAGGGGTCAATGGGCCGCGTGTGCATCTGTCTAGCTTGTAAATACAAAAGACAAAGAGCCAAAGAAAAATATATATATATATATGATGTGTATATATATACGGATGCGGAGTACTACGCACGCGAAGCACTGGTACTACTAGTACAGCCGCACAGGCATGGGGCGGTGGTGGTTGACCCCCCGCGGGAGCACACGTGTGCGCCGGCCGGCGACAGAGCCGCCCGGGCAGCGCGGGCGGGCGCCAGGCATGGTGACGACGAGGGATCCATCCACACATGTCCATCCCGTCCGGTGGCGGGTGGCTATCGATCGGCCGCGCCGGGCCATGGTCATGCCATCGCATCGTTCGTTTGTCAACGTCGCTTGCTAGGTTAGTTGCCGCCACTTCGCCGTCGCCTGACGGGCGCGCCGTGCCCGTCGCGGGCAGGGAGCCCATCGAGCCGACACCAACAGCGGAACAGGGACAGGGGAAAGCCTCGCCTCGTTTCACGCGTTAGCGTTACGTTCAGGGCAGGCCGTGCCGTCGCCACAAAGCCGGCGCCTTCGATCCGCAGCTTGACAACCCGAACCCGCTGCGTTTCGGTGACGAAGCGGCACAAAAACGGTTGATCCCATCGCGCGTTTTTAGCTACCTCTGGAACGCAAGCAAGGCAAAAGTCCACACTAGCATCTACAATACTCCGATTCAATTCCAAATCTGTTGTTTGGATGTCACTGTATTAGAGTTTAGAATTAGATGGTCTAATTCCACGCAATACAGAGGAGTGATTTTCTGAATTGGGATAAAGAGAATCTAGTTATATTACAAATTCCATGGAATTGGCTCTCGGATTCTAAATATCAATTCCATGTGCGACCAAACGATAGAATTCAGGAAAGCCGATTTCAGTTCTCAATTTTGTGCACCAATATCTATATCCAAATGGAGTACAAGAGTCTTTCCAAATTTCACTCTTAAAATTATCATTTAGAGAGTCATTTGCTAAAGACTACTTTCTATTTCTTTTCTATCTCCAACATCTTTTATATATCTTGTTTGCACTTTAAAGAGTCATTCATATTTTCTATATTTGGCTAGCGAGATATCTAGAATAGAAGATGAATATATTTGGACAGCCATTTAAATAAGCTGTTGGAGGGTGTTTTTTTAATCTCTATTTATATAGATTAGAAAGATCATAGTCTTTTAGGATGTGTTTGGTTGGATGTACAAGGAGAGATGAAAGGGGACGGCCAAAGTTTCTATAGTATTTGGATGAGAATCACGTGAGAGCGAGATAAAACACTGGAGTAATTTTTGGTGGCAGCGTGATCCCAAAAAACCGAAGGAACGGTGTCGTCCCGTCTCATCCTACTTTAACCTCAAATCAAACACATTTAGAGTTGCTCTGACTAACCTTCCACCCACCCCATCAATCTCAAATGATATTGCATGTCTTGTCCCTCTGTTTTGGCCCTATGGTGGCGGTTGGTGTACACTCAACCCACGTGTATTCATGTTCAACGTGTGGACTCTGAAATAGTATAATTTAGATTATATTCGCTTGTGTTCTTTGTATACACATGATTAATCGTACTTTCTAAAGTTAAACGATAGATTTTATTTGATTTAGATAAGGGTATAAACATGTAACAACCAAATCTAAACCTTTCTTGTCTTTAAACTTGTAAATTAAGACAACTGTGACCATTGGCGAGGTGTATTCATAGTTGCTCAGCTTTGAGTAACGCATGGAACTACCCCACCAACTATCACGCAACAACCAATGTAGATAGTCGCGGACGAGAAGGCACACGCAGTAGAGGAAAAAATCGAGGAGGTCATGGTCCAAGAGGTCATGAGCGCAATGGTGGACGTGTCTCAGAAGCGACGGGAAATAGGATAATAACCCCCAATGCCATGTTTGTGGCAAAAGGGAGTCATATTGCAATAGAATGTTGGTACCATTTTGCTGAAAATTATGTTCCATATGACATATATACAGAGGGGACCACCACATCCTATGGTATAGACTTAGGGCTACAGATCACATCTCAGGCAAACTTGATTAACTAACGGTGCGAGACAAGTATAAGGGTCATGATCAAATCCACATTGCTAATAGAAGAGGTATGTACATTAATCACATCGAGCATTTACTTGTTAACACTATAGTCATAGTCTCAAGCTAAATAATATTCTTTATCCATGTGATTGGTTACGTCATGATGGCAACCGGGTCCAACTTGGCCAGTACCTGAGGAGTTAGTAGGATGGCAATGGATGTGATTTATCCGCGTACCCGCGGATAAAAAAAACCCATTGGCATGGTTTTAGATACGAGCCTGTACCCGTGGATACGGATACGGGTAGCATTTGATATCCGTGGATATTTTTAAAACGGATACGAAAAATCAGTATCCATACTCGAATACCCGAATATCCGTTAAAGTAACCTGACATATGGGATCACTGGAGTTTGGAACCACAGCTAGCCGGCCCAGCCCAAGTCCCGTACTCCCGTCGCCACAAGCCCACAACCCCAGTCCCCACTATGGATGGCAACGGATGTGGATAAATATGTTGTATGTTTTTATCATATTTAAATTTGTTGGACAAATATGTTATTATATTTAAATTTGCTAGATTTAAATATGTTGTATGTGTAGTGGGCAAATGAATATATCCATGGATTTTTCGTAGCGGGTAACGGGTATGGGTTTGGATATCGGATATAAGTCGCGGATATGGATGTCCAGAGACACTATCCGCGGATAGTTTATCCGTTGCCATCCCTTGGAGTAAAGCTCATATGGTCAGGCTAGATCCATGCAGCAGACTTTTATTTGGTTGTTTGTATTAGTACTATCGATACCCTGGATTAGGGGTACCCCTTACTACGGTATAAAGGCACGATACATGTGTGGCTACCCTTAGCCGCGTGGAGAACAGCCTTAGGGGTATCTTGTGGGCAGTTAAGGTGGCGTTCTCAGAGACAACGCCATCGGGTCTAGAAGACACAGGACCCCTGTGCGCACGACCCGGACTCCGAAGTAAAGCAGCCCGAAGCCATTAGATGGGGTTCGGACCCCATCAAGTGAGCTCCGGACAGCCCATAACAAGATCCCAGGAAAAAGGAGTGTCATAACCTAGGCATGGGTCCAGGACTGACGCGTGTCCTGGCTCTAGCCGTGGCGCCTCCACCCCCCGCTCGACCAAGGGTCTAATGCAACCACATGGCTTATTGTCCGTGACGTAGGCCAGCGGGCGGAGCATGACATAAGGGCTCTGAGCCGCACGACCTCCGCATTTTTTGCGGAGAGGACACACCGCCTGTCCACCCTTCTGACAGATGATGTGCCCCCACGGCATTTATTGCGTCATGTCCATTCCGCTGGCAGACAGCGCCAGAGCCACCCTGCAGACTGCGCACCTGTCCAGTCCGTTGTCGAAACAGTGTGCCCGTGCTGCGCAGTGCACTGTACTCATCCCTTATACGAGAAGCTTCCTCCTGCGCGACGAGGCTACGCAGATCTCAGGTGTCAGGGTGCACGGAGATTACACGGGCATGACAAGCAGTAGATCCATCCTTCCATTTGTCCCTGAGCCCACATGTCGGGGCTTAGAACCATTGTACATGCCCCCCTTGAACTATAAAAGGGGAGACATGTAACGTGAGAGGACTCATACGCAAGTCATTCAGGCTTACACACAAAGCTCAAGCTTCCACAACAATCCAACACACAGTGGAGTAGGGTATTACGCTCCGGCGGCCCGAACCACTCTAAATCCTCACGTGTTCATGTGCTTGATGTTCGCTTAGCAAGACAGGTAAAACGCTTAAGCCCCCTCCTCATCTTAGGATTTAGGGCGGGTGCACTCCGCCACCCGGCCAGAGAATTCCCTCTCCGACAAGTACATTCAGACCAAGTGCATCATTTATTTGGTTATCCGCACCAAAATAAAGATGGGATAAAATAAATAAATAAATAAATCTTTAAAATTTATATAGCAAGTGTAGTCTAGTTTTGTTCGTAAAAATATCAAGAACACAGATCTAAAATTGGTTTAGTGATTGAACATTTTAATTAAAATATACATTTCAATTAAAATATACGATGGAAAAACAAAATAAAAAGTGTTCTAGGAATACATGCCAGACCAAGGTTGTATGCACGCGGCCTGCTCCACCAGCTACACTCCTCGTGCGCGTATCTGACCAGCCTGGCTGAGAAACGATTTTTGCATGTTTAGAGCCCGGTTGTGTTATGCAGGAAAACAAACAAAAGGTGCTTTGGGAATCCGCGGCTACAGAAACTCGACAGACGCAGGTAACCAAACACATGGTATGTTTCTGAAGTCACAAAATAATCTTATCTCTATTCATAAATTAGCTTCTCCCATAACTTAGCTTTTCTTGAATATTATCCTAACTACTACCTCCATTCACAAATGTATGATACCATTGACTTTTTTAAAAATTTTGACCACTCGTCTTATATTTAAAATATTTATTCAAAAATATAAAATTTTAAGTCAAGCACAAACTATCTTAAATAATAAAACAAATCACAAAAAATAATAACTTATTATTTTTTTGAATAATATGGGTAGTCAAAGTTTTTTTAAAGTCAATGTTGTCATATATTTATGAATGGAGGGAGTATTTTTTTTATCAAGGATTAGGTCATTAGGAGACCTCTACTTAGAGGACGGTTTCACAATGATATATCCCCTACTATTGAATTCGCTCAAGTAGGCCTTTGCAGTCAGTAAATCCGTAGCACGGTAGCATAGTCATCTTGGTCACCCATCAACTCCTATAGTAAAAAATTATCAATAACTTTAATTTATCATGTTCTAAAGAGTCCAATAATAATTAATATCGTATGTGATACTTGTTAAAAAGGCAAATGTCATCAATTGCCTTATTTCAAATTTAATAGTGTTTTGAGTCATCATCTAAAACTTGTATATTTTGATGTTTGGGGGATGCTCCTAAATCTCTTGGAGACAAACAATACTTTGTGAGCCTCATTGACGATTACAGTAAACTCTCACGAATTTATTCTTTAAAGTTTAAGTCTGAAGTCTTTCATAAATTTGTTGAACTCTCAAACCTTGTTGATCATCTTTTTGACAGAAAAATCACCATAATCAAGATTAGGGAGGCGAATAGCAAAAGCTTCATAGTTTTTTTTCAAAAATTGGCATCACCCATCATGTATCATGCCCTTACGTGCACCAACAAAATAGGCCAGCTAAAAAAAAGCATCGTCATATAGTTGAGGTTGGTCAAGTTAAACAATTGTAGGGTACGTTAGTGGAGTAAAACAATTCTAGGGCCGTACTTATGAGTGATGTGAACCAAATTAGTAAACTAAATTGTACTTTGAAACTTTGTAATATGTTGGATTGTTGGTTGATGCTCTACAAATGTGCTGGTGTACTTGTTTTCTTCAAAAAGAGAGAACGGTTTGAGCATTTTCCCCTGCCTATGCTGCGTGGGGGAGCTGTTGAGACAAACAAACACGGTCTGACCGGCTCTCACCTAGTCACCTTCCCTTCCTGTTCGAGCAGACTACGTCCGGGCAAACAAACGCGCCCCATAACACTAGATGGGAAAGCTGTTTATTTCCAAGGCATTGATAAATTAGAATGTCGTAGAAAAAAGATGAGTTCGAACTACGAGAGTAACATGGTTTTTTCTAAGCCAAGCTATACGAGCAACAAATGGCCCAATTTCTGTGATCATTAGAAGCCATAGCAAATGACTCATGAGGTCATTCTTTTCACATGTGACTTACCTTTTATCAACTATAGAATCATGTCGTTTCTTAAGTTCTTGAAGTGCCTAAGAAGCACATTGGTAAGGCAACAGCTTATAGCAAGAAACAGAGGGAATATTTGTGAACTTTATATTAGAAAACTCTTACCATATCCATTTTTTTTTCTGAAGAGGGATTCGTTGCTTCAATCCCGACTAGGGCAGGCAGACTCACAATTATGTCCTACCTGAATCCTGCTAGTGTCATTCTAAAGCTACCTTCAGTATTCGGTTATGGACTTCTAGTACTTCATAGTTCATACCAAGCGAGCAAATGCATATCTGAAGCTCATGTTACCTTCTCTCTCAATGCATCTGGAATGAACAAGCTAAAATGGGTCATACAGGAAAACATGATGCAAATCATGCAATGCTCCGGTAATCACATGGAGAAATGGAAACAGAAAAGAGAACACTGAAGAGCATATAGAATAAGTAGACAACAGTGAAGAGCGTCTAAAGATGAATTGATCAATGAAAGTCACTCTAATGCATCATACGTGTATGTTGCATCAGACGAGGTTTTCACTACCATGTAAAGTAAAACGAAATCAAAAGGCATGATAGGCAACAGAGCAAAGTAAAACAAACCCTTAAAATCCATTGGTTCAGGTTCATACATTCATAGACATTGAAGGAGTATATGATAAATGGAAGATTGAAAGGAAGAAAATGAATCCAAACATCCAATACAAGTGCAATGGTACTATGGGACTTTGGAAAACGCATTGTTTGTTTTTATATCTCGCTCTAGTTTGTCATAAGAGTAATTTGGTAATTAAAAATATTTTTTCTTTAATACATTAAATATATGTTTTTTTGTTTCTTTAATACATGTATTAATTGAAGTAGTTGCATGTTGCATCTTGTTTCCTCCTGATTTATATCAGTATACTATCATATTATAATACTAATTTGATCAGGAATAGTTTTATAAAAAAACATAACACTTCACAGAAAAAATGAATTAATAATATGAAATAAATTAAAACATCAAAATACAAAGGCCTAAAAAGAAGAACAGTAATTGAACTATGACGGTCAACAAAATACAGTATTTGTGTTTCACAGAAGCTTAGTTCGAGAAATTTCAAAACATGAGATGAAATGCATCAAAGTCCTCAAGCTGGACATTATAGATTTAACAAGGGCAATAATGAATGCAAATAAATATTAAATATTTAAATATATTATCAGATCAAAGAAGAATAACATGTTTTTCATGCAAACAATGATTAGATTGGGAAGTGTCATACTTATTTTTTCTTGCATGAGAGTAACATAGTCCATACTGTTGTCTCTCCAGATATATGGAAGCACGCTTTGATACATATAGAGTGTTGGGCAGACTCCAGCATCTTCCATCCACTGCAAAACCTACATGGACGAAACAAAAACAATAATTAGAAAAGTCATTAAATTGGACACCTGTAATCGTCCACCTTTTCCCCCTGTTTCATACATATTTTTTAGTCAAATACTAATCAACTCCTAGCTTAAAATGCTTATGTTACAGTTTGCTGCAGGCAGAAGATTGCATGAATAATTTACCATAATTCATTTTTTCTAACAGGTCATAGAGCTTCACAAAAAAGACAACAATAACAAAGCATTTTAGTACCAAGCAAGTTAGAGTAGGCTAAAGTTGAAACCCAACATAACAAGTCAAGGTTCAGGTACATGGATAACTGATTTTCATGCCCTATTCAAGTCTTCTTTTACCAGTGTTTCATAACAAAGAACAAGACAAAAGATGTCAAATGAAAAAAAGTAGACATTATGGTTTAATATAAATAATACAGAGGAAAGGATGCAATGGGAGATCGCTGGTGCCAAGGGGCTCTGCCATCTAGCTGTACCGTTAGCTGAGAGCTAAGTAGAGTCTAATGGATTCTTTTTTGTATGCTTCTTACTGGCCTCCGTAAGGAGGTTGTTTTGTACTGGCCTTTCTTGGCCCCTTTTTACCTCTTCTTAATATATTATGAGGCGCAGTTCTCCTGCGCTTTCGAGAAAAAAATATAAATAATACAGATCTTTAATACATCAACATTTTATCGCAATTTAGCAAGTTGCAAATGGAACTTAGCAAATATAAATCTATTTATTAAGGGAATCTTTTATGAAGGACTCATCAACTCTTATTCAAATGAGATAGTATAGCTGCCTAGCGATGGGCCCTGTGTACCTCAACATACTTTCTCCATTTCCCCACAATTAAGAGATTTCTCAGCAGAATCGTATAAGTAGAAAGGCCCACAGTAGAGCATGAAGTCACCATCTTATAGAACAGCTGCATGATAGAAAATCATAACAATAAGTATCACCTGTAAGGCCTGGTTCGGTTATTCCAACGCCACATGGATTAGATGAGATTGGGAAAAAAAATAGCAGAGACTTTGACTTGCTATGGATTTAAACTCACTAAATCCTATTCAATCCACATGGATTACGATGAAACCGAATAGGCCCTAAAGAGTCCAAGGAGCAGTAACAGGAAATGCACGACCAACAGACAAAGCATCACTGCAGAAATAGTTTTTCCCACAAATCTTATGAACAAGTCGGCGTGTTCCTCAAGCATCAAAGCATATTCATAAGAAAAATGTGATTATTCAGAACTAGTAAAGATGGCAATATTATTCTTAATGCAAAAATCATTTATTTGGTAGAGACCAGCAATACATAGGTTGTACATCGGTGCATGGAGGCTATATCTTGCTGTCACACAATGGTGCTATTAAGAAACCAATATAGTAACATTGAAGGAAGATTAACATCAGACAGTATTAATTCCTCTGAAACAAGGAGTATCAGGATTTTTCATGTTGATCAAATGATTTTTAGTTTGCAGAAAAACATTATGGTGCCAGAGCAGTTTCTGCCAGGTAAATGGGTAATGAAAATAAATGATAAAAAGATAGTTATTTCCATGGCATTGTCTTAGTTGCAAAATTATAGAAAAAGATGTTAGACAACGGCACCTTCTTAAGGAAAGAAATTATACCTTCATCATGCTCTCTGTCCTGCCACATTTTCCAAGAAAATTTAAAATATGGTTGAGTGTGCCAAAAGAAATAGATGAGAGAGAGGAATCCAAATGTTCAATTATTTGACTTGCTGTTTTCCAGTCTCGTAACCTGTTGCCAAGCAGTAAAAGTCTCACACTCCCACTAGTTAAATTAACAGGACTAGTAATCTTTCAAAAGAAATAGAACATCAAACTACTACTTGCATCAAATATCCATAAAAACAAGATAAGCATGACCTGATCTAGATGATAATAGTTATTGGTATAGAGGCTGACTGAAGATGCCCAACAAATAATAAAAAGGATGTTACTGGATAACTGAACAACATTTGAACAGAGTAAGCAAATATCCATGAAAACAATATAAGCATGACCTGATCTAGATGATAATAGTTATTGGTATAGAGGCTGACTTTCTAAAACTGCAAATGCCCAACAAGTAATAAAAAGGATGTTGCTGGATAACTGAACAATCATTTGAACAGAGTAAGCAAACGAATAGTTCCAGTAGCCTCAACACATTCCTTGTTAGTTACAAGATTTGATCTAACACAAAATGAGACATTTTAGCCATGACAATGTTTTACCCTGCTATCTCAACAAATATACGACTTTAGTACTACTTCTTCATATTAACTAATTGTGTATATTTGGCGAGGTGACACCAAAACAACAATCAGGTAGATGCATCTCAAATGGTAACACGGTAAAATACAAATGGTAATTCAAAAAGTTCAGCCACATAATACTATGTACATAACAGGAGTGAAAGTTACCCACACCTAAATATGTAGTACAACTAAACATTGTGACGCTGCAGCAAAATGTAAATCCATTTAACAATTCAACAAAATAGTGAAGAGTGGACACTGTTTCAATAATAATCAACCTAGTCACCAATTCAAGAGTGCACATATAACTTAAAACAGTGGATAAACATACATGGTGCATGAAGATATTATCTCAAAATAAGCCTTTTGGTTCAATTGAATCTTTTTTTGCTTCATGAATTCTATCAACTGAAGGACCCTTTCAGGTTGACCTCCCTTATTCAATGCTTCCATGAGGGATGAACAGACAATAGCATCTGGCTGTGTGCCATTATTTTCCATCTCTTTGAATAGGTCCCATGCTCTCCTCCAGCTCCCTTATGAGTTATGATCCATACGAAACACAGGATTAGATAATTTAAAACTAATGAAATATTTTATCATCGAAGACTCTTACCATCATCACTATATGCTTTAATTAATGTCGTATATGTCAAAACATCGGGGAAGCAACCAGTTTCTTTCATAGAATTAAAAGTAGATGCTGCTTCAGTTAATTTGCCCTGAATTAAAGCCATTGTTAGAATACTAGTTCTTTAAAGTGAACCAGAGAGACAATCCAGCAACACTTGCCTGTTTGACATATGAGCAAATCACGGATGAGTAGACTTCCTTGGTCAAATGAATATTCAGGTCCAGCATGTCTTCAAAAAATTTCAGAGACTCTACATACCTTCCCAATTTACAAGATCCACTAATGAGTATATTGTAAGTCACAGCATCTGGCTTCACATTGCCTGCCCTCATTGACGTGTATAACACCAAAGCTTTCTTATAATCTCCCAAACTTAAATAACTTCCGATGCCTGAGTTGTAAGCAACTGTATTTAGTTGGATCCCTCGAGACTTAGCTGCTGCAAGAATTATGTCAATTTTAGTTAGCTGCTTGCAGCGGCCACATGCTGTTAACAGAGTACTTATTGAAATAACATCCGGTTGAATGCCATCTTGCTCCATTTCATGCAACAGACTAATCGCTTCCTTCAACATTCCAGCAGATCCATAAGCATCAATAAGTGCATTGTAACTGACTTTATTTGGCTTGCATGCATTCTTCCTCATTTCATTAAAGACCTCCCTAGCTTTCTCAGGCTGTGCAGATCTACCATAAGCATTAAGTAAGGAGGTATAGGAAACTATATCAGGTCTCAACCCATTTTGCTTCAGTAATTTAAAAGTCTCCAAGGCCTCTGTGTGCATACCATGTGAGGCGTAAGCACCCAAAAGTGCATTGTAGGATACAATATTAGGTCTGACACCTTCAGCAACCATTATATCAAAGACCGCCTTGCAATTTTCAGCTTGCCCACAAACAGAATAAGAATACATTATGCTAGTATATGTAACGACATCTGGATGACATGTTGTTCTTCTTTCCCTCATTGAGTTAAACAACTCAATAGCTTCCCCATACAGCCCAATCTTTACAAGGCAATGGATCACAATATTCATAGTGCATGTATCAGGGGCAACTTTAGAGGATTTCATAATTTCAAAGTAAGCTATGGCTTTTGAGTACTGAGCTCCATTCTTAAAAGCAGACAAAACAATGTTGTGTGTGATCAAATCTGGCCCTACACCATTTTCAGTCATCTTCTTACAAAGTTCTAAAGCTTTCTTCCAGTTACCAGCAGCTCCACATGCATTTATAACATTATTATACGTAGTTCGGCTAGGAGGTATCTGCAACAAAAAGTATCTTTTAAAGGAGTAAACTAAACCACCATAATGTATAATGACTTGGATTTTTTTCCAATGATGTTTATTTGTTAATGTCACTCCAGGAACATTCAGATGCTAATTATGTAGAATATCTTTACAAGCATGTGCAGTTAAATTCAGGCAATTAGTTTTTTTCAAGCAGTAATTCATATCTTCATAGTAATCTTCAATGTCTATTCTGGTTTAGTGATACATATTCACTTTCAGCAACAACTCCCAAATTTTGATTAAAACAACCGACTGCTGCATGTATTAGGACCATGGTAGCATTTTTTTCTAATCATCAATAGATGTTTTAGAATGGAAAGTAAGCACAACATAAAAAATGAAATCACATGCAAAATATACCAGCAAGTACATATCTTTGATGTGCATGAGATGATTTGTGGCATTATAAAACTAAATTTGTAGCAAAGCTACATGGAGCTACCCCTGAACCAACACCAGTAATGAATTAATGGCAATTACTAAAATACATAGGGCTCCATCCCTGCTCCCACCGTGTTTGTCGCCCCCTATGCGACGATCAACGTCAAGAATCACATCCCGGTGACCCTCGAACTGGCAAAGCCCAACTTTAATCAGTGGGAACCGTTCTTCACCTCTCTCTGCGGGAAATTTGCCCTCCTTCCGCACGTCGACAGACTAGAGGAAGCCCGCCCCACTGATCCTACTTGGGGCATTGCCGATGCCTGCGTCCACAGCTGGCTCCTTGGTTCTGTCGGGCCAGACATCATTGGCCTTGTTGTGGTGCCGAACCAGACTGCACGCGAGCTCTGGGTCGCCATCAGGCGCCTCTTCGAGGCCAACAAGGCTCTACGTGCCATCTTCTTGAGTCACGAGTTTCGCTCCATGACTCAGGGCAATTCCTCCATCAACAACTACGCGCAGCGGATGAAGGCCACCGCCGACGCGCTCCGCGATGTTGGCCGCACCATCACCGACCCAAAGCTCGTCCTCAACTTCCTCTGCGGCCTCAACCCCCGCTTCGCCAGCACCGCCGACAACATCGCCAACTCGCACCGGCTGCCAGACTTCGCCACCACTCGCGAGAAGCTCATGCTAAAGGAGCTCCGCCTCGCCAACAAGGGCATTGTTGTGGCCCAGACCGTGTCCCACACCTCGTGCGGCACAGGCTGTCGCACCACCTCCAGCACCACCGGCGGTGGCTCCAGCAGCGACGGCAGTCAGGGTGACGGCGGCCGCTGGAAGAAGGGCAAGCGCGACTCCCAATTCGGGGGTGGGCACAAGTCCCTAGCACCACCTGCAGCCCCCTGGTACTGCTACCCCCCTAGACCGTCGGGGTGCATCAGCAGCCCTGGCGCCCGCCGGCGACGAACCCTCCCTGGCACGGCCCTGGAATCATCGGCTCCTTCACTCAGGCCCAAGCTCACACTGCGCTCACCCCCGCCCAGTTCTCCGACATCTCTGCTCCATCCCTGCCACAGCATGGCAGCTGGGATCAGGCTGGCCTCATCGCCGCCCTGAATCAGATGTCCCTCCAGGGGTCTTCTCCCTGGGTCCTCGACACCGGCGCCATAGCTCACATGTCGTCTTCGGATGGTATACTCATGTCCCGTCTCCCCCCTCCTTCCGGCATCACAGTTGGCAATGGCACCACCATACCCATCACCTATTGTGGCACATCCACACTCTCCTCCCCCAACTCTGTTTTTCGCCTTAACAATGTTCTGTTTGCACCTGATCTAGTGCGCAACCTCCTTTCTGTTCGTCAATTCACTCGTGACAATGCTTGCCCGATTGAATTTGACGCTTGTGGTTTTTCTGTCAAGGACCAACAGACAGGGAGCGTGACTCTTTGTTGCAATAGTGGTGGCGACCTATACACCTACCCCTCCACACAGGCTCCCTCCTGCAGGCCACCATGTCGTCCCTATGGCACCACCACCTCAGTCCATCCACCCTCGCCGAACTACGAAACATGTTGGTCATCTCCTACAATAAGAGCTCGCCATGCCTCTGCCATACCTGCCAACTTGGCAAGCATGTGCGACTCCCATTTAGTCATTCCACATCTGTAACCAATGCTCCTTTTGATTTACTTCACTGTGATGTGTGGACATCTCCCGTGCTAAGCAACTCTGTGTTCAAATATTATCTTGTCTTGATGATTTTTCCCATTACTGCTCGTCCTTTCTGCTTCATCACAAATTTGAGGTCCACCGCCACATGATTGAGTTCATTGCATACGCTCAGACACAGTTTGGCACCACGCCTAAATCCTTCCAAGCAGATAATGGGATCGAGTTTGCTAACCACGCCACCACTTCTTTCCTCACTAGCCATGGCATTACACTCCGTCTTTCTTGTCCCTATACCTTACCACAAAACGCCAAGGCTGAACGCATGCTCCGCACTACCAACAACATCTACACCATGCTCCTCCATGCATCCATGCCACCTCCCTACTGGGCTGAGGCCCTCACAATAGCAACCTTCCGCCTCAACAGGTGTCCCTCCTCCTCCATCCAAAACCAAATACCCCACCAAATACTTCACAACACACTCCCAGATTACGTCTCCCTTCGCGTCTTTGGATGCCTCTGCTATCCGAACCTTACTGCCACCTCCCCTCACAAACTCGCCCCACAATTCGCACCTTGTGTTTTCCTAGGATATCCATCCTCCCACAAGGGCTATCGCTGTCTTGACATGGCCACTCGCCGCATCATCATCTCACGCCATGTCATTTTTTACGAGTCCGTGTTCCCATTCTCGGCAGCACCATCGGCGGTCTCCATGCCGTCATCACTTGATTTTCTGATGCATGGCCTCACCTCCTCGACGTCACCAGCAAGCACTACTCCGTCGCTCGCTGGCAGTAGCGAGGATATGCTCCCGGCGCTCCTAGACCCGGCCATACTATAGCTCAGCCCCCTGGCTCCTCCTGTGGGTGGGCCACAGCTAGGTGCCATGGGACTCCAGCGGCTCCTTCTGCGGGCGGGCCACAACTTGGCGGCCATGGGCGGCCGACGGCTCCTCCTACAGGCGGCCAACATTTCAACACCGTCTACACTCTTCGTGCCCAGCCTCCAGCAGCACCGGCCACTGAGGCAGTGGTTCCTGTGGCTGCTGCACCCCTAGCGACACCAGCGACGACTCCAGCATCGTCCCCTACTTCTCCAGCGGCTCGGGTTAGACCCGACCTGTGACACGTTCATAGGCAAGGTCCCTCCGCATCGTCCAGCGCTTCGGCTTCTCCGCCTCCATCACCTCGCCCATCCCGGCGAACTATCGTAGTGCCCTCGCCAATCCCAACTGACGCGCTGTGATGGCGGACGAGTACAAAGCACTGATCGACAACGGTACTTGGCGCCTAGTACCTCTACCACCTGGTGCGAACATTGTCACTAGCAAGTGGTTATTCAAACATAAGCTCCACTCTGACGGCTCCCTTGCCCAGCACAAGGCGCGCTAGGTCGTCCGTGGTTTCTCCTAGAAGGAAGGCGTCGACTACGACGAGACATTCAGCCCGGTTGTCAAGCCGGCCACGATGCGCGCCGTCCTCAACATTGCTGCGTCCCGAGGCTGGCCCATGCGCCAGCTCGACGTGAAGAATGTCTTCCTCCACAGCAACCCCAAAGAGACTGTCTACTGCGAGCAGTCGAAAGGCTTCGTCGACCCCGCTGCACCTAACTCTATCTATTTGCTACAGAAGTCCTTGTATGGACTTAAGCAGGCACCGCGAGCTTGGAACCAACGCTTCTCCAACTTCATCTGTAGTATCGACTTCACCACATCCAAATCGGATGCCTCCCTGTTTGTCTACAAGGCTGGAGACGCCATGGCCTACCTCCTCCTCTACGTCGATGACATCATCATCACCGTGTCGTCATCGACTCTTCTCCAGCACGTCACCTCCCACCTCTCCTCGGAGTTTGCCATGACAGACCTCGGTGATCTCCACCACTTCCTCGGCATCTCAGTGACATGGGACAGCAGTGGACTGTTCCTCTCCCAGCGGCAGTACACCGTTGATCTCCTCCAACGCGCTGGCATGTCTGAATGCCACGTGACAGCTACTCCGGTGGATGCTCGGACCAAGTTGTCTGCCTCCGAGGGCGCTCCAGTCGCCAACCCCTCAGAGTACAAGAGTCTCGCTGGTGCCCTCCAGTACCTCACTCTGACCAGACCGGACCTAGCATATGCTGTCCAACAAGTCTGCCTCTTCATGCACGACCCTCACGGGCCGCATCTTGCGCTAATCAAGTGCATCCTGCGCTATGTCAAGGGCTCTCTGTCAGCAGGTCTGCAATTGGGCCTCGGCGCCATCGATCAACTCACAGCCTACTCCGATGCCAACTGGGTGGCTGCCCCGACACACGCCGCTCCACCTCCGGCTTCTGCGTCTATCTCAGCGACAACCTGGTGTCTTGGTCTTCCAAGCGTCAGACGACTATATCTCGCTCCAGTGCCGAAGCGGAGTACCGTGCAGTGGTCCATGTTGTTGCTGAGCGTTGCTGGCTGCGTTAGCTACTACATGAGCTCCACATCTCCATCCCGCGTGCGACGGTTGTCTATTGTGACAATGTGAGCGTCGTTTACATGGCAGCCAATCTAGTCCATCACCGCCACACGAGCACATCGAAATCGACATCCACTTCGTTCGCGAGAAGGTAGCTCTGGGACAGTTCCATGTTCTTCATGTCCCATCTACGCACTAGTTCGCCGATATCATGACCAAGGGTCTGCCCGTCTAGCTCTTCACTGACTTTCGGACCAGTCTATGCGTCTGTGATGCTTCCACTACGATTGTGGGTGGGTATTAGGATATGTATATATTAGGATCAATTAGAGACTGATTAGTGATTGATTGTAATCCCCTAGATAGGCTAGCTGCCATGTATAGCCTAGGACTGTTTCTATCTATAGCCTAGGATTGTTTCCTCGTACAGGGAATAGCTTCCCATGTATGTAACTTCCATGTATGCCTATTGGCTATATATATATATATATGAAAGGCTCCCCACCCACAATGGTGTGCGGTGATTCCCTCCATTCTATTCCCTTCTACACATAGCTTCGCTAAATTAATGGCTAAATTGCTGGCTAACAGTCTAGCGGGCCAGCTGTAAAATATGGTTCCTCCCAACCAAACTGCTTTTATCAAGATGAGATTTATTCTAGACAACTTCATGCTATTTCAGCAAACGGCCACGTTTTTGCACAGTCAAAGGCAAGCTCGAATTCTTCTTGAATTGGACATCTCAAAGGCATTTGACTCGGTGTCATGGGCTTTTCTTATTGAAGATCTGGTGTGTTGTTAGTGGGTTGTTGACGTCCTCTTCCACCATGATTCTTATAAATGGCCTGCCCAGGGAGTGTATTTGTCATCGGAGGGGGCTGAGGCAAGGCGATCCCCTGTCACTTATACTGTTTATTTTGGTTATGGATGTTTTGAATCTGTTAGTGCAGCAAGCTTCAGAGGAGGGCTTGCTTCAGCCGCTGTCTGCTAGGAATGTGCAAAACCATATTCCCTTGTATGCGGACGATGTAGTGGTGTTTTTA
Organism: Zea mays; assembly: GCF_902167145.1. Lineage (NCBI taxonomy): Eukaryota > Viridiplantae > Streptophyta > Magnoliopsida > Poales > Poaceae > Zea > Zea mays. The sequence continues at coordinate 168,641,804 of NC_050102.1, forward strand.
AGGCCAGATGCTTCGGACATTAATTTGGTATTGGACATTCTTCATCTATTTGGATCAGCCTCAGTTTTACAGGCCAATGTTCAGAAGAGTTGTGTTCCCGATCCGTTGTGGTGAAGAGGAATTGAAATGTATCCAAGAACTGCTGCCTTGCACTATCTCTGAGTTTCCTTGCAAATACCTTGGGTTGCCTCTCTCACTCAAGAAGCTGACAAGGGACCAAAATTCAGTCCATAAGACCGTGTCCAGCAGTTCACCCATGTGGTCACCCAAAACAGTGTTTTGCATTGTAGACTGCATTGTTCGCAATTCTCATAGTGGAGTTTGAATATGGGTATGGGGGTGGGTAAGCTGTTGGAGATAGCCTAATAGATCGGGTGGTTAGCTTGTTGTTGGGATGGAAGGTGGAGCTTATGTCCAAGGCTGGTAGAGTCATTCATGTGCAATATGTCATGACGGCAAAAATGATCTGTACAACTATGGCTCTAGACCTTCCTTCATGGGCCATCAAAGCAAATGATAAATTGTGAAAATGCTTTCTTTGGAGAGGAAGGAAAGAGGCCAGGGGTGGCCCCTGTCTTTTGGCTTGGTCTAAGGTCTACTCGGCCGAAGGATCTCGGTTGTCTCAAGATTAGTGACTTATGGAACCTTGGGTGGGCTCTTAAAGCATGGTGGCCTTGGCTGCAGAAAACAGATCCCAATAGGCCTTGGACTATTTTTTCAATTCAAGTAAGTGTCGTGGTTCAGAATTTGATGGCTATGGCATACTGAGTTGGGAGATGGTGCCAATCGCTGTTCCGGAAGGATAGATGGCTGAGGGGAGAGGCATCAAAGATACCTCCTGCTGCTTTTTATTTAGTACCCAGCCGCAGGGGCGGGCCGGCAAATTTAGAGGCCCTGTACTAAACTTCAAAAGAGACCCTATTTTATAGAAAAAATATAATCGAAATTACATTGTAATAGAATTCATGTATTCTGAATTATAAAATGTTTACTAGATAACTCTTATAACTATTTATATTAAATCTATCCGTTTTTACGAAATTATATTGTAATAGAGCATATAAATAAACATACGTATTAATAGATGTGTTTGAAAAGTAACAATCTAGCTGCTAACTGAGTTTAACTTAGATGGTGTAATGTTAGTTTGCTTATTGATACATATTATTTATTGAGATAAAAAGTTTTTTAGGCCGCTCAGAATTTTGGGCCCTTTAGACCCCTCATAATTTTGGGCCCTGTGCGGTTGTACTTGTTGCACGTGCATAGGGCCCGGCCCTGCCCAGCCGCCTTGCGAACAAGAGGTTGGTTAAGGATTTACCAGTGGATAGCTGATATGAGAAGGGTGCTCTCTGTTAAGAGTTATTGAGGAGTTTCAGGATCTTTGTGAAGTGCTCGAGACAGTGGTGATACGTGAGTATTCTGCCAGCTCGGCCTATAAAGCTCTCATCTTTGGTTCAGTTGAGTCAGGAAAGAGGAAATAAAAGAAAAGAAATTCTCCCACGAACATCTAGCTACGAAGAATGAAGATTATGAATTCATAATGCAACAATAACTTGTTACATTGATTCACAAGGCTAGCAAGCCTGTAGTGAGTTCAATCTAAAAGCAATCATGAGATATGATCAAGAAAACTCTCCAAGTTGCTCTATAGCATTTGGAAAGTACAGAGCACATCCAAACATGTACGGAATTATGATGGAATGAATAATATAACTGTGGAGAATACTTACAGCGGCACGTTGCATATCATCCATAATGTTGATGGCCCAACACCACTGGCCAGCTCGAGCATGAGCATGGATCAAAGAGTTGTATGTATCAGTATTAGGCTTGCACCTGTGGATATATTTTTAGTGTAAAGCATACCAAGAGTGAATAGATAATGAGAAGGCTACCATTTCACCAAATTAACAAAAAGAAAATAAAGAACAACAGCTGCATCTGCATGTAAACCATATTTTAAGCAACATATCTGATTGGTGTTATATAATAACAGTAGAAAATAAGGAGCATGGAACGGAAAAGAATGTAGCTGGTAAACAAGATGAAACAGAGGTTTGGGGTCAAGCCCCAACTTCTCTGCGCTTGGTAGAGAGAGGTTGGTGGGAGTAGATTAATCTTGCTTGGTGTTTCCAAAATACATCAAGGACTTATATTACATAAGAGGCCTGAAACTTATCTCTAGGCAAACATAATCTCCTAACAACCAATATCTTCTAATAAACGGAATCCTCCTTGAATCGAGAGCCTAACTGAAACTGAACAAACTCTGAAACTTTGCTGATTACCCTAACGCGGCTGCTCCTGACTGCTTGCACCTGTGTTGTTACTGATGGTCCCACATTACAGAGTGGGTCATTAATCATTATACATTGAAGAATATTACTAATAGCATAATGTTCACACAATACACCACAATCATATGTGGGGGCCTACAGCGAGTATCCTATTCTGAATCAGTTTGGTGATTCAGCAGCATAAGATGGATTTTCTCTTCAATAGTGTGCAATAAGGAAAGTCAAAACAAATCAACATCATGAACTTTGTGAACGGAAATCTACTTTGCTGAATCAGTAGAACTTCTACAGCAAATTTATTATTTGTAATTAACTTATATGAGTCTGTGACTTCTTGTGAGGGTGAAAAAAAAGAATAGGTAAATAGGTAATCATTGTTTAAGGTCATAAGGTGTTGAAAGTATGACATATGCACTCATACCGCCATTCTTGCATCTCAAAGAACAGGCCACGTGCTTGATCAACCTTGTTGTGTCTAGCATGTAACCTAATCATCATGCCATAAATGTCATTGCGAGCACAGTAGTTCTCCTGATTTTTCATCCAGCGGAACACATGCACAGCATGTTTCAAGGATCCAGAAATTGCAATTTCCTACAGGTGACACAAACTGTGTGAGTGCATTATCACTGGAACAGGCTAACATGTAATCAGTGAAATTATAGAGATGTTTGGTTTGTTACAAAATAAGAACCATGACTTGCAAGTGCAGCAGCTACTAAGGTGTTCTATAATACAGTCTCTAATAACACACCCACAAAAATATGACAACAATTGAGTATTGCGAGAACAACTAGATTTTCTGAAGTGACTGAGAAAGCTGTAGATTAGAGACATATTGATAGTGAACATCAAAGTTGTAAATGCCTATCTGAGAAACATAGCAACAAATACTGCAAAGTAAATGGAGCTAGTGTGCACAGTTATAAAATCCATAGACAAAACAAAATATAAGCAGAGTTACCGATGCCACCTGCAAATAGACGCAGGGCTACCGTAGTCCCTAGTTTAATCCTTATATAAAGCACTAAAGATAGTTGCTACAGAATACTTGCACTATTACGGTAAATTGATTATCTAATAGCATGTTAGCAACAAATAAAAGTGGTGGTTGTAAATTTGTAATCATTGCATAGCGAAAATGGTCATAAGCTCAACTGAGAATGAACTTGTTAGCATCGATACCAACTAGAACTCAACGTAACTAGGTGAAATAGATGCTGCACTATAAGTTCACCGCGTACTGCTCCTCTCGAGCCATTTGACCATTTGAATGCCACACTACTGGCCAATAGTAGCATCAACACCAAAAGGGAGAGAATGGGGCTTACTCTGATGAGCAGCGGGAAGTTGCGGCGTGCGAAGCGACCGGCCCAGCAGTTGAGCACGGCGTCGACGGCGTCCGCGTCGGCATGAGGCAGCGCGAGCAAGCGCGCGACGACCTCGGACACCTTCCAGTCCCGCTGCCACCGGTTGCCCTCCACGCGGAGGCGGTGTCGCGCAGGGAGCGACGCGGCGCGGACGCCGTCCACCTCGGTGCGGACCGAGCGACGGCCGCGGTCGAGGTCGACGGACACGGCAGGCCGACGCTCCGCCCAAGGCGGCGGACCGGGCGCGCGCGGAGGAGGCCGGCGCGGGGGGGCGCGGACGATGCGCGGGGGCACTTCGGGGTTCAGAGACGGCGGAGGCGGGGGTGCGGAAGACATCGCCGCGGCGGCTTTACCGTTGTGGATGGATGTGTGGGCGTCTGGGCGACGCGTTTCCGGACTGCGTCAGCGTCGGCGAGCTATCTTTTCACGTGATTTGATAAGTTTAAACCTCCGGCCGGGCTTGTTGGATAGATCGACTACAAAAAAAAAAAAGCAAAGTGATCCCACTCGCAAGAGTTCATGATTCATTTGTCAAGAACTACGATTTTCGATGAACTGTGATGTGAGGCAGGACTCCTCCGTAGATGCTAACGATACGATAAATATAAAAAAATAAAGTGAATATATATTAAGAATTATAAGAAAATTAGGGAGTTATTTCTATATATTTTCATCTATTGAGTGATTTCTATTGAGTTGGACACAGGTGCAATATTGTATAAAACAAATTTGGACAAAATCATCATAAATAGAAGCTTCCACCCTTTCTAGCTGACTCTTTCCAAAGTTGCTTAAAATTTTGCCTTCCATGCATTTCACAGTTGTTTACCGTTGGCAGGAGACATTGTTTTCCCTTTTGCGCAAATCATGTATTGGTGAAATTTTGTTTACACACCCAAGTGGCAAGGTTCGCTAAAGTTCGAATACGGAAACCCCAGTTAACTGCAATTGAATGTACTGTCCTAGAAATGGCTGAAAACGTTGGGTAACTTGCAGTGAATATAGCTGAAGTGCTACCATGGCAAGTGTCGTGTCGTGAGTAAGATTTGTTTTATGCATAGAAAGCAATAAACGTATCGAGGAAAATTGAGATAGTTTCAAAACGGAAGCAACAAATGTGGGCTTATATGGACAACTAATTTCCAATTTTTTGCTCTACCAGGCTCAGATTTCAAAACGGAAGCAACAAATGTAGACGAGGACGGCACGCTGGAGAGGGTTGTGGACCTCCTGGAGAAGCTAGCGTAGTCAAAAGGTTCGGCCACGCCGTTAGCCACAACATGGTACTTGGTCTCAGCGCTGGAGCGAGAGACGACAGGCAGATGCTTGGTGGTCCAGGAGACGAGGTTGGTGAAAGAGAAATAGTCTCAATATTTCCTATAATCGATTTTGGTGTTTGACGACCATCACAAACCTCGTGGACTAACCAGTTTGCCCAGTTGATCATTTCACATGTGCATAAGTTCATCTACAACCATTCTAAGTCGACTATCCGGAATACCGTAGATTATTCCGGACAGGAGAAGCTTTTTGGAAAACACCTAAGTGCGGACCGTCCGGGCTCTTGCGGCGGACCGTCCGCGGCACCAAGGTGACCTCGGACAGGAACACTGCAAAAACACAAGTCTACACTACGGACCGTCCGACGGAGAAGCGAGCACCGTCCGAGACCAAGCACGGACCGTCCGGCCTCAGGCGCGGACCATCCGGTCGGTGAAAACCAGAAAAAACCCGAAGGTGACGGGTTCAGTAAAATGTAATTTTAGCGTCCTCGCGGACCGTCCGGGGTGCACGACCGGACCGTCCGTGACTGCTTTATCTGACATCTGACGACGCATTTAATGCATAGTAGCTGTTGATATAGTCGTTACTGCTGACCGTTGCGATTTCAGCTATTGATGTGCAGGGGCGGACCGTCCGGACCAGAGACACGGACCGTCCGCGGTCGGTAGAAAGGGGGCAACGGCTAGGAAGTGGTTGGGGGCTATAAATACAACCCCAACCACCTCCATTCACGACACCCAAGCACTCCAATCCTTCACATTCAATACAAGAGCTAGCAATTCAGTCAAAGACACAATCAAAGCTTTCAATCTCTCCAAATTCCACAATTGAGACAAGTGATCATTAGTGATTAGTGACTTGAGAGAGAGAGTGATCTGTGTGTTATTTGTCGCTCTTGTCGCTTGGCTTTTGCAATCATACTTTCTTCTTTTTTCATTCTTATTCTCAAGTGACTTGTAATCAAAGCAAGAGATACCAAGTGTGTGGTGGTCCTTGCAGGATCTAAGTGACCCGTTTGATTAAAGAGAAAGCTCACTCGGTCTAAGTGGACGTTTGAGAGAGGGAAAGAGTTGAAAGAGACTCGGTCTTTGTGACCACCTCAACGGGGACTAGGTTCTTTAGAACCGATTAGGGTGAAAACGGATCGGGTACCCGGAACGGGTATCGGATACGGGTATTAATTCGGGACGTTTTTTCGATACGGATACGAGTATTTTTTTAATTTGGGACGGATATGGGTAGTACCCGAATAAAGTCTGATCGGATACAGGACAGATATGGGATGACCTATACCGGACAAATACCCGGAACCCACGAGCGGATACGGGTACCCGGCTCTCGGGTACCCGGTAACTTTTTTATGGCCCAACAGCCCACTATGGCAATCAACCAGGGCGACTAGTGGCCCAGGCAAAGACGTTCGCGTTCACAAGTTCCAGGACTCTAGTCGCACAGCTGATACTTGGGGCCTTTGTCCGGTGGGGATGACTAGGGAATGTTCTCCTTTTTTTTTCCTGCAGACACACCGGCTACAGTGAGACAGCATCACAAGGCCGCGTGGCTCGATCTTCTGGTTTACATCAAAGCGGTTTCAGCCCCTGTGCATCCCTGACTCCCTGTACATGAAGGAGCTAGCAGGAGGTAGTGTAGGGTTCACCAGGTTCTAGTTTGTTTACATAAGAAAGATAAAAACAGATACATGGTACCCAGTAATGCACGAGCCTATGTCAACAAACTCTACCAACACAAACAGAGCCTTAGCTAATTGGTACATATGTTTGACTCATCCGCAATGTATTAGAATTTATATGATCTAATAGTTTCTCTAAGACCATTTACGAAAATTCTAATAAATCTTAAAGGTTTAATATCTATGTTTTCTAATAAACTTTAATGTTTTCTCAACTATTTTATGCACGAACTTAATTATAGAGAATGATAAGCAATGTATGTATTATCCGGTAAAGTATCCGTTATCCAGATGTATCCGACTTAATAATATCCGAATCTATCACTTATCCGCTCGAATAAATATCCGGTCTCTGTATCCATATCCGTCCCGTTTCCAAATATCCGTATCTGATCCCGGATCCGATTAAAATATATTAGGGTAGGATATAGGATGACATACTATCCGTCCGTATCCGCCCGTTTTCATCCTTAGAACCGAACCTCGGTAAAGCAAATCATCGTGTTCATCTGCTTTATTTCTTGGTTGATTTGTTTTCCCTCTCTTTCGGACTCAGATTTAATTCTAACGATAACCCCGACTTGTAGTGTGTTTAAGTTTGTAAATTTCAGATTCCGCCTATCCACCCCCCTCTAGGCGACTTTCAATTGGTACCAAAGCCCAGTACTTCATTAGAGTCTAACCACTCAAAGTGATGTCGGGAGATCATGCCAAGAGGGAGATCGTGACCGGTGGCGACAAGTCTGCAAGCTCGGGGAGAACTCATTCGAGGGAGTCCGACCACAAGCATAAGGAGGAGTCCGCTTCCTCCATCAAGTCACAACGGAGAGGTGACAAGAAGAAGATGAAGAAAGTGGTCTACTACGAGACCGACTCTTCGTCACCCTCCACCTCCGGCTCCGAATCGTCATCTGTAACTTCTAAGCGCCATGAGCGCAAGAAGTATAGTAAGATGCCCCTCCGCTATCCTCGCATTTCTAAACGCACTCCATTACTTTCCGTTCCCTAGGCAAACCACCATTTTTTGATGGTGAGGATTATTGTATGTGGAGTGATAAAACAAGGCATCATCTAACCTCACTCCACAAAAGCATATGAGATTGAGTATGGAGTGCAAGTATCGAAGGTAGGGGACAAGGACTACGATTCGGACGAGGCCGACCAAATTCGGCACTTTTACTCCCAAGCCACAACTATACTCCTCGCCTCCTTGTGTCGAGAGGAGTATAACAAGGTACAAGGGTTAAAGACGGTCAAAGAAATTTGGGACGTCCTCAAAACGACGCACGAAGGGGACGAGGTGACCAAGATCACCAAACGGGAGACGATCGAGGGAGAGCTCGGTCGATTCGTCCTCAACCAAGGAGAGGAGCCACAGGCCATGTACAACCGGCTCAAGACCTTGGTGAATCAAGTGCGCAACCTCGGGAGCATAAAATGGGATGACCATGAAATGGTCAAGGTTATTTTAAGATCACTCATTTTTCATAATCCTACGCAAGTTCAATTAATATATGGTGATCCTAGATATAAGCTAATGTCTCCCGAGGAGGTTATAGGAAAGTTTGTGAGCTTTGAATTGATGATCAAAGGCTCCAAACAAATCATCGAGCAAGGCGACACCTCCACACCCGAGGTGCAACCCGTCGCATTCAAAGCAACGAAGAAGAAGAAAGAAGAGTCTACATCAAGTAGGCTCCCCATCGACACCTCCAAGCTCGACAATGAGGAAATGGCGCTCATCATCAAGAGCTTCCGCCAAATCCTCAAACAAAGGAGGGGGAAGGACTACAAACCCCGCTCCAAGAGGGTGTGTTACAAATGTGGTAAGCCCAGTTATTTTATCGCTAAATGTCCTATGTCTAGTGATAGTGACAGAGACAACGACAAGAAGGGGCGGAAGAAGGAAAAGAAGAAATACTACAAGAAGAAGGGCGGCGATGCCCACGTATGTCGGGAATGGGACTCCGACATGAGCTCCATCGACTCCTCCTCCAACGAGGACGCCGCCAACATCGCCATCAACAAGGGACTTCTCTTCCCAAACGTTGGCCACAAATGCTTCATGGCAAAGAACGGCAAGAAAAAGAAGGTACAAGCTAGAACCACCCCCAAGTATACTACATCTAATGATGAGGGTAGTTCTAGTGATGATGAAGACAACTTGCTTAGTCTTTTGCCAACCTTAACATGCAATAAAAGGAAAAAATTAAATGAATCAATAGGTGCTATTCATGAGAAGGATGAACTCTTGGATAGCCAAGAGGAATTCCTTATTAAGGAAAATAAAAAGCATGCTAAGGTAAAGAATGCTTATGCTCAGGAGATAGAAAAATGTGAAAACTTGACTAAAGAGCTTAGAATTTTCCATGACACTATATCCAACCTTAGAACTGAGAATGTTAGTTTAACTGCTAAGGTTGAAAAATCAAATGTTTGTCATGATTCAATTGTTAATCTTAAAAATGAAAATGCTAGTTTAATTGCTAAGATTGATAAATTGAATGAATCAATTTCTAGCCTTAGGGATGAAAATGCTAGATTAATTTCTAAGGCTAAAGATTTAAATGTTTGTGAAAGTGCCTAGAGGGGGGTGAATAGGCGGAATCTGAAAATTATAAACTTAAGCACAACTGCAAGTCGGGGATAGCGTTAGAAATATAAACGAGTCCGAAAGAGAGGGCAAAAACAAATCACAAGCAAATAAGAATGGATGACACGGTGATTTGTTTTACCAAGGTTCGGTTCTTGCAAACCTACTCCCCGTTGAGGTGGTCACAAAGACCGGGTCTCTTTCAACCCTTTCCCTCTCTCAAACGGTCACTTAGACTGAGTGAGCTTCCTTCCTTGATTTCCCGGGTCACTTAGACCCCACAAGGACCACCACACAATTGGTGTCTCTTGCTTCGCTTACAAGGTGTTGAGAGTAAGAATGAGAGAAAGAAGAAAGCCAACCAAGCAACAAGAGCAACAAAAGAACACAAGTCGATCTCCTCACAAGTCCTAAAAACTAGAGTTGAATTGGGGACTTTGATTCGATCGGAGGCTTTGATTTGTGTCTTGGAGTGTTGTGTCCTTGTATTGAATGAGATGTAGTGAATGCTTGGATGCCTTGAAGAGTGGTGGTTGGGGGTATTTATAGCCCCAACCACCAATATGGTCGTTGGTGAAGGCTTCTGTCGTATGGCGCACCGGACAGTCCGGTGCGCCACCAGACACTGTCCGGTGCGCCAGCCACGTCACCAGGCCGTTGGTGAAAGGGAATTAGGCTTACACCTATTTCCTAAACTAATTTTGGTGGTTGAATTGCCCAACACAAATAATTGGACTAACTAGTTTGCCCAAGTCTATAAGATCTACAAGTACCAAAGGTTCACAATAAGCCAATAAAAGATCAAGAGAAAGGGTTCAAACAAAGGAGCAAAGAGGCAACCGAAGGCACCCTGGTCGGGCGCACCGGACTGTCCGGTGCGCCACCGGACAGTGTCCGGTGCACCACCGGACAGTGTCCGGTGCACCAGGGGACTTGAAGCCAAACTCCTCACCTTCGGGAAAACGCAGAGTCTCTCCGCTATAAATCACCGGACTGTCCGGTGTACACCTGACAGTGTCCGGTGCTCCAAGGATGAAGAGACTCTGAACTCGTCGGCTTCGGGAATTCACAACGGCTAGTCCGCTATAATTCACCGGACGTGTCCAGTGTACACCGGACTGTCCGGTGTAACTACGGAGCAACGACTACTTCAGGCGCCAACGACTACCTGCAGCGCATTAAATGCGTGCCAGCACGCGCAGAGGTCAGACACGCCCATGCTGGCGCACTGGACACCCTACAGTTCATGTCCGGTGCGCCACCAGACATCCAGGCGGGCCCAGCGTCAGAGCTCCAACGGTCGGAACCCTAACGGCCTGGTGACGTGGCTGTCGCACCGGACATGTCCAGTGTGCACCGGACTGTCCGGTGCACCATACGACAGACAGCTTCCACCAAACGGCTAGTTTGGTGGTTGGGGCTATAAATACCCCCAACCACTCCACATTCAAGTCATCCAAGTTTTCCACTTCTCAACCACTTACAAGAGCTAGGCATTCAATTCTAGACACACTCAAGTGATCAAATCCTCTCCAATTCCACACAAGGCTTTAGTGATTAGCGAGAGAGATTTGTCGTGTTCTTTTGAGCTCTTGCGCTTGGATTGCTTCTTTCTTTCTCACTTGTTCTTGTGATCAAAGCTCACTTGTAATCGAGGCAAGAGACACCAATTGTGTGGTGGTCCTTGCGGGGAAGCTTTGTTCCCGATTTGATTTTAAAAGAGAAGCTCACTCGGTCCGCGGGACCGCTTGAGAGAGGGTAAGGGTTGAAAGAGACCTGGCCTTTGTGGCCTCCTCAACGGGGAGTAGGTTTGCGAGAACCGAACCTCGGTAAAACAAATCCGCGTGTCACACTCTTCATTCGCTTGCGATTTGTTTTGCGCCCTCTCTCTCGGACTCATTATTATTTCTAACGCTAACCCGGCTTGTAGTTGTGATTAATTTTGTAAATTTCAGTTTCGCCCTATTCACCCCCCCTCTAGGCGACTTTTGAAAGAGAATTAGGCTTACACCTAGTTCCTAAATAATTTTGGTGGTTGAATTGCCCAACACAAATAATTGGACTAACTAGTTTGCCCAAGTGTATAGATTATACAGGTGTAAAAGGTTCACACTCAGCCAATAAAAAGACCAAGTTTTGGATTCAATAAAGGAGCAAAGGGGCAACCGAGGGCACCCCTGGTCTGGCGCACCGGACTGTCCGGTGTGCCACCGGACAGTGAACAACACCTGTCCGGTGCACCAGGGGACTCAAACTCAAACTCTTCGCCCTCGGGAATTCTCGGAAGCCGGCGCGCTATAATTCACCGGACTGTCCGGTGTGCACCGGACATGTCCGGTGCTCCAAGGAAGCTCGGCCTCCTGAACTCGCCAGCCTCGGGTTCGCGCGGCAGCCGCTCCGCTAAAATTCACCGGACTGTCCGGTGTGCACCGGACTGTCCGGTGTGCCAGCGGAGCAACGGCTCCCTGCGGCGCCAACGGCTCCCTGCGGTGCATTTAATGCGCGCGCAGCGCGCGCAGACGGCAGGCACGCCCATACCGGTGCACCGGACATCAAACAGTACATGTCCGGTGTGCACCGGACACCCAGGCGGGCCCACAAGTCAGAAGCTCCAACGGTCAGAATCCAACGGCAGTGATGACGTGGCAGGGGCACCGGACTGTCCGGTGTGCACCGGACTGTCCGGTGCGCCATCGAGCAGACGCCTCCAGCCAACGGTCAAGTTTGGTGGTTGGGGCTATAAATACCCCAACCACCCCACCATTCATTGCATCCAAGTTTTCCACTTCTCAACTACTACAAGAGCTCTAGCATTCAATTCTAGACACACTAAAGAGATCAAATCCTCTCCAATTCCACACAAAGCCCTAGTGACTAGTGAGAGTGATTTGCCGTGTTCATTTGAGCTCTTGCGCTTGGATTGCTTCTTTTCTTTCTCACTTGTTCTTGAGATCACAACTCCATTGTAATCAAGGCAAGAGGCACCAATTGTGTGGTGGCCCTTGCGGGGAAGTTTTGTTCCCAGCTTTGATTAGAGAAGAGAAGCTCACTCGGTCCAAGGGATCGTTTGAGAGAGGGAAGGGTTGAAAGAGACCCGGCCTTTGTGGCCTCCTCAACGGGGAGTAGGTTTGCAAGAACCGAACCTCGGTAAAACAAATCTCCGTGTCTCACTTGCTTATTCGCTTGGGATTTGTTTTGCGCCCTCTCTTGCGGACTCATTTATTATTACTAACGCTAACCCCGGCTTGTAGTTGTGTTTATATTTGTAAATTTCAGTTTCGCCCTATTCACCCCCCCTCTAGGCGACTATCAATTGGTATCAGAGGGCGGTGCTTCATTAGAGCCTAACCGCTCGAAGTGATGTCGGGAGATCACGCCAAGAAGGAGATGGAGACCGGCGAAAAGCCCACTACAAGCCACGGGAGCACTTCATCGGAAGAGTCCCGCACCAAAAGGAGGGAGAAGAAGAAGAACTCCTCCAACAAAGGGAAGGAGAAGAAATCTTCTTCTCACCACAAAGAGAAGAAGGAAAAATCTTCTTCCCACAAGCCGCATCGGAAAGGCGACAAGCACAAGAGGATGAGGAAGGTGGTCTACTACGAGACCGACACTTCATCAACATCGACCTCCGATTCCGATGCGCCCTCCGTCACTTCTAAGCGCCAAGAGCGCAAGAAGTATAGTAAGATCCCCCTACGCTACCCTCGCATTTCCAAACATACACCTTTACTTTCCGTCCCATTAGGCAAACCACCAACTTTTGATGGTGAAGATTACGCTAGGTGGAGCGATTTAATGCGATTTCATCTAACCTCGCTCCACAAAAGCATATGGGATGTTGTTGAGTTTGGTGCGCAGGTACCATCTATAGGGGATGAGAACTATGATGAGGATGAGGTGGCCCAAATCGAGCACTTCAACTCTCAAGCGACAACGATACTCCTCGCCTCTTTAAGTAGAGAAGAGTATAACAAAGTGCAAGGGTTGAAGAGCGCCAAGGAGATTTGGGATGTGCTCAAAACTGCACACGAGGGAGATGAGCTCACCAAGATCACCAAGCGGGAAACGATCGAGGGGGAGCTCGGTCGGTTCCGGCTTCACAAAGGGGAGGAGCCACAACACATGTACAACCGGCTCAAGACTTTGGTGAACCAAGTGCGCAACCTCGGGAGCAAGAAGTGGGACGACCACGAAGTGGTAAATGTTATTTTAAGATCTCTCATTTTTCTTAATCCCACTCAAGTTCAATTGATTCGTGGCAATCCTAGATATACTAAAATGACCCCCGAAGAAGTTATCGGGCATTTTGTAAGTTTTGAGTGCATGATAGAAGGCTCGAGGAAAATCAACGAGCTTGGCGACCCATCCGAAGCCCAACCCGTTGCATTCAAGGCAACGGAGGAAAAGAAGGAGGAGTCTACACCAAGTCGACAACCAATAGACGCCTCCAAACTCGACAATGAGGAAATGGCGCTCGTCATCAAGAGCTTCCGCCAAATCCTCAAGCAAAGGAGGGGGAAGGATTACAAGTCCCGCTCCAAGAAGGTTTGCTACAAGTGTGGTAAGCCCGGTCATTTTATTGCTAAATGTCCTATATCTAGTGACAGTGACCGAGGCGACGACAAGAAGGGGAGAAGAAAGGAGAAGAAAAGGTACTACAAGAAGAAGGGCGGCGATGCCCATGTTTGTCGGGAATGGGATTCCGACGAAAGCTCAAGCGACTCCTCCGACGACGAGGACGCCGCCAACATCGCCGTCACCAAGGGACTCCTCTTCCCCAACGTCGGCCACAAGTGCCTCATGGCAAAGGACGGCAAACGGAAAAAGGTTAAATCTAACTCCTCCACTAAATATGAATCCTCTAGTGATGATAATGCTAGTGATGAGGAGGATAATTTGCGTTCCCTTTTTGCCAACCTTAACATAGCTCAAAAAGAAAAATTAAATGAACTAGTTAGTGCTATTCATGAAACGGATGACCTTTTGGACTCCCAAGAGGACTGTCTAATTAAAGAAAACAAGAAACATGTTAAGGTTAAAAAGGCTTATGCTCTAGAAATAGAAAAATGTGAAAAATTATCTAGTGAGCTAAGCACTTGCCGTGAGATGATTGACAACCTTAGAAATGAAAATGCTAGTTTAAATGCTAAGGTTGATTCTCATGTTTGTAATGTTTCAATTCCCAATCCTAGAGATAATAATGATGATTTGCTTGCTAGGATTGAAGAATTAAACATTTCTCTTGCTAGCCTTAGATTAGAGAATGAGAATTTAATTGCTAAGGCTAAAGATCTTGATGTTTGCAATACTACTATTTTCGACCTTAGAACTAAAAATGACATATTACAAGCTAAGGTTGTAGAATTAAAATCTTGCAAACCCTCTACATCTATTGTTGAGCATGTATCTATTTGTACTAGATGTAGAGATGGTGATGTTAATGCTATTCATGATCATATGGCTTTAATTAAACAACAAAATGATCATATAGCTAAATTAGATGCTAAAATTGCCGAGCATAACTTAGAAAATGAAAAATTCAAATTTGCTAGAAGTATGCTCTATAATGGGAGACGCCCTGGCATTAAGGATGGCATTGGCTTCCAAAGGGGAGACAATGTCAAAACTAATGCCCCTCCTAAGAACTTGTCTAACTTTGTTAAGGGCAAGGCTCCCATGGCTCAGGATAACGAGGGCTACATTTTGTACCCTGCCGGCTATCCTGAGAACAAAATTAGGAAAATTCATTCTAGGAAGTCTCACTCTGGCCCTAATCATGCTTTTATATATAAGGGTGAGACATCTAGTTCTAGGCAACCAACCCGTGCCAAGTTGCCTAAGAAGAAAATTCCTAATGCATCAAATGATCATGCCATTTCATTTAAAACTTTTGATGCTTCTTATGTGCTTACTAACAAATCCGGCAAAGTAGTTGCCAAGTTTGTTGGGGGCAAACACAAGGGTTCCAAGACTTGTGTTTGGGTACCCAAAGTTCTTGTGTCTAATGCCAAAGGACCCAAAACCGTTTGGGTACCTAAAGTCAAGAACTAAAATTGTTTTGTAGGTTTATGCATCCAGGGGCTCAAGTTGGATACTCGACAGCGGGTGCACAAACCACATGACCGGGGAGAAAAGGATGTTCTCCTCATATGAGAAAAACCAAGATCCCCAACGAGCTATCACATTCGGGGATGGAAATCAAGGTTTGGTCAAAGGATTGGGTAAAATTGCTATATCTCCTGACCATTCTATTTCCAATGTTTTTCTTGTAGATTCTTTAGATTACAACTTGCTTTCTGTTTCACAATTATGTCAAATGGGCTACAACTGTCTTTTTACTGATGCAGGTGTCACTGTCTTTAGAAGAAGTGATGATTCAATAGCATTTAAGGGAGTGTTAGAGGGTCAGCTATACTTAGTGGATTTTGATAGAGCTGAACTCGACACATGCTTAATTGCTAAGACTAACATGGGTTGGCTCTGGCACCGCCGACTAGCCCATGTTGGGATGAAGAATCTTCATAAGCTTCTAAAGGGAGAGCACATTTTAGGATTAACAAATGTTCATTTTGAGAAAGACAGGATTTGTAGCGCATGCCAGGCGGGGAAGCAAGTTGGAGCCCATCATCCACACAAGAACATCATGACGACCGACAGGCCGCTTGAGCTACTCCACATGGATCTATTTGGCCCGATTGCTTACATAAGCATCGGCGGGAGTAAGTATTGTCTTGTAATAGTGGATGATTATTCTCGCTTCACTTGGGTATTCTTTCTACAGGAAAAATCTCAAACCCAAGAGACTTTAAAGGGGTTCTTGAGACGGGCTCAAAATGAGTTCGGCTTAAGGATCAAGAAAATAAGAAGCGACAACGGGACGGAGTTCAAGAACTCTCAAATTGAAAGCTTCCTTGAGGAGGAGGGCATCAAGCATGAGTTCTCTTCTCCCTACACGCCACAACAAAATGGTGTAGTGGAGAGGAAGAATCGAACTCTTTTGGACATGGCAAGAACCATGCTTGATGAGTACAAGACACCGGACCGGTTTTGGGCCGAAGCGGTCAACACCGCCTGCTACGCCATCAACCGGTTATATCTTCACCGAATCCTCAAGAAGACATCATATGAACTCCTAATCGGTAAAAAGCCCAACATTTCATATTTTAGAGTTTTTGGTAGCAAATGCTTTATTCTTATTAAAAGAGGTAGAAAATCTAAATTTGCTCCTAAAACTGTAGAAGGCTTTTTACTTGGTTATGACTCAAACACAAGGGCATATAGGGTCTTTAACAAGTCCACTGGACTAGTTGAAGTCTCATGTGACGTTGTGTTTGATGAAACTAACGGCTCTCAAGTAGAGCAAGTTGATCTTGATGAGATAGGTGAAGAACAGGCTCCATGCATAGCGCTAAGGAACATGTCCATTGGGGATGTGTGTCCTAGGGAATCCGAAGAGCCTCCAAATGCACAAGATCAACCGTCCTCCTCCATGCAAGCATCTCCACCAACTCAAAATGAGGATGAAGCTCAAGTTGATGAAGGGCAAAATCAAGGAGATGAGCCACCTCAAGATGATGGCAATGATCAAGGGGGAGATGCAATTGATCAAGAAAAGGAGGATGAGGAAGAACCAAGACCGCCACACCCAAGAGTCCACCAAACAATACAACGAGATCACCCCGTCGACACCATCCTTGGCGATATTCATAAGGGGGTAACCACTAGATCTCGTGTTGCTCATTTTTGTGAACATTACTCTTTTGTTTCCTCTATTGAGCCACACAGGGTAGAGGAAGCACTTCAAGATTCGGATTGGGTGGTGGCGATGCAAGAGGAGCTCAACAACTTCACTAGAAATGAGGTATGGCATTTAGTTCCACGCCCTAACCAAAATGTTGTAGGAACCAAATGGGTCTTCCGCAACAAGCAGGATGAGCATGGTGTGGTGACAAGGAACAAAGCTCGACTCGTGGCCAAAGGGTATTCACAAGTCGAAGGTTTGGATTTCGGTGAAACCTATGCACCCGTAGCTAGGCTTGAGTCAATTCGCATATTATTGGCCTATGCTACTTACCATGGCTTTAAGCTCTATCAAATGGACGTGAAAAGTGCCTTCCTCAACGGACCAATCAAGGAAGAGGTCTATGTTGAGCAACCTCCCGGCTTTGAAGACAGTGAGTATCCTAACCATGTCTATAGGCTCTCTAAGGCGCTTTACGGGCTCAAGCAAGCCCCAAGAGCATGGTATGAATGCCTAAGAGATTTCCTTATTTCTAATGGCTTCAAAGTCGGCAAGGCCGATCCTACACTCTTTACTAAAACTCTTGAAAATGACTTGTTTGTATGCCAAATTTATGTTGATGATATTATATTTGGGTCTACTAACGAGTCTACATGTGAAGAGTTTAGTAGGATCATGACCCAGAAATTCGAGATGTCAATGATGGGGGAGTTGAAGTATTTTCTAGGATTCCAAGTCAAGCAACTCCAAGAGGGCACCTTCATTTGCCAAACGAAGTACACTCAAGACATTCTAACCAAGTTTGGGATGAAGGATGCCAAACCCATCAAGACACCCATGGGAACTAATGGGCATCTCGACCTCGACACGGGAGGTAAGTCCGTGGATCAAAAGGTATACCGGTCGATGATTGGGTCATTGCTTTACTTATGTGCATCTCGACCGGACATTATGCTTTCTGTTTGCATGTGTGCAAGATTCCAATCCGACCCTAAGGAATCCCACCTTACGGCCGTAAAACGAATCTTGAGATATTTGGCTTATACTCCTAAGTTTGGGCTTTGGTACCCTCGGGGATCCACATTTGATTTGATTGGTTATTCGGATGCCGATTGGGCGGGGTGCAAAATTAATAGGAAGAGCACATCGGGGACTTGCCAGTTCTTGGGAAGATCCTTGGTGTCTTGGGCTTCAAAGAAGCAAAATTCGGTCGCTCTTTCCACCGCCGAAGCCGAGTACATTGCCGCAGGCCATTGTTGCGCGCAATTGCTTTGGATGAGGCAAACCCTGCGGGACTACGGTTACAAATTAACCAAAGTCCCTTTGCTATGTGATAATGAGAGTGCAATCAAAATGGCCGACAATCCCGTCGAGCATAGCCGCACTAAGCACATAGCCATTCGGTATCATTTTCTTAGGGATCACCAACAAAAGGGGAATATCGAGATTTCTTACATTAATACTAAAGATCAATTAGCCGATATCTTTACCAAGCCTCTTGATGAACAAACTTTTACCAGACTTAGGCATGAGCTCAATATTCTTGATTCTAGAAATTTCTTTTGCTAGCTTGCACACATAGCTCTTTTGAATACCTTTGATTATATCTCTTTTATGTACTATGCCTAATGTGTTTTCAAGTCTATTTCAAACCAAGTCATAGGTATATTGAAAGGGAATTGGAGTCTTCGGCGAAGACAAAGGCTTCCACTCCGTAACTCATACTTCGCCATCACTCCGAGCAACTCTCTATTCTTTGGGGGAGAAATGAGCATCAAAGAAAAGGACTTCATCCCTGGGGGAGAGAGTAAAAGCAAAAGGACCGGACTTCGTCTTTGGTATAATCTTAACTCATTCATTTATGACCAAAGAGGAAGAAAAACACTAAAGAGGGCTCTAATGATTCCGTTTTTGGCGATTCATGCCAAAAAGGGGGAGAAATGAGCCCAAAGCAAAAGGACCGCACCACCACCTAATTCAAAAAACTTAGTGCTTTCCAAAAAGTATTTATCATTTAGTATCCTATTGTGTTCAAAAGGGGGAGAAAGTAGTATTTCAAAATTGGTATATCAAAACTCTCTTGAACACTAAGAGGTGGATCTCTTTTAGGGGGAGTTTCGTTTAGTCAAAGGAAAGCATTTGAAACAGGGGGAGAAAATTTCAAATTTTGAAAATGCTTTACAAACTCTTATTCATTTACCTTTGACTATTTGCAAAAGAACTTTGAAAATGATTTACAAAAGAATTTGCAAAAACAAAACTCGTGGTGCAAACGTGGTCCAAAATACTAAATAAGAAAGAAACATTCCATGCATATCTTGTAAGTAGTTATATTGGCCCAAATTCCAAGCAACCTTTACACTTACATTATGCAAACTAGTTCAATTATGCACATCTCTATTTGCTTTGGTTTGTGTTGGCATCAATCACCAAAAAGGGGGAGATTGAAAGAGAATTAGGCTTACACCTAGTTCCTAAATAATTTTGGTGGTTGAATTGCCCAACACAAATAATTGGACTAACTAGTTTGCCCAAGTGTATAGATTATACAGGTGTAAAAGGTTCACACTCAGCCAATAAAAAGACCAAGTTTTGGATTCAATAAAGGAGCAAAGGGGCAACCGAGGGCACCCCTGGTCTGGCGCACCGGACTGTCCGGTGTGCCACCGGACAGTGAACAGCACCTGTCCGGTGCACCAGGGGACTCAAACTCAAACTCTTCGCCCTCGGGAATTCTCGGAAGCCGGCGCGCTATAATTCACCGGACTGTCCGGTGTGCACCGGACATGTCCGGTGCTCCAAGGAAGCTCGGCCTCCTGAACTCGCCAGCCTCGGGTTCGCGCGGCAGCCGCTCCGCTAAAATTCACCGGACTGTCCGGTGTGCACCGGACTGTCCGGTGTGCCAGCGGAGCAACGGCTCCCTGCGGCGCCAACGGCTCCCTGCGGTGCATTTAATGCGCGCGCAGCGCGCGCAGACGGCAGGCACGCCCATACCGGTGCACCGGACATCAAACAGTACATGTCCGGTGTGCACCGGACACCCAGGCGGGCCCACAAGTCAGAAGCTCTAACGGTCAGAATCCAACGGCAGTGATGACGTGGCAGGGGCACCGGACTGTCCGGTGTGCACCGGACTGTCCGGTGCGCCATCGAGCAGACGCCTCCAGCCAACAGTCAAGTTTGGTGGTTGGGGCTATAAATACCCCAACCACCCCACCATTCATTGCATCCAAGTTTTCCACTTCTCAACTACTACAAGAGCTCTAGCATTCAATTCTAGACACACTAAAGAGATCAAATCCTCTCCAATTCCACACAAAGCCCTAGTGACTAGTGAGAGTGATTTGCCGTGTTCATTTGAGCTCTTGCGCTTGGATTGCTTCTTTTCTTTCTCACTTGTTCTTGAGATCACAACTCCATTGTAATCAAGGCAAGAGGCACCAATTGTGTGGTGGCCCTTGCGGGGAAGTTTTGTTCCCAGCTTTGATTAGAGAAGAGAAGCTCACTCGGTCCAAGGGATCGTTTGAGAGAGGGAAGGGTTGAAAGAGACCCGACCTTTGTGGCCTCCTCAACGGGGAGTAGGTTTGCAAGAACCGAACCTCGGTAAAACAAATCTCCGTGTCTCACTTGCTTATTCGCTTGGGATTTGTTTTGCGCCCTCTCTTGCGGACTCATTTATTATTACTAACGCTAACCCCGGCTTGTAGTTGTGTTTATATTTGTAAATTTCAGTTTCGCCCTATTCACCCCCCTCTAGGCGACTATCAACTTTCAATTGGTATCAGAGCCCGGTGCTTCATTAGAGCCTAACCGCTCGAAGTGATGTCGGGAGATCACACCAAGAGGGAGATGGAGACCGGCGACAAGCCCACTACGAGTCACGGGAGCACTTCATCGGAAGAGTCCCGCACCAAGAGGAAGGAGAAGAAGAAGAGCTCCTCCAACAAAGGGAAGGGGAAGGAGAAGAAATCCTCTTCCCACAAGTCGCATCGGAGAGGCGATAAGCACAAGAGGATGAGGAAAGTGGTCTACTATGAGACCGACACTTCATCAACGTCGACCTCCGACTCCGACGCGCCATCCGTAACTTCTAAGCGCCAAGAGCGCAAGAAGTATAGTAAGATCCCCCTACGCTACCCCCACATTTCAAAGCATACTCCTTTACTCTCCGTTCCATTAGGCAAACCACCGGTTTTTGACGGTGAAGATTATAATATGTGGAGTGACAAAATGAGGCATCATCTAACCTCACTCCACACAAGCATATGGAATGTTGTTGAGTTTGGTGTACAGGTACCATCCGTAGGGGATGAAGATTACGACTCGGACGAGGTGGCCCAAATCCACCACTTTAACTCCCAAGCAACCACTATACTCCTCGCCTCTCTAAGTCGAGAGGAGTATAACAAGGTGCAAGGGTTAAAAAGTGCGAAGGAAATTTGGGACGTACTAAAGACCGCGCACGAAGGAGATGAGGTGACAAAAATCACCAAGCGGGAGACGATCGAGGGGGAGCTCGGTCGCTTCATGCTTCACCAAGGGGAGGATCCACAAGCAATGTACAACCGCTTGAAGACCTTGGTGAACCAAGTGCGCAACCTCGGGAGCGAAAAATGGGATGACCATGAGATGGTCAAGGTTATTCTTAGATCTCTCGTATTTCTTAACCCTACACAAGTTCAATTAATTTGAGGTGATCCTAGATATAAGCTAATGTCTCCCGAGGAAGTGATAGGAAAATTTGTGAGCTTTGAGCTAATGATTAAAGGCTCAAAGAAAATCATCGAGCAAGGCACTTCCTCCACACCCGAGGCACAACCGGTCGCATTCAAGGCGACGGAAGAAAAGAAGGAGGAGGCTACTCCAAGTCGAACACCCATCGACGCCTCCAAGCTCGACAACGAGGAGATGGCGCTCATCATCAAGAGCTTTCGCCAAATCCTCAAGCAAAGGAGGGGAAAGACTACAAACCCCGCTCCAAGAAAGTATGCTACAAATGTGGTAAGCCCGGTCATTTTATTGCTAAATGTCCTTTATCTAGTGATAGTGACAGGGGCGACGATAAGAAGGGGAGAAGAAAGGAGAAGAAGAGACATTACAAGAAGAAGGGCGGCGATGCCCACGTGTGCCGCGAGTGGGACTCCGACGAGAGCTCCACCGACTCCTCCTCCGACGAGGACGCCGCCAACATCGCCGTCACCAAGGGACTTCTCTTCCCCAACGTCGGCCACAAGTGCCTCATGGCCAAGGAGGGCAAAAAGAAGAAGGTAAAATCAAGATCCTCCACTAAATATGAAACCTCTAGTGATGAGGATGATGCTAGCAATGAGGAGGATAACTTGCGCATTCTTTTTGCCGACCTAAACATGCAACAAAAAGAAAAATTAAATGAATTGATTAGTGTTATTCATGAGAAGGATGATCTCTTGGACTCTCAAGAGGACTTCCTTATTAAGGAAAACAAAAAGCATGTTAAGGTCAAAAATGCTTATGCTCTACAAGTTGAAAAATGTGAAAAATTGTCTAGTGAGCTAAGCACTTGCCATGAGACTATTGACAACCTTAGAAATGAAAATGGTAGATTAATTGCTAAGGTTGATTCTCATGTTTGTGATGTTTCAATTCCCAATCTTAGAAATGATAATGATGGTTTGCTTGCTAAGATTAAGGAATTGAATGATTCTCTTGCTAGTCTTAGGATTGAAAATGAAAAATTATTTGCTAAGGCTAAAGATTTTGATGTTTGCAATGTTACTATTTCTAACCTTAGAAGTGAGAATGATATATTACATGCTAAGGTTGTAGAATTAAAATCTTGCAAACCCTCTACACCTACTGTTGAGCATGTTTCTATTTGCACTAGATGTAGAGATGTTGATATTGATGCTATTCATGATCATGTGGCTTTAATTAAACAACAAAATGATCATATAGCAATATTAGATGCTAAAATTGCCGAGCATAACTTAGAGAATGAAAAGTTGAAATTTGCTAGAAGTATGCTCTATAATGGGAGACGCCCTGACATCAAGGATGACATTGGCTTCCAAAGGGGAGATAATGTCAAACTTAGTGCCCCTCCTAAGAAATTGTCTAACTTTGTTAAGGGCAAGGCTCCCATGCCTCAGGATAACGAGGGCTACATTTTGTACCCTGCCGGCTATCCTGGGAGCAAGATTAGGAGAATTCATTCTAGGAAGTCTCACTCTGGCCCTAACCATGCTTTTATGTATAAGGGTGAGACATCTAGCTCTAGGCAACCAACCCATGCTAAGTTGCCTAAGAAGAGAACTCCTAATGCATCAAATGATCATGACATTTCATTCAAAACTTTTGATGCATCTTATGTTTTGACTAACAAATCCGGCAAGGTAGTTGCCAAGTTTGTTGGGGGCAAACGCAAGGGCTCTAAGACTTGTGTTTGGGTACCCAAAGTTCTTGTGTCTAATGCCAAAGGACCCAAAACCGTTTGGGTACCTAAAGTCAAGAACTAAACTTGTTTTGTAGGTTTATGCATCCGAGGGCTCAAGTTGGATCATCGATAGCGGGTGCACAAACCACATGACAGGGGAAAAGAAGATGTTCTCCTCCTACGAGAAAAACCAAGATCCCCAACGAGCTATCACATTCGGGGATGGAAACCAAGGTTTGGTCAAAGGTTTGGGTAAAATAGCTATATCTCCTGACCATTCCATTTCCAATGTTTTTCTTGTAGATTCTTTAGATTACAATTTGCTTTCCGTTTCGCAATTATGTCAAATGGGCTACAACTGTCTATTTACTGATGTAGGTGTCACTGTCTTTAGAAGAAGTGATGATTCAATAGCATTTAAGGGAGTGTTAGAGGGTCAGCTATACTTGGTAGATTTTGATAGAGCTGAACTCGACACTTGCTTAATTGCTAAGACTAACTTGGGTTGGCTCTAGCACCGCCGACTAGCTCATGTTGGAATGAAGAATCTTCATAAGCTTCTAAAGGGAGAGCACATTTTAGGACTAACAAATGTTCATTTTGAGAAAGACAGGATTTGTAGCGCATGCCAAGCCGGGAAGCAAGTTGGCACTCATCATCCACACAAGAACATCATGACAAGTGACAGGCCACTGGAGCTCCTTCACATGGATTTATTCGGCCCGATCGCTTACATAAGCATCGGCGGGAGTAAGTACTGTCTAGTTATTGTGGATGATTATTCTCGCTTCACTTGGGTGTTCTTTTTGCAGGAAAAATCCCATACCCAAGAGACCTTAAAGGGATTCTTGAGACGGGCTCAAAATGAGTTCAGCTTAAGGATCAAGAAAATTAGAAGCGACAACGGGACGGAGTTCAAGAACTCTCAAATAGAAGGCTTCCTTGAGGAGGAGGAGGGCATCAAGCATGAGTTCTCCTCTCCCTACACACCACAACAAAATGGTGTAGTGGAGAGGAAGAATCGAACTCTCTTGGACATGGCAAGAACCATGCTTGATGAGTACAAGACACCGGATCGGTTTTGGGCCGAGGCGGTCAACACCGCCTGCTACGCCATCAACCGGTTATATCTACACCGAATCCTCAAGAAGACATCCTATGAACTCCTAACCAGTAAAAAGCCCAACATTTCATATTTTAGAGTCTTTGGTAGCAAATGCTTTATTCTTATTAAAAGAGGTAGAAAATCTCAATTTGCTCCTAAGACTGTAGAAGGCTTTTTACTAGGATATGACTCAAACACAAGGGCATATAGAGTCTTTAACAAGTCCTCAGGACTTGTTGAAGTTTCTTGTGACGTTGTGTTTGATGAGACTAACGGCTCACAAGTAGAGCAAGTTGATCTTGATGAGATAGGTGAAGAAGAGGCTCCATGCATCGCGCTAAGGAACATGTCCATTAGGGATGTGTGTCCTAAGGAATCCGAAGAGCCTCCCAATGCACAAGATCAACCATCCTCCTCCACGCAAGCATCTCCACCAACTCAAAATGAGGACGAGGCTCAAGTTGATGAAGGAGAAGATAAAAGAGATGAGCCACCTCAAGATGATGGCAATGATCAAGGGGGAGATGCAACTGATCAAGACAAGGAGGATGAAGAGCCAAGGCCGCCACACCCAAGAGTCCATCAAGCAATCCAACGAGATCACCCCGTCGACACCATCCTCGGCGACATTCATAAGGGGGTAACCACTAGATCTCGTGTTGCACATTTTTGTGAACATTACTCTTTTGTTTCCTCTATTGAGCCACACAAGGTAGAGGAAGCACTCCAAGATTCGGATTGGGTGATGGCGATGCAAGAGGAGCTCAACAATTTCACGAGGAACGAGGTATGGCATTTAGTTCCACGTCCTAACCAAAATGTTGTAGGAACCAAATGGGTCTTCCGCAACAAGCAAGATGAGCATGGTGTGGTGACAAGGAACAAAGCCCGACTTGTGGCCAAGGGATACTCCCAAGTCGAAGGTTTGGATTTCGGTGAAACCTATGCACCCGTAGCTAGGCTTGAGTCAATTCGCATATTATTAGCCTATGCTACTTACCATGGCTTCAAGCTTTATCAAATGGACGTGAAGAGTGCCTTCCTCAATGGACCAATCAAGGAAGAGGTCTATGTTGAGCAACCTCCTGGCTTTGAAGACAGTGAGTACCCTAACCATGTTTATAGGCTCTCTAAGGCGCTTTATGGGCTCAAGCAAGCCCCAAGAGCATGGTATGAATGCCTAAGATATTTCCTTATTGCTAATGGCTTCAAAGTCGGCAAGGCCGATCCTACTTTATTCACTAAAACTCTTGACAATGATTTGTTTGTATGCCAAATTTATGTTGATGATATCATATTTGGGTCTACTAACGAATCTACATGTGAAGAATTTAGTAGGATAATGACACACAAATTCGAGATGTCTATGATGGGGGAGTTGAAGTATTTCTTAGGATTTCAAGTGAAGCAACTCCAAGAGGGCACCTTCATTAGCCAAACGAAGTATACTCAAGACATTCTAACCAAGTTTGGAATGAAGGATGCCAAGCCCATCAAGACTCCCATGGGAACAAATGGGCATCTCTACCTCGACACAGGAGGTAAGTCCGTGGATCAAAAGGTATACCGGTCGATGATAGGTTCATTACTCTATTTATGTGCATCTCGACCGGACATTATGCTTTCCGTATGCATGTGTGCAAGATTCCAAGCCGACCCTAAGGAATTACACCTTACGGCCGTAAAACGAATCCTGAGATATTTGGCTTATACTCCTAAGTTTGGGCTTTGGTACCCTCGGGGATCCACATTTGATTTGATTGGTTATTCGGATGCCGATTGGGCGGGGTGTAAGATTAATAGAAAGAGCACATCGGGGACTTGCTAGTTCTTGGGAAGGTCCTTAGTGTCTTGGGCTTCAAAGAAGCAAAATTCGGTTGCTCTTTCTACCGCTGAAGCCGAGTATATTGCCGCAGGCCATTGTTGCGCGCAATTGCTTTGGATGAGGCAAACCCTGCGGGACTATGTTTACAAATTGACTAAAGTTCCTCTTCTATGTGATAATGAGAGTGCAATCCGCATGGCGGATAATCCCGTTGAGCATAGCCGCACTAAACACATAGCCATTCGGTATCATTTTCTAAGGGATCACCAACAAAAGGGGGATATCGAGATTGCATACATTAATACTAAAGATCAATTAGCTGATATCTTTACCAAGCCACTAGACGAACAAACTTTTACCAAACTTAGGCATGAGCTCAATATTCTTGATTCTAGGAATTTCTTTTGCTAAACTTGCACACATAGCTCATAAATATACCTTTGATCATGTCTCTTTTATATGCTATGACTAATGTGTTTTTCAAGTGTATTTCAAACCAAGTCATAGGTATGAAAGGGAATTGGAGTCTTCGGCGAAGACAAAGGCTTCCACTCCACTCCACTACTCATCCTTCGCCGTCGCTCCGCTTCACTCTCCGTCTTTGGTATAATCTTCACTCATATGTTTTATTTGCCAAAGGGGAGAAAGTAGTTAGGAAAGGGCTTATATCTCACTCAAAGTATCTGTTTTTGGCGATTCATGCCGAAGGGGGAGAAAGTATGAGCCCAAAGCAAAAGGACCGCACCACCACCCTAATTTTAAAATGATTTTCAGTAAATTTCAAATTAGTATCTTATTGTGTTCAAAAGGGGAGCAAGTACTATTTTCAAAATTGATACCTTAAAAACCCTCTTGAACACTAAGAGGAGAATTTATTAAGGGGGAGTTTTGTTTAGTCAAAGGAAAGCATTTGAAACAAGGGTCAAATCTTGAAAGTGCTTCTCAAAATCCTATTTATTTACCTTTGACTATTTGCAAAAAGACTTTGAAAAGGATTTACAAAAAGAATTTGCAAAAACAAAACATGTGGTGCAAGCGTGGTCCAAAATGTTAAAAAATAAAGAAACAATCCATACATATCTAGTAAGTGATATTTATTGGCTCAAATTCTAGGTAACCTTTGCACTTACATTTTGCAAACTAGTTCAATTCTGCACTTCTATATTTGCTTTGGTTTGTGTTGGCATCAATCACCAAAAAGGGGGAGATTGAAAGGGAATTAGGCTTACACCTATTTCCTAAACTAATTTTGGTGGTTGAATTGCCTAACACAAATAATTGGACTAACTAGTTTGCCCAAGTCTATAAGATCTACAGGTACCAAAGGTTCACAATAAGCCAATAAAAAGATCAAGAGAAAGGGTTCAAACAAAGGAGCAAAGAGGCAACCGAAGGCACCCTGGTCGGGCGCACCGGACAGTGTCCGGTGCACCAGGGACTTGAAGCCAAACTCCTCACCTTCGGGAAAACGCAGAGTCTCTCCGCTATAAATCACCGGACTGTCCGGTGTACACCGGACAGTGTCCGGTGCTCCAAGGATGAAGAGACTCTGAACTCGTCGGCTTCGGGAATTCACAACGGCTAGTCCGCTATAATTCACCGGACGTGTCCGGTGTACACCGGACTGTCCGGTGTAACTATGGAGCAACGGCTACTTCAGGCGCCAACGGCTACCTGCAGCGCATTAAATGCGCGCCAGCGCGCGCAGAGGTCAGGCACGCCCATGCTGGCGCACCGGACACCCTACAGTTCATGTCCGGTGCGCCACCAGACATCCAGGCGGGCCCAGCATCAGAGCTCCAACGGTCAGAACCCTAACGGCCTGGTGACGTGGCTGTCGCACCGGACATGTCCGGTGTGCACCGGACTGTCCGGTGCACCATACGACAGACAACTTCCACCAAACGGCTAGTTTGGTGGTTGGGGCTATAAATACCCCAACCACCCCACATTCAAGTCATCCAAGTTTTCCACTTCTCAACCACTTACAAGAGCTAGGCATTCAATTCTAGACACACTCAAGTGATCAAATCCTCTCCAATTCCACACAAGGCTTTAGTGATTAGCGAGAGAGATTTGTCGTGTTCTTTTGAGCTCTTGCGCTTGGATTGCTTCTTTCTTTCTCACTTGTTCTTGTGATTAAAGCTCACTTGTAATCGAGGCAAGAGACACCAATTGTGTGGTGGTCCTTGCGGGGAAGCTTTGTTCCCGATTTGATTTGAAAAGAGAAGCTCACTCGGTCCACGGGACCGCTTGAGAGAGGGTAAGGGTTGAAAGAGACCCGGCCTTTGTGGCCTCCTCAACGGGGAGTAGGTTTGCGAGAACCGAACCTCGGTAAAACAAATCCGTGTGTCACACTCTTCATTCGCTTGCGATTTGTTTTGCGCCCTCTCTCTCAGACTCATTATTATTTCTAACGCTAACCCGACTTGTAGTTGTGATTAATTTTGTAAATTTCAGTTTCGCCCTATTCACCCCCCTCTAGGCGACTTTCAGTTGGGTTCCGACCGTTGGAGCTCTGACAATTGGGGCCACCGGACAGGTCCTATAGACTGTCCGGCGCGCAGGCGCGCACTGTAGCACATTTAATGTTCTCTACAGACGACCGTTGGTGCGAAGTAGCCGTTGCTCCGCTGGCACACTGGACAGTCCGGTGCTGCACCGGACAGTCCGGTGAATTATAGCGGAGCGGCCTCCCCAAATTCCTGAAGCTGGCAAGTTCAGAGTCGTTCCTCCCTAGTGCACCAGACACTGTCTGGTGGCACACCGGATAGGTCCAGTGCGCCAGACCAGGGCTGCCTTCGGTATACTTTGCTCCTTTGTTTTGAACCCTTTCTTTTATCTTTGTATTGGTTTGTTGTGAACCTTTGGCACCTGTAGAACATATTTTCTAGAGCAAACTAGTTAGTTCAATAATTTGTGTTGGGCAATTCAACCACCAAAATTCATATTGGAAAAGGTTTGACCCTATTTCCCTTTCAATCTCCCCTTTTTGGTGATTGATGCCAACACAAACCAAAGCAAATATAAAAGTGCAGAATTGAACTAGTTTGCATAAAGGTAAGTGCAAAGGTTGCTTGGAATTGAAACCAATATACTTATTTCAATAGATATGCATGGATGGTTTTCTTCGTATTTAAAATTTTGGACCTCATTTGCACCACGGGTTTTGTTTTTGTAAATCCTTTGTAAAATTCTTTTCAAAACATTTTGCAAATAGTCAAAGGTACATGAATAAGATTGAAAGAAGCAATTTCAAGATTTTGAAATTTTCTCCCCCTGTTTCAAATGCTTTTCCTTTGACTAAAACAAAACTCCCTTTAGATAAAATTCTCCTCTTAGTATTCAAGAGGGTTTTGCAAGTTTTGAAGATACTACTTTCTCCCCCTTTTGAACACAATAAGATATCAATTTGAAAACTTCATTTTAAAAATTTGGTGGTGGTGCGGTCCTTTTGCTTTGGGCTCATACTTTCTCCCCCTTTGGCATGAATCGCCAGAAACGGATACTTGTGAGTGAAATACAAGCCCTTTTACTTTCTCCCAAATGGCAAACAAATAGATATAAGTGAAGATTATACCAAAGTGGAGAATGATGCGGAGTACCGACAAATACCAATGGAGTTGAGTGGAAGCATCGTTGTTGCCGAATACTCCATTTTCCTTTCAATTCTATGACTAAGCATAAGATTACACTTGAAAACACATTAGTCATAGTCATAAAAGAGATATGATCAAAGGTATATAAATGAGCTATGTGTGCAAAGAATCAATCAAAATTCCTAGAATCAAGAATATTTAGCTCATTCCTAAGTTTGGTAAAGGTTTTCTCATCTAAAGGCTTGGTAAAGATATCGGCCAATTGATCTTTGGTGTTTATATAGGCTATCTCGGTATCCCCCTTTTGTTGGTGATCTCTCAAAAAGTGGTACCGAATGGCTATGTGCTTAGTGCGGCTGTGTTCAACAGGATTATCCGCCATGCGGATTGCACTCTCATTATCACATAGGAGAGGGACTTTGCTAAATTTGTAGCCATAGTCACTGAGGGTTTGCCTCATCCAAAGCAATTGCGCGCAACAATGGCCTGCGACAATGTACTCAGCTTCGGCGGTGGAAAGAGCTACTAAGTTTTGTTTCTTTAAAGCCCAGGACACCAGGGATCTTCCCAGAAACTGACAAGTCCCTGATGTGCTCTTCCTATCAATCTTACACACTGCCCAATCAGCATCGGAATATCCTAATAAATCAAAAGAGGATCCCTTGGGGTACCAAAGACCAAACTTAGGTGTTTGAACTAAATATCTCAAGATTCGCTTCACGGCCCTAAGGTGAACTTCCTTAGGGTCAGTTTGGAACCTTGCACACATGCATACAGAAAGCATAATGTCCGGTCGAGATGCACATAAATAGAGTAAAGATCCTATCATCGACCGGTATACCTTTTGATCTACGGATTTACCTCCCGTGTCGAGGTCGAGATGCCCATTGGTTCCCATGGGTGTCTTGATGGGCTTGGCATCCTTCATTCTAAACTTGGTGAGTATATTTTGAATGTACTTCGTTTGGCTAATGAAGGTGCCTTCTTGGAGTTGCTTGACTTGAAATCCTAAGAAGTACTTCAACTCCCCCATCATAGACATCTCGAATTTTTGAATCATGATCCTACTAAACTCTTCACAAATAGATTTGTTAGAAGACCCAAATATAATATCATCAACATAAATTTGGCATACAAACAAATCATTCTCAATTGTTTTAGTAAAGAGTGTAGGATCGGCCTTGCTGACTTTGAAGCCATTAGTGATAAGAAAGTCTCTTAGGCATTCATACCATGCTCTTGGGGCTTGCTTGAGCCCATAAAGCGCCTTAGAGAATTTATAGACATGGTTAGGACACTCACTATCTTCAAAGCCGGGAGGTTGCTCAACATAGACCTCTTCCTTGATTGGTCCATTGAGGAATGCACTCTTCACGTCCATTTGATAAAGCTTGAAGCCATGGTAAGTAGCATAGGCAAGTAATATACGAATTGACTCAAGCCTAGCTACGGGTGCATAGGTTTCACCAAAATCCAAACATTCGACTTGTGAGTACCCCTTGGCCACAAGTCGTGCCTTGTTCCATATCACCACACCATGCTCATCTTGTTTGTTGCGGAAGACCCACTTGGTTCCTACAACATTTTGGTTAGAACGTGGAACTAAATGCCATACCTCATTCCTCGTGAAGTTGTTGAGCTCTTCTTGCATCGCCAGCACCCAATCCGAATCTTGTAGTGCTTCCTCTACCCTTTGTGGCTCAATAGAGGAAACAAAAGAGTAATGTTCACAAAAATGAGCAACACGAGATTGAGTGGTTATGCCCTTATGAATATCGCCTAGGATTGTGTTCACGGGGTGATCTCGTTGAATTGCTTGGTGGACTCCTGGGTGTGGCGGTCTTTGATCTTTCTCATCCTCATTGTCTTGATCATTGGCATCTCCCCCTTGACCATTGTCGTCCTCTTGAGGTGGCTCATCTTCTTGATCTTCTCCTTCATCATCTTGAGCCTCATCCTCATCTTGAGTTGGTGGAGATGCTTGCATGGAGGAAGATGGTTGATCTTGTGCTTGTGGAGGCTCTTCGGGTTCCTTAGGACACACATCCCCAATGGACATGTTCCTTAGCGCGATGCACAGAGCCTCTTGATCATCTAGTTCATCAAGATCAACTTGCTCTACTTGAGAGCCGTTAGTCTAATCAAACACAATGTCACAAGAGACTTCAACTAGTCCAGTGGACTTGTTAAAGACTCTATATGCCCTTGTGTTTGAATCATAACCAAGTAAAAAGCCTTCTACAACCTTAGGAGCAAATTTAGATTTTCTACCTCTTTTAACAAGAATAAAGCATTTGCTACCAAAGACTCTAAAATATGAAACATTGGGCTTTTTACCGGTGAGGAGTTTATATGATGTCTTCTTGAGGATTCAGTGAAGATATAACCGGTTGATGGCGTAGCAAGCGGTGTTGACCGCCTCGGCCCAAAACCGATCTGAAGTCTTGTACTCATCAAGCATGGTCCTTGCCATGTCCAATAGAGTTCTATTCTTCCTCTCCACTACACCATTTTGTTGTGGCGTGTAGGGAGAAGAGAACTCATGCTTGATGCCCTCCTCCTCAAGAAAGCCTTCTATTTGTGAGTTCTTGAACTCCGTTCCGTTGTCGCTTCTTATCTTCTTGATCCTCAAGCCGAACTCATTTTGAGCCCATCTCAAGAATCCCTTCAAAGTCTCTTGGGTTTGAGATTTTTCCTGCAAAAAGAATACCCAAGTGAAGCGAGAATAATCATCCACAATAACTAGACAGTACTTACTCCCGCCGATGCTTATGTAAGCTATCGGTCCGAATAAATCCATGTGGAGTAGCTCGAGTGGCCTGTCAGTAGTCATGATGTTCTTGTGTGGATGATGAACACCAACTTGCTTCCCTGCTTGGCATGCACTACAAATCCTGTCTTTCTCAAAATGAACATTTGTTAGTCCCAAAATGTGTTCTCCCTTTAGAAGCTTGTGAAGATTCTTCATCCCAACGTGAGCTAGTCGGCGATGCCAGAGCCAACCCATGTTAGTCTTAGCAATTAAGAAAGTGTCAAGTTTAGCTCTATTGAAATCAACTAAGTATAGCTGACCCTCTAACACTCCCTTAAAAGCTACTGAATCATCACTTCTTCTAAAGACAGTAACATCTACATCCGTAAAAAGACAGTTGTAACCCATTTTACATAATTGTGAAACTGAAAGCAAGTTGTAATCTAAAGAATCTACAAGAAAAACATTGGAAACAGAGTGGTCAGGTGATATAGCAATTTTACCCAATCCTTTGACCAAACCTTAATTTCCATCCCCGAATGTGATAGCTCGTTGGGGATCTTGGTTTTTCTCGTAGGAGGAGAACATCTTTTTCTCCCCAGTCATGTGGTTTGTGCACCCGTTGTCGATGATCCAACTTGTGCCCCCGGATGCATAAACCTACAAAACAAATTTAGCTCTTGATTTAGGTACCCAAACAGTTTTGGGTCCTTTGACATTAGATACAAGAACTTTGGGTACCCAAACACAAGTCTTTGACCCCTTGTGTTTGCCCCCAACATATTTGGCAACTACCTTGCCTGATTTGTTAGTAAACACATAAGAAGCATCAAAAGTCTTGAATGAAATGTTATGATCATTTGATGCAATAGGAGTTTTCTTCTTAGGCAATTTAACATGTGTAGAACGCCTAGAGCTAGAAGCCTCATTCTTATAAATAAAAGCATGGTGAGAATGAGTCTTCTTGGCATGAATTCTCCTAATTTTATCCTCAGGATAACCAGCAGGATACAAAATATAACCCTCGTTATCCTGAGGCATGGGAGCCTTGCCCTTAACAAAGTTAGACAATCTTTTAGGAGGGGCATTAAGCTTGACATTGTCTCCCTGTTGGAAGCCAATGCCATCCTTAATGCCAGGGCGTCTCCCATTATAAAGCATGCTACGAGCAATTTAAATTTCTCATTTTCTAGTTCATGCTCGACAATTTTAGCATCTAATTTTGCTATATGATCATTTTGTTGTTTAATCATAGCAAGATGATCATGGATAGCATCTACATTAACATCTCTACATCTAGTGCAAATTGAAACATGTTCAATGGTAGATGTAGAGGGTTTTCAATCATTCAATTCAACAATCTTAGCATGTAAAATGGCATTCTCATCTCTAAGATTGGTAATAGAAGCATTGCAAACATCTAATTCCTTAGCCTTAGCAATTAATTTTTCATTTTCAATCTTAAGGCTAGAAAGAGAGGCATTCAATTTATCAATCTTAGCAATCAAATTAGCATTATCATTTCTAAGATTAACAATTGAATCATCACAAATATTTGACTTCTCAACCTTAACAATCAAATTAGCATTCTCAATTCTAAGGTTGGAAATAGTGTCATGGCAAATGCTAAGCTCACTAGTTAATTTTTCATTTTTCTCTACCTCCTGAGCATAAGCTATTTTTGTCTTAACATGCTTTTTATTTTCCTTAATAAGGAAATCCTCTTGGCTATCCAAGAGTTCATCCTTCTCATGAATAGCACTAAGTAATTCATTCAATTTCTCTTTTTGTTGCATATTAAGATTGGCAAAAAGAGTAAGAAAGTTATCCTCCTCATCACTAGAATTATCCTCATCACTAGATGTTGCATATTTAGTGGAGGATCTTGATTTTTACCTTCTTCTTCTTGTCGTCCTTTGCCATGAGGCACTTATGGCCGACGTTGGGGAAGAGGAGTCCCTTGTTGACGGCGATGTTGGCGGCGTCCTCGTCGTCGGAGGAGTCGGTGGAGCTTTCGTCGGAGTCTCACTCCCGACAAACATGGGCATCAGCGCCCTTCTTCTTGTAATACCTCTTCTTCTCTTTCTGCTTCCCCCTCTTGTCGTTATCCCTGTCACTATCACTAGACAATGGACATTTAGCGATAAAATGACCGGGCTTACCACACTTGTAGCAAACCTTCTTGGAACGGGGCTTGTAATCTTTCCCCTTCCTTTGTTTGAGGATTTGGCGGAAGCTCTTGATGATGAGCGCCATCTCCTCATTATCGAGCTTGGAGGCGTCGATGGGGACCCTACTTGGTGTAGAGTCTTCTTTCTTCTCCTCTGTTGCCTTGAATGCAACGGGTTGTGCCTCGAGTACGGAGGAGGAGGCGCCTTGCTCGATGATCTTCTTGGAGCCTTTGATCATCAATTCAAAGCTCACAAATTTACCTATCACTTCCTCGGCAGACATTAGTTTGTATCTAGGATCACCACAAATTAATTGTACTTGAGTAGGATTAAGAAAAACTAGTGATCTTAGAATAACCTTGACCATTTCATGGTCATCCCATTTGGTGCTCCCGAGGTTGCGCACTTGATTTACCAAGGTCTTTAGCCGGTTGTACATGGCTTGCGGGTCTTCTCCTTGGTTGAGCATGAAACGACCGAGCTCCCCCTCGATCGTCTCCCTCTTGGTGATTTTGGTCACCTCGTCTCCTTCGTGCGCGGTCTTGAGC
Source organism: Zea mays (assembly GCF_902167145.1). NCBI lineage: Eukaryota > Viridiplantae > Streptophyta > Magnoliopsida > Poales > Poaceae > Zea > Zea mays. The sequence goes on from NC_050102.1 coordinate 168,677,194, forward strand.
ACGTCCCAAATCTCTTTGACACTCTTCAACCCTTGCACCTTATTATACTCCTCTCGACTTAGAGAGGTGAGGAGTATAGTAGTTGCTTGGGAATTGAGGTGTTGGATTTGGGCGATTTTGTCCACATCATAATCTTCATCCCCCACGAATGGTACCTGTGCTCCAAATTAAACAATGTCCCATATGCTTGTGTGGAGTGAGGTTAGGTGATATTTCATCATTTCACTCCACCTAGAATAATCTTCACCGTTAAAAGCCGGTGGTTTGCCTAATGGAACGGAAAGTAATGGAGTTTGTTTGGAAATGCGAGGATAGCGTAAGGGGATCTTACTAAACTTCTTGCGCTCATGGTGCTTAGAAGTTACGGACGGCGCGTCGGAGCCGGAGGTAGATGGCGACGAAGAGTCGGTCTCGTAGTAGACCACCTTCTTCATCTTCTTTTTCTTCTCGCTACTTCGATGCGACTTGTGAGGAGGTGATTCCTCCTTCTTCTTGTTGCGGGACTCTCCCGATGGAGCCTTCCTGTGGCTTGTAGCGGGCTTCTCGCCGGTCACCATCTCCTTCTTGGCGTGATCTCCCAACATCACTTCGAGCGGTTAGGCTCTAATGAAGCACCGGGCTCTGATACCAATTGAAAGTCGCCTAGAGGGGGGGGGTGAATAGGCGGAATCTGAAAATTATAAACTTAAGCACAACTGCAAGCCGGGGTTAGCGTTAGAAATATAAACGAGTCCGAAAGAGAGGGCAAAAACAAATCACAAGCAAATAAGAATGGATGACACAGTGATTTGTTTTACCGAGGTTCGGTTCTTGCAAACCTACTGGATACGGGTGAAGGAGGCATCGCGGAGGTAGTCCCATTGGCACCAGGGGCTGGTCCTAGCTCCTCGGGAGCCTCTTCTCCCTCGCTTCCTGCTTCATTGGCCTCCATCTCTAGGTGGTGCATGTCCAAGTGGTCATTTGCTTCTTCGAGTTCCCTCTGCACATCGTGAAGCTGGTTCTCCAAGACATCGATAGTGTTGTCTCGGATCTCCACCTACTGCTCCAAGGTGGTGATGCGCTGGTTCAGCCTTTCCACCTGCAGATCCTTCTCCACCAACTCTGTGGATAGGTCGACCACAAAATCTTCCCGACTGTCGAGAGTGAGGTTGGCAGTCTGAGCGGTGTTAGCAAGAAGTGCCATAGCATCGCTCTGAAGGGCCTGAAGGCGGTACAGCGCACTCATGCACTGAACGGTGACCCTACCAACCAAGTCAGGATACATTGCCCACACGTCCTTTACATGGCTCACGCGGTTACACCACATGGGATCATCCTTCTTCTCAGCAGGGAAGAGCCCCAAGGGGTGCATCACCATCTCCAGGGGATGGTAGCCATAGAAAGTCGTCAGAGTCTTCATGGCTGCTGCCTCAACGGTGTCGTCCGTCCTGAGTCCAATCGTCTCAGAATCAAGAGAACGCCAACCCGGCTGAAGGGGATGAGCCTCCAAAGTCAGCCAGACCCGACAACGAGGTACCCGATGCTCCTCATACAACTGCACCGTGTACAAAGGGGGCGTAGGGTAACCGACGGAGTTAAGCACTTCCCACAAGATGGAAGGAAAACCATCACGAGAAAAGAAGTCAGAGCTGAAATGAGAGTCTCCTCCACTGGCGGGGGTGGGTGAATTCATCTGCGGAAGGGAATCAATGGTAAAGATTATGGTGGAAGGAAAAAGAAAAAGAGAGCCCGGATGGTCTTTAAAGAAAGGGGGTTAGCTCAAATTTTAATTTTTCTTGGTGTTTTATAATGCATGCATGCTGGAAGAAACGTTGCCTCTCAAAAGAAAATAGGGTGCCTTTTTAGGGCATCCTTAAAAATATAAGTACTGGCCCACGGGGCCTAATTAGTTAGCCACCTATTTCTCCCTCTATGCCTAAGGCCTTTCGTCCTAGGTCTAGCGATCTAGTCCTGACGATCCATAGCAGTTTCTAGGCAAGTTTTAGATTTTGAAAATTGGTATTCATGGTTTATTGTCCTTCTCTGTGGTGGAATTTGCTCCGATACCAGCTGTGGTAGAACCGCCCGAATTATTCCAGCTTAAGTGCCTAAGTCACGCCCTAGGGGCCATAACACACTTAAATCGGAATAACCCGTCAGTCCCTCAGATCTAGTCTAATAGAGCCACTTAACCAGGATCAAATTCCACAATCTCACTCGAAGGTGAGTCACAGAAGAAATACAATAAAACATGAAACCTCAAATTAAGTGCGGAGTTATTACATAAATCGGAGTTTTTGAGTAGCAAATAAAGTTCACAAAATAAAGTGGAGCGGATAATCGATGTCATCGGTAATGAGGAAATGGGCAAGGCCTAGCCCACTATTCCTCATGCTCCTCTCCTGCCGGAGCAACATCCCACTCGACCGTCCAACCCGGTGGCAGGGTGGTAGGCCAAGTCACACCATCAACCATTTCCTGAATGGTACCTGCAAAAATTGTGCCACAAGCAAGGCTGAGTATACTAATACTCAGCTAGACTTAACCGGTGTGAGGAGTCTACTCCTCTACCTCTAGACTATGCAGCTATTTGGCTGAGGGGTTTGGTTTGCCAAAAGCACTAGCTGTTTCTAAAAGCAAATTATAGCCTTTCAAATTCTATCATCATTAACTTAGCTAGATTTGCTCCTTCTAAGCATACATGGTAACAATCAATTAGTTCAATCAACAATTTATCTCATGTAACCACATTTCACTTCTTACTCGATGCAGTACAAGGAATCAAGCAGTCTCATTACCTGCGAGAAGCAGACGATTCGAATCGAGTTTTAACCTTGCAAGGTAAACCTAAACACACGGCATGTCAGGGTACTCTGACCCCACACATGACAATCGTCCCCATCGATTCCCCGTTCGCGTCCAGGCCTCACCGCCTTGGCATACAATGCTCCACTGACCCCGGCTGCCGCCGTGCAGTGACCGCACTTGTACCCACCATAGCTAGCATGGGAGACCCAGTCTCAGGTCGCATGAGGGATAAAGTCCGCGCCCGGCTTCACTCAGGTACTAGGTTTACCGGTTACCATTTTTCCCGGCATGTGCTTAGTACGTTCAAAAGCTTGACTCAGGTATCCACACATGAATCCTTAATTCATTTATCCCGTCTCATGGACAAGGCATCCTCCCTAGATCCAAGTCCATAGACCAACATATCCCATTATCAAGATGAATACAATCAATTCCTGACCTCGCGCGAGTGCTAGAAAAATCACTCGACTTCTACCGAGATCCTGATTAGCAAGCAGCTACTCGACCTAGCATACTAGTATTCATCTCAAAAAGGAATCCTAAGTTCATGCAACTAGAGGTTTCAAGCAACTCCTACACTTAAGTGCACATTGCAATCCTACAAGCATTAAGTGTAGTAAAATAGCATAATTAACAGGTTATGCATAAAAACCGGGGATTGCCTTCAATTGCTGGGGCTACAGGGAGATCCTCAATAGCAGCCTCTGAAGCCTGCTCCTGGTCCTCCTCTTGGACAGGTCCTTGCTCGGGGATGAGCACGTACTCTCCGTCAGCAAGATTACAATCTAATGAATGCAATGCGTAAGATATATGCATGATATGATATGTGCTTTTAGAAATCACAACTTCAAAGGTGCATGATCTTCTTGAGTTAAACAAGGTTAACTTTACTTATGTAAGACCCTTGGGTGGTATACTTGGTAAATTGGTTTAAACTTAGCTAAGGTAAGTAGTAGGTTTATTTTTGGGGTTCCACTGAATTCCTTTTAAGTCTTAGGGAGAATTGATAAGTACTCAAGTTAGATTTATTGAGGTGGGGTTTATTTCTTCTTTCCTTTTCTTTTATTTTCTTTAATGTTTTGGAGTGGGTTTGAACTACAAGTTGCCTTTATAAAATTCTAAAAATTCTGCAAAAATTACTGTGGCTTGGTACTGGTGTATGTTTCTCTGTCGCAAAATTTGGGGATCAGAAAGTGAATAGTTTTCTCTGGACAAAATTATCAAATCCTAGGGCAGAAGGGGTGCTTTGAACTACAACTACTATTTAACAGTGAGCAATTCTCTAGAACTTGTTTTTGCTGGCTTTTAGGTGTTATAACATGACTTGATACAAATTTCTAGTCATTAATACTTTTTATATATTTTTCTATGGTTTTCTCAAGTTTCTAGCCAAATGGGTGCTTTCTACTACCACTATATTTGAAAAACATCAAACAACAGAGTTCTTATTTTTATTGGTTATTATTTTGTGCAAGAGCAATCATTCTGAAGTTTGGTCTCTTTTTGCTTAAGGGAAGGGGTGGTATGCATTATTTGAATTAAGTGGCCTTTCTCATAAAACACTAGCAATAGGTGTGAGTTTGCTTCTTTTTCATGGGTTTGCATTTTTATCTGGTAGTTTATTTCATTATGGATTTAGCAAATTTTTGGTTGCCCATTATCACATTAATAGGGGTTGTTCATGATTTATTTGGAAAATGCCTTATTATCACTTTATATTTATTTTCCTTACTTAAAAAGTTGGGCTGAGGTGCTCTTTATTTTTGTAGTGGGGCTCTGGTGGTTGTAAGTCCACTGGATTTTTATTAATCATTTTGGTTATAGTTTTGCTACTCTAATAATTGATTTTCAGTCCATATAAGGCTAAATAAAACATTTTAATTTAAAACTGGTCCAAATTAATGGTCTCTGTATTTTTCCTAGGTTCTCTGTTACATAAGTAAACTAGGAAAAATAATCTTAATCACTGTTCATTTATTTCCAATGCCTTTCTGATTTTCTCTAAGTTTTAAGCAAAATAGCTTTAAATGAATAAGCACATCATAATTTCTAATGCTGGGGTTCCTACTATTTTTAAACAGTGTCTAAATGAGGTTTGATCATCTACAAATTTTCTTAAGTTCAGCCCAGAAGAAAAACTAATTTTCCTTAATTAAGCAAGGTTTGGTAGGTTTCTGTTTTTAATTTAAAACTCTAAAAACTAGAACAGAAAGCATAGGGTTTATTATTTTTAAATGATGGTTCATAATATTCAGGAGCTAGCAAAATTGGTTTGACAACTTTTTATGAAGAATTCATCAAGTTATGGGTTTTCTAAGTTCTCTGGTCATTAAAAAAAAAGAATAACAGAATTGGTTTAATGGAAATCCACTTTGCACTGGGGTCCCTGGCGGGTTTTTAAGTTTTCTTCGTGGATCAGTCCTTAGGCTACTATTCACATGAGTCACTGACGTTACAGAAAACCCCTCGGGTTCTACAAATCCTAACCCGAGGTCCTTCTTCTACCTCAAACAGTAACCGCGGCGGAAGAAAGGGCGGAGGGGCTTACCGGCGGCGAGATTGCTCCGGTGAAGTGGTCGAGGACGAAGGGGAGGTCTCGGGGATCACAACGGTGTGCGGGTCGCCGTCGGAGATGGCCGGAGTCGGTCGGTCCACGCGCGCAGGCGGGGATGCTCATCGGCGGCGAGGAGACCGGCCTGGTCATGGCGATATAGTTCAACTAGATGGGTCAGGGAGGTTCACGGGATGCCAGAGAAGATATGAGCGCAAGGGATTGGACGGAGACTCACTGGATAGCTCGGTCCACGTGCGGCGGCGGAAGACCGAAGTCCGGTGAGGTCGATCTCGGGCCTCCGGTGAAGTCTGGCCGGGTCCGAGGGCTTGGCAAGCTTCACGGGCTACTGGCGGAGCTAGCCGAAGCACTGGCTTGCCCAGAGGATGGCTGGAGTGGGCTGGCCACGATGGCCGAACTTCTGGCGGCAATGGCGGGCGGAATTGAGCTCGCCGGAGCTAAGGAAAGGGGGCTGGCCGGTGAGGGTGAGTGCGGGGCGAAGTGAGGTGCGCCCGGGGAGGCTTTATAGGCGCGGGCGGGCACGACCGAGGGCGTGGGCGCGCAGCGGACTTGACCGGACGCCGGGGTGAGCGCGCGCGGGGGTTGGGCGAGCTCTGGCGTGCCGACCAGGGTCGAACACGTGTGCCCGTGCGTTCTGCCCAAGTTCTGGCGCGTGTGGTCGCTCATCCGAGCCTGCTCTCGCCTTGGTCAGTGCACAAAACCTCTTCTCCTCCCTACAAGCTACCAATCTTGTGTGGGGGTCATAGGATTTTGCCTACTGGTTGCAAAGATATGGAGCCAGGAAATCCGGTCTGTCTCCCTGCCCAAACCCGAGGCAAATCCAAGGTTTTGTCGTGTCTAGGGCTCGCGTCCCAATGCCATCTTCTGGCACACGACAGAGGGGTTAGTTAGACACAATTTTGTCAATGGGGCCATTAGGATTCGAGTTAGGGATCAAGGTGAACATCCCTGATCTTTGGCTCAAGGTCTGAATTTCAGAATTCTGAAATTCAGAATTCCCATTAAGTCCCCACATGAGAAGCTTGATTTGGGGCTTTATTTGAGTTATTTTGGCTAAGCTTTCTGAACCTTTCTTGTTGCTTATTAAATATACTTCAATTTTTATAATTGGCTCAAGTCATAATTTTAAACTTTTCATCCCCTTTTTCTTATTTTCTTGAATTTTGCTCATGGGGCTCACTTAGGGTTTTTAATTAGGGTTGCACATTCTACCCTTTTCAAGGACTCAATTGTTTTGATCATGATACTTTAAAGTATATACTTGGTGAATTCTTTATTACTTAAGTTATTTTGATGCTCATGCTTACTTTGGTTCACATAAAATAATGGTTCTTGGTTTGGCATTTGAGAGAAACCCTAGGTGACACTGGGGTGTCACAGCCTTCCCCCCTTAAAGGAATCTCGTCCCGAGATTCGGGCCAGAGTCCTCCCAGGGTGAAGCGAAGGGTGAGACTTATAGGAAATGGGTGATTATTATTATTATTAGGGTAAAACTGCTCTTCGAATGTCATTCTCTTTGCAACTTCAGAAGGAAGTCCTTTTTAGTTTTACTTCATAGTTACTTCATTCTGAATTAAGATCATATTTTTGAAAATTAGATTCGAAGGGCAGGGGGAGGGGTTGGGGGTGATTACGTACCAGCTTCCTTAGGTAGGCAATCGGGGAAGTTGGATCTCAAGAATTCCTCGGTTTCCCAAGTAGCTTCCTCCTCTGAGTGATTACTCCATTGGACCTTGTACATCTTGATCGATTTAGCCCGAGTTGATCTTTCTTTGCAATCCAGAATCTTGGAGGGGTACTCTTGGTACGATAGATCTGGCTCTATCTCCAATTCTGGCTCTGCTATGATCTCGGTCGGCAATCGAACACACTTCTTCAGCTGAGATACATGGAATACACTGTGAATGGCAGACATCTTTGAAGGTAACTTCAGCTTGTATGCCACGGGTCCACATGCTTCTATGATCTCATAAGGTCCAATGTAACGAGGGGCTAGCTTGCCTTTGATCCCAAACCTCTGCACTCCCTTGGTGGGTGATACCTTGAGGTATACAAAACTTCCCACCTCGAACTGGAGAGGTTTCCTTCTTTTATCATGATAACTCTTCTGCCTGGCCTGAGCAGCTTCTAGATTCTTCCTGATTAGCTTGACCTTCCTTTCGGCTTCAGTCACTAAATCAGGTCCAAAAACTTCTCTTTCACCAGATTGAGACCAATTGAGTGGTGTCCTGCACCTTCTTCCATAGAGAGCTTCAAAAGGTGCCATCTTTAGGCTGGATTGATAACTATTGTTATAAGCAAACTCTGCCAAGGAGAGGTGCTTATCCCAGTTCTTGCCACTATCGATCGCACAAGATCTCAGCATATCCTCCAGGATTTGGTTTACCCTTTCCGTCTGACCATCAGTCTGTGGGTGGTAAGCTGAACTCCTGATTAGCTTGGTTCCCAAAGACTCTTGCAATTGTTCCCAAAATCTGGCAACAAATTGGGCTCCTCGGTCAGAAACAATGGTCCGAGGTAATCCGTGCAAACACACAATTCGGTCAATATACAATTCTGCATATTTCTGAGCCTTATCAGTGGTGTGCACAGGAAGAAAATGTGCCACTTTCGTCAATCGGTCCACAATAACCCAAATTGAATCATGATGATGAGAGGTGCTGGGCAGACCCACAATGAAATCCATGCTGATGTCGTCCCACTTCCACGAAGGTACGGACAGTGGTTGCAAGGCTCCAGCTGACTTCAAGTGGCTTGCCTTTATCCTCTGACAGGTGTCACATTCTGATACATACTGGGCTATCTCCCTCTTCATTCTGGTCCACCAGTACAAAGGCTTCAGATCATGGTACATCTTGGTGCTTCCCGGATGCATAGAGAATTTGGAGAGATGAGCTTCATCCAAAATTTTCCTCTTGAGGTCCTGGTCTTTAGGAATTACCAATCTGCTTTTGAACCATAACACACCCTTTTTATCCTGGCGGAAACAATTATACTTCTCAACCTTCTGATGGAGATTCTTTTTGATAATTTGCACTCCCTTGTCACTGAGCTGGGCCATGATAATCTGGTCTTGCAAAGCTGGCTCAACAGAAATGTGAGACAAAGAACCAGAAGGAATCACTTCAATTTGCATCTTGCTCAACTCATCACACAAGGTGTTAATGCGAGAATCCATCAGAATACAATTGCATTGCAACTTCCGACTCAAGGCATCTGCTACCACATTAGCTTTTCCTGGGTGATAATGTACCTCCAGGTCATAATCCTTGATCAGCTCTAGCCATCTTCTCTGCCTCATGTTGAGATCAGCCTGTGTAAAAATGTACTTAAGGCTCTTATGATCAGTGAAGATGTTGCAGTGGGTTCCCATTAGATAGTGCCTCCACATCTTCAATGCATGAACCACTGCTGCTAACTCGAGGTCATGAGTGGGATAATTTTGCTCATGAGGCCTGAGTGCTCTTGAGGCATAAGCAATGACTCGGTTGTCTTGCATCAAGACACAACCTAGCCCGGTGTCAGAGGCATCGCAATATACATCAAAAGGCTTGCTGCTGTCGGGTTGCGCCAATACTGGTGCTGTGGTCAGATGCTGCCTTAATGCATGGAAGGCATCTTCGCACTTCTGACTCCACACAAACTTGACTTCCTTCTTCAGCAACTCAGTAATAGGCTTCGCAATTCGAGAGAAGTCTGGAATAAATCTTCGGTAATAACCAGCTAATCCCAGAAAACTCCGAATCTGGCGAACAGTTGTTGGTGGCCTCCAGTTCATCACTTCTTGCACTTTATCAGGATCAACAGCTATTCCAGCCTGAGAGATAGTGTGACCCAAGAATTTGATTTCCTTTAGCCAAAAATCACACTTGGATAACTTGGCATAAAGGTGGTGCTCTCGCAGACGTTGAAGTACTACATGCAAATGCCCGGCATGTTCTTCTTCGTTCTTTGAGTACACCAAAATGTCATCGATGAAAACCACCACGAACTTGTCCAATTCCGGCATGAAAACAGAATTCATCAGATACATGAAATATGCTGGTGCATTTGTCAGCCCGAATGACATCACCAAGAATTCATATAGCCCATATCTGGTTGAGAATGCCGTCTTTGGAATATCACTTGCTCGTATTTTGATCTGATGGTAGCCAGAGCGAAGGTCTATCTTGGAAAACACCTTGGCCCCGACCAACTGGTCAAAGAGAACATCAATACGAGGCAAAGGATACTTGTTCTTGATAGTTACCGCATTAAGAGGGCAGTAATCTATACACAGCCTCAAACTTTCATCCTTCTTCTTCACAAACAGTGCTGGACATCCCCAAGGCGAAGTGCTTGGGCGAATAAAACCCTTATCCAGCAATTCTTGCAATTGCTTCTTCAATTCTGCCAACTCAGCGGGTGGCATTCGGTAGGGCCTCTTGGAAATTGGGTCCGTTCTCGGTTGCAACTCGATGGCGAATTCAATATCCCGGTCCGGTGGCATTCCTGGCAATTCATCAGGGAAGACATCTGCATACTCACAGACCACTGGGATCTTCTTCAGGGGTAACTCCGTCATAGAGAAGGCACATGACTGAGAAGAACCCTGACTAGGCAGAATCAAAGTGAAATTCCCGCAGAAAGGAGAATTAACTTCCATGGTACGACTGGCTACATCAAGCACAACTTGGTGCAAGGTCATCCAATTTGCTCCTAGAATAATGTCCACATTTTCCAATCCCAACACAAGAAGAGTGGTTTTGATAATGTGGCTTCCCAGTTGAATAGGCACACTTTGGTTTATAAGATTAGTTGCAATTTTACCCCCAGGTGTGACTATCATGAATGACCCTTTTGAGTGAGAGAATGGCAGTTTACATTTAGCACTGAACTTTTGGCTAATGAAACTATGAGATGCACCAGAATCAAACAGAATTAAAGCAGGTTGATTATAAACTGAAAAGGTACCGGTCATGATAGGAGCTCCTTCTGGTACTTCCTCCAGAGTAGTGAAGTTGAGCTTCCCTTGCCTGACTTGCACCTTCTGCTTTCTTCCCTTGTCTTGATTTGGTGCTGGCATCTGCCTCTGCTGGTTCCTGGGACAATTCTTGGCATAGTGGCCCACATTGCCACAAGTGAAACACTTGTTCCCATTGCCCTGGCGGAACTGCTGCTGCTGCGGAGGCTGATTGTTCCTTGGGGCGGGAGTTGGGTAGCGGTTGGGTGCCGGCTGCTGCTGCTGGTGAGGTGGCCTGATCACCCATCTGCCTGCCTGCCGCTGAAAACCCCTACTCTGATTGTGAGAAACAATCCGGAACCTCTGAGCCTGAGCGGATGGTGCTGCCATTGGTGCCTTTCTCTTCTTCTCTGCCCGGTGAGCAACAATACAATCCTCCTGGGAGATGGCCATGTTGACCAACTCATTGAAGCTATCAGCCCGGACAGTGTTGAGTCGTTCCCGCAGCTTGGTATTGAGACCCCTGCGGAAGTGATCCCTCTTCTTTTCATCAGAATCAGCATGATACCCTGCATACTGGCATAAGTCGTTGAAGGCTTGCGCATACTGCAGTACCATGTGGGTTCCTTGATTAAGGGCCAGAAATTCGTTCAACTTCCGATCAAGAATGCCAGCTGGGATGTGGTGTCCTCTGAAGGCAGTCTTGAACTCCTCCCAAGATACCTCACGATCAGCGGGGAGCATAGCACGGAAGTGGTCCCACCAAGTCCGAGCAGGGCCGCGAAGCTGCTGTGCGGCGAAGCGAGCCTTGGCTTCATCAGGGCAGTCTCCCGTGAGGAGGGGACACTTGGACTTGACGACGTGAAGCCATACGTCGGCGTCCAACGGATCCTCTGCCTTGGTGAACAAGGGCGGCTGCGTGCTCAGAAACTCCTGGTAAGTTGCCATAGCCGGAGGTCGCTGATGCTGGCCTCCACCATGCTGCTGAGGGTGGGGCTGACGCTGCAAGAGCTATCGCAGAATCTCATTCTGCTGGGCCATCAGCTCCTGCACTGTGGGAGCTAGAGGAGGTGGCGGGGGAACCTGCTCGTTCTGCCCGCGACGCTGCCTAGCTGCCATCTGAAAACAGAGATTGTCGCCATTGTTATCCCAACTCACAGTTCCGAACAACAAGATATCATCTCATATGGAAGGAAAAATGCCATAATCATAATATTAGGTTCGAAATGAAGATAACATGGTGACAAATATCCCACAGATTTCAAAAGTTCACAGGGTTACATCAATCAGGGGAAAGTACCCATAAGTCTAGTCCAAAATGTGATATTACTAAGCTCGCATAGGTTTCTATCCGCCTAAAAGTGTCGAAGTGACTGCTTAACCCTGGGCGGTGGAAGCGACACTGGATACGGGTGAAGGAGGCATCGCGGAGGTAGTCCCATTGGCACCAGGGGCTGGTCCTAGCTCCTCGGGAGCCTCTTCTCCCTCGCTTCCTGCTTCATTGGCCTCCATCTCCAGGTGGTGCATGTCCAAGTGGTCATTCGCTTCTTCGAGTTCCCTCTGCACATCGTGAAGCTGGTTCTCCAAGACATCGATAGTGTTGTCTCGGATCTCCACCTGCTGCTCCAAGGTGGTGATGCGCTGGTTCAGCCTTTCCACCTGCAGATCCTTCTCCACCAACTCTGTGGATAGGTCGACCACAAAATCTTCCCGACTGTCGAGAGTGAGCTTGGCAGTCTGAGCGGTGTTAGCAAGAAGTGCCATAGCATCGCTCTGAAGGGCCTGAAGGCGGTACAACACACTCATGCACTGAACGGTGACCCTACCAACCAAGTCAGGATACATTGCCCACACGTCCTTTACATGGCTCACACGGTTACACCACATGGGATCATCCTTCTTCTCAGCAGGGAAGAGTCCCAAGGGGTGCATCACCATCTCCAGGGGATGGTAGCCACAGAAAGTCGTCAGAGTCTTCATGGCTGCTGCCTCAACGGTGTCGTCCGTCCTGAGTCCAATCGTCTCAGAATCAAGAGAACGCTAACCCGGCTGAAGGGGATGAGCCTCCAAAGTCAGCCAGACCCGACAACGAGGTACCCGATGCTCCTCATACAACTGCACCGTGTACAAAGGGGGCGTAGGGTAACCGACGGAGTTAAGCACTTCCCACAAGATGGAAGGAAAACCATCACGAGAAAGGAAGTCAGAGCTGAAACGAGAGTCTCCTCCACTGGCGGGGGTGGGTGAATTCATCTGCGGAAGGGAATCAATGGTAAAGATTATGGTGGAAGGAAAAAGAAAAAGAGAGCCCGGATGGTCTTTAAAGAAAGGGGGTTAGCTCAAATTTTAATTTTTCTTGGTGTTTTATAATGCATGCATGCTGGAAGAAACGTTGCCTCTCAAAAGAAAATAGGGTGCCTTTTTAGGGCATCCTTAAAAAAATAAGTACTGGCCCACGGGGCCTAATTAGTTAGCCACCTATTTCTCCCTCTATGCCTAAGGCCTTTCGTCCTAGGTCTAGCGATCTAGTCCTGACGATCCATAGCAGTTTCTAGGCAAGTTTTAGATTTTGAAAATTGGTATTCATGGTTTATTGTCCTTCTCTGTGGTGGAATTTGCTCCGATACCAGCTGTGGCAGAACCGCCCGAATTATTCCAGCTTAAGTGCCTAAGTCACGCCCCAGGGGCCATAACACACTTAAATCGGAATAACCCGTCAGTCCCTCAGATCTAGTCTGATAGAGCCACTTAACCAGGATCAAATTCCACAATCTCACTCGAAGGTGAGTCACAGAAGAAATACAATAAAACAGGAAACCTCAAATTAAATGCGGAGTTATTACATAAATCGGAGTTTTTGAGTAGCAAATAAAGTTCACAAAATAAAGTGCAGCGGATAATCGATGTCGTCGGTAATGAGGAAATGGGCAAGGCCTAGCCCACTATTCCTCATGCTCCTCTCCTGTCGGAGCAACATCCCACTCGACCGTCCAACCCGGTGGCAGGGTGGTAGGCCAAGTCACACCATCAACCATTTCCTGAATGGTACCTGCAAAAATTGTGCCACAAGCAAGGCTGAGTATACTAATACTCAGCTAGACTTAACCGGTGTGAGGAGTCTACTCCTCTACCTCTAGACTATGCAGCTGTTTGGCTGAGGGGTTTGGTTTGCCAAAAGCACTAGCTGTTTCTAAAAGCAAATTATAGCCTTTCAAATTCTATCATCATTAACTTAGCTAGATTTGCTCCTTCTAAGCATACATGGTAACAATCAATTAGTTCAATCAACAATTTATCTCATGTAACCACATTTCGCTTCTTACTCGATGCAGTACAAGGAATCAAGCAGTCTCATTAGCTGCGAGAAGCAGACGATTCGAATCGAGTTTTAACCTTGCAAGGTAAACCTAAACACACGGCATGTCAGGGTACTCTGACCCCACACATGACAACCGTCCCCATCGATTCCCCATTCGCGTCCAGGCCTCACCGCCTTGGCATACAATGCTCCACTGACCCCGGCTGCCGCCGTGCAGTGACCGCACTTGTACCCACCATAGCTAGCATGGGAGACCCAGTCTCAGGTCGCATGAGGGATAAAGTCCGCGCCCGGCTTCACTCAGGTACTAGGTTTACCGGTTACCATTTTTCCCGGCATGTGCTTAGTACGTTCAAAAGCTTGACTCAGGTATCCACACATGAATCCTTAATTCATTTTTCCCGTCTCATGGACAAGGCATCCTCCCTAGATCCAAGTCCATAGACCAACATATCCCATTATCAAGATGAATACAATCAATTCCTGACCTCGCGCGAGTGCTAGAAAAATCACTCGACTTCTACCGAGATCCTGATTAGCAAGCAGCTACTCGACCTAGCATACTAGTATTCATCTCAAAAAGGAATCCTAAGTTCATGCAACTAGAGGTTTCAAGCAACTCCTACACTTAAGTGCACATTGCAATCCTACAAGCATTAAGTGTAGTAAAATAGCATAATTAACAGGTTATGCATAAAAATCGGGGCTTGCCTTCAATTGCTGGGGCTGCGGGGAGATCCTCAATAGCAGCCTCTGAAGCCTGCTCCTGGTCCTCCTCTTGGACAGGTCCTTGCTCGGGGATGAGCACGTACTCTCCGTCGGCAAGATTACAATCTAATGAATGCAATGCGTAAGATATATGCATGATATGATATGTGCTTTTAGAAATCACAACTTCAAAGGTGCATGATCTTCTTGAGTTAAACAAGGTTAACTTTACTTATGTAAGACCCTTGGGTGGTATACTTGGTAAATTGGTTTAAACTTAGCTAAGGTAAGTAGTAGGTTTATTTTTGGGGTTCCACTGAATTCCTTTTAAGTCTTAGGGAGAATTGATAAGTACTCAAGTTAGATTTATTGAGGTGAGGATTATTTCTTCTTTCCTTTCCTTTTATTTTCTTTAATGTTTTGGAGTGGGTTTGAACTACAAGTTGCCTTTATAAAATTCTAAAAATTCTGCAAAAATTACTGTGGCTTGGTACTGGTGTATGTTTCTCTGTCTCAAAATTTGGGGATCAGAAATTGAATAGTTTTCTCTGGACAAAATTATCAAATCCTAGGGCAGAAGGGGTGCTTTGAACTACAACTACTATTTAACAGTGGGCAATTCTCTAGAACTTATTTTTGCTGGCTTTTAGGTGTTATAACATGACTTGATACAAATTTCTAGTCATTAATACCTTTTAATTATTTTTCTATGGTTTTCTCAAGTTTCTAGCCAAATGGGTGCTTTCTACTACCACTATATTTGAAAAACATCAAACAATAGAGTTCTTATTTTTCTTGGTTATTATTTTGTGCAAGAGCAATCATCTGAAGTTTGGCCTCTTTTCGCTTAAGGGAAGGGGTGGTATGCATTATTTGAATTAAGTGGCCTTTCTCATAAAACACTAGCAATAGGTGTGAGTTTGCTTCTTTTTCATGGGTTTGCATTTTTATCTGGTAGTTTATTTCATTATGGATTTAGCAAATTTTTGGTTGCCCATTATCACATTAATAGGGGTTGTTCATGATTTATTTGGAAAATGCCTTATTATCACTTTATATTTATTTTCCTTACTTAAAAAGTTGGGCTCAGGTGCTCTTTATTTTTGTAGTGGGGCTTTGGTGGTTGTAAGTCCACTGGATTTTTATTAATCATTTTGGTTATAGTTTTGGTACTCTAATAATTGATTTTCAGTCCATATAAGGCTAAATAAAACATTTTAATTTAAAACTGGTCCAAATTAATGGTCTCTGTATTTTTCCTAGGTTCTCTGTTACATAAGTAAACTAGGAAAAATAATCTTAATCACTGTTCATTTATTTCCAATGCCTTTCTGATTTTCTCTAAGTTTTGGGCAAAATAGCTTTAAATGAATAAGCACATCATAATTTCTAATGCTGGGGTTCCTACTATTTTTAAACAGTGTCTAAATGAGGTTTGATCATCTACAAATTTTCTTAAGTTCAGCACAGAAGAAAAACTAATTTTCCTTAATTAAGCAAGGTTTGGTAGGTTTCTGTTTTTAATTTAAAACTCTAAAAACTAGAACAGAAAGCATAGGGTTTATTATTTTTAAATGATGGTTCATAATATTCAGGAGCTAGCAAAATTGGTTTGACAACTTTTTATGAAGAATTCATCAAGTTATGGGTTTTCTAAGTTCTCTGGTCATTTAAAAAAAAGAATAACAGAATTGGTTTAATGGAAATCCACTTTGCACTGGGGTCCCTGGCGGGTTTTTAAGTTTTCTTCGCGGATCAGTCCTTAGGCTACTATTCACATGAGTCACTGACGTTACAGAAAACCCCTCGGGTTCTACAAATCCTAACCCGAGGTCCTTCTTCTACCTCAAACAGTAACCGCGGCGGAAGAAAGGGCGGAGGGGCTTACCGGCGGCGAGATTGCTCCGGTGAAGTGGTCGAGGACGAAGGGGAGGTCTCGAGGATCACAACGGTGTGCGGGTCGCCGTCGGAGATGGCCAGAGTCGGTCGGTCCACGCGCGCAGGCGGGGATGCTCGTCGGCGGCGAGGAGACCGGCCTGGTCACGGCGATATAGTTCAATTAGATGGGTCAGGGAGGTTCACGGGATGCTAGAGAAGATATGAGCGCAAGGGATTGGACGGAGACTCACTGGATAGCTCGGTCCACGCGCGGCGGCGGAAGACCGAAGTCCGGTGAGGTCGATCTCGGGCCTCCGGTGAAGTCTGGCTGGGTCCGAGGGCTTGGCAAGCTTCACGGGCTACTGGCGGAGCTAACCGAAGCACTGGCTTGCCCAGAGGATGGCTGGAGTGGGCTGGCCACGATGGCCGAAGTTTTGGCGGCAATGGCGGGCGGAATTGAGCTCGCCGGAGCTAAGGAAAGGGGGCTGGCCGGTGAGGGTGAGTGCGGGGCGAAGTGAGGTGCGCCCGGGGAGGCTTTATAGGCGCGGGCGGGCACGGCCGAGGGCGTGGGCGCGCGACGGACTTGACCGAACGCCGGGGTGAGCGCGCGCGCGGGTTGGGCGAGCTCTGGCGTGCCGACCAGGGTCGAACACGTGTGCCCGTGCGTTCTGCCCAAGTTCTGGCGCATGTGGTCGTTCATCCGAGCCTGCTCTCTCCTTGGTCAGTGCACAAAACCTCTTCTCCTCCCTACAAGCTACCAATCTTGTGTGGGGGTCATAGGATTTTGCCTACTGGTTGCAGAGATATGGAGCCAGGATATCCGGTCTGTCTCCCTGCCCAAACCCGAGGCAAATCCAAGGTTTTGTCGTGTCTAGGGCTCGCGTCCCAATGCCATCTTCTGGCACACGACAGAGGGGTTAGTTAGACACAATTTTGTCAATGGGGCCATTAGGATTCGAGTTAGGGATCAAGGTGAACATCCCTGATCTTTGGCTCAAGGTCTGAATTTCAGAATTCTGAAATTCAGAATTCCCATTAAGTCCCCACATGAGAAGCTTGATTTGGGGCTTTATTTGAGTTATTTTGGCTAAGCTTTCTCAACCTTTCTTGTTTCTTATTAAATATACTTCAATTTTTATAATTGGCTCAAGTCATAATTTTAAACTTTTCATCCCCTTTTTCTTATTTTCTTGAATTTTGCTCATGAGGCTCACTTAGGGTTTTTAATTAGGGTTGCACATTCTACCCTTTTCAAGGACTCAATTGTTTTGATCATGATACTTTTAAGTATATACTTGGTGAATTCTTTATTACTTAAGTTATTTTGATGCTCATGCTTACTTTGGTTCACATAAAATAATGGTTCTTGGTTTGGCATTTGAGAGAAACCCTAGGTGACACTGGGGTGTCACACTTCTGGCGCCTGCTCTGACTTCTGCGCCTGCAGGCGTGCACTGTAGCGCATTTAATGTTCTCTGCAGACGACCGTTGGCGTGAAGTAGCCGTTGCTCCGCTGGCACACCGGATAGTCCGGTGCTACACCGGATAGTCCGGTGAATTATAGCGGAGCGGCCTCCCCAAATTCCCGAAGCTGGCAAGTTCAGAGTCGTTCCTCCCTGGTGCACCGGACACTGTCCAGTGGCACACCGGACAGTCCGGTGCGCCAGACCAGGGCTGCCTTCGGTATACTTTGCTCCTTTGTTTTGATCCCTTTCTTTTATCTTTGTATTGGTTTGTTGTGAACCTTTGGCACCTGTAGAACATATTTTCTAGAGCAAACTAGTTAGTTAAATAATTTGTGTTGGGCAATTTAACCACCAAAATTCATATTGGAAAAGGTTTGACCCTATTTCCCTTTCAATTTGCAATGACGTTGTTTCCAATCTTAGAAATGAGAATGCTATTTTACATGCTAAGATTGAAGAATTAAATGCTTGCAAACCATCTACATCTACTGTTGAACATGTTACTATTGTACTAGATGTAGAGACATTAATGTTGATGCTATTCATGATCACCTAGCTTTAATTAAACAACAAAATGGTCATATAGCACAACTAAATACTAAAATCAATGAGCATGAAATTGAAAATGAAAATTTTAAATTTGCTAGAAGCATGCTCTATAGTGGGAGACGCCCTGGCATTAAGGATGGCATTGGTTTCCAACAGGGAAGCAATGTCAAGCTTAATTCCCCCAAAAGATTGTCTAATTTTGTTAAGGGCAAGGTGAAAGTTCCCTTTGCTCGGGAACAGGATCTGGATGTCGCCTAGAGGGGGGGTGAATAGGTGAATAAAAGTTATTACTTTAAAACTGAAATTATTACTCTACTCAAAGGCTGGATCGCAGTGGAATGAAGGATCCTTTGAGTAGGTTGCAACGGCATAGAAGATCCTATCTTAAAATGCCCTGCACTTCAAATATAACCTGTACCACAGATAAGTGTTGAAGTGCAGATATAAAAAGTGAGTAAGACTGAGAGTCAGCACACAATACAGAGCAAAGCACACAGACGCAGGGATTTATCCCGAGGTTCGGCCAAGCCTGAAATGCTTGCCTAGTCCTCGTTGGAGTTAGCCACACCTGGGCTTGGAGTCTATTTCACCTCCTTCCTCCGTTTGCTCAGATCTGTCAGTATGACAGATAGAGCCTTTCACTATGTTGAGTTTGGTTACAACAAAGCCGTGGCTGCTTACAATCTTCTTGACAGCACTTTGGTAGAGTAACAATGAGCTCAAGACTATGCTCTAGCTCTTAGCGGCACTTCTCCACTCTCTAAAGGCTTATATCTTTACCTTCTACACAACTAGAGAGATATACACGAGAGGGAGAGAGAGAATCGATCTGAGTGATGTCTACAATTGTTGGTTGCACTTGTGTACTTGTTGGAGGTGCCTAGGAGTCCCTTTTATAGACCCAAGGGCCTAGGAGCCGTTGGAATTCATTTTGGAAGGCAATATTTGCTTTCTGTCGGGTGGCGCACCAGACAGTCCGGTGCCCCACCGGACAGGTCATGTAGCTTGTCCGGTCCGCGATCTCCTTCCAAATCGGGCTCAGCTGACCGTTGGAGCAACGGTCGTCTTGGCTCACCGGACACTGTCCGGTGCACACCGGACACTGTCCGGTGCACACCGGACAGTCCGGTGCGCCAACTATCCATTGGCTTAGGCCACGCGTCGCCCGCTGATCGCGCTGCCGACCTTTGGCGCAGTCGACCGTTGGCTCACCGGACAGTCCGGTGCACCACCAGACAGTCCGGTGTGCCAGACTGAGCAGAGTTTTGGCTGCCCCGAGCCAAGACTTTTTGCAATTCTTTTCTCGCTGTTTCTAGCACTTAGACAGAATAGGTTAGTACTAAAAAACAATTCACTAAGTCTAGAAACACACCTTGTTCTTATTTTGCACTTCTTTAGCATTTGACATGATTGAGATTGATGTTGGACTCATAAACCAACTTGACATGATCCAGATTTGTCATTTCTGAGCTCCAACATCCTGTAAAGATCACATAGAATATCTGCTGTTGGGGGCCTTCGGCTTCCGAAGGTCCTCAAAAACATGATTTAACTATGTCTCTGGAGCATAATGTGTAAACAGGTACCTTCGGACACAAATCAAAACCACAGCGTGAAGATGCACAAAGAGTATGAAGGATGGCGCAGAGCCGAAGCTATGCGCAGGGGAGCTTCGGCGTGATAGCAGAAAAAGAAACCGACTTAAAAGGGAAAAGGCTATTTAGACCCCGATGGATTGCTATAGAGTTATTAGCAAATGTAAAGGGCATGGGTGTAATTTTACATGGGCTGCGTCTCGTACCTATAAATAGATGAATAGCGCTCCCGTACTGTTCATGCTGACTTGGCATTTACTTTCGCGTCACGCTTGTACCCCTGCTTTCCTTTGAGCCAAAGGTACAATTATAATCTGTTGTTGTTAATACATTAATGCAAACAAAAATAAGTTGATAATAACATTTAAAGTGTTTATATTATTTTTCATATCTTGTGTATGAATCCTTCTTCATCATTTATTGTGCTTATGAAGGTTTGTCCTTCATAACCTTCGTCCGGAATTCATTATACCCGAAGGGAGATTATGCTTCGAAGGACGAAGGATTTTAACATTTAACACTTTTTATGTTGCCTTGTTCTTAACTCTTAGCATTTGAGAACAAGTCCCCAACATTGGCGCCCACTTCCGGTGAACTCACTTCCACTTTTTGAGTTTCGAACACCTTCGGCAAGCATAGACCTTCGTCATGCCGCCAAAGAAAGCTTCAGCAACAGGGGCTGCCGCTCTGCAGCTGCTGGACCCCAACTAGGAGACCCTCTCTCTTCGGGAGGCCCGAAGCCAGAAGAGGAAGGCCACCAGTCCAACGCCTCAGGAGGACGACTTGGACCAAGAGATCAGAAATATGGAGATGCTCCATCAGCAGGTGCAAAGGAAGAAGGAAAAGATGGCTAGGCTGGCTGATTTGCAAAGGCAGATAGACGAAGCCTCGGAAGAAGTTCGCCATCTTACTCAAGATGAGCATAACCGAAGGCCTCAACACAGAGAGCTTCATCAAGAGGGCTTCTTCAACGAGGATGACTGGTATGAGAATTTCCATCATGGGAATTTTGCTTTTGATGATGCTTCTCCTCTTTCAGCAGAACTGCAGGCTACACCTTGGCCTCTGATAGTCGCCTAGAGGGGGGGTGAATAGGGCGAAACTGAAATTTACAAATATAAACACAACTACAAGCCGGGTTAGCGTTAGAAATATAAACGAGTCCAAGAGAGAGGGCGCAAAACAAATCCCAAGCAAATAAGCAAGTGAGACACGGAGATTTGTTTTACCGAGGTTCGGTTCTTGCAAACCTACTCCCCGTTGAGGAGGCCACAAAGGCCGGGTCTCTTTCAACCCTTCCCTCTCTCAAACGGTCCCTCGGACCGAGTGAGCTTCTCTTCTCAAATCAAAGCCAGGAACAAAACTTCCCCGCAAGGGCCACCACACAATTGGTGCCTCTTGCCTTGATTACAATGGAGTTGTGATCTCAAGAATAAGTGAGAAAGAAAAGAAGCAATCCAAGCGCAAGAGCTCAAATGAACACGGCAAATCACTCTCACTAGTCACTAGGGCTTTGTGTGGAATTGGAGAGGATTTGATCTCTTTAGTGTGTCTAGAATTGAATGCTAGAGCTCTTGTAGTAGTTGAGAAGTGGAAAACTTGGATGCAATGAATGGTGGGGTGGTTGGGGTATTTATAGCCCCAACCACCAAACTTGACCGTTGGCTGGAGGCGTCTGCTCGATGGCGCACCGGACAGTCTGGTGCACACCGGACAGTCCGGTGCCCCTGCCACGTCATCACTGCCGTTGGATTCTGACCGTTGGAGCTTCTGACTTGTGGGCCCGCCTGGGTGTCCGGTGCACACCGGACAGGTACTGTTTGATGTCCGGTGTGCCAGCATGGGCGATTCTGACTTCTGCGCGCGCAGAGGGCGCATTAAATGCGCCGCAGGGAGCCGTTGGCGCCGAAAAGAGCCGTTGCTCCGCTGGCGCACCGGACAGTCCGGTGCACACCGGACAGTCCGGTGAATTTTAGCGGAGCGGCTGCTACGCGAACCCGAGGCTGACGAGTTCCGGAGACCGCGCTTCCTTGGAGCACCGGACATGTCCGGTGCACACCGGACAGTCCGGTGAATTATAGCGCGCCGGCTTCCGAGAAATCCCGAGGGTGAAGAGTTTGAGTCTGAGTCCCCTGATGCACCGGACAGGAACTGTTCACTGTCCGGTGGCACACCGGACAGTCCGGTGCGCCAGACCAGGGGTGCCTTCGGTTGCCCCTTTGCTCCTTTATTGAATCCAACACTTGGTCTTTTTATTGGCTGAGTGTGAACCTTTTACACCTGTAAAATCTATACACTTGGGCAAGCTAGTTAGTCCAAAGATTTGTGTTGGGCAATTCAATCACCAAAATTATTTAGGAACTAGGTGTAAGCCTAATTCCCTTTCAATCTCCCCCTTTTTGGTGATTGATGCCAACACAAACCAAAGCAAACAGAGATGTGCATAATTGAACTAGTTTGCATAATGTAAGTGTAAAGGTTGCTTGGAATTGAGCCAATATAACTACTTACAAGATATGCATGGAATGTTTCTTTCTTATTTAGTATTTTGGACCACTCTTGCACCACATGTTTTGTTTTTGCAAATTCTTTTTGTAAATCCATTTCAAAGATCTTTTGCAAATAGTCAAAGGTAAATGAACAAGAGTTTGTAAAGCATTTTCAAGATTTGAAATTTTCTCCCCCTGTTTCAAATGCTTTTCTTTTGACTTAACAAAAACTCCCCCTAAAAGAGATCCACCTCTTAGTGTTCAAGAGGGTTTTGATATACCATTTTTGAAATACTACTTTCTCCCCCTTTTGAACACAATAGGATACCAAATGATAAATACTTTTGGAAAGCACTAAGTTTTTTTTAATTTGGTGGTGGTGGTGCGGTCCTTTTGCTTTGGGCTCATTTCTCCCCCTTTTTGGCATGAATCGCCAAAAACGGAATCATTAGAGCCTTCTTTAGTGTTTTTCTTCCTCTTTGGTCATAAATGAATGAGTTAAGATTATACCAAAGACGAAGTCCGGTCCTTTTGCTTTTGAGCTTTTACTCTCTCCCCCAAGGATGAAGTCCTTTTCTTTGATGCTCATTTCTCCCCCAAAGAATAGAGAGTTGCTCGGAGTGATGGCGAAATATGAGTTACGGAGTGGAAGCCTTTTTCTTCGCCGAAGACTCCAATTCCCTTTCAATATACCTATGACTTGGTTTGAAATAGACTTGAAAACACATTAGTCATAGCATATAAAAGAGATATGATCAAAGGTATTCAAATGAGCTATGTGCGCAAGCTAGCAAAAGAAATTTCTAGAATCAAGAATATTGAGCTCATGCCTAAGTCTGGTAAAAGATTGTTCATCAAGTGGCTTGGTAAAGATATCGGCTAATTGGTCTTTAGTATTAATGTAAGAAATCTCGATATCCCCCTTTTGTTGGTGATCCCTAAGAAAATGATACCGAATGGCTATGTGCTTAGTGCGGCTATGCTCGACGGGATTGTCGGCCATTTTGATTGCACTCTCATTATCACATAGCAAAGGGACTTTGGTTAATTTGTAACCGTAGTCCCGCAGGGTTTGCCTCATCCAAAGCAATTGCGCGCAACAATGTCCTGCGGCAATGTACTCGGCTTCGGCGGTGGAAAGAGCGACCGAATTTTGCTTCTTTGAAGCCCAAGACACCAAGGATCTTCCCAAGAACTGGCAAGTCCCCGATGTGCTCTTCCTATTGATTTTACACCCCGCCCAATCGGCATCCGAATAACCAATCAAATCAAACGTGGATCCCCGAGGATACCAAAGCCCGAACTTAGGTGTGTAAGCCAAATATCTCAAGATTCGTTTTACGGCCGTAAGGTGGGATTCCTTAGGGTCGGATTGGAATCTTGCACACATGCAAACGGAAAGCATAATGTCCGGTCGAGATGCACATAAGTAAAGCAATGAACCAATCATCGACCGGTATACCTTTTGATGCACGGACTTACCTCCCGTGTCGAGGTCGAGATGCCCATTAGTTCCCATGGGTGTCTTGATGGGTTTGGCATCCTTCATCCCAAACTTGGTTAGAATGTCTTGAGTGTACTTCGTTTGGCTAATGAAGGTGCCCTCTTGGAGTTGCTTGACTTGGAATCCTAGAAAATACTTCAACTCCCCCATCATCGACATCTCGAATTTCTGTGTCATGATCCTACTAAACTCTTCACATGTAGACTCGTTAGTAGACCCAAATATAATATCATCAACATAAATTTGGCATACAAACAAGTCATTTTCAAGAGTTTTAGTAAAGAGTGTAGGATCGGCCTTGCCGACTTTGAAGCCATTAGCAATAAGGAAATCTCTTAGGCATTCATACCATGCTCTTGGGGCTTGCTTGAGCCCATAAAGCGCCTTAGAGAGCCTATAAACATGGTTAGGATGCTCACTGTCTTCAAAGCCGGGAGGTTGCTCAACATAGACCTCTTCCTTGATTGGTCCGTTGAGGAAGGCACTTTTCACGTCCATTTGATAAAGCTTAAAGCCATGGTAAGTAGCATAGGCTAATAGTATTCGAATTGACTCAAGCCTAGCTACGGGTGCATAGGTTTCACCGAAATCCAAACCTTCGACTTGTGAATACCCTTTGGCCACGAGTCGAGCTTTGTTCCTTGTCACCACACCATGCTCATCTTGCTTGTTGCGGAAGACCCATTTGGTTCCTACAACATTTTGGTTAGGACGTGGAACCAAATGCCATACCTCATTCCTAGTGAAGTTGTTGAGCTCCTCTTGCATCGCCACCACCCAATCCGAATCTTGCAGAGCTTCCTCTACCCTGTGTGGCTCAATAGAGGAAACAAAAGAGTAATGTTCACAAAAATGAGCAACCCGAGATCGAGTAGTTACCCCCTTATGAATGTCGCCGAGGATGGTGTCGACGGGGTGATCTCGTTGGATTGCTTGGTGGACTCTTGGGTGTGGCGGTCTTGGTTCTTCCTCATCCTCCTTTTCTTGATTACTTTCATCTCCCCCTTGATCATTGCTATTATCTTGAGGTGGCTCATCTTCTTGATTTTGCCCTTCATCAACTTGAGCCTCATCCTCATTTTGAGTTGGTGGAGATGCTTGCATGGAGGAGGATGGTTGATCTTGTGCATTTGGAGGCTCTTCGGATTCCTTAGGACACACATCCCCAATGGACATGTTCCTTAGCGCGATGCATGGAGCCTCTTCATTACCTATCTCATCAAGATCAACTTGCTCTACTTGAGAGCCGTTAGTTTCATCAAACACAACGTCACATGAGACTTCAACTAGTCCAGTGGACTTGTTAAAGACCCTATATGCCCTTGTGTTTGAGTCATAACCTAGTAAAAAGCCTTCTACAGTTTTAGGAGCAAATTTAGACTTTCTACCTCTTTTAACAAGAATAAAGCATTTGCTACCAAAAACTCGAAAATATGAAATGTTGGGCTTTTTACCGGTTAGGAGTTCATATGATGTCTTCTTGAGGATTCGGTGAAGATATAACCGGTTGATGGCGTAGCAGGCGGTGTTGACCGCTTCGGCCCAAAACCGGTCCGGTGTCTTGTACTCATCAAGCATGGTTCTTGCCATGTCCAAAAGAGTTCGATTCTTCCTCTCCACTACACCATTTTGTTGAGGTGTGTAGGGAGAAGAGAACTCATGCTTGATGCCCTCTTCCTCAAGGAAGCCTTCAATTTGAGAGTTCTTGAACTCCGTCCCGTTGTCGCTTCTTATTTTCTTGATCCTTAAGCCGAACTCATTTTGAGCTCGTCTCAAGAATCCCTTTAAGGTCTCTTGGGTTTGAGATTTTTCCTGTAAAAAGAATACCCAAGTGAAGCGAGAATAATCATCCACTATTACAAGACAATACTTACTCCCGCCGATGCTTATGTAAGCAATCGGGCCGAATAGATCCATGTGGAGTAGCTCAAGCGGCCTGTCAGTCGTCATGATGTTCTTGTGTGGATGATGGACTCCAACTTGCTTCCCCGCCTGGCATGCGCTACAAATCCTGTCTTTCTCAAAATGAACATTTGTTAATCCTAAAATGTGCTCTCCCTTTAGAAGCTTATGAAGATTCTTCATCCCAACATGGGCTAGTCGGCGGTGCCAGAGCCAACCCATGTTAGTCTTAGCAATTAAGCATGTGTCGAGCTCAGCTCTATCAAAATCTACTAGGTATAGCTGACCCTCTAACACACCCTTAAATGCTATTGAATCATCACTTCTTCTAAAGACAGTGACACCTACATCAGTAAAAAGACAGTTGTAGCCCATTTGACATAATTGTGAGACAGAAAGCAAGTTGTAATCTAAAGAATCAACAAGAAAAACATTGGAAATAGAATGGTCAGAAGATATAGCAATTTTACCAAGTCCTTTGACCAAACCTTGATTTCCATCCCCGAATGTGATCGCTCTTTGGGGATCTTGGTTTTTCTCATATGAGGAGAACATCCTTTTCTCCCCGGTCATGTGGTTTGTGCACCCGCTGTCGAGTATCCAACTTGAGCCCCCGGATGCATAAACCTACAAAACAATTTTAGTTCTTGACTTTAGGTACCCAAATGGTTTTGGGTCCTTTGGCATTAGACACAAGAACTTTGGGTACCCAAACACAAGTTCTTGATCCCTTGTGCTTGCCCCCAACATATTTGGCAACTACTTTGCCGGATTTGTTAGTCAACACATAAGAAGCATCAAAAGTTTTAAATGAAATAGCATGATCATTTGATGCATTAGGAGTTTTCTTTCTAGGCAACTTGGCACGGGTTGGTTGCCTAGAGCTAGATGTCTCACCCTTATACATAAAAGCATGATTAGGGCCAGAGTGAGACTTCCTAGAATGAATTTTCCTAATTTTGTTCTCAGGATAGCCGGCAGGGTACAAAATGTAGCCCTCGTTATCCTGAGGCATGGGAGCCTTGCCCTTAACAAAGTTAGACAAGTTCTTAGGAGGGGCATTAATTTTGACATTGTCTCCCCTTTGGAAGCCAATGCCATCCTTGATGCCAGGGCGTCTCCCATTATAGAGCATACTTCTAGCAAATTTGAATTTTTCATTTTCTAAGTTATGCTCGGCAATTTTAGCATCAAGTTTTGCTATATGATCATTTTGTTGTTTAATTAAAGCCATATGATCATGAACAGCATTAACATCAACATCTCTACATCTCGTACAAATAGATACATGCTCAACAATAGATGTAGAGGGTTTGCAAGATTTTAATTCTACAACCTTAGCATGCAAGATATCATTCTTAGTTTTAAGGTCGGAAATGGTAGTATTGCAAACATCAAAGTCCTTAGCCTTAGCAAGCAATTTTTCATTCTCAATTCTAAAGCTAGTAAGAGAAACATTCAATTCATCAATCTTAGCAAGCAAGTCAACATTATCATCTCTAAGATTGGGAATTGAAACATTACAGACATGTGAATCAACCTTAGCATTTAAACTAGTATTTTCATTCCTAAGGTTGTTAATCATCTCACGGCAAGTGCTTAGCTCACTAGATAATTTTTCACATTTTTCAATTTCTAGAGCATAAGCATTTTTAACCTTAACATGTTTCTTGTTTTCCTTAATAAGGAGGTCCTCTTGGGAATCCAAAAGGTCATCCTTTTCATGAATAGCACTAACCAATTCATTTAATTTTTCTTTTTGAGCTATGTTAAGGTTGGCAAAAAGGGAACGCAAATTATCTTCCTCATCACTAGCATTGTCATCACTAGAGGATTCATATTTAGTAGAGGATTTAGATTTAACCTTCTTTTTGCCGTCCTTTGCCATGAGGCACTTGTGGCCGACGTTGGGGAAGAGGAGTCCCTTGGTGACGGCGATGTTGGCGGCGTCCTCGTCGTCGGAGGAGTCGCTTGAGCTCGCGTCGGAATCCCATTCCCGACAAACATGGGCATCGCCGCCCTTCTTCTTGTAGTATCTCTTCTTCTCCTTTCTTCTCCCCTTCTTGTCGTCGCCTCGGTCACTGTCACTAGATATAGGACATTTAGCAATAAAATGACCGGGCTTACCACATTTGTAGCAAACCTTCTTGGAGCGGGACTTGTAATCCTTCCCCCTCCTTTGCTTGAGGATTTGGCGGAAGCTCTTGATGACGAGCGCCATTTCCTCATTGTCGAGCTTGGAGGCGTCTATTGGTTGTCGACTTGGTGTAGACTCCTCCTTCTTCTCCTCCGTTGCCTTGAATGCAACGGGTTGAGCTTCGGATGTGGTGGCATCATCAAGCTCGTTGATCTTCCTCGAGCCTTCGATCATGCACTCAAAACTTACAAAATTCCCGATAACTTCCTCGGGGGTCATTTTAGTATATCTAGGATTACCACGAATTAATTGAACTTGAGTAGGGTTAAGGAAAATGAGTGATCTTAGAATAACCTTAACCACCTCGTGGTCATCCCACTTTACGCTCCCGAGGTTGCGCGCTTGGTTCACCAAAGTTTTGAGCCGATTGTACATGTGTTGTGGCTCCTCCCCTTTGCGAAGCCGGAACCGACCGAGCTCCCCCTCAATCGTTTCCCGCTTGGTGATCTTGGTGAGCTCATCACCTTCATGCGCGGTTTTGAGTAAATCCCAAATCTCCTTTGCGTTCTTCAACCCTTGAACTTTGTTATACTCCTCTCTACTCAAAGAGGCTAGGAGTATTGTTGTTGCTTGAGAGTTGAAGTGCTCGATTTGGGCCACCTCATCCTCATCATAGTCCTCATCCCCTACGGATGGTACCTGCGCACCAAACTCAACAACATCCCATATGCTTTTGTGGAGCGAGGTTAGATGAAATCGCATTAAATCGCTCCACCTAGCGTAATCTTCACCATCAAAAGTTGGTGGTTTGCCTAATGGGACGGAAAGTAAAGGTGTATGTTTGGAAATGCGAGGGTAGCGTAGGGGGATCTTACTATACTTCTTGCGCTCTTGGCGCTTAGAAGTGACAGAGGGCGCATCGGAGTCGGAGGTAGAAGTTGATGAAGTGTCGGTCTCGTAGTAGACCACCTTCCTCATCCTCTTATGCTTGTCGCCTTTCCGATGCGGCTTGCGGGAGGAAGATTTTTCCTTCTTCTCTTGGTGGTGAGAAGAGGAAGCCTTTTTCTCCTTCCGTTTGGAGGAGTCCTTCTTCTTCTCCTTCCTCTTGGTGTGGGACTCTTCCGATGAAGTGCTCCCATGGCTTGTAGTGGGCTTTTCGCCGGTCTCCATCTCCTTCTTGGCGTGATCTCCCGACATCACTTCGAGCGGTTAGGCTCTAATGAAGCACCGGGCTCTGATACCAATTGATAGTCGCCTAGAGGGGGGGTGAATAGGGCGAAACTGAAATTTACAAATATAAACACAACTACAAGCCGGGTTAGCGTTAGAAATATAAACGAGTCCAAGAGAGAGGGCGCAAAACAAATCCCAAGCAAATAAGCAAGTGAGACACGGAGATTTGTTTTACCGAGGTTCGGTTCTTGCAAACCTACTCCCCGTTGAGGAGGCCACAAAGGCCGGGTCTCTTTCAACCCTTCCCTCTCTCAAACGGTCCCTCGGACCGAGTGAGCTTCTCTTCTCAAATCAAAGCCGGGAACAAAACTTCCCCGCAAGGGCCACCACACAATTGGTGCCTCTTGCCTTGATTACAATGGAGTTGTGATCTCAAGAATAAGTGAGAAAGAAAAGAAGCAATCCAAGCGCAAGAGCTCAAATGAACACGGCAAATCACTCTCACTAGTCACTAGGGCTTTGTGTGGAATTGGAGAGGATTTGATCTCTTTAGTGTGTCTAGAATTGAATGCTAGAGCTCTTGTAGTAGTTGAGAAGTGGAAAACTTGGATGCAATGAATGGTGGGGTGGTTGGGGTATTTATAGCCCCAACCACCAAACTTGACCGTTGGCTGGAGGCGTCTGCTCGATGGCGCACCGGACAGTCCGGTGCACACCGGACAGTCCGGTGCCCCTGCCACGTCATCACTGCCGTTGGATTCTGACCGTTGGAGCTTCTGACTTGTGGGCCCGCCTGGGTGTCCGGTGCACACCGGACAGGTACTGTTTGATGTCCGGTGTGCCAGCATGGGCGATTCTGACTTCTGCGCGCGCAGAGGGCGCATTAAATGCGCCGCAGGGAGCCGTTGGCGCCGAAAAGAGCCGTTGCTCCGCTGGCGCACCGGACAGTCCGGTGCACACCGGACAGTCCGGTGAATTTTAGCGGAGCGGCTGCTACGCGAACCCGAGGCTGACGAGTTCCGGAGACCGCGCTTCCTTGGAGCACCGGACATGTCCGGTGCACACCGGACAGTCCGGTGAATTATAGCGCGCCGGCTTCCGAGAAATCCCGAGGGTGAAGAGTTTGAGTCTGAGTCCCCTGATGCACCGGACAGGAACTGTTCACTGTCCGGTGGCACACCGGACAGTCCGGTGCGCCAGACCAGGGGTGCCTTCGGTTGCCCCTTTGCTCCTTTATTGAATCCAACACTTGGTCTTTTTATTGGCTGAGTGTGAACCTTTTACACCTGTAAAATCTATACACTTGGGCAAGCTAGTTAGTCCAAAGATTTGTGTTGAGCAATTCAATCACCAAAATTATTTAGGAACTAGGTGTAAGCCTAATTCCCTTTCAGCCTCCGTCTTACAAGCCACCTCAACTCCCCATGTATGACGGACACTCAGATCCTAAGCAGTTTCTGATGAGCTATGAAGCAACGATATCTTCCTATGGTGGCAATACTGCAGTCATGGCGAAGTCTTTCGTCATGGCCGTCAAGAATGTTGCACAAACCTAGTACTCCTCCCTTCGGCCAGGAACAATCACATCATGGCAGAAGCTGAAGGATATGCTGATCACCAGTTTCCAAGGGTTTCAAACGAAGCTGGTCACCGCTCAAGCCTTATCCCAGTGCACCCAAGACCACGAAGAATATCTTCAGGCGTATGTCCGAAGGTTCTTACGCCTGAGGGCACAAGCGCCGACAGTGCCCAATGAAATTGTCATTGAGGTCATGATTATGGGGCTTCGGCCAGGTCCTTCAGCTCAATATTTTTCCAGGAAGCCCCCTCAGACTTTGGAGAAACTGCTTCAGAAGATGGATGAATACATCCGCGCTGACAATGACTTTCGGCAGAGAAGGGAGGAAGCTTACAGGTTCTCCGAAATAGCCAGGGGCTTCGGAGGGAGAATTCATCCTAGACATGTCAGATCGATTCATTCCACTCAGAATGATGACAGGGGAAGCCAGCAGCAGAGGCCGCAATATTCCTCCCAGGCTTCGGGGCAGCAGCAGAGCTATCCTCGGCCTCCAGCTCCAAGGGGCAGAGGTGCCAGGGGCTTTGGAGGAAGATTTGGGGATCAGCCCAGGAAAATTTATTGCCTATTCTGTGGTGAGGACAAAGGCCACACCACCAGGATGTGCCATATCACCATCCAGAAACAAAAGGAAATAGCAGAAGCTGCATCCCAACAGACCCAGCCGAAGCAAGTTATGCATACTGCTTCGTACCACTCGCCTTATATCACAGAGTATGTGGGCAACCACCCTGCAGCTTCTGTTGCTTCGGCAAGTCAATCTCAGGCATCTTGGCAACAGCTTCCACCTCCACCATCAATGCAACGAGGCCAGCAGCCAGAAGGGAGTCAGCATAATCAACACCAACGAGACTTCAGAGAAGAGTCCAAAGCTCGCACAGTCAACAGTACTGTGCCAAAATCGAAGCACATTTACTAGCAAATATCCTACCTCGGCAGCAGTTTTTGCATTCAGTATCATTTTCTTTTTAATAAGGAACAATTATTGAAAGCCTAAGTGTTTTTTGTTGTTTTCAATTTCTTGTAATAGCTTCGCCTTTGCCATAATACAAATATACTTTCTCCACAGAATCACGGAGTCCAAAAAGTTGCCGAAGCAAAAGAACTTATGGTTACAGGGAAAACCTCCAAAATAACAAAAGTCGTTCTTAAGGGAGCGCAGCGTAAGTTTTCTGCTCAAAAGTCGTTCCGAAGGGAATGCAGAGCTTACAGCAAAAAATAAACGCTGATTCCGCTGAAGTAAAAGGCGAAGAAGCTCCTAAGGGAGGCTTACAGCGAAAAATAAACGCTGATTGCGCTGAAGTAAAAGGCGAAGAATCTCCTAAGGGAGGCTTACAGCGAAAAATAAACGCTGATTCCGCTGAAGTAAAAGGCGAAGAAGCTCCTAAGGGAGGCTTACAGTGAAAAATCAATGTCAATCTTCGGTAAATATCATTTTGCATAACATCGCATCATCACATCATTTGCATAAGCATAACATCATACATCATATTGCATCAATAACGCAAGAAGGGGGTTCAATGTCGATATTCGGAGATTGTTTCGAAGAAACAGTGCCAAGGCACAAAAATAATTATGGAAGAAGCATACCTTCGTCAAACTCTGAAATGAAAAGAT
This sequence comes from Zea mays, assembly GCF_902167145.1. Classification (NCBI taxonomy): domain Eukaryota; kingdom Viridiplantae; phylum Streptophyta; class Magnoliopsida; order Poales; family Poaceae; genus Zea; species Zea mays. The sequence goes on from NC_050102.1 coordinate 168,709,408, forward strand.
CTATTGGTTACTGATTTTACGAAGATTGGATGTTTTCTATGAAAATACGGATATTATTTACGAAGCATGAAAAGAAGGGAAGGTGTTTTTTTCGCCGAAGGCTCAAAAACGGTATGTATGTAAAGTTTCATGCATCGTAAAGAATTGAACCATAAATAGCTTATATATTACATTCAAAGTTACAAAATATTACACATATTGTTCAACAAATATTACATTCCAAATGTTTTTACAATAACATATAATCTTCCCTTAGAACTACTTCTGCAGCTTCGTTTAGTAGTTGATCAACAACTTTGTCCATGATAGCTTCGGCCATTTTTCTAATCTCGTCATCCCTCTTTACATTGGGGTCCGCTAATGGCTCGGCGGGCTCTGATGGAGGAGAAGGTATGGCTATGTTACAAAGTGTAGACAAGTTCGAAATCAAAAAGTTACAACAAAAACCCAAAAACTAGTAGTTAATACCTATTCGCCCTTTGAGATCCGCACTTTTCTCAGCGGCCTCTGCTAATTTTCTAGCGTCATGAATACCTTTTTCGCTTCTTCGTATAATTTCTTGAGCCATCTCCCAGCCACCATTTTCCCAGATGTCAGTGAAAAATTTTCCACCAACCAAACTTGCCTCGGCCGAAGGGTCTTTTATGTCTTCAGAAGATAAATCGGTTTTGGTCTGTGCCAAGGATTTCACGTGATCGCAACCTTTTTTCTCCAAAACAGTGGCAATCCCCCTAGCACCCGAGAAGGCACATATGTCTCCACGGCTATTCAAGACTTCTTCAAAAGCTTCAGCTTCGTGGTTGATCCATCCAATTGGGCCTTCGGGGTCGCCCCTTATGAAATTTTCTTCGCTTGAGAACGCGACAACGCTGGCGAAGCTGGTTCTTATTTTCTTAACACATTCTATAGATTTTTCATAACACCTTTTCTTGAAGGCACGAAGCTCTTCAACATTTTTTTCTAAATGATTTGCCCATTGTTCACTAATTTCTCGTTTTGCTTCTTCAACTGTGCATTCTTCTTTAGCTCTGGCTAGCTGTTTCCGAAGATCCTCAAGTTCGCACTTCTGAGCCTCAGCTTGAGCTTTGAAAGCAGCTTCGTCTTCTTTTATTTTATTCACCAAAGAATGTAGTATTTTATCTTTTTCGAGACCTTCGTTCCTTAGTTCAATTACCTCGGAACGAAGGTTGCTCAAGGCTATGGTACACCCTTCGTCTTCGGCATCTTTTTGTGCCCTGAGGGCATTGCTAAGTATAAGGCCCTGCAAAAAATGCGTTAATAAGTTTAAGCAAATGAAAAATTTCGGTCTCAAGGAGTAATACAAAGATCTCATTTTTTCACCTTTAAACTATTGTACGCTAAGCTGTCGGCCAGCTCGTCCTTTGACAACACCGAGAGCCCGTCTTCTAATGTTGGGAATCCGAAGCTCTTGCTCATCTCCCGACAGACAGAAATCTCCTTGCTGTCAGGGAGACAATACAAGAAGTCTTCTTCTCCGCTGCCGTTGAATATCAGTGCCCCTTTTGGATATTTCAATTTTTGCGCATAGAATTGAGCTTCTCTTTTTTCTTTTTCGCTCAGATTTGTACCCGAAGCATGACGTAATACATAGTCAGAAGCTTCAGAAGATGCTTCGGGAATAGGTGTGGTGATTTTCTCAGATAAAGCTTCTTTTGCAGATTCTTTTTCCGTTTCTTTTTCAATTTCCAAGAATTCCCTCTTGGTAGGCTCTGAAAGCCCAGTTTCAGTTTCCGCTTGACTTTTGACAGCTTCGGCCTCAGTTTGTGACTTTGGAACTTCGACAGCTATCTTCGGAGTAGCAATCTAGCACGTTAACCATTCTTTTCCTCTTGGGGGTTGTAGTAAGGTCTTTTTGTGTCATCGGCATTGGCATTGACACCTCAACTCTTGCTGAAGGACTTAAAATTTCCAATGTCTTTGTTTCTTCAGCTCTCAGTTCTTCTATTTTTTCCATCTCTGGCATTTTGGCCGGCTCTTCAATATTTGACAGGGGAGTCGGCTCCTTGGCTTCGGTGGCCGAAGAGGTCTCACCGACAAACTCAGGCTCTGTGGCCGGTTCAATATAGCGTGGCCGGTGTGTAAGAACCTTCAACTTTTTCCTCTTCGGCGCTGGCTCACTAGGAGCGGCTGAAGCAACTTCCTTCACAGAAGCCGTATCTTTCCTTTTTTGACCCCGTGTTGGGTAATGATAGTCAGGATAGATGAACCCAATGGCATCAAATACTCGATTGAGTCTTTTCTTCTTCCGGCCTCCGAAGGCCGCAGACAGTGCAGTATTTTCTGCCTTCGAGTATGGTCCAAGCAGTTCATCGCTTATGGCCTCAATACATTTTAACCAGTCATCATCTGGCTCGACAAACTTATCTCCATATCTGAAGGTGTATTTTAACCTAACTAGTCCACCTTCGTCAGGTTTGCTGATGGTTTCCTTTGGCATTTCCCACTTTTCTACAAGTGGCCATACTCTGAAGGCAATGTGTTCCTAGATCAAATCCCTCGTCCCAATGAAAGAGCAAACTACACCGAAGGCTCTCCGGCATTCTTCGGCTACTTCGTCAATATCCACCTTCGGTTTCCGAAGGCCAAAACGCTGCCAGATGGGGCGCATGATGATACCTTTAATATCTTCTCGCGTTTCAAGTCGTTTTTCACATAGAACCATTCCTTCATCCAGTCCTCGGGCCATCTCTTTCGAAAAGTTGGCATGGGATAGCTTGACCTAGAGCGGGCACCGAAGCTATAACTGTGACGGAACCTCCCAAGTAATTAGGCCCACCTACAGTTGTCCTTGTCCAACGGACTTCAGACAACCCTGTAGGTGCCCCTGAACTACTTGACAAGTTCGGTATCTTTCCTTACCTTACCAGGAACGATTCACCCGTCTTGCAGACATTACAGAACATCGGAGATAAAGAATTGCGAAAGCGATTACATAACTTACATTTATTTAAAAAAACAAGCTCAAGTTGTTTTATTACAGACCAGAACTAAAAGCGAGTGCTAAGTAGTAATATTATACAAACCAAGGGAGGCACAAACTCCTCCCGATAAGTGTTGAGCAAAAGATTTCTATGTGGAGGACCAAGTCCTCCCGCACTTCAGTCTTGTTTTTCCTCCTTAGGAACCACCTTGGCACAAAAGCAACAGAAATCTGCTACTTCCTCACCTAAAAACAACGAAGGGATAAACCCTGAGTATGGAATTACTCAGCAAGTCTTACCCGACTAAAGAAAAGACTCTCAAGGGTATGCTGGTTATATGGGAGTCAAGGTAAGGCTTTTCAATAATCAAAGACTCTGTTTTGCAGAAATGCTTACTAAAGTGGAGTCTTAAAATCCAATTTTATTTGTCAAGTTAAGTACAATTACCTGCAACTAGAGTTCTTTCTACCCTAGTTCAATCACTGGTCCTGCACTAGCCAATTTCTTAACAAAAACCCATCATCTTTAGTGGAATGCTACGTGTAGGTCAGTGACCAAGTCTTCATAACCGCGAAGGTACGGCGATCCGAATCGATTATACTCAGCTGAGGATCTCCAATCACACGACATATGTAGCACTTAACCCTTGCATATGTCAACCCGCCACCAGGGTTCTTAAGACCAGATCAGGTTCACGCAAACCGAGAGCACAGATACACCATCGTCCAGCCTCTTGCCACGGAGGGTACACGCTACTCTCGCCACCGCTCCACGCTCATTTCGTGTTATCTTATTCTGGCCTTAGTCTGCCCGAGGCAAGGCTTACCCATGACGAGGCATGTGACCAGTTAAAGGGTCCTCGATCATCAAGCCTACATCGAGACGGTCCTTAATCGACTCAGACGGAGACACTACACCGAGACTCTCTTCTCGTGCAAGTCACCCGCCCGGTCTCAGCTTAATCTTTTTAACCCAAAAACTTGGTACCTGGCAGAGGTACATCTTTTCCGATGTTGAATCCATCATGGCCATGATGGATTCACCATCAAGTTTTATTTTCGAAAACAACCCTCCCACTTTGCCAAACATCTTTTGTAAAACAAATCCTTTTGTTTTTCCAAGCAATACTAATCATAGTAAAACCTTTTTGTAAAAACAGGGTTTCAAGGAGGGTAATCGAGATCAAGGAAGGTAATGCAGGAATTGTTTAATCAATCAACTCCTATCACCTAATGCAGCAAGCAAGTGAGAAAGATTTTAAAAACATCAAGGGAGGTGGCAAATGCACCGGGGCTTGCCTTTGTTAACAGGTGAGTCGGGCTCGGATCCACAAATATCGAAGTAGAAGCAGTTGCCTGCTTGAGAATCCGAGGGTGGTGGTGTCCTTTCTTCGGTAACTTCTATTTCTTCTTCACGTTCTAACATAACCATATATATACATATATAAGAATGAATGCCATGTAATGCGCATGAGAGTGCGAAGATAATAAAGATTTATTATCTAAGTCTTGAATACAACTTTCCTTCACGGAACTCCGAGAACCTAGGGTTTCTGGAGTCGGTAAAGGAGATCATAGGGCAGGGGGGGGTGATTTTGGGTTCTAGTTATCAAACATGGTCCAAATCAACTCAAACTCTACCCAAGGCTTCTAAATATTGCTTTAAGTTCCCATAAAAAGTTTGGGCATTTTTGGACTTGCCAATTATTTTCTAAAAATCCATAACTAATACTTTTAACTACTTTAAATGCCCTAAAATTTCTTATTTTCTCTAAAAATCACAAAACTATTTTTATTAAATTCTAGGGAAAATAATGAATCTAAGAAAATTGGTTTCACAATTTTAGGATTTTTCTGTAATTTTCTACAATTGTTTTAGCTCTGGAGTAAAAAGAAAAAGAAAAAGAGAGGAACAGACCTGGGCCAAATCTAGCCCAGGCGGCCCAGCTAGGGCAGAAACGCGCGCGCGCCCGCGCCCGTGGGGCAGGTTTGCGTAGAGGTCCCCCAGAGTTTGGAATAATCTGAGAAAGTCCGAACACTATTCAAAACAGACGCTGACACTTTGCACAGGGGTCCCCCATCTTCTGTTTCCTCACACGGGAAGGTCCCCGACGGCGTTCACGCCCAGCCGAGCTCCGGCGAGCACCTACGCTGGCCGATTGGGGCAACGGCTAGGGTTCCTGAGCGACTAACACCTAATTGAATCCATCCCGAGCCTTTCCCCCAACCCAATTTCACAAATGGCGACAAGAATTGCTCTGGCCACGGTGGCCGTGACCATCGCGGCAAGTTAGTTGTGTTCCCGGCGACCAGAGGGCCCCTAGTCCAATTGGACGGTCCAGCAAGCATCACAGATAGGTGAGAGAGCTTAAACGAGGGAGAGGGAGGGTTGAACTGACCGGAAAAAGGCTGGCGACGGTGAAGCACGTTTCACGGTGGTGGAGAATGGATTTGGGGGGGAATTAGAAATTCATGCGTGCTGGTGGACGATCGAGGGTGGGAGCGGGTGCTACAGCTTCACAACTACATGGCGCAGCTACAGGCGAGGTCAATTTATAGTGCTAGCGGGCGGTGGCCGCGAATTTCGAGCAAGACGCGCGGCGGCCGGAGGTGGAGAAGAACACTGGGCGCGGTGAATACGTGTCTAGAGGCGTGGCGGTTACTCCGGTGAGCCACGGAGAGTGAGGGTAAGTCGCGGTGGTGCGGTGGAAAGCGAGAGCCACACGGCGCATGGCCGGGAGACAGCGGTCGCCGGCGTGTTAATCCGCTCAGCCGCAACGAGGGAGAGAGAGCCACAGTGATGTCACCGGAGTGACCTCCAGCTCACCGTCGGCGAGGGGCTTCTACCGCACGACGTTATCCACCCACCCCGAGCACGAATCCAACAGCGTTGGCGTGAATCACGACGAAGGTCGTCGGCGGTGGGATTTTTCTGTGGCCGATCTGATCCTCTGGGTACTGTACCATCGCGCTACTCCATCAGAGCTCCTGACAGCCGGAGTTGAGGGTCGATTTTCTCCAAATTTTACTTGGCGACTCACCCAAGTCTCTGCATCAAAGTTGTAGTGCTACTTACCAGCTACAAATCGACTATAGGGATTACACTTATTTGAGCACTGGATCAAGGTCAAACTGGCTCTCAAACTTGGGTCAAAGTCACTGTCCATTGGAAGTTCAGTCTATACCAGCCTGACAGTCCATCTTTGGATAAGATTATCTTCCAATTTTTCACAAGAACATGGCTTGCACTCTCAAGCAAACTTGTTCTCCTATAATTGGGCTATAATTTTGATGTGGTGACCTAGGGCAAAAACCCTATGCTTTGAAAGTTACAAAGCCCCAAAGTTGAGCCAAAACTCTAAAATTTCAGACTTAGAATAGAACCTAATTGAGGTCCATTTTGCATTTAAGTCCAAAACTCAACATTTGGCTTTCAAGTCCACACATTTGTGAACCAAAGGACTTAAGAAACTTATTTGGCTTGTTTTTTTGCACTTTAGTCCAAAAGTGGACTAATTTCGCACATAGGCCCCTAGGGTTTAGTTTTAGGGTTTTCCAGGGTTCCAATTAGGGTTTCTGGTATCCCAGGGGTATAAATGTGATTCAACTTTATCTTTGGGGATATTTTATAACTATTACCCTAAAGTATTTAGGTTTTCTCAATTTGGGTTAGGTTTTACCCCTTTAATCCCTATTTAGGGTAAAGCTTCCTATCCAGGGTCCTATTTGCAAAACATTAAAACAATACAACTTGCTTGAAATTTTTGCCTAGTGAATTCACTCTAGGTGTATCAAACATATGCAATGCCAATGCTTATGATGCCATGCTCAAGTTTTAGTTACAGTAACACCAGGTGTGTTACATCCTTCCCCCCATAAAAGAATCTCGTCCCAAGATTAAAAGTCCTAGGGTAAGTAATAGAAAAGGAAACGCGACATACTTTTATTTCCTTATTTCTGGTACAACGCAGGGGTGATGTGGGGGTCACTTCTTTATTACACAGTTATGCAGGCTTTACAATTTACATGAGGCTAAAAAGCCTGGGAAATTCTTATCTAAAAAGTCTTGAGTTTCCCATGTAGCCTCATCTTCGGAATGCTGGTTCCACTGTATCTTATAAAACTTGAGAGTTTTTCTCCGAGTAACCCTGTCCTTTTGATCCAAGACTCGAATAGGGTGCTCAGAGTATGTCAAGTCCGGTTCAAGGACAACATCTGTTACTTCAACGGTTCGATCAGGAACCCAAAGACACTTCTTCAATTGTGACACGTGGAACACATTATGCACAACAGACAATGTTTCGGGTAGTTGGAGTCAGTATGCCACTGGCCCATATCTTTCCAAAATAAGAAAAGGACCAATATATCGTGGTGCAAGCTTCCCTTTAACCCCGAAACGTGATACTCCCTTCATTGGCGAGACCTTCAGGTAGACATAGTCTCCTTCCAGGAAATATAAGGGCATTCGCCGTTTGTCTGCATAACTCTTCTGACAAGCTTGTGCTTTCTTCATATTATGAATAATTTTCTGAACCTTATCCTCGGCCTCTTTCACCATATCAGGCCTAAAGAAGCACCTTTCCCCAGGTTCAGACCAATTTAGCGGAGTACGACATCGTCGTCCATATAAAGCTTCAAAGGGTGCCATCTTGATACTTTCTTGATAGCTATTATTATATGAAAACTCCACCAAAGGCAAACATTCATCCCATTTTGGTGAGAAGTCCAGAACGCATGCTCGCAACATATCTTCGAGTATCTGATTAACTCTCTCAGTCTGTCCACTGGTTTGAGGATGATAGGCCGAACTGTGGAGCAACTTAGTACCCAAGGATTTGTGAAGCGCTTCCCAAAACTTGGCTACAAATTGAGGTCCACGATCCGACACTATGGTCTTCGGAACACCATGCAGACTAAGAATACGAGCAATGTATAATTGGGCATAGACCGTAACCGGGGAATCTGTCTTGACCGGCAGAAAGTGAGCAATCTTTGTAAGTCGATCAACAATCACCCAGATAGAGTCATACCCCTTTGCGGTCCTGGGCAATCCCACAATAAAGTCCATACTTATGTCTTCCCATTTCCATGTCGGTATTGGTAGCGATTGTAATGGACCAGCAGTTTTCATGTGTATGGCCTTGACACGTCTGCAAGTGTCACACTTAGCCACATAGCGTGCAATTTCGATCTTCATCTTTGTCCACCAGTAATGTTGCTTTAAGTCTTGGTACATCTTAGTGCTTCCGGGATGAATAGAATAACGACTAAGATGTGCTTCATCAAGAATTTGCTGGCGGAGTTCTTCGTTCTTTGGCACTACTATGCGGTTTTTAAACCATATCACACCTTGATCGTCTTCCTTGAAACATTTGGCTACTCCAGCCCTTATCTTCTCTTGTATGTGCTTCATACCCAGATTATCCTTTTGAGCATCAATTATCCTTTGCAAAATGATTGACTCAAGCTTTAGCTGATTTAGAGTCCCTTGTTGGATTATCCCTAGGTTTAGCTTTTCCATCTCTTGACACAAAGTGTTGTCAGAGGTCTTCACCATAAGACAGTGGCAGGAAGCCTTACGGCTCAGTGCATCTGCCACCACATTGGCTTTGCCTGGGTGATAATGGATCTCCAGTTCATAGTCCTTAATAAGCTCAAGCCATCGTCTTTGCCTCATATTTAATTCTGACTGGGTGAAAATGTACTTCAAACTTTTATGATCTGTATATATGTGACAGATATTTCCCAGCAAATAGTGACGCCAAATTTTCAGGGCATGAACCACAGCAGCTAGCTCCAGATCATGAGTTGGGTAATGCTCCTCATGTCGGCGCAACTGCCTTGAAGCATATGCAATTACTCGGCCCTCTTGCATTAATACACAGCCGAGTCCACTGCCTGACGCATCACAATATACATCAAAAGGCTTAGTGATGTCCGATTGAGCTAATACCGGAGCAGTGGTTAATAATGTCTTCAATTGCTCAAAGGCTTCATTACACTTAGAAGACCAATTGAACTTAATGTCATTCTTCAATAAACTTGTGATTGGCTTCACAAGCTTAGAAAAATCTAGTATGAATCTGCGATAATATCCAGCTAGTCCAAGAAAACTCCGGACTTGGTGGACAGTGGTTGGGGGTTTCCACTCCAGAATATCTTTGACCTTGCTAGGATCTACCACAATTCCTTTAGCCGATAACATGTGCCCTAAAAATTGAATTTCCTCCAGCCAGAATGCGCACTTGCTGAACTTGGCATACAGCTGATGTTCCCTCAGGCGCGTCAATACAATCCGTAGATGCTGAGCATGGTCCTCTTCATTTTTAGAATATATCAAGATATCGTCGATGAAGACCACCACGAACTTGTCCAACTCGGGCATGAACACCGAGTTCATCAAATAGGTGAAGTGGGCAGGAGCATTTGTGAGCCCGAAAGACATTACCAGGTATTCAAACAATCCGTACCGCGTAGTAAACGCGGTCTTCGGTATATCCTCGGGCCGAATACGGATTTGGTGATAGCCCGACCTGAGATCAATTTTGGAAAATACCCTCGCCCCAGTCAGTTGATCAAATAAGATGTCGATCCTTGGAAGAGGGTACTTATTCTTGATGGTGACCTCATTCAGGGGTCGATAATCCACGCACATTCGCAAGGTTTGATCCTTCTTCTTAACAAAAATGGCGGGGCAACCCCATTGAGACGAGCTTGGCCGGATGAATCCCTTATTCAGTAGATCTTGTTATTGAATCTTCAATTCCGCCAACTCATTAGGGGGCATACGGTACGATCTTCGGGAGATGGGAGCCGTACCGAGCTTTAGCTCAATTACAAATTCTACATCTCTTTCAGGGGGCAGTCCAGGCAAATCTTCCGGAAATACATCTGGAAACTCACATACTACCGGAATGTTCTTGATCTACGGTACAATGGCTTCATATATTCTACCAGAAGCTTTGGCTGGATTGGTTACGGGGAGAGACAAAAGAATCTCTTCTTGATTATAGCTCAACCTGACGGTTCAGAGTTCAGTGTTGAGAATTGCCTTGTGTTGGGTTAACCAATTCATACCCAAAATTACATCTATATCCTGGCCTTTCAGAACAATCATGTTAGCAGGAAAGTTCCGTCCGACCATTGTTACTGGCACTTCATAGGCCACTTCTCTAGTAAAAATGTGTCCCCCAGGTGAATGAATTTTAAATCCCTCTTTTGATTCATGGCATGCAATGTGATGTTGCTCCACAAATTTCTTGCTAATGAACGTATGCGAAGCACCAGAATCAAAAAGAATAATTGCAGGGTGACTGGCCACGGGAAACGTACCCATCATCACCGGCTCTCCTTCCGGTGTAGTGGCCACTTGGGTATAGTATACACGCCCCGTCTTCTTTGTATTTTTCCCCACAGTATTTCCTTTGGGCTGAGCTGATCTCCCAGATCCTTGCGGAGCATTTGATTGATTTTGCTTAGGATATGGGCAGTCTTTGATGAAATGTCCCGACTTGCCGCAATTGAAACACCCGGTTGAAGAGCTGGGCAAGGTAGGGAATCGAGTGCCCGGGGCACTCGGCTGATTTGGGGTAGTGGGGGTATTGTTGGGGCGAATAATGATTGGCTGTTTGAAAGGGAATGAGGGTGGACGAGAAAAAGTGCGATTTTGGCTTGAAGGCTGGATCACAAGCCGTTGCCTCTTCGCCTGGCCCTGATTAGGCCTCTCACCACCGAATCCCTTGTTCTTCCCAGAACTTGCGTATTTTGCTTCAACAGATAAGGCTGTGCTGACAGCCTTTCCATACGTGAGATCTATACATGTGGCCATCTTTCTCTGCAACCGATCATTTAAACCCCTCATAAAGCAGTTCTTTTTCTTTAAATCAGTATTCACCTGGTCGATTGCATACTGCGACAGGTGATTAAACTTGTTGAGATACTAATTGACGGTATCTCCTCCTTGTTTCAGCTTCATAAATTCTTCTTGTTTCATATGCAGCACACCTTCGGGTATGTAGTGCTCACGGAAGGCTGCTTTAAACTCTTCCCAGGTGATTTGATGGTTGACAGGTTGAATAGCCACAAAATTTCCCCACCAGGTACTGGCAGGGCCACGTAATTGTTGTGCTGCGAATAATGGCTTCTGCGTTTCTGAACAGCGGAGAAGACCAAACTTTTGTTCAATAACCCGTATCCACTCATCGGCTTCCAACGGGTCCTCTGCCTTGACGAATAGGGGTGGACGGGTTTCAGAGAAGTCCAGATAGGTGGTTTCACGGGGGCCTTGCTGATAACCCCTTCCTGCCTGCTGCTGGAATTGCTGTTGACCCGCCATTTCCCTAAGAAAGCGGGTATTGTCTGCGGTGGCATTTACCAAGGCGGCAATCGCCTCGGCCAATGTGGGAGGAACCGGAGGTGGGTTTGGGGTGACATCCCTTCCCCCAGAAGTTCCTGCTGCGTCCTGTCCTCGAGTCCTGGTCGGCATCTGAGGCAAAGAATATTGGAAGTAAACATAATATGCCAGAGAAACCTTCCATTTTACATTACTATAAAAAGTAATGATGCAGACTCGATATTACATAACATGATACATTACCCATTATACAATAGCATTACCTATTATACACCAGTACAACCTACAATACACTACTCTACTTCTATTACACCATTAGTCCTGCTTCCCATTACTCTTGGCGGCCTCATCGTCAGGTGTGGGAGTCCAGACGTCAACCAACCTCATGGAAGGAGGGGGCTCAAAAAGGTCTAACTCCCCACCCAGCGCGCGTCCCGCAACGTGAGAGGGTCCGGCTTTCGCCTCAACAGGGTGTGCAGGTGCACTAGGGTGTAATTGCGAGTACAGTACATGGACTTCCTCATGCAACGTATTGCAATAGACCTGCAGGTCGTCGACAGTTGAGCTAAGTTCCTTGATTCGGGCCTGAGCCCTTGCTTCCTTAGCACATGCCAGCAAATGGGACTGTACTGCCCAGTCAAGTGCTAAGTCTCGATCAGCAAGCTGATCCTGCAGGTGACGGATGTCCCTTCTTAGTTCATTTATTCTATCTCCGTCTGCGACCCAAGCATCGGTCCTGTGTTGCAGCGCCGCTTGAAGTCGACTCACTCGGGCTTCAAGATCTCCTATGGGGTCATTACTCCCACTGCTACTGCTTTCATGTCGAGGGGCCAGTTGATGCCGGGGCACACCGATTGGTCCAGTTGACTTGCGCGCCGTTAGCCTTGTGCGTGGCGGCATCTTTCTAAGGGGGGAAATGTTATTAGTATAATTCTTAGCATGATGCATGTGTAAGTACAGAATCAACCTTAGTCGATTCAACCTTCTATACATTGCACTCTTCCTATCTGGTCTTTAAGATAGACTCTTCAGAATCCTTAGGTAAGAAGAGAAAAGAGTTTTTAGGTAAGACTTTTGAAAATCTTTTTGAAGATGCCTAATAATATCTGCAAAGAAGGGCAACGCTCCGATACCAGCTGTGACGGAACCTCCCAAGTAATTAGGCCCACCTACAGTTGTCCTTGTCCAACGGACTTCAGACAACCCTATAGGTGCCCCTGAACTACTTGACAAGTTCGGTATCTTTCCTTACCTTACCAGGAACGATTCACCCGTCTTGCAGACATTACAGAACATCGGAGATAAAGAATTGCGGAAGCGATTACATAACTTACATTTATTTAAAAAAACAAGCTCAAGTTGTTTTATTACAGACCAGAACTAAAAGCGAGTGCTAAGTAGTAATATTATACAAACCAAGGGAGGCACAAACTCCTCCCGATAAGTGTTGAGCAAAAGATTTCTATGTGGAGGACCAAGTCCTCCCGCACTTTAGTCTTGTTTTTCCTCCTTAGGAACCACCTTGGCACAAAAGCAACAGAAATCTGCTACTTCCTCACCTAAAAACAACGAAGGGATAAACCCTGAGTATGGAATTACTCAGCAAGTCTTACCCGACTAAATAAAAGACTCTCAAGGGTATGCTGGTTATATGGGAGTCAAGGTAAGGCTTTTCAATAATCAAAGACTCTGTTTTGCAGAAATGCTTACTAAAGTGGATCCTTAAAATCCAATTTTATTTGTCAAGTTAAGTACAATTACCTGCAACTAGAGTTCTTTCTACCCTAGTTCAATCACTGGTCCTGCACTAGCCAATTTCTTAACAAAAACCCATCATGTTTAGTGGAATGCTACGTGTAGGTCAGTGACCAAGTCTTCATAACCGCGAAGGTATGGCGATCCGAATCGATTATACTCAGCTGAGGATCTCCAATCACACGACATATGTAGCACTTAACCCTTGCATATGTCAACCTGCCACCGGGGTTCTTAAGACCAGATCAGGTTCACGCAAACCGAGAGCACAGATACACCACCGTCCAGCCTCTTGCCACGGAGGGTACACGCTACTCTCGCCACCGCTCCACGCCCATTTCGTGTTATCTTATTCTGGCCTTAGTCTGCCCGAGGCAAGGCTTACCCATGACGAGGCATGTGACCAGTTAAAGGGTCCTCGATCATCAAGCCTACATCGAGACGGTCCTTAATCGACTCAGACGGAGACACTACACCGAGACTCTCTTCTCGTGCAAGTCACCCGCCCGGTCTCAGCTTAATCTTTTTAACCCAAAAAGTTGGTACCTGGCAGAGGTACATCTTTTCCGATGTTGAATCCATCATGGCCATGATGGATTCACCATCAAGTTTTATTTTCGAAAACAACCCTCCCACTTTGCCAAACATCTTTTGTAAAACAAATCCTTTTGTTTTTCTAAGCAATACTAAGCATAGTAAAACCTTTTTGTAAAAACAGGGTTTCAAGGAGGGTAATCGAGATCAAGGAAGGTAATGCAGGAATTGTTTAATCAATCAACTCCTATCACCTAATGCAGCAAGCAAGTGAGAAAGATTTTAAAAACATCAAGGGAGGTGGCAAATGCACCGGGGCTTGCCTTCGTTTACAGGTGAGTCGGGCTCGGATCCACAAATATCGAAGTAGAAGCAGTTGCCTGCTTGAGAATCCGAGGGTGGTGGTGTCCTTTCTTCGGTAACTTCTATTTCTTCTTCACGTTCTAACATAACCATATATATACATATATAAGAATGAATGCCATGTAATGCGCATGAGAGTGCGAAGATAATAAAGATTTATTATCTAAGTCTTGAATACAACTTTCCTTCACGGAACTCCGAGAACCTAGGGTTTCTGGAGTCGGTAAAGGAGATCATAGGGCAGGGGGGTGATTTTGGGTTCTAGTTATCAAACATGGTCCAAATCAACTCAAACTCTACCCAAGGCTTCTAAATATTGCTTTAAGTTCCCATAAAAAGTTTGGGCATTTTTGGACTTGCCAATTATTTTCTAAAAATCCATAACTAATACTTTAACTACTTTAAATGCCCTAAAATTTCTTATTTTCTCTAAAAATCACAAAACTATTTTTATTAAATTCTAGGGAAAATAATGAATCTAAAAAAATTGGTTTCACAATTTTAGGATTTTTTCTGTAATTTTCTACAATTGTTTTAGCTCTGGAGTAAAAAGAAAAAGAAAAAGAGAGGAACAGACCTGGGCCAAATCCAGCCCAGGCGGCCCAGCTAGGGCAGAAACGCGCGCGCGCCCGCGCCCGTGGGGCAGGTTTGCGTAGAGGTCCCCCAGAGTTTGGAATAATCTGAGAAAGTCCGAACACTATTCAAAACAGACGCTGACACTTTGCACAGGGGTCCCCCCAACTTCTGTTTCCTCACACGGGAAGGTCCCCGACGGCGTTCACGCCTAGCCGAGCTCCGGCGAGCACCTACGCCGGCCGATTGGGGCAACGGCTAGGGTTCCTGAGCGACTAACACCTAATTGAATCCATCCCGAGCCTTTCCCCCAACCCAATTTCACAAATGGCGACAAGAATTGCTCTGGCCACGGTGGCCGTGACCATCGCGGCAAGTTAGTTGTGTTCCCGGCGACCAGAGGGCCCCTAGTCCAATTGGACGGTCCAGCAAGCATCGCAGATAGGTGAGAGAGCTTAAACGAGGGAGAGGGAGGGTTGAACTGACCGGAAAAAGGCTGGCGACGGTGAAGCACGTTTCACGGAGGCGGAGAATGGATTTGGGGGGAATTAGAAATTCATGCGTGCTGGTGGACGATCGAGGGTGGGAGCGGGTGCTACAGCTTCACAACTACATGGCGCAGCTATGGGCGAGGTCAATTTATAGTGCTAGCGGGCGGTGGCCGCGAATTTCGAGCAAGACGCGCGGCGGCCGGAGGTGGAGAAGAACACTGGGCGCGGTGAATACGTGTCTAGAGGCGTGGCGGTTACTCCGGTGAGCCACGGAGAGTGAGGGTAAGTCGCGGTGGTGCGGTGGAAAGCGAGAGCCACGCGGCGCATGGCCGGGAGACGGCGGTCGCCGACGTGTTAATCCGCTCAGCCGCAACGAGGGAGAGAGAGCCACGGTGATGTCACCGGAGTGACCTCCAGCTCACCGTCGGCGAGGGGCTTCTACCGCACGACGTTATCCCCACCCCGAGCACGAATCCAACAGCGGTGGCGTGAATCACGGCGAAGGTCGTCGGCGGTGGGATTTTTCTGCGGTCGATCTGATCCTCTGGGTATTGTACCATCGCGCTACTCCATCAGAGCTCCTGACAACCGGAGTTGAGGGTCGATTTTCTCCAAATTTTACTTGGCGACTCACCCAAGTCTCTACATCAAAGTTGTAGTGCTACTTACCAGCTACAAATCGACTATAGGGATTACACTTATTTGAGCACTGGATCAAGGTCAAACTGGCTCTCAAACTTGGGTCAAAGTCACTGTCCATTGGAAGTTCAGTCTATACCAGCCTGACAGTCCATCTTTGGATAAGATTATCTTCCAATTTTTCACAAGAACATGGCTTGCACTCTCAAGCAAACTTGTTCTCCTATAATTGGGCTATAATTTTGATGTGGTGACCTAGGGCAAAAACCCTATGCTTTGAAAGTTACAAAGCCCCAAAGTTGAGCCAAAACTCTGAAATTTCAGACTTAGAATAGAACCTAATTGAGGTCCATTTTGCATTTAAGTCCAAAACTCAACATTTGGCTTTCAAGTCCACACATTTGTGAACCAAAGGACTTAAGAAACTTATTTGGCTTGTTTTTTTTGCACTTTAGTCCAAAAGTGGACTAATTTCGCACATAGGCCCCTAGGGTTTAGTTTTAGGGTTTTCCAGGGTTCCAATTAGGGTTTCTGGTATCCCAGGGGTATAAATGTGATTCAACTTTATCTTTGGGGATATTTTATAACTATTACCCTAAAGTATTTAGGTTTTCTCAATTTGGGTTAGGTTTTACCCCTTTAATCCCTATTTAGGGTAAAGCTTCCTATCTAGGGTCCTATTTGCAAAACATTAAAACAATACAACTTGCTTGAAATTTTTGCCTAGTGAATGCACTCTAGGTGTATCAAACATATGCAATGCCAATGCTTATGATGCCATGCTCAAGTTTTAGTTACAGTAACACCAGGGGTGTTACAATAACAGCCAAACTTGTTATGATATTGCTCTTTACCCCATGGTTTCGTCTCATATAATAACTCATGCATACTGCAGAAACTTTTTGCATTTGGCTCCAAACCTTGGCTCTTCACGGCCCATACGAAGATTCCCATCCTTATGATTGCTTCGGGAGTAATTTGATGAAGGCAGATTTCAAATATCTTCAAAACTTCCACCACAAAGTTGCTCAAAGGAAACCGAAGTCCAGCCTTGAAGAAACTTCGGAATATCACGACTTCATTCTCCTCAGGAGTCGGACAAGTTTTCTCTCCTTCGTCAGCCCTCACAATAGATAAATCCCGAAAATATCTACCCCTCATATTGACAAGATGGCTTTGCTTTATGCTTGATTTTCCAAAAACTGCATGGCTTGGTCGCCAGGGTCGATCTTCGGAATCTTCACCACCACTTTCCACATCATAGCTGTCACTATCACCAGTGTCTTCAGATAAACCCTCTAAGATCTCCCTAGTAATCTTCTCTGTATTTGTCTTTGCTATTGATTCAAGAAAGCCGAGATTCATCTCCTCAGAAAGTGTAACGCCCCGAATTTTGCAGTTGAATTTTTTCTTTTCTTTACTCGCCAAATTCGGGCGTTACCTTTTCTTTTTCTTTTTCCCTTCGCTAAACCTTGACCTTTTCCAAAGTTCTAGCGGGATTCGGTTTGGAATTCCCGTGTAAGAAAAACCCTAAATACTTTATGTTGTTTGATGCACCATGCCGAACCTTGCATTTCTTTTGATTGCTTTGAAAGCGCAATTGCATTCATGTAGAAAGATCGGATTTCGAAAATGAGGAGAAGATCTTTTCTTCCTTTTTTCTCTCTCTCTTTCTCTCTCCTCTTTTTCTCTCTCTCCCGCGCCGTGGGCCGACCCCGGCCGGCCCAGCCGCCCCTGGCGCCCCCTCTTAGGCCCAAAAAGGCCCAACCGCCCCCCACCTCCCCTTTTTCCCTAAACCCTCTCCCTCTCCCTCTCATTTTCCCTCTCTCATTCCCTCCCTAGCCGCCGCCCCTACCCGCCCCCTGCCCTAGCGCCGCCCCTGCCCTAGCGCCGTCGCCCTCGCTGCCGGCCGCCCCTCGCCGTCGGCCGCCCATCGCCGGTGAGCCCCCCCTTCTCCCTCCTCCCTCCCTCCCCCCTCCCCCTCCTCTCGCCCCCAGCCGGCCCTTGGCCGCGCCCCCAGCCGCCCCGGCCGTGCCCCCCAGCCGGCCGCTGGCCGCCCCCGGCGCGCCCCCCTGGCCGCCCAGCCGGCCGCTGGCCAGCCCTGGCCGCGCCCCAGCCCGCCCTCGGCCGCCCGCCCGGCCGCGCCCAGCCGCGCGCCCCTGGCCGCGCTCGGCCGCCCGCCCTGGCCGCGCCCCCTGCGCAGGGCCGGTTCAACCGCCCCTAGGGCCGGTTCAACCGCCCCCCCCCCTCTGTTTTTTTTTATTTTATTTTATTTACTTTCTGTGCTCATAGCTATTTTATTTTAGGTAGGCTAATCATTGTTCATGCCATTGAAATAGGAAGTTTAATTTAAAATTCTGTTATGCTAGTTGATTCATGTAGTTAATTGTTTACCTCGTGCAATGTTGATCAACTTAAAATGATTAGGTTTCCATTAGTGTATATGTAACAGAATTCTTTTGTTAAGAACCAATTGTAATTGATCGTTAGTGCATAAGATTTAACCCCCTGCGAGACCCTTTCCCGTTTCTTTCTAACCATAACAAATGCGATATCGAATGTCATACTTGATGCATACTCACTTTATTTGTTCCCTTGTATGGTGTACTGTTCTTTTGTATTGAATGTGGATGGATGTATGTATGTTTGCAATCGCATAGAGAACGATCCGGTCGAAGAGCCCGAGGAATTCGCAGGAGAAGCCCCTGAGCAGCAGTCGGGTGGTGGAGGCAAGTGTCCTTTGACCTATCTCTGTCCTATTCATTATTTAATTCACCTCCCGCTTACACATTTATGCCTAAGGATTGACTAGCTTTTGTTATCCATGTCCTTGTTTACCTATCTGGGTTGGATTATTACTGTTTAGCTTTATGCTATTGCTCAAACTCTAATCAATGAACATGATGTGGTTATCTATGATACGCTGTTTTCCCGTTCCTATTTATGATTATACTTGTGGTCTTCAAGGGGGCTCGAGCGGTTTCTCGAGTGCCTCTCCGTAAGGACCTGTTCTATGGATGACCGCCCGGGAAAACAGTGCAACCATGAGGGTGGAATGGGGTGCCCTTAGCTGAATAATTAGAGGATCCGGGATGTAGTTCACTTAGCCGTCGTGCCGTCAATGGGGCTCGGTGTATGCGGCTCGCTCTGCCAAGTTTGGGTTCGCCCCTTGGGGAGGAGTGCGGTGCATTTAGGAAACCTAACGGGTGGCTACAGCCCCGGGGAATCTTTGTAAAGGCTACGTAGTGAAACCCTGCCTATTCACCTTGGTAGTGTTTAAGGGTTTGATCGGCCCGAGGCAAGAGGGAATCACGGCTTGTGGGTAAAGTGCACAACCTCTGCAGAGTGTTATGAAACTGATATATCAGCCGTGCTCACGGTTATGAGCGGCCAAGGGAGCTCCAGAGATTAGTGATACTTGATCAGAGATACTTTGGTACAGGTGACAATGAGATTGATGGTTCTGATTACGATTATGGTATTGGTAAGTGGTATTCTTTCCGTTTGGAAAGGATACATTGGGCTAATAACTTGGGTTAATGTTAAAACCTGGCTTTCTACTAGTAAGTAATAACCTGACCAACTAAAAGCAACTGCTTGACTTATCCCCACATAAAGCTAGTCCACTACAGCCAAACGGGATGCTTGCTGAGTATGTTGATGTGTACTCACCCTTGCTCTACACACCAAACCCCCCCCAGGTTGTCAGCATTGCAACCACTGCTCAGGCGAAGATGAAGCTGTGGAAGGAGACTTCCAGGAGTTCCAAGACTACGACGAGTTCTAGGTGTGGGTTAGCGGCAACCCCCCAGTCGGCTGCCTGTGAAGGCCGCGTTATCTATGTTTCTTTTCCGCACTTTGATATATTGTAAGGACTATATGGACGTCTCAGACGTATGATGTAATCGACTATTTCCCTTATTAATACTATTTTGAGCACTGTGTGATGATGTCCATATTATGTAACTGCTGTGTACGTGAATAACTGATCCTGGCACGTACATGGTTCGCATTCGGTTTGCCTTCTAAAACCGGGTGTGACATAAGTGGTATCAAAGCCGTGTTGACTGTAGGACTGCTAACCTAGAATAGAATGGTCATTCTAAGGACTATAGACCTCTGTCTCTGCCTTGACTTTGATATCCCTTCAAAAGTTGGTCATACCGACCAAACCTATGTTCTACTATATATAATACCTTGCTGAAAATCATGTTTTATTCTAATCCTTCATTTACTTATGATTCATTATTTGCTGGTCATATTAATTCCGTTCTCACCCTTTTGCTTGCGATGTCTTTTGTAGATGGCTCGACTTAGACACACTGCACGAAAGTCAGTCATCCCCTTCTTACCCTCCCGCCTTGCTGAGCGTCCGCTTCGCCGTCCCGTGGCCGGACAGTCCAGCCACTTGGAGAGACTACACCACCGCCTGTGTGAGGAGCAGGAGCGTCGACGACAGGAGCAGCAGAGCTCTTCCTTCTCGCTCCACCAGGAGATAGAGTCTGTGAGGAGCTGCTCCCCTGTGCTTCCTCTGGAGCCGCCCCCTGCACCACCACTGGGCGCCCCAGCTTCTGGAGTAGCTGCTGGAGGAGACCCAGACGACGGAGATGGCGACGACAGCTCGAGCCACGACACCGACTTCTCTGCTAACCCTGAGCCGGAAGGATGGGTTGCTCGACCCATCACTCGCGACGCTGCTCGCGGGTGTCACTTCCATGATGCGCTCGACACCCTGTTACGTCGGGCATTTGACCGGCATACTTGGTCCGTCGAGTATCGCTGTGTGGTCTACCAGCATAGTCGCGGGGTCTACCCGGACCGCTGGGAGGCGACTTGCTTGGTGCGCTGCCCGGAGGACAGTCTCCAGGGTGCAGAGGCCTGTTCAGAGCACTATTCTATCTCTGAACGGGACTCAGCTGAGGCAGCCATGCAAGATGCTGCACGGCGTGCGCTTTCGCACTACTGCTCGGTTTTCGGTGGGGCAGCTGACGGTCTTGACCTGAAGTATTACCCCCGCCGTCCATCTGGCAGCACAGGAGGCGTGATTGTCTCACCTGTCGGTGAGGGCAATCCTAGGTTGAGCAGCACAGTCAACCTAGCCGCCGTGCTAAACACGGAGCTGGACCATGCATTAGACGAGCTGAGTAGGGCTCGTGCTGAGATCGCCCTGCTTCGGGCTGAGCGCGCGGAACGTCGTCACTTGGATGGTGGTTCCCCCGCTCCCGTTGGGACTCAGCACCCGTACCGCTCACCTCAGCGTGGACACCAGTCTTATGGCAATCCCGACTGCAAGACCAAGATAAATCTAGAACCATAGATCGCTAGAGTTGGATCTTGTAATTAATACGAAATATATATACGTAGAAGCTTCAGTCTTAGCGTTAGTCTCAGTCTTAGTTAGTCTTAGTTAGACAGGGTAGTTTGCTATATCCTGTGCATTTATGTTTGTCATGATGAACTATGTTTGGTTTGAATCTTTGTAATGACTGCCACCAGAGTGTGGGTACCCCCTGCATTTTGGTTTATCTATTATGTTAATGGAGTTAGTTATATAGTTGGGAAACCCCTTTTATTCCACTTTCCTTTCTATCTGAGAAGCTGTGTGGTCTGTGTTGGAGATCAGTGAAGATGCTCACCTGTTCAGTGCTGTTGAGGAATTCTCTTCTCTTCTCTTATGCTGCAAGATTTGCCAGATCAGTTCTGATGTGTGGTTGCATTCTGCAGATGTCAGAGAACAGGCGTAGAGGAGGAAGGCGTGCTCAGCAGGAGCGAGCCGCTCAACAGGACGAGGTGCCTCAGCAGCAGCACCTGCCGCCCCCGCCCCCGATGTCGATCGAGCAGATGTTTCTGATGCAGACTCAGGCAGTTCAAGCCATCGGTCAGACTCTGGCCGCCATTCAGCAGCAGCAGCAGCAGCAACAGCAGCAAGCACCACCCCAGCCTCAGATGCCTCAGATGCCCAGAGACAAGCGTGCTGAATTCATGAGAGGTCATCCCCCAACGTTCGCTCACTCTTCTGACCCCATGGATGCTGAAGATTGGCTGCGCACTGTGGAGCGGGAGTTGCATACCGCTCAGTGCGATGACAGGGAGAAAGTTCTGTATGGTCCCCGTCTGTTGAGAGGAGCAGCCCAGTCATGGTGGGAGTCTTACCTCGCCACCCATGCCCATCCTGACGCCATCACTTGGGAAGAGTTCAGAGGTAGCTTTCGTCAGTACCATGTCCCTGCAGGTCTGATGACAGTGAAGAAGGAGGAGTTCCTGGCCCTCAAGCAAGGGCCATTGTCTGTCAGTGAGTACCGGGACAGGTTTCTGCAATTGTCTCGCTATGCTCCTGAAGATGTCAACACCGACGCCAAGCGACAGTACCGTTTCCTGAGAGGCTTGGTTGACCCTCTGCAGTATCAGCTGATGAACCACACCTTCCCGACATTCCAGCACCTGATTGATAGAGCGATCATGACAGAAAGGAAGCGTAAGGAGATGGAAGATCGTAAGCGCAAGATCAGTGGACCCCAGCCTGGAAGCAGCAGCCGCCCTCGTTTTTCAGGCAATCAACCTCAGCAGTTCAGGCAGAATCAGCGTCCACCTCAGCAGCATCAGCAGTTTCAAAGGCAGTATCCTCAGCACCAGTACCAGAACCGTCAGAGCAATCAGTCAGGAGGTCAGTTTCAAAGGCAGAATCAGCAGGCCCCTCGTCTTCCTGCCCCAGCAAATCAGCAGAACAGTCAGGCAGCACCAGCTCAGGTTGGAAACAGGGCGTGTTTCCACTGTGGAGAGCAAGGCCACTGGGTGATGCAATGTCCGAAGAAGGCAGCCCAGCAGCAGTCAGGCCCCAATGCCCCAGCGAAGCAGAATGTGCCTCAGCCTAGATCAGGCAATCGCTCTCAGCCGCGCTATAATCATGGAAGGCTGAACCATTTGGAAGCTGAAGCAGTTCAGGAGACCCCCGGCATGATAGTAGGTATGTTCCCAGTCGACTCCCATATTGCAGAAGTGTTATTTGATACTGGAGCAACGCATTCTTTCATTACTGCATCATGGGTAGAAGCACATAATCTTCCAATTACTACCATGTCAACCCCCATTCAAATTGACTCAGCCAGTGGTAGAATTCGAGCCGATAGCATTTGTTTGAATATAAGTGTGAAAATAAGGGGGATAGCATTTCCCGCCAACCTTATAGTAATGGGTACTCAGGGAATAGATGTCATCCTAGGGATGAATTGGCTAGATAAGTATCAGGCAGTTATCAGTTGTGATAAAAGGACAATCAAGTTGGTGTCCCCACTAGGAGAGGAAATGGTGACTGAGTTAGTCCCGCCTGAGCCAAAGAAAGGAAGTTGTTATCAGACAGCTGTCGATAGCAGTGAAGCAGACCCAATTGAAAGTATCAAGGTTGTGTCCGAATTCCCAGATGTGTTTCCAAAGGACTTACCGGGTATGCCGCCAGAGCGGAAAGTTGAGTTTGCTATAGAGCTTCTTCCTGGAACCGCCCCTATCTTTAAGAGAGCTTACAGAATATCTGGACCAGAGTTGGATGAACTTAAGAAACAAATTGATGAGCTGTCAGAGAAAGGTTACATTCGGCCAAGCACCTCGCCTTGGGCCGCCCCTGTCCTATTTGTGGAGAAGAAAGATGGCACCAAGAGGATGTGTATTGATTATCGAGCTTTGAATGAGGTCACGATCAAGAACAAGTATCCCTTGCCCAGAATAGAAGATCTGTTCGACCAGTTGAGAGGAGCCAGTGTGTTCTCCAAGATTGATCTGAGGTCAGGTTATCATCAGCTCAGAATCCGACCTTCGGACATTCCGAAGATGGCATTCATTTCCAAGTATGGGTTGTACGAGTTCACAGTGATGTCTTTTGGTTTGACCAATGCGCCAACATTCTTTATGAACTTGATGAACAGTGTATTCATGGATTACCTTGATAAGTTTGTGGTGGTATTCATTGATGATATTCTGGTTTATTCTCAAAGCGAAGAAGAGCATGCAGATCATTTGAGGATGGTGTTGCAGAGATTGCGAGAGCACCAGTTGTATGCAAAGTTGAGTAAATGTGAGTTCTGGATCAGTGAAGTCCTGTTCTTGGGTCACATAATCAACAAAGAAGGATTGGCTGTGGATCCGAAGAAAGTGGCAGACATTTTGAACTGGAAAGCGCCAACAGATGCTAGAGGAATCAAGAGTTTCATTGGAATGGCCGGATATTATCGGCGATTCATTGAAGGGTTTTCGAAGATTGTGAAACCAATGACAGCGTTGCTAGGCAACAAAGTTGAGTTCAAGTGGACCCAGAAATGTCAAGAGGCCTTTGAAGCGCTGAAAGAGAAGTTGACTACAGCGCCTGTCCTAGTCTTGCCCGATGTGCACAAGCCCTTCTCGGTGTATTGCGATGCTTGTTACACAGGTTTGGGATGTGTGTTGATGCAAGAGGGAAGAGTTGTGGCTTACTCGTCCCGACAGCTGAAGGTTCATGAGAAGAACTACCCAATCCATGATCTAGAGTTGGCAGCAGTGGTTCACGCACTGAAGACATGGAGGCACTATCTGTATGGACAGAAATGCGATGTTTACACAGACCACAAGAGTCTGAAGTACATATTCACTCAGTCAGAGTTGAACATGAGGCAACGAAGATGGTTAGAGCTGATCAAAGACTATGAGTTGGAGATTCATTACCATCCAGGCAAAGCAAACATAGTGGCAGATGCTTTGAGCAGAAAGAGTCAAGTCAATCTGATGGTCGCTCGCCCGATGCCTTATGAGTTGGCCAAGGAGTTCGACAGGTTGAGTCTCGGATTTCTGAACAATTCGCGAGGAGTCACAGTTGAGTTGGAACCTACCTTGGAGCGCGAAATCAAAGAAGCGCAGAAGAATGATGAGAAAATCAGTGAGATCCGGCGACTGATTCTAGATGGCAAAGGCAAAGATTTTCGAGAAGATGCAGAAGGCGTGATATGGTTCAAAGACCGCTTGTGTGTTCCCAATGTCCAGTCCATTCGGGAGTTGATTCTCAAGGAAGCTCATGAGACAGCTTATTCGATTCACCCTGGTAGTGAGAAGATGTATCAGGATCTGAAGAGGAAATTCTGGTGGTACGGAATGAAGAGGGAAATCGCAGAGCATGTGGCTAAGTGCGATAGTTGTCGAAGAATTAAGGCAGAGCACCAGAGACCAGCTGGATTGTTGCAACCGTTGCAGATCCCTCAGTGGAAATGGGATGAAATTGGTATGGATTTCATAGTCGGATTGCCTCGCACTCGAGCCGGATACGATTCTATTTGGGTAGTGGTGGACCGTTTGACCAAGTCAGCCCACTTCATACCTGTCAAGACCAACTACAACAGTGCAGTATTGGCAGAGTTGTATATGTCTCGGATCGTTTGTCTTCATGGTGTGCCAAAGAAGATAGTGTCAGACAGAGGAACGCAGTTCACCTCTCATTTCTGGCAGCAGTTGCATGAAGCCTTGGGCACACATCTGAATTTCAGTTCAGCTTATCACCCGCAGACAGATGGCCAGACTGAAAGGACCAATCAAATTCTTGAAGATATGTTGAGAGCCTGTGCGTTGCAAGATCAGTCCGGATGGGACAAGCGATTGCCTTATGCAGAGTTTTCCTATAACAACAGTTACCAGGCCAGTTTGAAGATGTCACCATTTCAGGCGCTCTATGGAAGGAGTTGTAGAACTCCGTTGCAATGGGATCAGCCTGGAGAAAAGCAAGTGTTTGGGCCAGACATTTTGCTTGAAGCCGAAGAGAACATCAAGATGGTTCGAGAGAATCTGAAGATAGCGCAATCGAGGCAGCGAAGCTATGCAGACACAAGAAGAAGAGAGCTGAGTTTCGAAGTCGGAGACTTTGTTTATCTGAAAGTGTCACCGATCAGGGGAGTCAGAAGATTCGGAGTGAAAGGCAAACTAGCACCCCGCTACATTGGTCCGTATCAGATTCTTGCAAGACGAGGAGAAGTGGCCTATCAGCTCAGTTTGCCCGAGAATTTGTCTGCTGTGCATAATGTCTTTCATGTGTCTCAGTTGAAGAAGTGCTTGCGTGTGCCAGAAGAGCAGTTGCCAGTGGAAGGTCTGGAAGTCCAGGAGGACTTGACCTATGTTGAGAAGCCAGCTCAGATCCTTGAGATTGCAGATAGTCACCCGGAGGAAGACCATCAGAATGTGCAAGGTCAGATGGAATCACCACTCTGAGGAAGAAGCAACCTGGGAGCGTGAAGATGATCTGATGGCCAAGTACCCAGAGCTCTTTGCTAGCCAGCCCTGAATCTCGAGGGCGAGATTCTTTTAAGGGGGATAGGTTTGTAACGCCCCGAATTTTGCAGTTGAATTTTTTTCTTTTCTTTACTCGCCAAATTCGGGCGTTACCTTTTCTTTTTCTTTTTCCCTTCGCTAAACCTTGACCTTTTCCAAAGTTCTAGCGGGATTCGGTTTGGAATTCCCGTGTAAGAAAAACCCTAAATACTTTATGTTGTTTGATGCACCATGCCGAACCTTGCATTTCTTTTGATTGCTTTGAAAGCGCAATTGCATTCATGTAGAAAGATCGGATTTCGAAAATGAGGAGAAGATCTTTTCTTTCTTTTTTCTCTCTCTCTTTCTCTCTCCTCTTTTTCTCTCTCTCCCGCGCCGTGGGCCGACCCCGGCCGGCCCAGCCGCCCCTGGCGCCCCCTCTTGGGCCCAAAAAGGCCCAACCGCCCCCCCCCCACCTCCCCTTTTTCCCTAAACCCTCTCCCTCTCCCTCTCATTTTCCCTCTCTCATTCCCTCCCTAGCCGCCGCCCCTACCCGCCCCCTGCCCTAGCGCCGTCGCCCTCTCTGCCGGCCGCCCCTCGCCGTCGGCCACCCATCGCCGGTGAGCCCCCCCTTCTCCCTCCTCCCTCCCTCCCCCCTCCCCCTCCTCTCGCCCCCAGCCGGCCCTTGGCCGCGCCCCCAGCCGCCCCGGCCGTGCCCCCCAGCCGGCCGCTGGCCGCCCCCGGCGCGCCCCCCTGGCCGCCCAGCCGGCCGCTGGCCAGCCCTGGCCGCGCCCCAGCCCGCCCTCGGCCGCCCGCCCGGCCGCGCCCAGCCGCGCGCCCCTGGCCGCGCTCGGCCGCCCGCCCTGGCCGCGCCCCCTGCGCAGGGCCGGTTCAACCGCCCCTAGGGCCGGTTCAACCGCCCCCCCCCTCTGTTTTTTTATTTTTTTTATTTTATTTTATTTACTTTCTGTGCTCATAGCTATTTTATTTTAGGTAGGCTAATCATTGTTCATGCCATTGAAATAGGAAGTTTAATTTAAAATTCCGTTATGCTAGTTGATTCATGTAGTTAATTGTTTACCTCGTGCAATGTTGATCAACTTAAAATGATTAGGTTTCCATTAGTGTATATGTAACAGAATTCTTTTGTTAAGAACCAATTGTAATTGATCGTTAGTGCATAAGATTTAACCCCCTGCGAGACCCTTTCCCGTTTCTTTCTAACCATAACAAATGCGATATCGAATGTCATACTTGATGCATACTCACTTTATTTGTTCCCTTGTATGGTGTACTGTTCTTTTGTATTGAATGTGGATGGATGTATGTATGTTTGCAATCGCATAGAGAACGATCCGGTCGAAGAGCCCGAGGAATTCGCAGGAGAAGCCCCTGAGCAGCAGTCGGGTGGTGGAGGCAAGTGTCCTTTGACCTATCTCTGTCCTATTCATTATTTAATTCACCTCCCGCTTACACATTTATGCCTAAGGATTGACTAGCTTTTGTTATCCATGTCCTTGTTTACCTATCTGGGTTGGATTATTACTGTTTAGCTTTATGCTATTGCTCAAACTCTAATCAATGAACATGATGTGGTTATCTATGATACGCTGTTTTCCCGTTCCTATTTATGATTATACTTGTGGTCTTCAAGGGGGCTCGAGCGGTTTCTCGAGTGCCTCTCCGTAAGGACCTGTTCTATGGATGACCGCCCGGGAAAACAGTGCAACCATGAGGGTGGAATGGGGTGCCCTTAGCTGAATAATTAGAGGATCCAGGATGTAGTTCACTTAGCCGTCGTGCCGTCAATGGGGCTCGGTGTATGCGGCTCGCTCTGCCAAGTTTGGGTTCGCCCCTTGGGGAGGAGTGCGGTGCATTTAGGAAACCTAACGGGTGGCTACAGCCCCGGGGAATCTTTGTAAAGGCTACGTAGTGAAACCCTGCCTATTCACCTTGGTAGTGTTTAAGGGTTTGATCGGCCCGAGGCAAGAGGGAATCACGGCTTGTGGGTAAAGTGCACAACCTCTGCAGAGTGTTATGAAACTGATATATCAGCCGTGCTCACGGTTATGAGCGGCCAAGGGAGCTCCAGAGATTAGTGATACTTGATCAGAGATACTTTGGTACAGGTGACAATGAGATTGATGGTTCTGATTACGATTATGGTATTGGTAAGTGGTATTCTTTCCGTTTGGAAAGGATACATTGGGCTAATAACTTGGGTTAATGTTAAAACCTGGCTTTCTACTAGTAAGTAATAACCTGACCAACTAAAAGCAACTGCTTGACTTATCCCCACATAAAGCTAGTCCACTACAGCCAAACGGGATGCTTGCTGAGTATGTTGATGTGTACTCACCCTTGCTCTACACACCAAACCCCCCCCAGGTTGTCAGCATTGCAACCACTGCTCAGGCGAAGATGAAGCTGTGGAAGGAGACTTCCAGGAGTTCCAAGACTACGACGAGTTCTAGGTGTGGGTTAGCGGCAACCCCCCAGTCGGCTGCCTGTGAAGGCCGCGTTATCTACGTTTCTTTTCCGCACTTTGATATATTGTAAGGACTATATGGACGTCTCAGACGTATGATGTAATCGACTATTTCCCTTATTAATACTATTTTGAGCACTGTGTGATGATGTCCATATTATGTAACTGCTGTGTACGTGAATAACTGATCCTGGCACGTACATGGTTCGCATTCGGTTTGCCTTCTAAAACCGGGTGTGACAGAAAGGCTCAGCTTCGATTCAGCGACAACTTTCTTATCTTCAGACATCTTTGAAAATGCTGAGAAAGTGCTCTCGAAACCGAAGCTTAAAAATTTAAAAAGCCAAGCAAGTGTTGGTGCGCAAGGGGTAAAAGTTGGCTGAGCAAGAAGCAGATGGCAAGAAAGTGTGCCAAATGAACTCGTGGTGAGCTCTTATTTATACGCCTAGTGCGTTAAAAGCTGGAGGGTCCCACTGTCAATGACTGTTGCTATTCTAGCAAAGGGAAGGTGTTTTTTCGGACCTTCGGCTTAAGGCCTTCGTACATGTCGCAATCTGAATTTATTACTTTAACAAATTAATATTGTGAGGGGCTACTGTTGGGGGCCTTCGGCTTCCGAAGGTACTCAAAAACATGATTTAACTATGTCTCTGGAGCATAATGTGTAAACAGGTACCTTCAGACACAAATCAAAACCACAGCGTGAAGATGCACAAAGAGTATGAAGGATGGCGCAGAGCCGAAGCTATGCGCAGGGGAGCTTCGGTGTGATAGCAGAAAAAGAAACCGACTTAAAAGGGAAAAGGCTATTTAGACCCCGATGGATTGCTATAGAGTTATTAGCAAATGTAAAGGGCATGGGTGTAATTTTACATGGGTTGTGTCCCGTACCTATAAATAGATGAACAACGCTCCCGTACTGTTCACGCTGACTTGGCATTTACTTTCGCGTCACGCTTGTACCCCTGCTTTCCTTTGAGCCGAAGGTACATTTATAATCTGTTGTTGTTAATACATTAATGCAAACAAAAATAAGTTGATAATAACATTTAAAGTGTTTATATTATTTTTCATATCTTGTGTATGAATCCTTCTTCATCATTTATTGTGCTTATGAAGGTTTGTCCTTCATAACCTTCGTCCGGAATTCATTATACCCGAAGGGAGATAATGCTTCGAAGGACAAAGGATTTTAACATTTAACACTTTTTATGTTGCCTTGTTCTTAACTCTTAGCATTTGAGAACAAGTCCCCAACATCTCCAAACATAGGAACACCCCAAACTAAAGATTAAAGTGCACTTAGCTCTTTTGGGCTGCTTCCAGTTCTGATTTTGACATTGGTTCTCCTTCTAGTGACCTTGTTCACTTTTTTGAGCTTGGTCTTGAGCCTTATGACTTACACCTCATAATTGTAGATGTTACCTCATTGGTTGTAAGTCATGTCCTTATGTAGTGTTCCTTGATGCACCATAACTCTTCTTAACTCGATCAACCTTGATTCTGCAAGTCTTCTTCTTCACCCCTGGCCTTGGGTTCCTGGTCTCCTTGACTTTCTCCCATGCACTCGGTACCTCGAAGCTCTTCTTGCTTCCATCCTTGGCTTGATTGGTTGTCTCTGAGTTATGCACATCGAGTCTCACTTAAGGAATGTCCATATTTCTTGTGATGTCCATTATCTATAAATAATTCAGTCTTTGGACCATCACACTTGTTCACTTGTGTTGAACCATATTAGCTTTGCATAAAACACCTGTTCAACACTTAGCACACTTGTTAGTCCTTTAATTGGGTTGTTATCCAAACACCAAAACCCACAAGAGAGCTTTCAATCTCCCCCTTTTTGGTGATTGATGGCAACACAATTAAAGCTTACACAAGAATAAGATTTAAAGCATAAATTTTGAATTCTAAGTTTATAGAATGCTCCCCCTAAATATGTGCACATACTTAGGCTAATTTGAAGCATTACTACACCTTAGCACCTGTGGGATGTATTG
Source organism: Zea mays (assembly GCF_902167145.1). Taxonomy (NCBI): domain Eukaryota; kingdom Viridiplantae; phylum Streptophyta; class Magnoliopsida; order Poales; family Poaceae; genus Zea; species Zea mays. The sequence goes on from NC_050102.1 coordinate 168,739,799, forward strand.
TCGATAATTAAACATATGCACAGAATCAGAGTTAAACACCAATCAGTTGAGTGAATATACCACAGGAATATCGACCTACCAGTATTCACAATTAAGATACCAATTTAAAACAATTTTAAAGCACCAGAACCACATGAATATCTATTACAGGATAAACACAGTAGCTACTAATTGATTCATATCAACGGAAGCACTAATTTTGCATTATCACCATATAATACAACAAGAAGCATATGATAAGAATTATCAATACAACTAACACAAACTAACACATTCTTTCCTTAAGATCAAAGGAACTCAAGGAAACCTAAGCTTTAATGCACACACAATTCTCCCCCTTTTACATCAAACACAAAAACCATATTCGAGCAAGAACATAGGATGATGTCAAGGGACAACAGGGTATTAAGCAGGTAAAATACACTAACATTACCCCCCCTTACGCATTAAACATATGCACCACAAGCATTGGAGGAAAATTAAGATACATATATGCAAAAGGTCAATACTTCCTTTTGTACCTTTACCATGTTGTGGTGTACTTTCCATCTTGAAAGTTTAATCTCTAGGGAGCTCCTTCACACTTGTGCCTGATCCTTTATCCTGACCTTGTCTTGTTGCTAAGACACCAGACTTAGAACAAGTTATAGTATTGTGGCACAAGATGAAGTTTCTAATCTCGTGATTACCAAAAGATATCAATTGAAGCACACTATCACGGCTACCAATTGAAAAATCATTACTGTCATAGCTCCATGATATTTAAAGATAAGCATCTAGTATCACCAAATATTATAGAGCATGAGCGATCTATAAATATGCAATTACTCACAACTTAAGATACCAAATACTTGACTTATGGAGGTACCCAAGTCCTGATTGTTCCATTTCTTGCTCATCTTCCCTTTTTCACCTTGAGACTATACAAGATCACTCAAGAAACAATTAGTCTCAAAAGAAACAAGTTATGTGTGCTCCCCCTAAAGTTGTGCATCAGGTATTTGAATGACTTGCACTTTGCACATTCTAGCGTCCTCAGAACTAGAGGGGTTCACAGCATACCTTGGTCTAGGCATAATATATCAATTGCATCATAAAAGATACCAATTGAATAGATGACTTAATACAACTTATGACTAGTGGAAACAATGCATGCCTCAAGATATATAACATTTTACAAGCAACCTAGGCACGCTACACACATGATGATCATTGCAACTCATACACAAATTGAAAGATGACAAGATCATGCATATAAAGCACAATGTCTAAGCACACCAAGATTAAGAAGTACTTCATTTTAAGTACACCAAAGAAAACAACATTTTAAGGCATATGGCACCTAAGCCAAGATACTACCAATTGAAAGGCAAGAACATAGCTATGATCACAATCAACAAAACTTCAAGATTTTCAATGAAATTGCATAGTTCTATTCTCCATACCTTTGCCTTTTCCTGAATTGCCATGAGAGCACTTGTTGTCACCAATTTAGGGCTCCTTTTGCTCATGCTCCTCGTAGCTCAAGAAGGTGCATTATAGGCACAACATGGATTTGGTATACAGACAATATCAAAATAGGGTAATTATGTGAACATGGACTAAACAAGATGTCATGCTTGCACACATAGGTTAATCATTAAACACCATATAGCATGACTTACAAAAAGACACATGTTTATCCACGAACACAAAAAGAGTTAATCATGGTGAATATATCAAATGACAGGCTACCCATTGAATGATTCAAGAGATATAACATATAGAACACACAATCATGATTAAGCAAGCATCATTATGATCTTTGGAATCATGAACCATTGATTGAAAGGTATTCAACACTGGCAATCTTAAAAGTGTAACTACTCCAAGGATAGGTAGCACAACAATCCAACTTAAGAGCAATACTGATTATCAATAATGTACTTAAGATACATGGGTACCGTCATTTGAAGAGCAAGTTTTAGATTCTCATCAAGGTCCTTTGCTTGATTCACCAATAATGATTAAAGACCTCTACAACTTATTTAACTTGAGATGAACATGGGATTAGTATTGCACCATAATTCAACCTTGAGTTAATAAATAGACAATAAAGATTAATAGCTTAAGCAAGAGTTTGAATTAACCATCTTAAGCTCTCCCATGGTCTCCAGTCCATCTCGAGGCACCTGCATGGTCTAGTTGGCACAGTTTGGTACCCATCTCGGGATGGGTCCATAACGATCATCCAAAAGAGCCATTGGTACCCAAATAACAATTGTGCTAGTTCTAGGTGATCTCATTGCTGATCTAGCACAAGTGTATGGTTTGGGTCTCCTAAGCGAATAAGATTGAGATAAATTTACTTGCTTAGGAACCTTACCCTTCTTACATACCTTGGATAGATGACCTTGCTCAGCACACATGTAGCAGAAGCATCGCTCAACCTGACATGGCACTTGTTGTTTGTCTTTTTCCTTAGTGAGGGTCATCTTGGAGGGTGTACATCTTTGATTCTTCATGAGCGGACATGAAGTGATCATATGGTCCTTATCGTTGCATCCAAAACATCTCCTTATCCCTTCATCCTTGTCTTTGTATGGACAAGAAGCAATGAGGTGGCTTGACTTATTGCACTTGAAGCACCTCCTTTTTCCTCTTCTCCTTTTGCTTTTGGATAACATAGAGAGATGATTAGTGCAAACAACATGACTAACTAAATCTTTACCTTTTTCTTTGTTCATGTTGATTGCTTCAATTATTGCCTTAGGAGCTTCTTTCTCGCAGAGTTTGACCCTTGCTGCGGTTCCTTCTTCCTCAAGCTTATTCACCACATGTTTGTAAATATCTTGAGGAAGTCGAGCACGACGTCTTCTCCTTAGTTGCTTTGTTTTCTTATTCCTTTCTTTATTGATGAGCAACTTTTCTTTTGATCCTGTAGCTTGATGCTCATTCAAACATTGGCTTTCTTTTGAGCAACAGGGGTTAGCACATGGTGGTATATTATCTAAAAGTGCACATGTGCAAGAATGAGGTTCACATGAGTTTAAACTAGTAATTACTACCTCATGAGCAATATCGAGCATGATATGGCCATCAACTAATTTATTATGAGAATATGACAACATATCATACTTTTCACCTAGAGCAAGCTTTTCTAAATTTAGCAATTCTACTTGTCTCTCAAGCACGGCATTTTCCATTTTAAGTCGAGCAACACAAGATAAATCACCATCATTATTTCTTTGCTCAATTAAAACTAAATCATACCGTTGGACCAAATCATCATGAGAGCACTTTAGCTCCTCATGTTCTTTGGTCATCTTCTCTAGGCTGTCGTTGGTTTTGATGAGAGTCTCCTCTAGTCTGAGAAGCGTCTCACCTTGTTCCTTGTTCCTTCTCAATAGCTTAACCAAGAGCGCTTTGTCTTATTTGTTGAGATGGGTGTAGAAATGGTGAATCTCCTCTTCTTCCACATCGTCGGTCTTATGTTCCCTGTCATTATTATCAGTGGAAGCAAAACAAGAAAATGTACCTTGTGATGATGTAGACTCCTCATCCTCATATTCCTCCTCCTCATCGCCTTCATCTCCACTCTTATCGTTAGCAACAAGACATGTATAACTAGTGGAAGACAAACCTGTCGGTGAGGTGGATTCATCGTTTAGTTGCCATCGTTTTTCTTCTCCCTTTGAAAGGTTAGTACCACAAGCAACATAGGGAGTAGAAGTAGTACAATTTGACTCAGAATATTTTATTTTAATTCTAGTCCATAGATCATGAGCATCGACAAGAACATCACTATTACTACCTATGACAGCAAAATAAACATCCTTGCTAAGGGAATTGACTAGGATGTCATAGGCTTGATAATTTTGACGCAGACATCTTAAATCATGCTCAGATGGATTTTTCATATCAATATTGATGGGAAAAATACTAACATCAAATATTTGCTCTACTTCAGGACATAAACTCCTAAAAGTATTATATAAATGAAAAGACCAGGATGCATAGTTAGAGCCATCAGAATTAAGAAGTTCTACAGTTACCTCTTGTGACGACATCATCATCTCCGGACGGCTAAGCCCACACTGGAGAGGCCTAGCTCTGATACCAATTTAAAGTTCCCTTTGCCCGGGAACAGGATCTGGATGTCGCCTAGAGGGGGGGTGAATAGGCGAATAAAAATTATTACTTTAAAACTGAAATTCTTACTCTACTCGAAGGCTGGATCGCAGTGGAATGAAGGACCCTTCGAGTAGGTTGCAGCGGAATAGAAGATCCTGTCTTAAAATGCCCTGCACTTCAAATATAACTTGTACCACAGATAAGTGTTGAAGTGCAGATATAAAAAGTAAGACAGAGAGTCAGCACACAATACAGAGCAAAGCACACAGACGCAGGGATTTATCCCGAGGTTCGGCCAAGCCTGAAATGCTTGCCTAGTCCTCGTTGGAGTAAGCCACACCTGGGCTTGGAGTCTATTTCACCTTCTTCCTCCGTTTGCTTATATCTGTCAGTATGACAGATAGAGCCTTTCACTATGTTGAGTTTGGTTACAACAAAGCCGTGGCTGCTTACAGTCTTCTTGACAGTACTTCGGCAGAGTAACAATGAGCTCAAGACTATGCTCTAGCTCTTAGCAGCACTTCTCCACTCTCTAAAGGCTTATATCTTTGCCTTCTACACAACTAGAGAGATATACACGAGAGGGAGAGAGAGAATCGATCTGAGTGATGTATACAATTGTTGGCTGCACTTGTGTACTTGTTGGAGGCGCCTAGGAGTCCCTTTTATAGACCCAAGGGGCCTAGGAGCCGTTGGAATTCATTTTGAAAGGCAATATTTGCTTTCTGTCGGGTGGCGCACTGGACAGTCCGGTGCACCACCGGACAGGTCCTGTAGCTTGTCCGGTGCGCGATCTCCTTCCAAATCGGGCTCAGCTCACCGTTGGAGCAACGGTCGTCTTGGCTCACCGGACACTGTCCGGTGCACACCGGACAGTCCGGTGCGCCAACTATCCGTTGGCTTAGGCCACGCGTCGCTCGCTGATCGCGCTGCCGACCGTTGGCGCAGTCGAGCGTTGGCTCACCGGACAGTCCGGTGCACCACCGGACAGTCCGGTGAATTATAGCCGTACGCCGCCAAACTTCTCCCGAGAGCGGCCTGTTCACCGGAGTTCAGTCTGGCGCACCGGACACTGTCCGATGCACCACCGGACAGTCCGGTGTGCCAGATTGAGCAGAGTTTTGGCTGCCCCGAGCCAAGACTTTTTGCAATTCTTTTCTCACTGTTTCTAGCACTTAGACAGAATATGTTAGTACTCAAAAACAATTCACTAAGTCTAGAAACACACCTTGTTCTTATTTTGCACTTCTTTAGCATTTGACATGATTGAGATTGATGTTGGACTCATAAACCATCAATTCAACTTGACTTGATCCAGATTTGTCATTTCTGAGCTCCAACATCCTGCAAAGGTCACATAGAATATCTCCAAACATAAGAACACCCCAAACTAAAGATTAAGGTGCACTTAGCTCTTTTGGACTGCTTCCAGTTCTGATTTTGACATTGGTTCTCCTTCCAGTGACCTTGTTCACTTTTTTGAGCTTGGTCTTGAGCCTTATGACTTACACCTCATAATTGTAGATGTTACCTCATTGGTTGTAAGTCATGTCCTTATGTAGTGTTCCTTGATGCACCATAACTCTTCTTAACTCGATCAACCTTGATTCCGCAAGTCTTCTTCTTCACCCCTGGCCTTGGGTTCCTGGTCTCCTTGACTTTCTCCCATGCACTTGGTACCTCGAAGCTCTTCTTGCTTCCATCCTTGGATTGATTGGTTGTCTCTGAGTTATGCACATCGAGTCTCACTTAAGGAATGTCCTTCTTTCTTGTGATGTCCATTATCTATAAATAATTCAGTCTTTGGACCATCACACTTGTTCACTTGTGTTGAACCATATTAGCTTTGCATAAAACACCTTTTCAACACTTAGCACACTTGTTAGTCCTTTAATTGGGTTGTTATCCAAACACCAAAACCCATAAGAGAGCTTTCACAAGGCTCCCATGGCTTAGGATAACGAAGGTTACATTTTATATCCTGCTGGTTATCCTGAGCACAAGATTAGGAGAATTCATGCTAGGAAGTCTCATTTTGTTTCCCATCATGCTTTTATGTACAAGAATGAGGCATCTAGCTCTAGGCATTCTACCCATGTTAAAATGCCTAAAAAGAAAACTCCTACTGCATCAAATGAACCCAATGTTTCATTTAAAACTCTTGATGCTTCTTATGTGCTCACTAACAAATCAGGCAAAGTAGTTGTCAAATATGTTGGGGGCAAACACAAGGGCTCCAAGACTTATGTTTGGGTACCCAAGGTGCTTGTTTCTAATGTGAAAGGACCCAAGACCGTTTGGTACCTAAGAACAAGGCCTAAAACTGTTTTGCAGGTTTATGCATCCGGGGGCTCAAGTTGGATAATTGATAGCGGGTGCACAAACCACATGATAGGGGAGAAAATGATGTTCTCCTCCTACGATAAAAACCATGATCCCCAAAGAGCTATCACATTCGGGGATGGAAATCAAGGTTTGGTCAAAGGACTTGGTAAAATTGCTATATCACCTGACCATTCTATTTCCAATGTTTTTCTTGTAGATTCTTTATATTACAATTTGCTTTCAGTTTCTCAATTACGCAAAATGGGTTACAATTGTCTTTTTACGGATATAGGTGTTACTGTCTTTAGAAGAAGTGATGATTCAGTATCATTTAAGGGAGTATTAGAGGGTCGGCTATACTTAGTTGATTTTAATAGAGCTGAACTCGATACTTGCTTAATTGCTAAGACTAATATGGGTTGGCCCTGGCATCGCCGACTAGCCCATGTTGGAATAAAGAATCTTCACAAGCTTCTAAAGGGAGAACACATTTTGGGACTAACCAATATTCATTTTGAGAAAGATAGGGTTTGTAGCGCATGTCAAGCAGGAAAGCAAGTTGGAGTCCACCATCCACACAAGAACATCATGACAACAGACAGGCCACTGGAGTTACTCTACATGGATCTATTCGGCCCGATAGCTTACATAAGCATCGACAGGAGTAAGTACTGTCTAGTTATTGTGGATGATTATTCTCGCTTCACTTGGGTGTTCTTTTTACAGGAAAAATCACAAACCCAAGAGACCTTAAAGGGATTCTTGAGACGGGCTCAAAATGAGTTCGGATTAAGGATCAAGAAGATAAGAAGCGATAACGGGACTGTTGGGGACTTGTTCTCAAATGCTATGAATTAAGAACAAGGCTTGTGACGAAGACTTGTGACGAGGTCGTCCCACACGTCGCACACGTCCCACACGTCGCCGGACGAAGACTTGTGACGAGGTCGTCTCATCTTGCAACCTCGCTCAACATGGAGGCCCACGTGTGATCCGGCCCATTGTAACAGGCCCTGCGTGGCCGCTGCGCATTACAGGCCTAATTTGTAAAGGTCTCCCTGTAATTACGGTCTGTAACCCTGCTTTATGGGAATATTCCGGGGATAACCTAGGTGCCTGAGGGCACATGCGTCCTTAACACTAGACGCTGGGCACTCAGATACCTATAAATACCCCTGCATAGTGCCCTTGAGAGGCTAGGTTAACAGAGCTATTGCCATCTCGAGTCATAGCCCCGTTTACACCACTTTTGTTCCCCTGTTGGATCAACTCGCTCAGGAGAGCAAGTGCCAACATTTGGCGCCCACCGTTCGTGCTACGAAAACACCACCCGCGATGGCACCCAAGAGAACCTCGTCGAAGGCTGACGAAGCCGCGAAGGCGGCACTGCTGGCCGAGAAAAAGGGCAAGGCCCTCGTCGACAACACTCTCCAAGAGCCCTGTGAAGACGACGCAAACAGCAAGAAGCAGCGCAATGAACAACCCACCACCGAAGGCAGCCTCCGCACCTGCAGCTCCGGAGGACCACAGCAGCCTCCCCCAGGCTTCGCCCCACCAGAGGGCGCGGACGCCACCGAGGACGGAGAAGTCATCGACGTCGCGGCCGAAGAGCAGCTACAGCTGCACGCCCTGCGCATCAAGAACCGCAACCTCCAAAAGCAAAAAGAGATCCTCGAGGCCAAGCGCCAACGTGTGTCTGCACAAGCCAAGGTGCGACAGATGATACGCGACGAAGAGCAGAAGGCACAGGAGCTTGAACAAGAAATCACGCTCATGCAGAGCGAAGGCCAACTCGGCCTGCAACACGGCCCACCCCTCCAGCAGCGCGCACAAATCGAAGACCTGTTCGTCCCTCAGCGCGGACACACCACCCCTCACGCCACGGCTTTCCAAGGCGTCAACTACCTTGACGAGCGAAGCCCCTTGGCACCTCACCTGCAAGTGACACCATGGCCCGCCAACTTCAGGGTCGGGACCTATCCCAAGTACAACGGCAGCACCGATCCAGCACAGTACATCATGAGCTATCAAGTCGCTGTTGCATCATCCGGAGGGGACGACGCCACGATGGCCAAGTCATTCATCATTGCCCTCGAAGGCCCAGCCCTCACCTGGTACACCAGGTTGCCCCCACTGTCCATCGACTCCTGGAGAAGTCTCCGGGACAAATTCTTGCTCAACTTCCAAGGGTACCGCCCAGACACCGATGTCTTGGCCGAACTCTCACTCTGCAAGCAGTTGGAACGAGAGAATCTGCGGGAATATTACCGCAAGTTCCTGACCCTCAAGTCACAACTGCCTTCGGTCGACGACCAGATCGCCATCCACTACGCCATCAGTGGCCTTCGGGCCGGCGTCCTCTACAGCCACTACATCAGAGACCTGCCTAGAAACCTCCAGGAGCTGTATCAGCTGTTCGAGAAATATGCTAGATCCGAAGAGCTCCACCAGCGCAAAGTCGAGTCTCAGAGGAAGCCCAAAGACACTCCGCAGTCCAGCCGCACTTGGACGAGGCCCTCGCAGACAGACTCCGGCCGGGACGGCCGCAATCAGCAGCAGGTGCACAACATCGCCAACCAGCCCCCCGCTGGTGAGGCCCCTCGCCGCTAGGAGTATCCCCCCAGGGCCGAGGAAATGGAACTCGCGGTCGAGGACGGGGGCGTGCGCAGCAGCCACGAAGATTTTACTGCCTGTTCCACGGCGAAGACTGCACGCATCCCACAAAGGACTGGCCAGAGATGAAGGCCAGCAGAGACAGAATGGCACGGGCACAACTAGCCGACAACCCTAGAATTGTCGCGCACGCATACCAGCAACCCCCTCAACCATACAACCACGGTCCCGCTCCGCCTCCACCGCACCACGCATACCAACACCACCAGGAGGTACAAATCGTACCTCCCCCACCCCCACCCCCACACCATCAACAGCAAAACATCCACCACCCCAACCACCCCCAAGAACCAAAGCAAGAGGACTTCGCCGATCAACCATATCGCGGAGTCATCCATATGATTACCGGGGGGTCCAGCGCCGACTTCGACACAAAGCGGCAAAAGAGGGACCACTACCGCAGCATCAACCACGTCGCCGTCACCGGCTCGGTCGTGCAAACAAAGTGGTCCCACGTGCCATTGACCTTCGACGCCCGAGACGTCGATCTGCGCAGCGCCCCCCACATCGACGCCATGGTCATCAACTGCAGCGTGGCAGGCTGGGACTTGCACAAAGTCTTGGTCGACAATGGCAGCCAGGCGGACATCATCTTCCTCCATGCCTTCGATCGCATGGGCATAAGCCACAGCCTGCTCAAGCCTTCGGACAACCCCCTGTACGGCTTCGGCGGCAAGGGCACCTTTCCCGTCGGCAAAATAGAGTTACCCCTCTCCTTTGGTGTAGCACCCAATGCCCGAAGTGAGCAGATCACGTACGACATCGTCGACATGGTGTACCCGTACAACGCCATAATGGGTCGGGGCTCCATCAATAAGTTTGAGGCGGCTATCCACGGACTTTACCTGTGCATGAAGATCCCAGGTCCGCAAGGCGCCATCACAGTTTACGGCAACCAGCAGGTTGCGCGTAACATAGAAAGAGACTTCGTCCCCGGACAAAGAAACGTACACTGCCTCACGGCCCAACGCGAAGTCCCCGAGTCTGCCAATCCAACCGCCAAAGGGCACAAAAAAGCACAACTGCAGAGCAACGACGGGACCAAGACTGTCCCCCTCGACCAGGCAATGCCCCAGCAGATGGTTACCATCAGCGAAGACCTCACTTCGCACGACGAAGAGCGGCTCCTCTGCTGTCTATCCAAGAATAAAGACGTCTTCGCCTGGTCCGCCCTCGACCTGGTCGGAGTCAGTCGCTCCATCATCGAGCACGGCTTAGGAATTGACCCTTCGATGAGACCGAAGAAACAACGGCTGCGCAAGATGTCTGACGAGAAGACAAAAGCCACCAAGGCCGAGGTACATCGCCTGCTCGAAGCCAAGTTCATCGAGCCAATCGCCTACCCCACATGGCTCGCCAATGTGGTGATGGTGCAGAAGAAGAGCGGCAAGTGGCGGATGTGCATAGACTTCACCAGTCTTAACAAGGCCTGCCCCAAGGACAATTTCCTGCTGCCCCGAATCGACAAAATCGTCGATAGCGCAGCCGTGTGTGAAGTCATGTCACTCCTCGACTGCTTCTCCGGCTACCACCAAATATATATGAAGGAGGAGGACAAGGCAAGCACCATCTTCATCACACCCTTCGGCACGTATTGTTTCATCAGAATGCCGGAGGGACTCAAGAATGCTGGGTCTACTTTCTCTCGACTCACCAAAACGGTGCTCGAGAGCCAGATCGGCAGAAATATATTCACATATGTGGACGACATCGTCGTTGCCAGCAGAAACAAGGAAGACCACCTGGCCGACCTCGCCGAAACGTTCGCGAGCATGCGAGCCGCACGTCTTCGCCTCAACCCTGAAAAGTGCATTTTCGGAGTCCGCCAGGGGAAAATCTTGGGCTACCTGGTATCACACCGCGGAATTGAGGCCAATCCAACCAAAATCCAGGCAATCATCAATATGACGCCCCCGCAGTCAGCCAGAGAAGTGCAACGACTGACAGGCAGGTTGGCCGCCCTCAATAGATTTATCTCCAAGTCCGCGGAGCGGAGTCTCCCGTTCCTCAAAACACTCCGCGGCGCAAAAGACTTCGCATGGGGGCCAGAGCAGGCGGCGGCCTTCGCTTCACTAAAACAGTACTTATCGGAGCTGGCAATTCTTACAAGCCCCGACCCTTCGCTACCCCTATTGCTCTACGTCGCGGCTTCGCCACATGCGGTCAGCGCAGCGCTGGTTCAAGAGCAGACCAGAGAGGGCACGACCAAGCAGCGTCCAGTTTATTACGTCTCTGAAGTGCTCACAACATCAAAATGCAACATGACAGAGCTGGAAAAGATCGCCTATGCAGTCGTGATGGCCTCGCGCAAATTGCGCCATTATTTCGAGGCATTCAAGGTCTGGGTTACCTCAGACAGAGGACTCGGCGAGCTGTTTAGAAACCCGGAGGCGTCAGCACGGATTGCCAAGTGGGCAGCCGAACTCTCCGGCTACCACATCACATTTGAACCCAGGACAGCCATCAAGTCGCAAGTCCTGGCAGACTTCGTCATAGACTGGACTGGACCAATAACGCAACTGGAGCCGTCCGCAGAAAAAGTGTGGACAATCCATTGTGACGGCGCATGGTGCCATGCGGGGGCAGGCGCCGCTGCAGTCATTACTTCGCCCACCGAGATTAAGCACAAATACGCAGCGCGCCTCAGCTTTGCTTTGGAGTCTGATAGGTGCACCAACAACATAGCAGAATACGAGGTTGTCATCCTCAGCCTTCGCAAGCTAAGGGCACTCGGTGTCACCACCTGCATCATCAAAACAGACTCCAAGGTAGTCATTGGCCAGGTCGAGAAAGACTATGCAGCGAAGGACCTCGCACTCATGCAGTACCTCGCGACCATCCGCAGCCTCGAAAGACAATTCAAGGGCTTCACGTTGCAGCACGTGGACCGAGCCAAGAATGAGGAGGCCGATGCTCTAGCCAAGGCAGCCGCCAGGGGCGAAGCCCTACCCTCCGACGTGTTCTACCACGTCATCGGCACGCCAGCCGTCCGCAGCCCTGAAGGGCTCCAAATAACCAATGACAGCGAGGGCCACCGCATAGTCAACCTCATCATGACCGAAGACTGGCGGGCACCAATAACCCTGTACCTGCAGGGGTACTATCATCCAACCGACAATAATGAGGCCAAGCGCCTCAAACACCGAAGCCGGGACTTCGCACTGATCGAGGGCCAACTTTACAAGAAGGGGGTCAGTCAACCGATGCTTAAGTGCGTCACCGAGACCGAAGGCGTCCAAATTCTGCGCAAAGTCCACAGCGGGACTTGCGGCTCCCACGCAGGGCCTAGGGCCCTAGCGGAAAAGGTGATTCGCCAAGGTTTCTACTGGCCCGCCATGATTTGTGCCGCAAATCGGGTCGTGAGGTCCTGCGAAGCCTGTCAGAAATTTTCCCCACGCTCGGGACGCCCTTCGCAGTTCATGAAGCTAATCGCCCACACGTGGCCTCTTCAGCGCTGGGGCCTGGACATTGTCGGGCCCCTGCCCACGGCTCAGGGGAACCTCAAGTTCACCTTCGTCACCGTTGAATACTTCACCAAATGGATTGAAGCGAGGGCAGTATCCACTATAACATCGAAGACAGCCCAGAAATTCTTCTGGCAAAATATTGTTTGCCGCTTCGGAGTCCCGTCTGAACTCACGGTCGACAATGGCAAGCAGTTCGACAACCAAGACTTCAAAGATTTCTGCTTCTCCATCGGCACCAAGCTTGCCTTCGCCTCCGTGTACCACCCCCAATCCAACGGAGTCGTGGAGCGCGCCAACAGCAAAATTTTCACAGCCGTCAAGAAAATGCTCCTCGACGACAAAAAAGGCAAGTGGCCCGACCTGTTACCCGAAGTGGTCTAGGCGCGGAACACAACTGAGTGCAGGGCGACTGGGTTCACCCCTTTCCGCCTTCTATACGGATCGGAGGCTATGACTCCGCAAGAAATAAAACATGGGTCGCCTCGGACAGCCGCGTCGGCCGTCCCCGACGTAGACGAGCCGACTTCGAAGGACCTCATCGACGGAGACCACGTCTTCACCCTACAGGCTCTGGACAAATACCAAGCCCAGACAAAAGCATGGCGTGACCACACAGTCATCCCGAGGGAGTTCAACGAAGGAGACCTCGTACTCGTCCGGACAGCTCGGACAGAGTCCCGGGGCAAGTTGGAGCCGAAGTGGGAGGGCCCTTTCATCGTCAAGACGAAGGCGTCCCCCAGTGCGTACAGACTCACAACTCCATCCAACGAAGACTTAGAACATTCTTGGAACATTGATAATCTTCGCAATTTTTTTGTTTAACTCTTCAGGGCCACTTCGCCCTTGTAATCCGCAGAACAGTTTTCAGCCGGCCCGCACTCTTTTCCTCCCGGGGGGTGAGGTTTTTAACGAGACGAAGCCATGTAATATACACGTGAAAAATCCCCCGCAAAAACTACGTCGAAAAAGACCGATTAAACGGTCTTCGACATTCGACCGACACAAAAGTCACCGCGAGGGGCAGCGATGGCTACCCTCGCGTTCGACAGTCCGTGCAAAAGTCGCCTAAGGGTGCAGCCGGACTAGCACAACAAGTGCGTAAATTCGAAGTCTTCTCAAAAAAGACTATCCGTGCAAAAGTCGCCTAAGGGTGCAGCCGGACTAGCACAACAAGTGCGTAAATTTGAAGTCTTCTCAAAAAAGACTATCCGTGCAAAAGTCGCCCAAGGGTGCAACCGGACTAGCACAACAAGTGCGTAAATTCGAAGTCTTCTCAAAAAGACTATCCGTGCAAAAGTCGCCTAAGGGTGTAGCCGGACTAGCACAACAAGTGTGTAAATTCGAAGTCTTCTAAAAAAAGACTATCCGTGCAAAAGTCGCCTAAGGGTGCAGCCGGACTAGCACAACAAGTGCGTAAATTCGAAGTCTTCTAAAAAAGACTATCCGTGCAAAAGTCGCCCAAGGGTGCAGCCGGACTAGCACAACAAGTGTGTAAATTCGAAGTCTTCTCAAAAAGACTATTCATGCAAAAGTCGCCTAAGGGTGCAGCCGGACTAGCACAACAAGTGCGTAAATTCGAAGTCTTCTCAAAAAGACTATCCGTGCAAAAGTCGCCTAAGGGTGCAGCCGAACTAGCACAACAAGTGCGTAAATTCGAAGTCTTCTCAAAAAGACTATCCGTGCAAAAGTCGCCTAAGGGTGCAGCCGGACTAGCACAATAAGTGCGAAAAATCGAAGTCTTCCTCAAAAAGACTATCCGTGCAAAAGTCGCCTAAGGGTGCAGCCGGACTAGCGCAACAAGTGCGAAAAATCGAAGTCTTCCTCAAAAGACTACCCGTGCTAAACCCTACACCAAACTGTCCACGCAAAGACTGACTACAGGCACGCCGGACCGACATAATAAACGTACTAGACCAAGCGCGCAACGCCTTTACAAGCATAGCCGGATGCGCGCAGGCGCATACCTCATCATACAAATTATAGTTACATATGTACAGCGAGGGAATCACACCTTACATCGGTTCAACCTTCGGAATGATTCCCATCTCCCTATAGTTAAATAGCATTATCCTAAGCTCCTCACCCTCAAAAAGACTTCGCAACTCCCCCTCACCTACACTCGCAACGGGCGGCGAGGACAACAATTCCTGCTTGACAGCCCTGCCCACTCGAAGCCGACCGCCATCCACCTCACTCACTCTACGCTTCGCAACCGCCCTTCGTCGCATGTGCCCAGCGCTCGGACCAGGCACAACTTCAGCATCCGTAGCACACGGCGAAGCCTCCGCCGCTGCCACATCCAAGGCCGCAAAGTAATCCAAGTCCTCATCCGACGACTCTTCCGTCCACTCAACCGAACTCCCAGAGTCACCAAAATCAGAAAACTTAGAAGCAGACTCATCCGATTCATTCCCAGCATCCACGGTCGAAGCCGCCAAAAAATTAGCAGTGGCGGTTGCGTGCGCAGGCCCAAAACCTTGAACCTGCGCAGCAACCAAGGTTCAGTAACATATACAAAATTCCCTAACTAACCACACCCACTAAGCCACCTGCGAAGGCCCAGCCGCCGTGGGATCCTCCGCTGCCGGTTCCATCGCCGTCTTCGGGGGATCATCAGCCCTCGGCACTGCGGTTGGCGACGAGCCACCACCGGACACAGTAGCCGCAGGGGCAGCGAGGGAGCCTTCGACGGTTTCCGGGGGCGGTGCCACCGGGCTCGACTCCGCTTCAGGCCGCGCGCTGTTCAAAGCTCCGAAGTCCTCCACTTTCTCATCACGCGCCGCCTGCAACACAGCATACCGATTCAGCAAGCCCACGTATAACCCACATCCAACAACACTAAACAAAAGATAAACACTACCTGATCCCTCGCCCGGTCGGACCGCTCCCTCACCACCTCCCGACTGTGGGGGCCCCACATCCGGTCAAAGAGGGCTCCCGCGGATTCCTTCACCACAGGGTCCTCGACCTTGTAAATTTCGCGCTCGAAATCCTCATCGGATCGGTCAAAGACCTCATAGTGACTGCACCCTTCGCGGGACAGCGCGTTCATCGCCCCTTCGCAGGTGACCAGGGAGGCAAAGGACATAAATCCCTCCACAATGGTCGGGAGCGCCAACAACTCCTCTTGCAGCCACTCGAGGCAGCGAAGGACTGACTCTCGGTCAGGCACTTCGAAGTCAGCGATCCGCGCGCCCAGCTTGCGGTATGAGTCCATGAGCTGTTTGCGCGTCCGCTCAACTTCCAAGCGCGTCGAGGCCTCGGCCCTCTCCATGCGGGCCTGCAGAGCGTTGAACTGCGTCTCCCATTCCTCGGCGCGCTGGCTGGCGAGACTACCCTCCACCCGTGCCAGATTGGCCTCTGCCTGCGCCGACTGCGCCTTGGCGAGGGCCTGATTAGCCTCCCTCCTCTCCTTCGCCAGCTGGCGCTGGAGGTGAGTCCTCTCGCCCTCCAGCGCGGCCACCTTCTCCGTCAGCTTGCGGCAATTGCTATCGGCAGCCGACGTTTCCCGGACAGCGTCAGCATGCTGCGCCCGAAGTCTCTCGACTTCGGCAGACACAACTGCCGTAAGGGCCCCCGACGCCACACGGTCAGCGAAGTCAACCGCCTAAAAGACAAACATAAGACCACAATCCCAACGAAAACGGTAAAAACCGAAGTCTAGCCCAACCACCTGACTCAGCCGCTGCGACGCCTCCCTCAGCCGGCGGGACACAGTGCCCGCTTCGTCTTTGACGACGGTGAGCGCCGAAATCTCACCGCCAGCGCTGAGAGCGCTACCCTTCGCCCCAGGCACCGTGGCAGACACCGTGGTCGCCACCGCAGGCGGAACAACAACAAGTTGCCCCTCGCCCGATCCTGCAAAGTATCAACAGTCAAAAAAAATATATACTCGGGCCAAAGACTTACCAGTGAGATAATCATCCACACTAATATATCAGTGCCGAAATCGGCAACGCGCTTCGCCGGCGAAGGCAAGTCTTGGGCCTTCGCGGCTCCGGCCGAGGCAGACTTGGCTACACCAGCGCTGGCTGCCTTCACGACATCCGGCACCTTGCTGGACCCAGGGCGGCCGACTTCGCCGCCAGCGTCAGCTGGCTACCGCCGGAGGCGGCAGCCTTCGCAGTCCCCCGCGCCCTCTTTGGCCTAGCCTTGGGCAGCCTGATGACCGCCCGACGCTTTTGCGCAGCTTTCTGACGATCCTTGTCCATCACTGCCGACACAACAGCAGCAATATTCCGTCCATAAGGAAACACTCTCAAGTCACGAACCATGCGAGATGTAAAAAAGTCTTCGCCGGCCGCATGGGGGATAGGAACGTTCTTAGGCCACCAACCCCCGGTAACCTTCAGCATCCGCGCCAAAGACTCCCGGAGCTCGGGTGAAGACATCCTTCCCCCGGGGGCCGCGCATGTCCCCATCAGCTCCACAGCAAAACTATCGGAGACCCCCAGTCCTCCCATCACAGTACCTAGCTTCCTCTTCTTAGTAGATGGGGCCGCCGCCGGTGCGGGGTCGTCTTCAGTCTCTGCCGCCGGTTTCTTCCCGCGGCGATCGACATCGTCTTGCCCGGGATAACCGCCATACGGCAGACGGTTCAACTCGAAGACCCTATTCAAGCGATCGTTGGATCCGCGTATATCCCAACTACGCTGGCCCTCCGTCTTCGGCATGTAGCAACCAACTATCCGCGCTGCCCCATCCTCCGCCTCATGTACGAATGCGGCGGGATCTCGGCCATGCAAATCCAGTGCGAAGGTGGGACTCCGCACCAGCATCCCGCCACGGGAAGGCATCTGGCGAGGGCATACTTCGCCCAGCGCCCAGCCATGCGCCAAGGGCCACACCCCATATGCGACAAACTCCTCAACCAGATCACGCCCGCTACTCAGGCCGGCCGCGCACCGTAGGGCCCCTTCGTCTGCATCCTCCTCCGCTACTTCAAACCGCGGGTATGCTGAATAATAATGCGAACACATCTCGGCCATGGGGAGCCCCGGATGGTCTTCGACTGTGCCTTCGGCAACATAGAACCAAAATTCCCACCAGTTGCCCCATTTATTGCGGGCACAGGGAACCAACTCAACGACCTCCATCGAAGTCTTGCCCGTCTTCGGCGTAAACGTGCAAGATCCAAATTGAGCAATCTTATTTCCGATTTTCCTTTTCTGCCAGTGCAGACAATAATACTTCACAAAGACTTCGACCGAGGGTTGCCCGCCATACGAAGTCGTCGCCCAGACATATTTCGCCAGAGCCACCACGGCATTTGGCGTCAGCTGGTGGACCTGGACGTTGAACCTACGCAGGACTTCTCCCACAAATCGATGTGCGGGCAGACGAAGGCCAGCAGCGAAAAAAGCCTCAAACA
Organism: Zea mays; assembly: GCF_902167145.1. Classification (NCBI taxonomy): domain Eukaryota; kingdom Viridiplantae; phylum Streptophyta; class Magnoliopsida; order Poales; family Poaceae; genus Zea; species Zea mays. The sequence goes on from NC_050102.1 coordinate 168,757,748, forward strand.
CAACCAACTCGTCTTCTGGCTCGGCGACCTCCTCCGTCCCCGGGACACGTGCCACTCCGCCGCCGAAATAACCAAGCTGTTGCATGTCTTGCACGCGGACCAAGGACATCCGCGACACGCCGAACTCCACTGTGTCACCGGCGCGCAACTCTTGCGCCGCCACATTGCTCAGCGTCTCCCCGGACGACGCGCCAGCCGGCGGTGTAGCGGCAGCAGAAGAGGAAGAGGACGGCATCGCTGCGTACTGTCGGCGGCGGCGGGCGGTCTGCTTCACACGGGCCAGATCTCCGACGAGCAAGAACAAGGAGGGCAGACAAGCAGCGAGCGGTTTGACAAGGCAGTTAGGGTTTTCGCGGAGCGCGGAAAGATAAAGTTTAAAACGCGCCGCCCCCCCGCCCCCTTTTATACACAGAGCGTGGCGCTTCGGGAAACCCGCAATCCAACAGTATGGCGTCAATCAACGGTCATGTCAAAAACCCCCGCGGAACCACTTCGAGCGAGGGCAGCGTCTCCACCATCTAGCAACGTCTTCAGCACCAGATGACTTAGTCGAATTGGTCCCTCAGAGGGCAAATGTTGGGGCGAAGGCGAAGACGCCACCCTTCGCTCGATGCCTTCGCCGACCTTGCTGCACCAATGAAGGCAAGACGACGGGCAGACCTACCCTTCGTCCCACACGTCGCCGGACGAAGACTTGTGACGAGGTCGTCTCATCTTGCGACCTCGCTCAACATGGAGGCCCACGTGTGATCCGACCCATTGTAACAGGCCCTGCGTGGCCGCTGCGCATTACGGGCCTAATTTGTAAAGGTCTCCCTATAATTACGGTCTGTAACCCTGCTTTATGGGAATATTCCAGGGATAACCTAGGTGCCTGAGGGCACATGCGTCCTTAACACTGGATGCTGGGCACTCAGATACCTATAAATACCCCTGCACAGTGTCCTTGAGAGGCTAGGTTAACAGAGCTATTGCCATCTCGAGTCGTAGCCCCGTTTACACCACTTTTGTTCCCCTGTTGGATCAACTCGCTCAGGAGAGCAAGTGCCAACAGGTGTTCTTTTTGCAGGAAAAATCACAAACCCAAGAGACCTTAAAGGGATTCTTGAGACGGGCTCAAAATGAGTTCGGATTAAGGATCAAGAAGATAAGAAGCGATAACGGGACTGTTGGGACTTGTTCTCAAATGCTATGAATTAAGAACAAGGCAACACAAAATATTAAATGTTAAAGCCCTCCGTCCTTCGAAACATTATTTCCCTTAGGATATAATGATCTTCAGATGAAGGTTATGAAGGACATACCTTCATCATCATAACATATTTGTATAAAAGACGAAGCATATGAAACATGAGAAATAACATGAATAATTGTATGATATCATAATATATATAAAAAAATTTTGTTATATAATCATGAATAAATATGAACACTATTGAATTACATTTATACCTTTGGCTTGACAAAAAGTGATAATACAAGCGTGACGCAAAAGCAAATGCCAAGTCAGCGTGAACAATACAGGGGTACTGTTCATCTATTTATAGGCACAGGGCGCAACCTGTGAGATATTACAATCATGCCCATCACAAAAGATTACAATTATGACATAGACCCTCATGGACAAAATAGTCATTTCATCTTTAAGTCGGTTTCACCCTTCGTCTTGAGACATTTCAGAATGCCGAAGCTTCATGAGTGGTAGCTTCGGCGTTGCTTTTAGGGGAATCTGCCGAAGGTGTTTCTTCTTACAAAATCTCCGGCGACAAAGCATGCCCCCAACAGTAGCCCCTTCGTGGTGCTAGATCGTTTTTCGTAACGAGCTTGATCCGTGAAAAAGTCTCTTAGGCTTCGGGAAGCCGAAGATCCGAAAAACACCTTCCCTGAGGTCATTGCTGAGAAACGATAAAAATTCTCCAAGCGTGAAACAATCCCACCATGTAGTGGGTTCACGCATCCTGGCAATTCACCTTCTCAGGTTCTGTTGCCCACCATTCAGTGGGTGCGGGCGACTGTTCGTTCGGTGCGGAAGACTTGTCGATTCACCTTCCCACCTGCGGCATTATATAAACAGACAGGTAGGTGTGAAGTTACCACAACATTCATTGCTATTGCACTGTTTTGCTACCAAAAAATTAAACATAGCCGAAGCTTGTTCATCGCACGCAAACGAAGCATCGCTTTTGCTCCTGCTTCGTCACAAGAGGAAGAGCTTCGGGGAAACCAAAAAAGTCACCAACTTCAAAAAATTGTAAGGAATTCATAATCAAATGGAGAGAGTATGCTCCACTGCCAGGGTTGGTCGCGAGGGAGATGAAGCCGAAGCTGCTGAGACCGCTCCTATTTCTGAAGTGATGAAGCGGTCAGGGCTGGTGGTACCAGAGGAAACTTCCGACGAAGGTGTACCTGCTGCCGAAGCTGAGCAGGTTGATGCTGGAGAGGATGAATATGAAGATGAGTATGGTGCCACGCCATCTAAACCGAGTCACCTAGAGTTTGGGAAGTCTACTATTACTGAAGGTGATGTGCCTAAGATGTTGAAGCTTGGCTATTTTAGTGAAGCCAAAAAGAAGCTGATTCGTTTCGGCGGAGAGGAAATTACCCCGAAGCCGGAAAAAGATGAGGTGGTGGTATTTAGAAGCTTTTTTAAAGCAGGATTGAGATTTCCTTTACATGATATGATCGCAGATGTTTTGGAGAGATTTGGGATTTATCTTCACCAGCTAACTCCTAACGCCATTGTCAGGCTTAGTATCTACATTTGGGCTCTCCGGAGCCAGGGGCAGAACCGCTTGCCGAAGGCTTTTGCCGGACACACGAGCTTCATTATCAGACCAAAGCTAGAGAAAATGGGTTGCATGATAACTTTGGCTACTATAATTTTGCTTATCGCAAAGATGCGAAATATCCAGTTATTAGCTATCGTACCAAATGGCCAGCTGGCTGGAAGACTGAATGGTTTTATGTTAAAGTGGATGAGAAGAAGGAGTAGCTGGTTCAAAGCCCTTTGAGTTTAATCTTCGGAGAAACTAGGCCCCAATGCGACATGAAACCAGATAGTCCATGCCAAATTGCACTGGGTGAATTTCGGGTTATTGTAGAGCATATTGGCACTAGAGATCTGGTGCAAGAATTCTTAGCCTTCAGAGTATTTCCAACTTTAAAGGAATGGGACATGCCGAAGCTAAAAGAGGAAAAGAAGAAGAAAGAGCTTGTTCGGCTTCCTTATTATTATAAATTCAAGAAGCATTTCAAAGAACCTTGCCAGGAGTGGTAGGACACGATCGAAGTTATGTGCAACGAGATCCTTGGCAACTACTCTAAAAAAGAAGATCAGTTAATGACTGTGGTCTTCGGCACTCGTCCGAAGCGAAGATTGAACCGAGTGATGGATGCCTTAAATTTTGATTGTCCTGACTATGAACGACTAGACAGAGGCGCCGAAGGGCAAAAAAAGAAAAAGAGTTGCTAGCGTCCTTGATAGGGAAACTGCTAAGTTGGTGAAAAGGACGAAGAAATTTTGAAGAAAAGAAAATTAAGCCCTGAGCCAAAGATAGCTGCTCTAAAGAAAAGGAAAGCTACGGCTCCGAAACAAAAAATAGCTGATATAGGGGAAGAAGCTCCTGCGACACCTCCTGCGACCGATGTGGAAGAAATTTTAAAGGTAATGACTGAATCCTTGCCTATCAAGCTAAGTCCACTAGGGCCGCATCTGACAAAGCTTTTTCAGAAAGAGAAAGAGCCTTCGGCAGCGGAGAAGCCTGCTGAGCCGAAGAAACGTATGATTATTCAAGTGGCCGAAGTCATCCAGCAGACACCGCCGCGGGCATCAGCGTCAAAGATACCACCTATTGAGAGCATTGGTGCTGCCGAAGCTGCCGCCACCGAAGCTGAAGGTGCCAAAGCTGCCGCCACCGAAGCTGAAGGTGCCAAAGCTGAAACCGTTAAAAATGTGGATCTAGAAGCCGCACTTGGTGAAATTGATACCATGCTTCTGGAAAGCGACCACGGAAGAAGCTACCATAGTCGCTGGAAAAGGAAAGGGTAAAGCCGAAGATACTTCGAAAGAAGAAGAATTCAATTTTCAAGATATACTTGGGCAAGAATTATCAGAAGCTAAAAAAGGAGAACTTAAGGAATATGTTATATCTTGTGGATACAAACCGGGGGCTCTGCTTTTTGGCGGAGTTAACGAAGGGAGGTTAGGATGTCTTCGGGACCGGACCGGGGCGAAGGTCGTCAGCACTCTATCAAAGAGTGTTGGCCTTCCGAAGATCGAGGCGGACCTTTGCAGGTACCGGCGACAGCATATCGCCGGTAGTCTGTTTTATGCTAACTTTAAGGTAAAATTCTTTAAAAAATTATTTATTTTATATATATATAAAGATGTTTTATGATGAAGGTTGTTTTTGGCAGAGTTTACTACTAAGCAAAGTCCTGAGGATGCAACAAGACCTCGAGGACAAGAAGAACGAAGCTATAATTGCAGATCTAGGAAAGAAAATTAAAGATTACGAAGCTGTTTTAGAGAAAAAAGACTTCGTACTCCAAGCTATGGAAGGTTCACTGGCAGAAGCCCAGGCTGAAATTGCTAAATTGAAGAATGAACTTTCCTTAGAAAAGAAAAATTTTGAAGCCAGACTCGAAGTTGAAGTTGAGAAGAGTTCAAATTTGCAAAAATCACTGAAGGACCTTCAGGAAAAATGCTTAAACTTTGGCAACCAATGCCTACAGCGGCTGAAGCAGGTGTTCAACTCGGTTGGAGCAAGCACTGAGAAATTTAGTCCTTCGGTTGAAAACCTGCCAGAAACTTTGGAACACATTGAGGGTGAAGTTGATGCTCTCGACGAAGTTATAGGTGGACACGCTGATTTCTGCGCTCTGCTAGCTTCTCGAGGCACAGCTGTTGCCTTCATGAAAATCTGGCTGTACACACAGAAAAATTGTCAACAGACCCAATTTTAGCTTGTCACCGGTGGATTTAATTGATATCCTTAGCCTAGCTCGAAGTATAGGAAACAGGTTCATAACTCAAATTTGGATAGAGGGCGGGCGAAAAAATGGCTGGCGACGAAGCTCGAAGCCATCTTAAACCGGTAAAAAACTAGTCTGTTACCTTACCTTCACCTTGAACCTTGCACTTGCCTCATATCTTCTTAATATGTACAGGATGACGAGGCTGAGGAACAAAGAGCCGAAGCTTGACCGATGATCTGAAGCTTAGATGATCCGAAGCTTAATGATATCAAAATTGAAGAATTTGCTGAAAAAATTTTATGGAAAATCTAGTAATATCATTGTAAAAAGTATGGTAATTTTAGGAATCAGATACTCTGTGAATTTGTGCATACCTTGTAATATAATGTTACCTCTTAGTTCATGTATGAACTGCTTTGATGTGGACGAGACTTATATTTTTTTGAGTCGAAGGCGAAAAACACCTTCTCTTCTTTTCGTACACAACGAAGCATAAAACTGCTTCTTTTTCTTTTTGCCGAAGCCTTATCTTTATAGCCGAAGCATCTGCATGTGTATGTTATGATGATGATGATCCTATGTATGTCTAAGTGAATGTTTATGAATGCAAATGTATGATGTAATATGTCGTGCAAATGAATGCCCAAACACACACGTCCGAAGCCACAACCATAGCCTTCATTCCCTTGGGAATGACCGAAGTCTCTTTGCCGTTTATTTTTCGGCTTCACCACTTATTTTTCGGTGTATCAGCGCTGACTTTTCGCTGTAAGTTCTGCATCCCCTTAGGAACGTCTTTTGAACTTCTTCGCCTTCTATTTCGGCGGTATCGCGTTGACTTTTCGTGCTTCGCCTTATATTTCGGCGGTATCAGCGTTGACTTTTCGTTGTAAGCTTTGCATTCCCTTGGGAACGACTTTTGAGCAGAAAACTTACGCTACGCTCCCTTAGGAACGGCTTTTTGTAGCTTCGTCGTGCTCTGCATCCCCTTAGGGACGACTTTTGAGCTTCTCCCTGTTTTTTCCTTTTTCCCTGCACTCGATGGTGCATGCTCAGTTTTTACATTTACATTTTTTGGGGGATTTTGCTCTCGTAGAGCTAAATAAGAAAAGGAAAATTACATGCTATGGCCCCATTAAAAACCTTTCTCCCCCTTTGGAAAGGAAAATGGTGCCATAGGGAAAAAATAAAAAAAGATTACATCAAGTTAGACATAATATTGCCGAAGCTCATCCGCATTCCAAGATCTAGGAATGTCGTTGCCGTCCATGTCCTTCAATCTGTAAGAACCGGGTCTTGACGAAGATACTACCAGAAAAGGTCCTTCCCACTTCAGCTGTAGCTTGCCTACTATGTCTGGGTTGGCCACTCTCCGAAGTACCAAATACCCTGGCTTGATGTTCTTTAGCCGAACTTTTCTGTCCCGCCATTTTATTGTTTTGGCTTGGTATTTATTGATATTCTCCACAGCCTGAAGCCTGATCTCTTCTATAACATCTTTTGCCACGGAAAAATCAGCTTCATGCTCTGCCGAAGCCACTGTTCTTATTGACCCTGCCCAAGCTTCTTCTGGGGTTATTGCTTCGTCACCAAACAATAGTTTGAATGGTGTAAAACCCGTTGACCTTGATATTGTTGTGTTGTGGCTCCACACCACTTTGATCAATTCGTCTAGCCATTTTCCTCTGGGCTGATTGAAGATTAACTTCATTATTCCCGTCATTATAATGCCATTAGCTCTTTCAACAAGTCTATTTGACTCCAGATGCCTGACCGATGCAAAATGAATCTTCGTGCCAATCTGTTCATAGAATTCCTTGAAAGCTTCGGCATCAAATTGTGTTCCGTTGTCTATAGTAATAGCCTTCGACACTCCGAAGCGACAAACAATGTTTTGCCATAAGAATTTCTGGACGGTAACCGAAGTTATTGAGGCCAAAGGCTTTGCCTCAATCCACTTAGAAAAATACTCTACCGCCACCACAACATATTTTAGATTTCCTTGTGCTGGTGGAAGTGGACCTAGCAAATCGAGGCCCCACCTTTGCAACGGCCAAATGGGCTGTATTAATTGAGTGAGAGATGAAGGTTGTTTCTGGTCTCTCGCACATTTTTGGCAGCCTTCGCATTTTTGAACTAATTCTGCTGCATCCGAAGCTGCCTTTGGCCAGTAGAATCCTTGTCGAAAAACTTTTCCCAACAGAGGTATAGACCCAATGTGAGATCCACACAGACCTGCATGTACCTCCTTCATTAATTCAATACCTTCGGTTCTTGATAAACACTTGAGAAGTGGGGAACAAACCCCATATTTATACAATTCTCCTTCTATTATCACATATGGTCTTGTCCTTGCCTCCATTCTCTTGTTATAAACTTCGTCATCGGAGAGACAGTTGCCTTGGAGGAAGGATATGATTTCAGTTCTCCAGTCCTCACTGTGTACTGGAGAAATGTTAAGTATAGCTCTTTCCATAAGTTCAACCGAAGGTGCCTTTATTGTTTTGAAGAATACCTCCGAAGGTATAGGGAGCCCTTGGGCCGCTGATTTGGCTAACAAATCTGCATGCTCATTTTCACCTCTTGGAATATTCTTGACAGAAAAACCTTCAAAAGAGGCTTCCAACCTTCGAACTGCATCCAGATATTTTTCAAGCTTCAGATCTCGTGCCTTGCTGCTTTTGTCCACGTGGCCAGCAATAACTTGAGAATCGGTCTTCAGAATAGCCCTTCTTACTCCCATGGCCCTTAGTTTCCGAAGGCCCAACAAAAGTGCTTCATACTCGGCAATATTATTTGTACAACTGAAATTCAATTTGACCGCATAACATGTTTTAACTTTTGATGGTGCCACTAACACCGTAGCTGCTCCTGCACCAAAGGTTCCCCAAGAACCATCGCAGAACACCGTCCAAGCTTCGGTATCCTTGCTTGTCCCTTCTTCATGAGCCCCTGGTGTCCAGTCAGCGATGAAGTCTACTAGCGCCTGGGATTGAATTGAAGATCTGTGTACATAGTCAATGGTGAATTCATTAAGCTCCACATCCCACTTTCCAACCCTTCCAGTGGCTTCTCTATTCCTTATAATATCCTTCAGAGGCTGTGATGAGGGAACAATTATATGGTAAGCTTGAAAATAGTGCCGAAGCTTCCTAGAGGCCATTAATATAGCATACAACACCTTCTCCAATTCTGTGTAATTTTTCTTTGATAAAGTTAATACTTCGGAAACAAAGTATACTGGGACTTGCTTCTTAATTTGTCCTTCAAGCTTCTCATGTACTAGTGCCGCACTCACTGCAGAGTGCGAAGCTGCCACATACAATAGCAAAGGAGCCCCTGGCGTAGGTGGGGTTAGTGTTGTTAGATCAATCAGATATTGCTTCAGCTCTTCGAAGGCTTTCTGCTAAGCTGAACCCCACTGAAAGACTTCAGCCAACTTCAGCACTTCAAAGAATGGTAAATTTCTTTCTGTTGATCTAGATATGAATCGATTCAAAGATGCCAATCTTCCTGTCAGCCGCTGAGCCCCCTTCGTTGTGCATGGCGGTCCATCCGAAGGATAGCTTCGATCTTGTTTGGGTTAGCTTCGATCCCCTTCGTTGAAACCAGACAACCAAGGAACTTGCCCTTCTTCACTCCGAAGACACATTTTTCTGGATTTAATTTCAGGCCAGCTTGCCTAAAGTTAGCAAATGTTTCCTGCAGATCAGCAATGTGATTTTCCTGCTTCATGCTCTTTACTATGATATCATCAACATATGTTAGCACATTTCTGCCTATCTGAGAGTGAAGGACTTTGGCTGTCATTCTACTGAAGCTTCCTCCAGCATTCTTGAGCCCCTCAGGCATCTGAAGATAACAATATGTACCACTGGGGTTATGAAGCTGGTCTTCGGCTCATCTTCCTTCTTCATCCAGATTTGGTGGTAGCCTGAGTAACAGTCTAGTAAACTCATAAGCTCTGATGAAGCTGCTGCATCTACTAGAGAATCTATTCTTGGCAATGGGAACTCATCCTTTGGACAAGCCTTGTTAAGATCTATAAAATCGATGCACATTCTCCATTTACCATTTGCCTTCTTCACCATAACCATGTTAGCTAGCCACTCTGGGTATTTGACCTCTCTGATAACACCAGCACTAAGAAGTCTCTTCACTTCGTTTCAAGCACCTTTAGCTTTGTCATTGGACATTTTCCGAAGCCTTTGTTTTCTTGGCCTGAAAGATGGATCCACATTGAGTGAATGCTCAATGACATCTCTATTGACACCGCAAAGATCATTAGCTGACCAAGCAAACACATCCTTGTTGTTGAATAAAAACCTTATCAAGGTTTTCTCCTGCTCTTCGGATAACTGAGAACCAAGCAATACCTTCTGCTCTGCTATATCTTCACACAGAAGCATAGGCTTCGGCTGATCAGCCGAGGCAGCCTTCTCTCTTTTGTAGTTGTATTGTTCACAAGCCTCATTTCCATCTATGTTGTGGATTGCTTTTGAATCTGTCCAGTTTCCTTCAGCTTTTCTAGCAGCTTCCTGACTGCCACGAACAGCAATAGGTCCTTGTTCCGAAGGTATCTTCATGCATAGATATGCTGGATGAAGTATTGCTTCGAAAGCGTTGAGTGTCCCACGACCAATGATTGCATTGTAGGGGTATTCCATGTCAACAATATCAAACACAACCTGTTCAGTCCTTGTATTGTGGACAAATCCGAAGGTCACTGGCATTGTGATTTTGCCAAGTGCTACAATCTGCCTTCCTCCGAAGCCACAAAGAGGGTGTGTAGCATCATGAATCTTGTCCTCTGGCTCTGGCATCTGTCTGAAGGCCTTAGCAAATATGATGTCGGTTGCGCTGCCTGTATCAACCAAAACATTGTGGACAAGAAATCCTTTGATGACGCAAGATATGACCATAGCATCATTATGAGGATAATCCTTAAGCTAAAGGTCCTCCTGGGAGAAGGTAATTGGGATGTGAGACCATTTTGACTTGATGAAGGGTCCCTGCACCCCAACATGCTGCACCCTTCTCTGAGCCTCCTTCTTCTGCTTCTTGTTGGCTGGTTCTGAGCATGAACCGCCTGTTATTGGGAACACCAACTTCGTAGCCGAAGCAGCTTCAGCTTGGATGTTGGACGAAGCCATCAGCTCAATAGTGGAAGTGAGTTCACCGGAGGTGGGCGCCAATGTTGGGGACTTGTTCTCAAATGCTATGAATTAAGAACAAGGCAACACAAAATATTAAATGTTAAAGCCCTCCGTCCTTCGAAACATTATTTCCCTTAGGATATAATGATCTTCAGATGAAGGTTATGAAGGACATACCTTCATCATCATAACATATTTATATAAAAGACGAAGCATATGAAACATGAGTAATAACATGAATAATTGTATGATATCATAATATATATATATATATAATTTTTGTTATATAATCATGAATGAATATGAACAATATTGAATTACATTTATACCTTCGGCTTGACAGAAAGTGATAATACAAGCGTGACGCAAAAGCAAATGCCAAGTCAGCGTGAACAGTACAGGGGTACTATTCATCTATTTATAGGCACAGGGCGCAACCTGTGAGATATTACAATCATGCCCTTCACAAAAGATTACAATTATGACATAGACCCTCATGGACAAAACAGTCATTTCATCTTTAAGTCGGTTTCACCCTTCGTCTTGAAGCGCCCCAATCCTCTAGGACTCAAATGTGATACAATTACTAGAACCAGGAGGCTAGTAAACACATTTATACAACAGATGATTTCAAATCTGCTTAAACGAGACAAACCTATAAAGGTGGCGATCAACTTTAAGAGTTGGTCCACAACTCGGGACATATCATCAGAGTGGGGCTGAAGCAGCCCGATATACGCAGCGAAGCAAATCAGCGGTCCAACAGCCACAGGCAAGGTTGGGAACAGGCGTAACTCTTACCCGATCTCCTTTTTCTGAAAAACAACAAATAAGCAAGGGTGAGTACAAACGTACTCAGCAGCCCACCTTCACCCGCGGAATGGGGAAATCAGATATAATGCATGGAATATGTGGAGCTCAGGATATTTGCAGAAACAACAATATTTTATGCAGGGTTGTTTTGAAAAACATTTTGTATTTTGCAAAGCACATCCTCTCCAAAAGGAGCAGGAAGTTTTTCAGTATAGAACGAAATCCCCTAGACTAAACCATCCAGGTATCTTAGTAGTTTCCCACTGGTTTTCATTTTCAAAAACAGCTACTGGACTTCCCGTCCACCATAGCTCACGGCTCAACCGCCGGACCTTTTAGAAACCACTTTTCTCAAACGCACCCTTTTTTTAAAACAAAACATTAATTGCCATACCATACCAGACTCGTCCATTCCGGTGGACACAGACTATTCGAATAGGTTTGAAACTCTGCGCAGACGGGTACACTTTACCCACTAGTCCGATTTCTGCGATCTCACCGTCGTGAGACCCGAATGCCGAATCTCTTTCTTTCCTCACACGTCCTAACCTTAACGGTTATACCGGAAGGAGTCAGGCCACCGCCATGCCCAAACAGGACAAAACATTCCCCCTCCTTATCCTCCCGGTGCTCCCCAGCCTTCATAACCCTGGGGTTGGACCGTACGAGTTCAGATTGAGTGAATGCCCACACAGTCTCGAGTGGTTGTACTTATCAAGAGTACAGGTAGTGAAGGATGACAAACCGGTCCTTATATGAGGGGACAATCCTTCTGCTCACGCCTAAACCAGCTGAGCCATCACCTTAGGCCCTCCCCTAAACTAGGGAGTCCCTGATCATCCCTACTCAAAGGTGATAAGGGTGAAAACCCTTCATCATACACATTTTGAAAAGCATTTTCTTTTGAAAACTCACACCTTTCCTCAAATTATTTGTAACAAATATATCAGGGATTGATTGCGGCAAGCGGCTGGGTGGCCATAATAACTTGTCTCAAAATCATATCATGCATAAAATAACAGGGTGAGGGTTGTGGTTGAAAAATCATAGGTAATTTATGCATCAAAGGGATCCAGTGAGCTTGCCGTGCTTATTCGACGAAGGGGGAAGGGGAGCTCGCGGAACTGGCTTCTAGCTCCACTGCCTGGCGTAGACTTGCAGATCTGGCCTCCACGATACGGCACGAACGCTCTGATAACTATGCAACATGAACAAGCAAACATACAAACCAACAAGTATACCAACAAATATTTAGTATAGTGGTCAGAATAGCGATATATGGATGGGCAGAGTCTTGAGTAGAATCTGTGTCATGTGGTGTTGAGGTACTACTAGTGGTGGAGCGGAGGTGCTTACCAGGAGGGTGGGCTGGAGGCGAAGCGACACTATGCGTGTAGCGGCAGAGCGGAGTAACTAAGTGGGTGGGGTGTTTGCCTTGGCTGAGGGTGTTGAGTGTGTGTGGAGAGGGAGACGGTAGCTGGGTGTATTTATAGCTGGGTGCATGTGGTGTAGCACAGTGAAGTTCACTGTTGGTGAGAATAGTGACAAATGAATCGTCCGACTTAATATGAACAGGAGAGTTATAGGCAGAATATGGGACAAGAGTATTTTGGGAGTTTTCTGGAATATGAACCATGCTTAAGGGATGACATGGTTGGATAGGGAATAGTTTGACAAGAATTTTAGAAACAAGAATGACTGAAATCTAAGTTTGGATGGAGGAGTTTTGGATTTTATAATCATAGGGAGAAAAAGAAAAGGAATATTCTAGAATTTGAATATTTAGAGATATTTGGAAAATCAAAAAATACAAATGTAATTTTGAGCGGGGTGCGAGGAATTATTTTTGGGCTTTTCTTGGGCAGAGGTTTATGTTGGTGGAAACTGTTCCTACCTACTGTGACACATCAGACAACAGTAAGGCAGGACCCAAATACCTGGAATGCTGTGGTATCTTGGGCCAGGTTTTATAGGATTGAAGACGTATCCATACAAACATGGTTCGCCTTTCTTTTTGGAAGTCTGGCTTGAAAGAATCTCAAAGTTAAGCGTGCTCAACTTGGAGAAATCTGGGATGGGTGACCAGATGGGAAGTTCCCTACTGGAAGGAAAATCACAGTCACCGGAGTTCGTATGACTGGAATATGGGTCTGGCTGGTCTTAGGTGGACTGGACAGCATGACGGATGAGTAGTTGAAATTTGGGGTAATCAGACGATCGATGAATAGTAACGATGAATAGTGACGACGGAAAAAGTTACCATAGATATCATCGATGAATAGTGTCGATAAATAGTAACGATGGTGAATAGAAACGGTGAATAGTAATGATGAATAGTAACGGTGAATAGTGATGGTGAATAGTTCGTATGAACGAACGATGAACAATGAATAGTGGCAATGAACGAACGATGAACGATGAATAGGAACTATGAACGAACGGACGAACGATCGAATGATCGGACGAACGAATGATCAGAATTTCGACAGCATAACGGCAGGACAAAGATTATCTGGAAGAACAATGAATAGGGACTATGAACGAACGATGAACGATGAATAGGAACTATGAACGAACGGACGAACGATCGAATAATCGAACGAATGAACGATCAGAATTTTGGCAGCATAACGACAGGAAAAAGATTATTTGGACGAACGAACGGACGAACGATCGAACGATCGGACGAACAGACGAATGAACCATGAACGATCGAACGAACGAACGAACAAACTAAGAACAGGGGGACGAACGATCGAAGAACGGCCGAACGATCCTTGAGCTAGTGTGTGCTTGTGTGGGAGGTGGAGTGGGAGTGGGCGTGTGTGTGGTGGGGGAGGGAGTTGCCATGAAATGGCTTGGGGTGGGATGAGAGGAGGCCCTTGCCCCTCTATTTATAGCCATGGTGGGGGGATTAGGGGGAGGGATGAGAGGATTAGTGGGAGGATGAGAGGATTAGTGGGAGATTAACATGGATTTGTCTTATATGAGTGTAATTAGCTTGTAGAGCTCACCATATGACACCGGAGGCATACGTATACGTATGAGCATGAGGAAAGTTATGAAGAAAATATTTTTAGGGACTTCAAAAATGATTCTAAAGGTATTTCTGAGGAGGAAAATATTTGGAGATATATTGGTGGAATATTTTGGCAGTATTTCTGGAAAGAACTTGAGGGGGATTACTGGGGAAATATCTGGGCAATATTTCTGGAAAGAATTTGAGGGGGTCACTGGGGAAATATCTGGACAATATTTCTGGAAAGAATTTGAGGGTGCTCACTGGGGAAATATTTGTAGGATATTTTGAGGAGGATTTTGGAGAGAATATAGACCACTATATTTTATTTGTTGATATCAACTCGCAAACAGGCATTTTGAAACGAAATTTAAAATTCTTTTTGAATTTAGAGCGAGTTTGAGAAAATTTCAAGATTTGAATTTTTGGGATGCTACAAATCTACCCCACTTAAAAGGAATCTCGTCCTCGAGATTCGGCTTAGAAGGGTTATGGGTATAGCTTTACTTCAGCTACATATCTTCACTTTGCAGACTCTTCGAGGAGATGGAACTTCAACAAAATCTGGCCTTGGAGGAGCATCTGGTTGCCGATTGCAAACGCTGATTCTGGCTACTCAAAAAAAAATCATCTTCAGGCTTCTGGCTTTCGCTTGGCAGCTAGCTTATTGAAGAAGCAACGATGCCAACACGCAAACCTTCCTCTTGCGAACTCCCACATGGATTCCTTCCTTGATTGGTCTTCTTGTGCTTCATCAGCGGAACTTGGGTGACCACTTCTCATCCAGAAACTTATATGCTTCGATGATCTGGTCCTCCACAAGCTTGCTACAGGCCTTCTTCTTCTTCTTCTCCATAGCAGGAACCTTGCTGGAACACTACCCCACTTAAAAAGAATGAGGGTAGAACTCTTGAATCTTGGGGATTTGAACTCCTTGAAGTACCACATAACAAGGGTGTTACGGGGCCTTCTTCTGCTGTTGCTGCATGACCAGGCTGCGGAGAAATGACTAACACAGGGTTAATTCTGGGAGAACCTTCTTCTTATCTTCTCTTCACCATTTTCTTTTCACTTCTCACTTTTCACTGCCTCTTTCTTTCTCTTTGCTCTTCCATTGGAGGATTCTATCAAAGAGTATTACCATCATACAGAGGAGGAAACCAAAAACTATGAACCATGTACAACAGTCTTCAACCCAAGAATCACCAAGCATTGTGATCTTAGGGGCGAGGGAGTGGGAAAAGGAGTTGCTTGCGATTTGGCAGAGGGGATTTTATCAGGTGTATGCTTTGCTTTGAGCGAGATGGGAGTTGAGGGAGCTGGTGGGGGGTTTTATAGGCGAGCGGTGGTGTTCGGTTGCGGAGTGGTGATGATGGAGCAGGTGCTATGTGGCAGCGGGTGCGATGGAGGGGGGGCCTGTTGCCGGCGACAATGGCGGCGGTGGGTGCGCTGCAAAAAGGGGGGTGGCAGTAGTGCGCTGCAAAGGGGGCGTCGGGTGGTGGTAGTGCGCATGAAGGCGGGGTACGCGTGCAGGGGCACGGGTGGGTGGTGGGGTCAATGACCCTGATGTTTGTGGTCTTTGGTTCCAAGAATCTTTGCCTCTTTATATGGTAATAACTTCTTCTATCCTATTTTTTCTGTTTACTTTGACTCAGGGGCAGTGCTTTGATTCTCACGGTCGGTCCTTTTGAATGAGCGGCTGGACTGGTTTCTTCTATAGCTTATTCTAGGCTTCAATGGTAAGCTTCCCGGTATCTTCTTGGGTAAGGCACTTTTCTCTTCAGATGGGTTAAGATGAGAATGGGAGAATAAGGTGAGGATTGGATCTAATTTGTGATCTAAGTTTTTAGAGAAAACCTTTCTTAAAAGAAAGAAAACACACAAGCTCAGCAATGATAAGCACAAACAAATCAAATATTTTGAATGGGGAAAGAATAGAGTTTTTTCAAAGCACGAACTACTCAGATTCTAGAGCTAAGCATAACTACTATTGCTTGGCTCCTGAATTGAGAACTATGCTAAATGCAACTTATGAGCACTAACGTCAAAGCATCACATATGCACTCAAAAGGGGAGAAAACATCAAGCGAAATTCATTTTGAAATGCCCTAGGGGGCCACACAAATAGAGTTTTGCAAAACACGAGTCTACACGATTACCTCTCATACATGCAGGGCTCTAGCCAAAGTGAAGAAAAACTTCACTACCCAATGCATGCATAGGACTGGGCATAACTAACTTTAGACCAGACAACTTCTCTTCTGGCAAGGCTGGCGCACAACTTCAATCTGAGACATATCCTGGATGGGTCAAGAGGGAGCTGATGTTGATGACTTCTTCTGGCGGCGACTGAGATGGCAACACGGGGTCGAACTCTTCTTCAAGCGGGACTAGCTCTTGTAGCTCCTCAGAGGGCGGGGGTGCTGGCATGGTGCTTGCGGCTTCTTCCTTGACCTCACGGGACGGTGCTGGAATCTTCTTCATGGTGAGGGGCTCAAACAACTCTGGCGGGGGATCTTGGGAGGACTCGGGGTGACCTTGCTTATTCATAGCCTGAGGGAAGACTGGAATTCCTTCCAAGACTATGGCACCTTGCGGGAGTTTCCAAGCCTTCTTTTCTCCTCTGGTAGAGACCGGGTGACCTTCAAGAATCTGGGGATCTTCAGCTCTCCTGGGTTGAACTGGGTTGGATGAAGAGGGCTCTACGTTGGTTATGGGTTACCAAGTAGGCCTCCATCAGCTTCTGGACGTGCTCATCCTTAGCTTGCTTTAGGGCTTCAACAACAATGGCTTCATGACTTTCCAAGGCAGCTACACGGGCTTGAGCTAAGGTGAGATCCACATGGAGCTGACGGTTGCGCTTCTCTGCATCTTCTACTCGGGCAATCATCTGACGATGGTGCCGAGCCAAGAAATCATATTGGGCATCCAGGGTGAGCAGGTATGCAGTGAGGTACACGACTGAGGGGTCATCCTCAAGCAGCTGCTGCCCTTCCAATGCACGCATCCTAGCCATCCAAACTGGACGGTTTCTCTGAAAGGGCGGAAAGAATCTGAGCGGGGTGTCGGCCACTTCTTCTTCATACAGTTGACACAGGGTCCTCAATGCCTTGCGAGCGACGACTTGGCAGGTGTCTTTGAATCTGTGCCCAGCAGCAGTGACACTCCATTCCACATGGTGCAGACTGGATCCAATGTATACAGTCATGACACACTTCTCTGTGCCATGCTCAACGAATTCACGACCATCATACTCTGGCTGGCTCCTGATTCCGAGGCAAACTGTGCAGGCTCTCAGCAACTTGGGGAAACCATCTTCATTCTGGCAAAAGCTGGTTTGGCAGCGAACCTCCATCTGACTTCTGAGAGAAGGAAAGGGGGAAACCATTTTTGAAATGAAGGGATAAGAGCAAGAATTTTTTTAAGAAAATAGTTTTGACTCAAAAACTTTTGGACCACGCTAAGGGTTACGTCCTGCGGCCAACCTAACAGCTCTGATACCACCTGAAGCGCCCCAATCCTCTGGAACTCAAATGTGATACAATTACTAGTCCCAAGAGGCTAGTAAACACATTTATACAACAGATGATTTTAGATCTGCTTAAACGAGACAAACCTATAAAGGTGGCGATCAACTTTAAGAGTTGGTCCACAACTCGGGACATATCATCAGAGTGGGGCTGAAGCAGCCCGATATACGCAGCGAAGCAAATCAGCGGTCCAACAGCCACAGGCAAGGTTGGGAACAGGCGTAACTCTTACCCGATCTCCTTTTTCTAAAAAACAACAAATAAGCAAGGGTGAGTACAAACATACTCAGCAGCCCACCTTCACCTGCGGAATGGGGAATCAGATATAATGCATGGAATATGTGGAGCTCAGGATATTTGCAGAAACAGCAATATTTTATGCAGGGTTGTTTTGAAAAACATTTTGTATTTTGCAAAGCGCATCCTCTCCAAAAGGAGCAGGAAGTTTTTCAGTATAGAACGAAATCCCCTGGACTAAACCATCCAGGTATCTTAGCAGTTTCCCACTGGTTTTCATTTTCAAAAACAGCTACTGGACTTCCCGTCCCCCATAGCTCACGGCTCAACCGCCGGACCTTTTAGAAACCACTTTTCTCAAACGCACCCTTTTTTTAAAACAAAACATTAATTGCCATACCATACCAGACTCGTCCATTCCTGTGGACACAGACCATTCAAATAGGTTTGAAACTCTGTGCAGAGGGGTACACTTTACCCACTAGTCCGGTTTCTACAATCTCACCGTCGTGAGACCCGAATGCCGAATCTCTTTCTTTCCTCGCACATCCTAACCTTAACGGTTATACCGGAAGGAGTCAAGCCACCGCCATGCCCAAACCGGACAAAACATTCCCCCTCCTTATCCTCCCGGTGCTCCCCAGCCTTCATAACCCTGGGGTTGGACCGTACGAGTTCAGATTGAGTGACTGCCCAAACAGTCTCGAGTGGTTGTACTTATCATGAGTACAGGTAGTGAAGGATGACAAATCGGTGCTTATATGAGGGGACAATCCTTCTGCTCACGCCTAAACCAGCTGAGCCATCACCTTAGGCCCTCCCCTAAACCAGGGAGTCCCTGATCATCCCTACTCAAAGGTGATAAGGGTGAAAACCCTTCATCATACACATTTTGAAAAGCATTTTCTTTTGAAAACTCACACCTTTCCTCAAATCATTTGTAACAAATATATCAGGGATTTTTTGCGGCAAGCGGCTAGGTGGCCATAATAACTTGTCTCAAAATCATATCATGCATAAAATAACAGGCTGAGGGTTGTGGTTGAAAAATCATAGGTAATTTATGCATCAAAGGGATCCAGTGAGCTTGCCGTGCTTATCTGGCGAAGGGGGAAGGGGAGCTCGCGGAACTAGCTTCTAGCTCCACTGCCTGGCGTAGACTTGCAGATCTGGCCTTCACGAGACGGCACGAACGCTCTGATAACTATGCAACATGAACAAGCAAACATACAAACCAACAAGTATACCAACAAATATTTAGTATAGTGGTCAGAATAGCGATATATGGATGGGTAGAGTCTTGAGTAGAATCTGTGTCATGTGGTGTTGAGGTACAGTAGTGGTGGAGCGGAGGTGCTTACCAGGAGGGTGGGCTGGAGGCGAAGCGACACTATGCGTGTAGCCGACAAAGCGGAGTAACTAAGTGGGTGGGGTGTTTGCCTTGGCTGAGGGTGTTGAGTGTGTGGAGAGGGAGACGGTACCTGGGTGTATTTATAGCTGGGTGTATATGGTGTAGCACAGTGAAGTTCACTGTTGGTGAGAATAGTGACGAATGAATCGTCTGACTTAATATGAACAGGAGAGTTATAGGCAGAATATGGGACAAGAGTATTTTGGGAGTTTTCTGGAATATGAACCATGTTTAAGGGATGACATGGTTGGATAGGGAATAGTTTGACAAGAATTTTAGAAACAAGAATGACTGAAATCTGAGTTTGGATGGCGGAGTTTTGGATTTTATAATCATAGGGAGAAAAAGAAAAGGAATATTCTAGAATTTGAATATTTAGAGATATTTGGAAAATCAAAAAATACAAATGTATTTTTGAGCGGGGTGCGAGGAATTATTTTTGGGCTTTTCTTGGGCAGAGGTTTATGTTGGTGGAAACTGTTCCTACCTACTGTGTCACATCAGACAACAGTAAGGCAGGACCCAAATAGCTGGAATGTTGTGGTATCTTGGGCCAGGTTTTATAGGATTGAAGACGTATCCATACAAACGTGGTTCACCTTTCTTTTTGGAAGTCTGGCTTGAAAGAATCTCAAAGTTAAGCGTGCTCAACTTGGAGAAATCTGGGATGAGTGACCAGATGGGAAGTTCCCTACTGGAAGGAAAATCACAGTCACCGGAGTTCGTATGACTGGAATATGGGTCTGGCTGGTCTTAGGTGGACTGGACAGCATGACGGATGAGTAGTTGAAATTTGGGGTAATCAGACGATCGATGAATAGTAACGATGAATAGTGACGATGGAAAAAGTTACCGTAGATATCATCGATGAATAGTGTCAATAAATAGTAACGATGGTGAATAGAAACGGTGAATAGTAACGATGAATAGTGATGGTGAATAGTCGTATGAACGAACGATGAACAATGAATAGTGGCGATGAACGAACGATGAACGATGAATAGGAACTATGAACGAACGGACGAACGATCGAATGATCGGACGAACGAATGATCAGAATTTCGACAGCATAACGGCAGGACAAATATTATCTGGAAGAACAATGAATAGGGACTATGAACGAACGATGAACGATGAATAGGAACTATGAACGAACGGACGAACGATCGAATGATCGAACGAACGAAGGGTCAGAATTTCGGCAGCATAACGACAGGAAAAAGATTATTTGGACGAACGAACGGACGAACGATCGAACGATCGGACGAACGGACAAATGAACCATGAACGGTCGGACGAACGAACGAACAAACTAAGAACAGGGGGACGAACGATCGAAGAACGACCGAACGATCCTTGAGCTAGTGTGTGCTTGTGTGGGAGGTGGAGTGGGAGTGGGCGTGTGGGGGGGAGGGAGTTGCCATGAAATGGCTTGGGGTGGGATGAGAGGAGGCCCTTGCCCCTCTATTTATAGCCATGGTGGTGGGATTAGGGGGAGGGATGAGAGGATTAGTGGGAGATTAACATGAATTTGTCTTATATGAGTGTAATTAGCTTGTAGAGCTCACCGTATGACACCGGAGGCATACGTATACGTATGAGCATGAGGAAAGTTATGAAGAAAATATTTGTAGGAACTTCAAAAATGATTCTAAAGGTATTTCTGAGGAGGAAAATATTTGGAGATATATTGGTGGACTATTTAGGCAGTATTTCTAGAAAGAACTTGAGGGGGATTACTGAGGAAATATCTGGGCAATATTTCTGGAAAGAATTTGAGGGGGGTCACTGGGGAAATATCTGAACAATATTTCTAGAAAGAATTTGAGGGTGCTCACTGGGGAAATATTTGTAGGATATTTTGAGGAGGATTTTGGAGAGAATATAGACCACTATATTTTATTTGTTGATATCAACTCGCAAACAGACATTTTGAAACGAAATTTAAAATTCATTTTGAATTTAGAGCGAGTTTGAGAAAATTTCAAGATTTGAATTTTTGGGATGCTACACGTCTTGAGACATTTCAGAATGCCGAAGCTTCATGAGTGGTAGCTTCGGCGTTGCTTTTAGGGGAATCTGCCGAAGGTGTTTCTTCTTACAGGATCTTCAGCGACGAAGCATGCCCCCAACAGGGACGGAGTTCAAGAACTCTAAAATTGAAGGCTTTCTTGAGGAAGAGGGCATCAAGCATGAGTTCTCTTCTCCCTACACACCTCAACAAAATGGTGTAGTGGAGAGGAAGAATAGAACTCTACTGGACATGGCAAGGACCATGCTTGATGAGTACAAGACTCCAGATCGGTTTTGGGCTAAGGCGATTAACACCGCCTGCTACTCCATCAACCGGCTCTACCTTCACCGAATCCTCAAGAAGACATCATACGAACTCCTCACCGGTAAAAAGCCCAATGTTTCATATTTTAGAGTCTTTGGTAGCAAATGTTTCATTCTTGTTAAAAGAGGTAGAAAATCTAAATTTGCTCCTAAGGCTGTAGAAGGTTTTTTACTTGGTTATGACTCAAACACAAGGGCATATAGAGTTTTCAACAAATCCACTGGATTGGTTGAGGTTTCTTGTGACATTGTGTTTGATGAGACTAATGGCTCCTAAGTGAAGCAAGTTGATCTTTATGAATTAGATGATGAAGAGGCTCTGTGTGTCGCACTTAGGAACATGTCCATGGGGATGTGTATTCTAAGGAATCCGAAGAGCCTCCACAAGCACAAGATCAACCATCATCTTCCATGCAAGCATCTCCACCAACTCAAGATGAGGATCAGGCTCAAGACAATGAAGATGAAGATCAAGAGGATGAGCCACCTCAAGAGGAGGATAAGGATCAAGGGGGAGATGAAGATGATCAAGACAAGGAAGATGGTCTGGGTCAAAGACCGCCACACCCAAGAGTCCACCAAGCGATTCAAAGAGATCACCCCATGAACTCAATTCTCGGTGACATTCATAAGGGGGTAACAACTCGATCTCGAGTCGCTCATTTTTGTGAACATTACTCTTTTGTGTCCTCTATTGAGCCATATAGGGTGGAGGATGCACTAAGAGAGTCGGATTGGGTGCTAGCAATGCAAGAGGAGCTCAACAACTTCACGAGGAATGAGGTATGGCATTTAGTTCCACGTCCTAACCAAAATGTTGTAGGTACCAAATGGGTATTCCACAACAAGCAAGATGAGCATGGTGTGGTGACAAGGAACAAAGCCTGACTTGTGGCCAAGGGCTATTCACAAGTCGAAGGTTTGGATTTCGGTGAAACCTATGCACCCGTAGCTAGGCTTGAGTCAATTCGCATATTACTTGCCTATGCTACTTACCATGGCTTTAAGCTTTACCAAATGGACGTGAAAAGTGCCTTCCTCAATGGACCAATCAAGGAAGAGGTCTATGTTGAGCAACCCCCCGGCTTTGAAGATAGTGAGTACCATAACCATATTTATAAACTCTCAAAGGCGCTTTATGGGATTAAGCAAGCCCAAGAGCATGGTATGAATGCCTGCGAGATTTCCTTATCACTAATCGCCCCTCTTCTTTACTGTCCGATATGATAGGAAAATAGCGCCGCTCGCTCCGCTCCGACTGTCATGTCAGCCACCCCGGCAACGACTGACAACAAGTCACGATCAACCACCGAGTTCAAGCCTCGGGCGCAACAGGAAGCTTCGCCTCGCCCGACCTCATGCTCCGGCCTCAGGAGGAGGTCTTCGCCTCACTCGACCTCAGGCTCTAGCCTCGGGAGGAGGTCTCCGCCTCGCCTGACCCCCGGACTCGGCCTCGACCCCAAACTCGGGAGGAATTGCGTCCTCGCCCAACCCTGGCCTCGGCCTCAAGAGAAGTCTCCACCTCGACCGACCCTGGGCTCGGACTGACCGCGTTGATAGGGGATGCATCATTTCCCTATTCCTAGCCTGCTCAGGCTAAAAGGAACAAGACCGGCGTCCCATCTGGCTTACCCCGGCAACGGATAATGATGGTGCCCCGCGTGCGCCATGACGCCGGTGGCTCTCATCCCCTTACGACAGCAAGGAGACGTCAGCAGGGTCCTCGCCGCGCTGCCAGCTGTGCTCCTACAGGACTCAGGCGCTCCTCCGGCGGCCACGCCATCACATGTACAGCGCCCAAGCTCTCCCCCAACAGCCACGTTGGCATGTACACAGGGCTTAGGCACTCCACTGCCGGACACGTTAGCGCATAGCTACGCCCCCCGTTGTACACCTAGACTCTCTCCTTGCCTCTAAAAAAGGGAAGTCCAGGGCCACCCTGAGAGAGGTTCGCGCGAGGGAAGCGGCGGACGAGCTCGGTGTCCCCCTCTCTCTCTCTCTCTCACGCGACACGCTTGTAACCCCTACTACGAGCGGCACCCCTGGTGCAGGATAATACAAGGCTTGTCCCACATCTTGTGTTCCATCCCACGCCAACCCATCTGGGCAGGGAGACGCAGCGACAATTCACTCGTCGGTTCAGGGACCCCCCGGGGTCGAAACGTCGACAGTTGGCGCGCCAGGTAGGGGCCTGCTGCGTGTTAACGAACATCTTCCCGTTGAGTTCCAGATGGGGAGTCTTCAGCAACCTCTCCAGCCTGGGACGGTGCTCCGCTTCGGGAGTCTCGAGTTCATGTCCCTCGACGGCAGCTACGACATGGTACTCCTCCCCCCACGGCGTGACGACAACAACGGTCTTCGACTCGCCCGGCGGTGGCGAGCTCTACGACAGCATCTCCCCACGGCAGAAGAGGAGCACTCCGGTCGTCCCTGCCACCCTCCTCATCGGAGGAGGCGAAGACGGGGCAACCATGGCCACGCAGGAGGCGGCACCTTGTCGGCTGTCGCACTAGAGCGAGTTGACGACGCCGGCACTCCCCCGTGGGACATGTCGGACATTGCCCTCGCACCTGAGGCGACGGCGGGTGTCACTTCCTCGCGACGTGTCAGCCCCAAGCGGACTGATGACGCCAGCACCCTCGCAAAGGACCTGCTGGGCGTTACCCTCGTACCCGAGATGACGGTGTGCTCCGCCCCCGACGCGACTTCACCACCGTCCAACGACCAAGAGGTACCGTCCGTTTTCCATCCCATACCTTTTCAGTTCAGCTTCGATCCACCTAGCGACCCCGCTATGGTGAGCGCCTTCGTAAAGGCGTATCCAAACCTTCCGGGGTACCACATGTGGTCGACCTGGGACCGACTGACAGCCGTCTCAACCTTCGGACCGGCGGGTTCTGAGGAAGAGGACGACCCCGACTCCGGTTGGGATTTCTCTGCCCTCAATGACCCCGGTGCCATGCGGGGCTTCATGTCCGCATGTGACCACTGCCTCTCCGGTTGTTCTGACGATGGCCATGACCTTGACGACGAGGGTTACGGCCCAAGTCGCGAATGTTTCCACGTCGATCTGGGAGATCACAACGAAGGCAACCACCTCGGTATGCCAGAGGTTGATGATGCCCCTGGGCCTGCATCTCACGTTGACATCCCGCGGGAGCTAGCTGTTGTCCCAGTCCCTGCGAGGGGTCAGGACATACAACTCGAGCAAATCCGTGAGATGCAGGCCCGGGTCGATGGGGAAGCAAGCCGGCTTGTACAGCTCCGACAGAACATCGAACAGAAGTGGGCAGGCCGAGCAGTCGCCGGAGAAGCCTGTCATCGGGCCCAAGACATCCGGCACCGCATCGTCGACAATGCCAGGGCAGCGCTGCCTCCGGCCGTCAGCGGGTCCGGCCAGGACCTAGCTGCAGCGGCGATGCTGCTTCGGGCCATGCCAGAGCCATCCACCACCGGGGGACGGCGTATCCAGGGCGAACTCAAGAATCTCCTAGAAGGCGCTGCGGTTCGACGAGCCGAGAGCTCCGCCTCCCACAGGCGAGCTGACCCATCGGAGCATCACGCGGTGTCCACCCGGCGCATTCGGGAAGCCTCGGTCCATCCTGAGCGTACACGGGCCGAGGCGCCCGCCGCCCGGGAACGCCTCGGCAACAAGCTCCACCATCTCGACCATCGAGCCCGCCTCGACGAGAAGGTGCGCCGAGGCTACCATCCTAGGCGCGGGGACGCTGCAACAGCGAGGAGGATCGCAGTCCTTCACCCGAACCACCCGGCCCACGAGTCTTCAGCCGAGCCATACGACGAGCGCCGTTCCCTGCCCGTTTCCGAGCCCCGACTACTATCACCAAGTACTCGGGGGAGACGAGGCCGGAGCTGTGGCTCGCGGACTACCGACTGGCATGCCAGTTGGGAGGGGCGGATGATGACAACCTCATCATCCGTAATCTACCCTTTTCCTCTCCGACGCTGCCCGAGCCTGGCTGGAGCATCTGCCTCCTGCGCAGATCTCCGATTGGGACGGTCTGGTCAGAGCTTTCGCGGGAAACTTCCAAGGCACGTACGTGCGCCCTGGGAACTCGTGGGACCTCCGAAGCTGCCGCCAGCAGCCAGGGGAGTCCCTTCGAGAGTACATCTGGTGGTTCTCGAAGCAGCGCACCGAGCTGCCCAACGTTACCGACCCGGATGTCATCGGGGCTTTCCTTGCCGACACCACTTGCCGGGATCTGGTGAGCAAACTGGGGCGCAAGACTCCCACCCGCGCGAGCAAACTGATGGACGTCGCCACCAAGTTCGCCTCGGGTCAAGAGGCGGTCAAAGCCATCTTCCGGAAGGACAAGCAGCCTCAGGGGGAGCTGAAGACAGATGCCCCTGAGGCGTCCGCCCAGCGGGGCACGAAGAAGAAGGCCAAAAACAAGTCGCGAGCGAAGCACGATGCCGCAGACGCGAATCTCGTCGCTACGACCGAGCACAGGAACCCTCGGAAACCTCCTGGAGGGGCCGGCGCGTTCGACAAGATGCTCAAAGAGCTGTGCCCCTATCACCAGGGGCCCGCCAAGCACACCCTCGAAGAATGTGTCATGCTCCGACGCTACTTCCATAAGACCGGGCCCCCGACGGAGGATGGCAAGGGCCATGACAACGACAAGAAGGAGGGCGGCAAGGAAGAGGGATTCCCGGAGGTCCATAACTGCTTCATGATCTGCGGCGGGCAGGCGGCGAACGCCTCGGCTCGGCGCCGCAAGCAGGAACGCCGGGAAGTCTGCTTGGTGAAGGTGGCGGCACCAGTCTACCTAGAATGGTCCGACAAGCCTATCACCTTCGACCAAGGCGACCACCCCGACTTCGTGCCGAGCCCGGGAAGGAACCCGCTCGTCGTCGATCCGATCGTCGGCAATGTTAGGCTCTCCAAGGTCCTCATGGACGGAGGCAGCAGCCTTAACATCATCTACGCCGAGACCCTAGAACTCTTAGGGGTTGATCGGTCTGAAGTCCGGGCCGGTGCGGCACCCTTCCACGGGATCGCGCCCGGGAAGCGAATCCTACCCCTCGGAAGGATCGACTTACCCGTCTGCTTCGGAACTCCCTCTAACTTCCGAAAGGAAGCTCTCACCTTTGAGGTCGTCGGGTTCCGAGGAACCTACCACGCAGTGTTGGGAAGACCATGCTACGGTAAGTTCATGGTCGTCCCCAACTACACCTACCTCAAGCTCAAGATGTCGGGCCCGAATGGGATCATCACCGTCGGATCCACGTACCGCCACGCGTACGAATGCGACGTGGAGTGCGTGGAGTACGCCGAGGCTCTCGCCGAGTTCGAGGCCCTCATCGCCGACCTGGAACGCCTCTCCAAGGAGGCGCCCGACGCGAAGCGGCACGCCAGCAACTTCGAACCAATTCAGGCGGTCAAGTCCGTCTCTCTCGACCCCATCAACGACGCCGGCAAGCAAGTTCAGATCAGCTCCGAGCTCGACCCCAAATAGGAAGCAGTGCTCGTCGACTTTCTCCGCGCAAACACCGAAGTCTTTGCGTGGAGTCCCTCGGACATGCCCGGCATACCGAGGGATGTCACCGAGCACTCACTAGACATCAGAGCTGGAGCCTGACCCGTGAAGCAAACCCTACGCCGTTTCGATGAAGAAAAGCGCAGGGCCATAGGCAAGGAGATCCACAAGCTACTCGCGGCAGGGTTCATCAAAGAGGTATTCCATCCTGAATGGTTAGTGTTGGGGACTTGTTCTCAAATGCTATAAGTTAAGAACAAGGCAACACAGAGAATGTTAAACGATAAAGTCCTTCGTCCTTCGAAGCATTATTTCCCTTAGGATATAACGATCTTCGGACGAAGGCCATGAAGGACGAACCTTCATCATCACAGTATATATTAATGAAAAACGAAGCATATGAAACATAAAAGATAGCATGAATAATCATATAACATTATCCATTTAACTTTATTATATCATCATAAAGAAATAGAAACAATATCGAATTATAAATGTACCTTCGGCTCGGAAGGAGATGAAAATACAAATGTGACGCAAAAGCAAATGCCAAGTCAGCGTGAACAGTACGGGGGTACTGTTCACCTATTTATAGGCACGGGGTACAACCCATACAAAATTACATACATGCCCTTTACATTTGGTGATAATTCTATAGCACTCTATCGAGGTCTAAATGGCCTTTTCATCTTTAAGTCGGTTCCCTTTTCTGCGAACATGCCGAAGCTTTCCTGCTTCACAGCTTCGGCACTGTGTCAACCTTCGTATCTTTTGAGCTTCTCCCTTTCTGATACAAGTCCGAAGATACCTGTTCACACATTATACTCCAGAAACATTGTTAAATCATGTTTTTGAGGACCTTCGGAAGCCGAAGGCCCCCAACAGTAGCCCCTCGCAATATTAATTTGTTAATAAATTTAGATTGCGACATGGACGAAGGCTTTAAGCCGAAGGTCCGAAAAAACACCTTCCCTTTGCTAGAATAGCAACATTCACTGACAGGCGGGACCTTTCAATTTTTACCGCATCAAGCGTATAAATAAGAGCATACCGCGAGCTCATTTGGTACGCTTTCTTGCCACTTTCTCTCGCTCGCTCGATTTTTAGCTTTTGCGCGCTAAGATTCCCTGTGTCTTTAGTTTTAAAGCTTCGGCATTGAAAATAGTTTTTTAGTGTTTCCGAAGATGTCTGGAGACAAGGAAGCTGTTACTGAGGCGAAACTGTCTCTTGATGAGGAGAAAAACCTGGGGTTTCTTATAGCGATGTCGAAGACAAACACGGAAAAAATCACCAAGGAAATTCTGGAAGGCTTGTCTGAAGATACTGGTGACAGTGACAGTTTTGATGTAGATAGTGGTGGTGAAGACTCCGAAGATCGCCCCTGGCGACCAAGTCATGCGGTTTTCGGCAAATCAGCTATCAAAGAAAACCATCTTGCCAATATGAGGGGAAGGTATTTCCGGGATCTGTCCATTGTGAGGGCGGACGAAGGGGAAAAGACTTGTCCACACCCTGAAGAAAATGAAGTTGTGGTGTACCGAAGCTTTTTGAAAGCCGGATTGCGATTCCCCTTGAGCAGCTTCGTCGTGGAGGTGTTGAAAATCTTCGAAGTCTATCTTCATCAACTTACTCCAGAGGCGATTATAAGGCTAAATATCTTCGTGTGGGCCACGAGAAGCCAAGGTCTGAAGCCTGACGCAAGAAGCTTCTGTAATATACATGAATTATTATATGAAACAAAGCCTTGGGGCAAAGAACAGTACCACAATAACTTTGGCTGCTACAGTTTCGTCTCTCGGTCCGGGGCAAGCTGCCCCGTACCAACCTTTCGGAAGAGATGGCCCGGGGATTGGATGACAGAATGGTTTTATGTGAAGAATGACCTATCAGCACGAGAAGACATCAAAGGTATAATTATGCGTCCTATTTGGCAAAGCTTCGGCCTTCGGAGGCCGAAGGTGGAAATGAATGAAGCTGCCGAAGAATGCCAGAGGGCCTTCGGCGTCATCTGCTCTTTTATTGGAACAAGAGATTTAGTACAAGAACATATTGCCTTCCGGGTGTGGCCGCTTGCGGAGAAATGGGAAATGCCTCAAGAAACCACAAAAGAGACCGACGAAGGTGGGCTTGTGAGACTGAAGTACACCTTCAAGTTTGGAGATAAATTTACTGAGCCAGATGACGACTGGCTAAAGAGTATTGAAAATTTAAGTGACGAATTGCTTGGTGCTTATTCGAAGGCCGAAGATACCGCGATGTCAGCAGCCTTCGGAGGCCGAAAAAAGAAGAGGCTGAATCGGGTATTTGATGCAATTGGGTTTGTTTACCCTGACTATTGCTACCCCGTCCGAAGGCAGAAAAGAAAGAACATAACCTCTGCAAAAGAAGAAGCTGCAACTGCTCCTAGCGAGCCAGAGCCTGAAAGAAAGAAAATAAAAGTCCTCACTCACCGGCCGCGTTATATCGAACCAGCTTCGGTGCCGGAGTTTACCGAAAAATCTTCTTCGGTTACCGAGGCTGAAAAGCCAACCAGACCAGTCACGCCACCTGCAGCTGCAGGGATGACCGAAACGGCGAAAAAGATAGAACTAGAAGAACCGAAGGTTTCGCTGCCAGAAACCAAAGAAATGGCCGAAGCGCTATCCACAGAAAAAATTGCAGAAGTGGAAAAACCAACCGAAGAAAAAGTACCAGAAATTGTGAGTCCTGCAGCAAATGTTGAGACAACAAAAAATCAAAAAGCGCCAGCAGTGACTCCAAAAAGAAGAAGAATGGCGAATGTGCTAGATGTACTAGAAACAATTAAGACTTCAAGCACACCTCCGAAGAAGGCTGTTGTTACTCCTGAAACAACAGTTGAAACTTCTGGTTCTAAAGTTTCAGAGCAAGGGGCTGAAACCGAAACTGGGCCCTCAGGGCCTGCAAAGGTGAAACCCTTGGAAAGTGATGAAGAAAAAATAACAAATCCAACTTTTGTTGAAAAAACCAGTGTTGTTGCCCCCGAAGCATCCCCCAAAATTCGTGATTATGTTTTTCGTCATGCTTCGGGGAAAAAATTATCAGAAAAAGAAGAACAAGAGGCCCAGCACTATGCCCAAAAACTGAATTATCCAAAGGGGGCGTTGATATTTAATGGCAGTGGAGAAGAAGATTTCTTGTATTGTCTCCCCGACAGCAAGGAAATTTCTGTCTGTCGGGAGATGAGCAGAAGCTTCGGATTCCCAACTTTAGAAGACGGACTTTCGGTGCTGTCGAAGAACGATCTGGCCGACAGCCTGGCTTACAATAGTTTAAAGGTGCGACAAATAAAATTTTTGTATATATTTTGACAAAACCTATTGACGCACACATATGTCTTTTTGCAGGGCTTGATACTTAGCAATGCCCTCAGGGCACAGAAAGATGCCGAAGACGAAGGGTGTACTATAGCCCTGAGCAACCTTCGTTCCGAAGTAATTGAACTGAGGAACGAAGGTCTCGAAAAGGATAAAATATTATATTCATTGATAAATAAAATAAAGGAAGACGAAGCTGCTTTTAAAAGTCAAGCTGAAGCTCATAAACGCGAAATTGAAGACCTTCGGAAACAACTGGCCAGAGCCAAGGAAGAACGCATACTGGAAGAAACAAAGCGTGAACTCAGCGATCAATGGGCAGATCACCTAGAAGTGACTGTTGAAGAGCTTCGTTCATCCAAAAAGAGATGCTACAACAAATCTATAGATTGTGTTAAGAAATTAAAAGCTAGCTTCGCCAAGGTTGGCGCATTCTCAAGTGAGGAAAACTTTTCGAGAGGCAATCCCGAAGGTGTCATTGAATGGATTGACCACGAAGCTGAAGCCTTCGAAGAAATTTTAAATAGCCGAGGAGATATATGTGCCTTCTCTGGCGCCAGAGGGATTGCCACCATCTTAGAGAAGAAGGGCTGCGAACATGTAAAAATTTTAGCACAGTCCGAAGCTGCCTTGTCCTACGAAGATACAAGAGATCCCTCGGCCGAAGCTAGCATAATTGGTGGAAAGTTTTTTACCGATATCTGGGATAATGGTGGCCGGGAAATGGCCGGAGAAATTATTCGAAGAAGTGAAAAGGGCATTCATGATGCTAGAGAAGTAGCTGAGGCTGCTGAAAAGAGCGCAGAGGCCGAAGGTCAATTAGGTATTAAATAATAGTTTTTATCGTGTTGTAATCTTAGGCTTTAAGATTTGTTTGCAACTTGTAACAGCAAAGCAGCCATGTCCTGTCCTTCCTCAGATCCTACTGAAGTATCTCCGGGTGCACGGCCTAAGGGTGACGATGAGATTAAAAAGATGGCTGAAGCTATTATGGATGAAGTTGTCGATCGACTGTTGAACGAAGCTGCAGAAGTGGTACTTAGGGAAGACTAGATGCTATTGTAAAAACATTTTAAATGTAACATGTGTAATATCTTGTAATCCTGTATGTAACATATTTGTTTTATTTTTCTTTATGGTTCAATTCTTTACGATGCATGAAACTTTTCATACATACCTTTTTTGAGTCTTTGACGAAAAAACACCTTCCCTTCTTTTCATGCTTCGTGAAGAAAAAAATTTTTATGTATCACAACAATGTCCATAGTGCTCAGATGAAGAATATCCAAGCTTCGTGAAAACATTCTCCGAAGCTATACTCCGAAGATGAAGATTGTGTCTCCTTGTGACAACACGATTTTCACTCTTTCAAAGCATACTTCCGAAGATCAATATTGTGTCCCCTTCTTGTGCCATATGCAACATGATGTATGATGCTCATGCTATGCAAAATGATGTGATGATGTTATGTTATGTAGATGACATTTGTTCCGAAAGATACACACATATCCCCACACAATATTTTTGTATCAGCGCTGATTCTTCGCTGTAAGCTCTGCATTCCCTTAGGAACGTCTTTGGAGCTTCTTCGCCTTTTACTTAGGCGGTATAAGCTCTGCATTCCCTTAGGAACGTCTTTGGAGCTTCTTCGCCTTTTACTTAGGCGGTATAAGCTCTGCATTCCCTTAGGAACGTCTTTGGATCTTCTTCACCTTTTACTTAGGCGGTATAAGCTCTGCATTCCTTTTGGAACGACTTTGGAGCAGAAAACTTACACTGTGCTCCCTTCGGAACGACTTTTTGTGACTTCGTCAGACTTACTCTGCGTTCCTTAGAACGACTTTTTATTGCTTCGAAGAATTTTCGATAGTCCGAAGGTCCTTTTTATTATCACAAACCTGTGAAGAAAACATATTTTTCTTGTAGGAATCAACGAAACTAATTACATGAAACCTAAACAATGTCCTTTATTACAGAAAATAAAACTGAATGAAAAAGATTGCTATTAAGGTAGGATATTTGTCAATAGATGTGCTTTGATTCTGGCACGGTGCTGTTGACCGTGCGAGCTTCGGACTGTTCTCTGAAGTCCCTTTGATGTGGAGCATATTGGCTCCCTTCTGGCTGCTGGCCCTGTTGCAACGGAGGTGGAGGCGGAGGCTGTTGCCAGGAAGCTTGAGGCTGACTCGCCGAAGCAGCAGAGACTGCAGGATGGTTGCCCACATATTCTGGGATGTAGGGCGAATGATACGAAGCTGTATGCATGACCTGCTTCGGCTGGGCTTGTTGTGCTGCTGCTTCAGCTATTTCCTTTTGCTTCTGTATAGTAACATGGCACATCCTGGTAGTATGGCCTTTGTTCTCACCGCAGAATAAGCAAAAGATTCTTCTCGGTTGATCGCCAAATCTTCCTCCAAAGCCCCTGGCGCCTCTGCCTCTTGGAGCTGGTGGCCGGAATGAGCTTTGCTGTTGACCAGAAGCCTGTGAGGAGCATTGTGGCTTTTGCTGTTGGCTTCCTCTGTCATCATTTTGTGTAGAATTGTGAATTGATCTCACATGCCTCGGGTAAAACCTTCCTCCGAAGCCCCTGGTCATTTCAGAAAACCTGAAAGCCTCCTCCCTTCTTTGGCGAAAATCATTGTCGGCCCGAATGTATTCATCCATTTTCTGGAGAAGCTTCTCCAAAGTTTGAGGAGGCTTCCTGGCGAAGTACTGAGCTGACGGACCTGGCCGAAGCCCCTTGATCATGGCCTCGATGACAATTTCATTGGGCACCGTTGGTGCCTGTGCCCTTAGACGCAAGAACCTTCGGACATATGCCTGAAGGTATTCTTCGTGATCCTGAGTGCACTGGAACAGAGCCTGAGCAGTGACCGGCTTCGTCTGAAATCCTTGAAAGCTGGTTAACAACAAATCCTTCAGTTTCTGCCATGAGGTGATCATTCCTGGTCGAAGGGAGGAATACCAGGTTTGAGCAACACTTCTGACAGCCATAACGAAAGATTTGGCCATGACTGAAGCATTGCCACCATACGAAGACACTGTTGCTTCGTAACTCATCAAAAACTGCTTCGGGTCTGAGTGGCCATCAAATACAGGGAGCTGAGGCGGCTTGTAGGACGGAGGCCACGGTGTAGCCTGCAACTCAGCGGACAGAGGAGAAGCATCATCAAAAACAAAATTCCCATGATGGAAATTGTCATACCAATCATCTTCGTTGGGAAAACCCTCCTGATGAAGGTCTTGATGGTGAGGCCTTCGATGTTGCTCGTCCTGAGCAAGATGACGAACTTCTTCAGAGGCTTCGTCTATCTGCCTCTGCAATTCAGCTACCCTGGCCATCTTTTCCTTCTTGCGTTGAACCTGCTGCTGAAGGATTTCCAGATTTTGAATCTCCTGATCTAGATCATCCTCTGGAGGTGTTGGACTGGTAGCCTTCCTCTTCTGGCTTCGTGCCTCTCTAAGAGAAAGGACGTCTTGATTGGGGTCCAGCGGCTGCAGCGTGCCAGCCCCTGGTGCTGAAGCCTTCTTCGGCGGCATGACGAAGGTGATGCTTGCCGAAGATGTTGAAAAGCTCAAGAAATGGAAGTGAGTTCACCGGAGGTGGGCGCCAATGTTGGGGACTTGTTCTCAAATGCTATAAGTTAAGAACAAGGCAACACAGAGAATGTTAAACGATAAAGTCCTTCGTCCTTCGAAGCATTATTTCCCTTAGGATATAACGATCTTCGGACGAAGGCCATGAAGGACGAACCTTCATCATCACAGTATACATTAATGAAAAACGAAGCATATGAAACATAAAAGATAGCATGAATAATCATATAACATTATCCATTTAACTTTATTATATCATCATAAAGAAATAGAAACAATATCGAATTATAAATGTACCTTCGGCTCGGAAGGAGATGAAAATACAAATGTGACGCAAAAGCAAATGCCAAGTCAGCGTGAACAGTACGGGGGTACTGTTCACCTATTTATAGGCACGGGGTACAACCCATACAAAATTACATACATGCCCTTTACATTTGGTGATAATTCTATAGCACTCTATCGAGGTCTAAATGGCCTTTTCATCTTTAAGTCGGTTCCCTTTTCTGCGAACATGCCGAAGCTTTCCTGCTTCACAGCTTCGGCACTGTGTCAACCTTCGTATCTTTTGAGCTTCTCCCTTTCTGATACAAGTCCGAAGATACCTGTTCACACATTATACTCCAGAAACATTGTTAAATCATGTTTTTGAGGACCTTCGGAAGCCGAAGGCCCCCAACAGTTAGCTAACCCTGTTCTTGTAAGGAAGAAGGATGGGAAATGGAGGATGTGTGTAGACTACACTGGTCTAAACAAAGCATGTCCGAAAGTTCCCTACCCTCTACCTCACATTGATCAAATCATGGACTCCACTGCTGGGTGCGAAACCCTGTCATTCCTCGATGCCTACTCAGGCTATCACCAAATCAAGATGAAAGAGTCCGACCAGCTCGCGACTTCTTTCATCACACCTTTTGGCATGTACTGTTACACCATAATGCCATTTGGGTTCAGGAATGCAGGCGCCACTTACCAGAGGTGCATGAACCATGTGTTCGGAGAACACATCGGCAGAACGGTCGAGGCTTACGTCGACGACATCGTTGTCAAGACAAAGAGAGCCTCCGACCTCCTCTCTGACCTTGAAATGATATTCAAGTGTCTAAGAGCAAAAGGCGTGAAACTCAATCCCGAGAAGTGTGTCTTCGGAGTCCCCCGAGGCATGCTCCTTGGATTCATCGTCTCCGAGCAGGGCATCGAGGCCAACCCGGAGAAGATCGCGGCCATCACCAACATGGGACCGATCAAAGATTTGAAGGGAGTACATAGGGTCATGGGATGCCTTGCGGCTCTAAGCCGCTTCATCTCACGCCTTGGCGAGAAAGGCTTGCCTCTGTACTGCCTCTTAAGGAAGGCCGAGTGCTTCACTTGGACCCCCGAGGCCGAGGAAGCCCTCGAAAACCTTAAGGCGCTCCTTACCAACACACCCATCCTGGTGCCTCCCGCCGCAGGAGAAGCCCTCTTGATCTACGTAGCCGCGACTACTCAGGTGGTCAGCGCCGCGATCATAGTCGAGAGACGAGAAGAAGGGCATGCACTGCCCGTCCAGAGGCCAGTCTACTTCATCAGTGAAGTGCTTTCCAAGACCAAAGCTCGCTACCCACAGATCCAGAAGCCGCTCTACACAATGATCCTGACACGGCAAAAGTTGCGACACTACTTCAAGTCTCATCCGGTAACTGTGGTGTCATCCTTCCCCCTGGGGGAGATCATCCAGTGTCGCGAGGCCTCGGGTAGGATAGCAAAGTGGGCGATGGAGCTTATGGGCGAAACGCTATCATTCGCTCCTTGGAAGGCCATAAAATCCCAGGTCTTGGCAGACTTCCTGGCTGAGTGGACTGACACCCAGTTTCCGACAACTCCAATCCAGCCCGAGCTCTGGACCATGTACTTTGATGGGTCACTCATGAAAACAAGAGCGGGCGCTGGCCTGCTCTTCGTTTCATCCCTCAGGAAGCATCTCTGCTATGTCATTCGTCTCCATTTTCTGGCATCAAACAACGTGGCCGAGTACGAAGCATTGGTTAACGGGCTACGCATCGCCGTTGAGCTAGGGGTCCGATGCCTCGACGCTCGAGGCGACTTGCAGCTTATCATTGACCAAGTCATGAAGAACTCCCACTACTGTGACCGGAGGATGGAAGCTTACTGCGACGAAGTCCGGCGCCTGGAGAACAAGTTCTACGGGCTAGAGCTCAACCACATCGCTCGACGGTACAACGAGACTGCGGACGAGCTAGCGAAAATAGCCTCGGGGCGAACGACGGTTCCCCCGGACGTTTTCTCCAGAGACCTACATCAACCATCCGTCAAGATCGACGACGCGCTCGAGCCTGAGGAAGCCTCGGCCCAGCCCGAGGTACCCTCAGCCGAGCCCGAGGTACCCTCGGTCGCACCCGAGGCACCCTCGGCCATCGAGGAAGAGGCCTTGCCCGTCGAAGAGGAACAAAATGGGGTCACGCCAGATCCGAACTGGCAGACCCCGTACCTGGAATATCTCCTCCGAGGAGATCTTCCCATCGACAAGACCAAAGCTCGGTGGCTGGCTCGGCGCGCCAAGTCATTTGTCTTGCTGGATGATGAAAATGAGCTCTATCACCGCAGCCCCTCGGGCATCCTCCAACGATGCATATCTATCGCCCAAGGACAAGAGCTGTTGCAAGAAATACACTCGGGGGCTTGCGGCCACCATGCAGCGCCTCGAGCCCTCGTGGGGAATGCCTTCCGATAAGGTTTCTACTGGCCAACCGCGGTGGCCGACGCCACTAGGATTGTGTGCTCCTGCCGGGGGTGTCAATTCTACGCAAAGCAGATGCATCTGCCCGCTCAGGCCTTACAGACGATACCCATCACCTGGCCATTTGCTGCGTGGGGTCTGGACCTCGTCGGTCCCTTGCAGAAGGCAACCGGGGGCTTCACGCACCTGTTGTTCGCTATCGACCAATTCTCTAAGTGGATCGAGGTCCGACCCCTAAACAGCATCAGGTCCGAGCAAATGGTGGTATTCTTCACCAACATTATTCATTGGTTCGGGGTCCCAAACTCAATCATCACTGACAATGGCACGCAGTTCACCGGAAAAAAGTTCCTGGACTTCTGCGACGACCACCACATCCATGTGGACTGGGCCGCCGTAGCTCATCCCATGACGAATGGGCAGGTGGAGCGTGCCAACGGTATGATTCTGCAGGGGCTCAAACCAGGGATCTACAACGACCTCAACAAGTTCGGCAAGCGGTGGATGAAAGAGCTACCCTCGGTAGTCTGGAGTCTGAGGACGACGCCGAGTCGTGCCACGGGTTTTACACCGTTCTTTCTAGTCTATGGGGCCGAGGCCGTCCTCCCCACGGACTTAGAATACGGGTCCCCGAGGACCAAGGTGTACGACGACCAAAGCAACCAGACCAGCCGAGAAGACTCGCTGGACCAACTCGAGGAGGCTCGGGACGTCGCCCTACTACATTCGGCACGATACCAGCAGTCGTTACGGCGCTACCACGCCCGAAGCGTTCGGTCCCGAGGCTTCCAAATGGGAGACTTGGTGCTTCGCCTGCGACAGGACGCCCAAGGGCGCCACAAGCTCACTCCTCCCTGGGAAGGGCCCTTCATCATCGCCAAGATCTTGAAGCCCGGAACATACAAGCTGGCCAACGACCAAGGCGAGGTCTATAGCAACGCTTGGAACATCCAACAGCTACGTCGCTTCTACCCTTAAGATGTTTTAAGTCGTTCATGTACCTCGTTTACATACACAAAGTCTAACCGTCAAGGAAGGGTCAGCCTTGCCTCAGCAAAGCCCGACCCTCCCTTGGGGGCTAGAAGGGGGGAACCCCCTCTGCGTCAAAATTTTCCTCGGAAAAATTTTCTACCAAAACAACCTTCGTGCTTTCGACTTCCGTATCGATAGCGGGGTCCTGAGAACGACGAGAGTACACGTAAGCGGCAAGGTCGACCGAGCCGAGGAACTCCTACGCCTCCGGGATACGGATACTGAAAGGGAATTAGGCTTTCACCTAGTTCCTAAATAATTTTGGTGGTTAAATTGCCCAACACAAATAATTGGACTAACTAGTTTGCTCAAGTGTATAGATTATACAGGTGTAAAAGGTTCACACTCAGCCAATAAAAAGACCAAAAGTTGGATTCAACAAAGGAGCAAAGGGCCAACCGAAGGCACCTCTGGTCTGGCGCACCGGACTGTCCGGTGTGCCACCGGACAGTGTCCGGTGCACCACCGGACATGTCCGGTGCACCAGAGGACTCCAACGCAAACTCGCCACCTTCGGGAATTTCCAGAGGCACTCGCGCTATAATTCACCGGACTGTCCGGTGTACACCGGACAGTGTCCGGTGCGCCATGGAGAAGCGACCTCAGGAACTCGCCAGCTTCGGGAAACTCCAACGGCTAGTCCGCTAAAATTCACCGGACTGTCCGGTGTGCACCGGACTGTCCGGTGCGACTCCGGAGCAACGGCTATCTCCGCGCCAACGGCTCTCTGCCGCGCATTTAATGCGCGCTCTGCGCGCGCAGAAGTCAGGCGCGCCCATACTGGCACACCGGACAGCAAACAGTACCTGTCCGGTGTGCACCGGACACCCAGGCGGGCCCACATGTCAGAAGCTCCAACGGTCAGAATTCAACGGCAGTGATGACGTGGCAGGGGGCACCGGACTGTCCGGTGTGCACCGGACTGTCCGGTGCTCCATCGAGCAGACAGCCTCCCAACGGCCACTTTTGGTGGTTGGGGCTATAAATACCCCAACCACCCCACCATTCATTGCATCTAAGTTTTCCACTTCCCAACTACTACAAGAGCTCTAGCATTCAATTCTAGACACTCCAAAGAGATCAAATCCTCTCCAATTCCACTCAAGCCTTTAGTGACTAGCGAGAGAGATTTGCCGTGTTCTTTTGAGCTCTTGCGCTTGGATCGCTTTCTTTCTTTCTCACTTGTTCTTGTGATCAAAACTCAATTGTAACCAAGGCAAGAGGCACCAATTGTGTGGTGCCCTTGCGGGGAAGTTTTGTTCCCATTTGATTGAGAAGAAGAAAAGCTCACTCGGTCCGAGGGACCGTTTGAGAGAGGGAAGGGTTGAAAGAGACCCGGCCTTTGTGGCCTCCTCAACGGGGAGTAGGTTTGCGAGAACCGAACCTCGGTAAAACAAATCCGCGTGTCACACTCTTTTTGTTTGCGATTTGTTTAGCCCCCTCTCTCGCGGACTCATTTATATTTCTAACGCTAACCCGGCTTGTAGTTGTGTTTATATTTGTAAATTTCAGTTTCGCCCTATTCACCCCCCCTCTAGGCGACTTTCAATTGGTATCAGAGGAGGTTCTTCATTAGAGCCTAACCGCTCGAAGTGATGTCGGGAGATCACGCCAAGAAGGAGATGGAGACCGGCGAAAAGCCCACTACAAGCCACGGGAGCACTTCATCGGAAGAGTCCCATACCAAGAGGAAGGAGAAGAAGAAGAAGAGCTCCTCCAACAAAGGGAAGGAGAAGAAATCTTCTTCTCACCACAAGGAGAGGAGGGAGAAATCTTCTTCTCACAAGCCACGTCGGAGTGGGGACAAACACAAGAGGATGAGGAAAGTCGTCTATTACGAGACCGACACTTCATCGACATCTACCTCCGGCTCCGACGCGGCATCCGTCACTTCTAAGCGCCAAGAGCGCAAGAAGTATAGTAAGATCCCCCTACGATACCCTCGCATTTCCAAACATACACCTTTACTTTCCGTCCCATTAGGCAAACCACCAACTTTTGATGGTGAAGATTACGCTAGGTGGAGCGATTTAATGCGATTTCATCTAACCTCGCTCCACAAAAGTATATGGGATGTTGTTGAGTTTGGTACGCAGGTACCGTCCGTAGGGGATGAGGGCTATGATGAGGATGAGGTGGCCCAAATCGAGCACTTCAACTCTCAAGCAACGACAATACTCCTAGCCTCTTTGAGTAGAGAGGAGTATAACAAAGTTCAAGGGTTGAAGAACGCAAAGGAGATTTGGGACTTACTCAAGACCGCGCACGAAGGTGATGAACTCACCAAGATCACC
Source organism: Zea mays (assembly GCF_902167145.1). NCBI lineage: Eukaryota > Viridiplantae > Streptophyta > Magnoliopsida > Poales > Poaceae > Zea > Zea mays. The sequence goes on from NC_050102.1 coordinate 168,797,724, forward strand.
AAGCGGGAAACGATTGAGGGGGAGCTCGGTCGATTCCGGCTTCGCAAAGGGGAGGAGCCACAACACATGTACAATCGGCTCAAGACCTTGGTGAACCAAGTGCGCAACCTCGGGAGCGTAAAGTGGGATGACCACGAGGTGGTTAAGGTTATTCTAAGATCTCTTATTTTCCTTAACCCTACTCAAGTTCAATTAATTCGTGGTAATCCTAGATATACTAAAATGACCCCCGAGGAAGTTATCGGGAATTTTGTAAGTTTTGAGTGCATGATCGAAGGCTCGAGGAAGATTAACGAGCTTGATGATGCCACCACATCCGAAGCTCAACCCGTTGCATTCAAGGCAACGGAGGAGAAGAAGGAGGAGTCTACACCAGGTCGACAACCAATAGACGCCTCCAAGCTCGACAATGAGGAAATGGCGCTCGTCATCAAGAGCTTCCGCCAAATCCTCAAGCAAAGGAGGGGGAAGGACTACAAGTCCCGCTCCAAGAAGGTTTGCTACAAGTGTGGTAAGCCCGGTCATTTTATTGCTAAATGTCCTATATCTAGTGACAGTGACCGAGGTGACGACAAGAAGGGGAGGAGAAAGGAGAAGAAGAGGTACTACAAGAAGAAGGGCGGCGATGCTCATGTTTGTTGGGAGTGGGACTCCGACGAAAGCTCTAGCGACTCCTCCGACGACGAGGACGCCGCCAACATCGCCATCACCAAGGGACTCCTCTTCCCCAACGTCGGCCACAAGTGCCTCATGGCAAAGGACGGCAAACGGAAGAAGGTTAAATCTAACTCCTCCACTAAATATGAGTCTTCTAGTGATGATAATGCTAGTGATGAGGAGGATAATTTGCGTACCCTTTTTGCCAACCTCAACATGCAACAAAAAGAGAAACTTAATGAATTAATTAGTGCTATTCATGAAAAGGATGACCTCTTGGACACTCAAGAGGACTTCCTTATTAAAGAAAATAAGAAGCATGTTAAGGTTAAAAATGCTTATGCTCTAGAAATAGAGAAAAGTCAAAACTATCTAGTGAGCTAAGCACTTGCCGTGAGATGATTGACAACCTTAGAAATGAAAATGCTAGTCTAAATGCTAAGGTTGATTCACATGTTTGCAATGTTTTGATTCCCAATCCTAAAAATAATAATGATGATTTGATTGCTAGGATTGAAGAATTAAACATGTCTCTCGCTAGCCTTAGATTAGAAAATGAAAACTTGATTGCTAAGGTTAAAGATTTTGATGTTTGCAAAGTTACAATTTCCGATCTTAGAGATAAGAATGATATACTTCGTGCTAAGATTGTTGAACTTAATTCTTGCAAACCCTCTACATCTACCATTGAGCATGTCACCATTTGTACTAGATGTAGAGATATTGATGTTGATGCTATTCATGATCACATGATTTTAATTAAACAACAAAATGATCATATAGCTAAATTAGATGCTAAAATTGTCGAGCATAACTTAGAAAATGAAAAGTTTAAATTTGCTAGAAGTATGCTCTATAATGGGAGACGCCCTGGCATCAAGGATGGCATTGGCTTCCAAAGGGGAGACAATGTCAAACTTAATGCCCCTCCAAAGAACTTATCTAACTTTGTTAAGGGCAAGGCTCCCATGCCTCAAGATAACGAGTGTTACATTTTATACCCTGCCGGTTATCCTGAGAACAAGATTAGGAAAATTCATTCTAGGAAGTCTCACTCTGGCCCTAATCATGCTTTTATGTATAAGGGTGAGACATCTAGCTCCAGGCAACCAACCCATGCCAAGTTGCCTAGAAAGAAGATTCCTAATGCATCAAATGATCATGCTATTTCATTCAAAACTTTTGATGCTTCATATGTGCTTACTAACAAATCCGGCAAGGTAGTTGCCAAGTTTGTTGGGGGCAAACACAAGGGCTCCAAGACTTGTGTTTGGGTACCCAAAGTTCTTGTTTCTAATGCCAAAGGACCCAAAACAGTTTGGGTACCTAAAGTCAAGAACTAAATTTGTTTTGTAGGTTTATGCATCCGGGGGCTCAAGTTGGATACTCGACAGCGGGTGCACAAACCACATGACAGGGGAGAAAAGGATGTTCTCCTCATATGAGAAAAACCAAGATCCCCAACGAGCGATCACATTCGGGGATGGAAATCAAGGTTTGGTCAAAGGTTTGGGTAAAATTGCTATATCTCCTGACCATTCCATTTCAAATGTTTTTCTTGTTGATTCATTAGATTACAATTTGCTTTCCGTATCCCAATTGTGTCAAATGGGCTACAACTGTCTATTTACTGATGTAGGTGTTACTGTCTTTAGAAGAAGTGATGATTCAATAGCATTTAAGGGAGTGTTAGAGGGTCAGCTATACTTGGTAGATTTTGATAGAGCTGAACTCGACACTTGCTTAGTTGCTAAGACTAACTTGGGTTGGCTCTGGCACCGCCGACTAGCCCATGTTGGAATGAAGAATCTTCATAAACTTCTAAAGGGAGAACACATTTTAGGACTAACAAATGTTCATTTTGAGAAAGACAGGATTTGTAGCGCATGTCAAGCCGGGAAGCAAGTTGGAACCCATCATCCACACAAGAACATCATGACGACCGACAGGCCACTGGAGCTCCTACACATGGATCTATTCGGCCCGATTGCTTACATAAGCATCGGTGGGAGTAAGTACTGTCTAGTTATTGTGGATGATTATTCTCGCTTCACTTGGGTGTTCTTTTTGCAGGAAAAATCTCATACCCAAGAAACCTTAAAGGGATTCTTGGGACGGGCTCAAAATGAGTTCGGCTTAAGGATCAAGAAAATTAGAAGCGACAACGGGACGGAGTTCAAGAACTCTCAAATTGAAAGCTTTCTTGAGGAAGAGGGCATCAAGCATGAGTTCTCTTCTCCCTACACTCCACAACAAAATGGTGTAGTGGAGAGGAAGAATCGAACTCTATTGGATATGGCAAGAACCATGCTTGATGAGTACAAGACTTCGGATCGGTTTTGGGCGGAGGCAGTCAACACCGCTTGCTACGCCATCAACCGGTTATATCTACACCGAATCCTCAAGAAGACATCATATGAACTCCTAACCGGTAAAAAGCCCAACATTTCATATTTTAGAGTCTTTGGTAGCAAATGCTTTATTCTTGTTAAAAGAGGTAGAAAATCTAAATTTGCTCCTAGACTGTAGAAAGCTTTTTACTTGGTTATGACTCAAACACAAGGGCATATAGGGTCTTTAACAAGTCCACTGGACTAGTTGAAGTCTCATGTGACGTTGTGTTTGATGAAACTAACGGCTCTCAAGTAGAGCAAGTTGATCTTGATGAGATAAGTGAAGAACAGGCTCCATGCATAGCGATAAGGAACATGTCCATTGGGGATGTGTGTCCTAAGGAATCCGAAGAGCCTCCACATGCACAAGATCAACCATCCTCCTCCACGCAAGCATCTCCACCAACCCAAGATGAGGACGAGGCTCAAGATGTTGAACAAGAAGATCAAGAAGATGAGCCACCTCAAAATGACGGCAACGATCAAGGGGGAGATGCAAATGATCAAGAAAAGGAGGATGAGCAAGAACCAAGGCCGCCACACCCAAGAGTCCACCAAGCAATCCAACGAGATCACCCCGTCGACACCATCCTCGGCGACATTCATAAGGGGGTAACTACTCGATCTCGGGTTGCACATTTTTGTGAACATTACTCCTTTGTTTCCTCTATTGAGCCACACAGGGTAGAGGAAGCACTCCAAGATGCGGATTGGGTGATGGCGATGCAAGAGGAGCTCAACAATTTCACAAGGAATGAGGTATGGCATTTAGTTCCACGTCCTAATCAAAATGTTGTAGGAACCAAGTGGGTCTTCCGCAACAAACAAGACGAGCATGGTGTGGTGACAAGGAACAAAGCTCGACTCGTGGCCAAGGGGTATTCACAAGTCGAAGGTTTGGATTTTGGTGAAACCTATGCACCCGTAGCTAGGCTTGAGTCAATTCGCATATTATTGGCCTATGCTACTTACCATGGCTTCAAGCTTTATCAAATGGACGTGAAGAGTGCCTTCCTCAATGGACCAATCAAGGAAGAGGTCTATGTTGAGCAACCTCCCGGCTTTGAAGACAGTGAGTATCCTAACCATGTCTATAGGCTCTCTAAGGCGCTTTATGGGCTCAAGCAAGCCCCAAGAGCATGGTATGAATGCCTTAGAGATTTCCTTATTGCTAATGGCTTCAAAGTCGGAAAAGCCGATCCTACACTCTTTACTAAAACTCTTGAAAATGACTTGTTTGTATGCCAAATTTATGTTGATGATATTATATTTGGGTCTACTAACGAGTCTACATGTGAAGAGTTTAGTAGGATTATGACACAGAAATTCGAGATGTCCATGATGGGGGAGTTGAAGTATTTCTTAGGATTCCAAGTAAAGCAAATCCAAGAGGGCACCTTCATTAGCCAAACAAAGTACACTCAAGACATTCTAAACAAGTTTGGGATGAAGGATGCCAAGCCCATCAAGACACCCATGGGAACCAATGGGCATCTCGACCTCGACACGGGAGGTAAGTCCGTGGATCAAAAGGTATACCGGTCGATGATTGGTTCATTGCTTTATTTATGTGCATCCCGACCGGACATTATGCTTTCTGTTTGCATGTGTGCAAGATTCCAAGCCGACCCTAAGGAATCACACCTTACGGCCGTAAAACGAATCTTGAGATATTTGGCTTATACACCTAAGTTTGGGCTTTGGTACCCTCGGGGATCCACATTTGATTTGATTGGTTATTCGGATGCCGATTGGGCAGGGTGTAAGATTAATAGAAAGAGCACATCAGGGACTTGCCAGTTCTTGGGAAGATCCTTGGTGTCTTGGGCTTCAAAGAAGCAAAATTCGGTCGCTCTTTCAACCGCCGAAGCCGAGTATATTGCCGCAGGTCATTGTTGCGCGCAATTGCTTTGGATGAGGCAAACCCTGCGGGACTACGGTTACAAATTAACCAAAGTCCCTTTGCTATGTGATAATGAGAGTGCAATTAAAATGGCTGACAATCCCGTCGAGCATAGCCGCACTAAACACATAGCCATCCGGTATCATTTTCTTAGGGATCACCAACAAAAGGGGGATATCGAGATTTCTTACATTAACACTAAAAATCAATTAGCCGATATCTTTACCAAGCCTCTTGATGAACAAACTTTTACCAAACTTAGGCATGAGCTCAATATTCTTGATTCTCGCAACTTCTTTTGCTAGATTGCACACATAGCTCATTTATATACTTTTGATCATATCTCTTTCTTATGCTATGACTAATGTGTTTTCAAGTCTATTTCAAACCAAGTCGTAGGTGTATTGAAAGGGAATTGGAGTCTTCGGCGAAGACAAAGGCTTCCACTCCGTAACTCATCCTTCGCTGTCGCTCCAAGCCACTCTCCATCTTTGGGGGAGACAGCAAAAAGGACTTCATCTTTGGTATAATCTTAACTCATTTGTTTATGACCAAAGGGGAAGAAATTACTTAGAGGGCTCTAATGATTCCGTTTTTGGCGATTCATGCCAAAGGGGGAGAAAGTATGAGCCCAAAGCAAAAGGACCGCACCACCACCAATTTCAAAAACTTAGTGTTTTCCAAGAGCATTTTTCAATTGGTATCTTATTAAGTTCAAAAGGGGGAGAAAATAGTTTTTCAACTTTAATCATCAAAACCCTCTTGAACACTAAGAGGATGATTTCATTTAGGGGGAGTTTTGTTTAGTCAAAGAAAAGGCATTTGAAACAGGGGGAGAAAATTTCAAAACTTGAAAATGCCTTGCAACTCTTATTCATTTACCTTTGACTATTTGCAAAAGAACTTTGAAAAGAATTTTGCAAAAACAAAACATGTGGTGCAAGCGTGGTCCAAAATATTATATAATAAAGAAACAATCCATGCATATCTTATAAGTCTTTATATTGGCTCAATTCCAAGCAACCTTTGCACTTAAATTATGCAAACTAGTTCAATTATACACTTTGATATTTGCTTTGGTTTGTGTTGGCATCAATCACCAAAAAGGGGGAGATTGAAAGGGAATTAGGCTTTCACCTAGTTCCTAAATAATTTTGGTGGTTAAATTGCCCAACACAAATAATTGGACTAACTAGTTTGCTCAAGTGTATAGATTATACAGGTGTAAAAGGTTCACACTCAGCCAATAAAAAGACCAAAAGTTGGATTCAACAAAGGAGCAAAGGGCCAACCGAAGGCACCTCTGGTCTGGCGCACCGGACTGTCCGGTGTGCCACCGGACAGTGTCCGGTGCACCACCGGACATGTCCGGTGCACCAGAGGACTCCAACGCAAACTCGCCACCTTCGGGAATTTCCAGAGGCACTCGCGCTATAATTCACCGGACTGTCCGGTGTACACCGGACAGTGTCCGGTGCGCCATGGAGAAGCGGCCTCAGGAACTCGCCAGCTTCGGGAAACTCCAACGGCTAGTCCGCTAAAATTCACCGGACTGTCCGGTGTGCACCGGACTGTCCGGTGCGACTCCGGAGCAACGGCTATCTCCGCGCCAACGGCTCTCTGCCGCGCATTTAATGCGCGCTCTGCGCGCGCAGAAGTCAGGCGCGCCCATACTGGCACACCGGACGTCCGGACAGCAAACAGTACCTGTCCGGTGTGCACCGGACACCCAGGCGGGCCCACATGTCAGAAGCTCCAACGGTCAGAATTCAACGGCAGTGATGACGTGGCAGGGGGCACCGGACTGTCCGGTGTGCACCGGACTGTCCGGTGCGCCATCGAGCAGACAGCCTCCCAACGGCCACTTTTGGTGGTTGGGGCTATAAATACCCCAACCACCCCACCATTCATTGCATCTAAGTTTTCCACTTCCCAACTACTACAAGAGCTCTAGCATTCAATTCTAGACACTCCAAAGAGATCAAATCCTCTCCAATTCCACTCAAGCCTTTAGTGACTAGCGAGAGAGATTTGTCGTGTTCTTTTGAGCTCTTGCGCTTGGATCGCTTTCTTTCTTTCTCACTTGTTCTTGTGATCAAAACTCAATTGTAACCAAGGCAAGAGGCACCAATTGTGTGGTGGCCCTTGCGGGGAAGTTTTGTTCCCATTTGATTGAGAAGAAGAAAAGCTCACTCGGTCCGAGGGACCGTTTGAGAGAGGGAAGGGTTGAAAGAGACCCGGCCTTTGTGGCCTCCTCAACGGGGAGTAGGTTTGCGAGAACCGAACCTCGGTAAAACAAATCCGCGTGTCACACTCTTTTTGTTTGCGATTTATTTAGCCCCCTCTCTCGCGGACTCGTTTATATTTCTAACGCTAACCCGGCTTGTAGTTGTGTTTATATTTGTAAATTTCAGTTTCGCCCTATTCACCCCCCTCTAGGCGACTTTCAGATACCTCACTCATCACCTTCCACGAGAAGTAACTCACGCTCGGATAAGCGATCCTGCTACCGAACAAGTCCTAACACTCGGGTAGAAAACGACTTTCGCGCCTTCTCAACTGTCCCAATAATGGAATCCTTCGACCAAATGAGAGCGCACGTAAGCGGCAAGGCTGACCGAGCCGAGGGACTCCTACGCCTCCGGGATACGGATACCTCACTCATCACCTTCCGCGATAAGTAACTCTCGTTCGGATAAATGATTCTGCTATTGACAGACAAGTCGTGATGCTCGAAACAAAAGGAGAGAAGACGCATCTTTTTAAACACGACGACAAAGTGTTTAGGCCTCGGCGGCCGCGAAAAAACATGCGCATGCTACAGACAAACTGTTCCTGTAGGTTCTGGCATCGGCAGGGGGAGCAGCAGCACCCACGGCGTTGTTCCCACCCTCGACGGAACCAGGCCCAGCCTCGGACGGCGACCCGGGCAAAAGGACCTCCACCTAAGGGAGGACGCCAGCACCGCGCCGGCAGATGTCTTGGCCAAGCCCCAGCGGCTGCTACCACATCTTCCTCGGCCTAGGAAGCCGCCATCTCCCGGGCCGATGAAGTCTCTTTCCGAGCCAACTCCACGTCTGTCCACGCTAACACCGCTGCCTCCGGCTCCGGCTCATCGCAGAGCAGCCAAGGGTTCCGAAAACTGAGCAAGGGAAGCCTAGAGCGGCAAGGCCGACAGAGTCGAGGGACTCCTACACCTCCAGGATACGGACACCTCACTCGTCACCTTCCGCGAAAGGCAACCGACGCTCGGTTAAGTGGTTCGGCCAGCCAATAGACAAGTCCCAGCGCTCGGAATGAGGAAGACACACAGCTTTGTTCTCGAATACCCAAATGTTTAGGCCTCAACAGCCACAAAGAACAAACACATATACCAGGGGTAACTATGCTACACAGGCTTATACGTCGGCAGAACCCTCGACGGTTCTCCCGACCTACGACAAATGTCTAAGTACTCGAAGCGGTTACATTTTGCTCCGGCAAAAACCCGGTATATCTCCTTACAAACGGAACTCCGGTTCCGCTCCCGCGGGTATGAACAACCTCCATACCAGGGGGGCCGCGGGATGACGAACTCCAAGCGGCTCGCCGGCAGATCCCCACTCAAATCCTCGAGGACCGGCCAGCGCCGGTCTCCACGAGGACCAAGCGGCCCTAGAGCCAGCTGGGCCGGCGAGTCGGACACGCTGCAGATGACGACATCTACGGCCTGCCGAACCCGCGTTGTCGAAGTCCGCCCTCCCCGCAAGGGCGGTGACAGCAGCCACCGGCGTACGGCACAACCGTTGCCTAGGTGGAGGACGGACGGCTGCGCCCCGGCCGGGCAGCAGCGGTTCGCCTTCCCCCCGCATGGCTGGAGGGCGTCGCCTCCGCAAGGCTAGAGGATACCTTTCTCCCCCAAGTGTTGGAGGAAGAAGCGGGTCGCCGGCCCACACGGGAGGCGAAACCCGGCTCAGCTCGCTCTCCACCCTAGCCTGCACGATGAAAATCCTTGAAGCCGAGCAATGGCTGAAAGGTGCCGATCTCCACGAGGCCGCGCTCCACCAACGATAGCAAGAGCAAGGCGGCGCTGGGGCACCCCATCCAGGGGCTCAAAAGGCGGAAGGGCGCAAGGCATGAGGGGAGGACGAAGGCATGGCCACTGCCCAGGGGATCGATCCCCCTTTTATAGGCAGACCTCCTCGCTTGCACCCCTTAGCGTCACGGGCGAAATCCCCACTGCATCCTCCAGGGTTCTCCCCCTACGACACGGGGGCTGGGACCCACACGTCATACGAGCTGATCCAAAGCACGAAGAAGGTGAACCGCCGCACGCGAGGCATGTAACCGTCCCGCGGTTACAAGCGCTCTCCCATCTTCACAGAAACCGGTGGTCGAAAGGGTGGATTGCCACGCGACGGGCATCCAACTGCACCGCAACTGTGCACCCCTTCGGCTCCATCCACATCCGGTGGACCAGCGCAAAGGAAGCGGGCCCACATGTCATGAAACCGACGCGTCGGTTACGACATGCGAGAAGCTACACCGCCACTCGCGCCAATGCTGCGCCTCCTCGACTGCAGAACCAGTACCGCAACTCGAGGTAGCCCCGCGCATGACCCAACAGTGCCAATTAAAGGCGACGGCCACGGGTCAGTCAGCCGCGGGGTAGGCACGACGGTTGGCATGGTCAAAAGTGGGCCGGCAGTAACTGCAACGGCAGACGAGCGGAGGCAGCAGTCAAGTCGCCTGCAGGCTCACGTCCCCTCCTAAAGCGACGAGAGAGCCCTCTCCCACGGTGTGAAGATGACGCGCTCGTGCCCCGTTCCTCGAACGGCTCGCACACGCAACGGGCGCCACACGATTCGCCCGTCCCGTCGCATTAACTCCCCGACGGAGCAGGCAACACCTCTGGCAGGCGAGGCGGACGTCGCTTCGCCTTCGCCATAATGACCGCGTCAAAAAAGGTGCGCCACCTTATTTAAATTCATATCCTTCCCCTCCTCCTCTCTCTCTCTTGCTACAGGGACCGGGAAAGGGGACGTTGTGGAAAGGATCCTTCCCGACGAAGGAAGCGGGCCCCGAGCCCTCCTACTGATCAGGGGTTCGAAGGCTGGCCCTTCGGAAGGGTTTCGACAGCCGCCCTAGAGCACTTGGACTTCAAGCCCATTACTGATCAGGGGTTCGAAGGCTGGCCCCTCGAAAGGGTTCGACAGTCGCCCCAGAGCATGCAGAGTGAGGGATGGCTCTGGGTACGTTCGATACATAACCGAGGCTCGAGCTACGCTCCCGAGGTACCCTAGGACATTTCCGAGACCGGCGGGAACGATTTGTAACGGAATCCCACCGGAGGGAGGCATCGAGCCCTCGGACCCTGTCGAAGGGGTCTGGGTCCAGCGAATCACCCGCAGGTACTTTTGGAGCACGCCTTTGGGCCACAGCCGACCCCTAACGAATGGGACACGGGTGTCCACTCGGATCACCCATTAGCAGCTCACTAGAAACACCATGTTCGGCGCCCTCCGAGGGCAACATGGCGCCTTCCCCCCTCCTCCTTGCGGGAAGGCGACGCAGGGGCGTATAATAAAAGTCGGGAAAGTCCTTGATCGTCCTCTCGCTCCGTGTAGAGGCTCGGGGGCTGCTCTCGCACCTGGCTACGGCCAAAACTGTTGATAGCGTCAACAAACCAGCTTGATAACTTGGAACCCAACCACGCACCCGGGCTACTGTCGGGCCGCATGAGGGAACGATCAGACCGACCGAAGCACAACAAAAGCATTCAGACCTCAGAGGAGTCAAACCACTCCTCTGAGGCCTCGGGGGCTACACCCGGCGGGTGCGCTCGCGCGCACCCACTAGAACAAGGCAATAACCGAGAGAGGCCGGTCCCTTCACCGAAAACGCGGCAAAAGCCTCCAAGCGAGTACCATCACTCCCTTCGAGGCTCGGGGGCGACTGTCGGGTACCGTAATTAGGGGTACCCCCAACGCTCTTAATCATGGCTGGTAAACACCCTCATACCAACTGACGGGTACGGTTCAAGCCAAGACATCGTCTACCCGAAGGACGCGATCTCACCCGAGCCCAGCCTCGGGTTGGAACAGTGGTCCCAGACGAGTTCACGCCTCGCCCGAGGCCCTCCTCAGGCAGCGGGCGCCCCCTCGGCTCTCCCGAGGCCCAGCTCGGGAGAGGCTTCGTTGTGAAGCAACCTTGGCCATACCGCCTCACCAACCGACCGCTTCACAGGCGCATTAAATGCAGGGGATGCTTGATGTCGTATCCTGACACACGCGCCTCAGTCGGCCAGGCCGAAGTGACCGCAGTCACTTCGCCCCTCTTCTTTACTGTCCGATATGACAGGAAAACAGCGCCGCTCGCTCCGCTCCGACTGCCGTGTCAGCCACCCCGGCAACGACTGACAATAAGTCACGATCAACCACCGAGTTCAAGCCTCGGGCGCAACAGGAAGCTCTGCCTCGCCCGACCTCACGCTCTGGCCTCAGGAGGTCTCCACCTCGCCCGACCTCAGGCTCCGGCCTCGGGAGGAGGTCTCCGCCTCGCCCGACCCCCGGACTCGGCCTCGACCCCGATCTTGGGAGTAATTGTGTCATCACCCGACCCCGGCCTCGGCCTCAAGAGAAGTCTTTGCCTCGACCGACCCTGGGCTCGGATTGACCGCGCTGATAGGGGATGCATCATTTCCCTATTTCTAGCCTGCTCAGGCTACAAGGAACAAGACCGGCGTCCCATCTGGCTTACCCTAGCGACGGGTAATGATGGTGCCCCGCGTGCGCCATGACGCCGGTGGCTCTCAGCCCCTTACGACAGCAAGGAGACATCAGCAGGGTCCTCGCCGCGCTGCCAGCTGTGCTCCTACAGGACTCAGGCGCTCCTCCGGCGGCCACGCCATCACATGTACAGCGCCCAAGCTCTCCCCCAACGGCCACGTTGGCATGTACACAGGGCTTAGGCACTCCACTGCCGGACACGTTAGCGTATAGCTACGCCCCCCGTTGTACACTTGGACTCTCTCCTTGCCTCTATAAAAGGGAAGTCCAGGGCCACCTTGAGAGAGGTTCACGCGAGGGAAGCGGTGGACGAGCTCGGTGTCCCCCCCTCTCTCTCTCTCCCTCACGCGACGCGCTTGTAACCCCTACTGCGAGCGGCACCCCTGGTGTAGGATAATACAAGGATTGTCCCACATCTTGTGTTCCATCCCGCGCCAACCCATCTGGGCAGGAACACGCAGCGACAATTCACTCATCGGTCCAGGGACCCCCCGGGGTCGAAACGCCGACAGAGGCCAAGTAGGAGGCGAAGCAACTGTACCATGCCCATGGTGCCTGTTTGAGACCGTACAACAAGCGATTCAGTCGGCAGACCAGATCTGGGTGAGCGGCGTTGACGAAGCCGGTGGGCTTGCTGCAGTAGACAGTCTCCGTTAGAGTGTCGTGGAGGAAGGCATTCTTGACATCAAAATTTTGGGTCGGCCCGGTCCGTTTGAATTTTGGGCCGTGCCGGGCCAGCCCACTGGCCTAGCCCTCGGTCCACGACCTGGCACGTGATTGCTTAAACGTGTCGGACTCATTTTGGGCGGCCCGAAATTATAAAAGCCCGAAATTCAATTTTTGGCCTGAAATTCACATCAGGGCCCGAAATTCAATTTTTGACCTGAAATTCAGTTTTTGGCCCTAAATTCACATCAGGGCCCGGAATTCACATCAGAGCCCTAAATTCAAAACAAATTTAATAAAACAAATAAAAGATAAGACAAATAAATTTTACCAAAAGTAAACTTAATATTTGTATTAAGTTACCAGAGCTATGTGATGACTACCTCGTTTACAAAATCACTTTGTTAGAAGGAAAAATAGTATAATCAGCTTTATACAAAGTTCATAAGTTCAGTTCATCATCTAATGTTCATAACAAAAGTAAAATTACATCATATACTCTAATTCAAAGCTACAAAAAATATCTAACTAGCATTATCTCTAGCTACAAAAGTGTGAAATGAAGTGTGGTTTTAATAAATACTAGTCGGTTGCTCGTGCGTTACGACGACTTACAACAATACCCACGTAAACTATCCATCAAAAAAATTCAAGATTTTTATTGATTGTCTCTGCTCTTTATATAATATTTTTTTGATTTGGCTAACTGATGTTATTGTTTACTCCATGCAATATATCTTGATACAACACAACCAATAAAGTGAGTGATTAGATGAGAGTTCACAACGACTGACTGAACGAACAGAGATTATAAAATGACATAATTCCACTATATAGAGACCAAATAAGAGAAAGCTTGTGAGCTCAAGTTTCTAAAATAAGTCACATGAAGTCAAACTTATAAAAAAGACAGATAAAAATATGGAGTGATTGCTAAAGTCAGACATCAATATAAACTGGATGCGCTGCATATAAATTATGCTACTTCGTAGCAATTATTAACGTTTAAACCAACAAATAACCTTTCATTTTACTATAAGTGTGACAATTATTGTTGCTTCATCTAATTCAGCAACCTCAAACACCATGGAGTTCATTGCGCCAATGTGATCTCCGAAACGACCTAATGCTTGCAAGAGCCAAGAACGTTGTGCCGTGCTTGAGTTGTATCCTCGGCACGTAGTGCTGGTCCGACCTGACACGATTATATTTTTTATTTTAAAAAAACATATATACATATATATAATTTATATTTAATATTAAAAATATATGAGCATGATGTTCTACTGGTTAGACAACGGTGGCCATCTATATGCGTGCAACGGATTAATTTAAAATAGTTGTGAGGGGTTATTTATAAAAAGATGACGCGAGACGATCGTTGAAACTAGTGCTTTAAGTATAGTATAGATATAGACCTTTTCTCTATATGAGCTATTTCGTGTCTACCTTAAACGGATCATGCTTGTGTCTGCCTATAGACCGCGACCTCGACCCAAATTTAGCTCGATATATCGAACCGTGTCGGCCCGTTACTAAAATATTTCGCGTTGTGTCATGACTGAGTCGTGTTTTTTTTACATGCTTCGAACCCATCCATGAGCCCCGGCCCAAATGTACATCTGTACTCGCGATGCTAAGAGCATGTCCCGCGCCGGTGGTGCCGACAGCGACGCCGCGTCCGCCGCTCCGCACGCCATGGACTTGCGTGTTTCGATGCTAAGAAGGGCGATTGGGGGGGGGGGGGGGGGGGGGGGGGGGGTATGGAGGGGAATGCGGTACAGGAAACGATGTTCTTGCGTGTCGCGAGAGGGAAGAAGAATGACTGAGGTTGTAATTTTTATTAATATAACCACAGGTAGTATGTCTTTTAGCAAAAATAATCTCTAATAAACTTAATCTAAGCTTTAAATTATATAATCTATAAATATAATTTGATTGTTTGTTTACTGTCTAGATTATTTAAACTAGATTAATCTAAAACAAACATGGTCTTAACTAAGAGACTATCCACAATTATGAAGCTTCCGGTGCATTATCTCGGTTTACGTTTACGTGCGTGATGGAGATTCTTGTACCCCGCAAGTCCGCATGAACCAAACGGAGATTGGACTATATAATCTTGAGGGCAAGGCGAAAAAATCATTCTGCTCTCCGCCTCTCCGCTGCCCTACGCGCCTCCTTCGCCCGCCTCCCGCTGCCCTACGCGCCCGCAGGTCTGAGCCCGCTACGCCTGTACCCTACGAAGTCTTCTTCGACCCTTATCCCCTCCACAGCGGCGAGAAAGAACGGGCGCGCTCGTCTTCGCCTCCTCTGTGCCGGTGGATCGGCGCGGCGAGGGGATCCGTCCGGGGGTTTGGATCGGTTTCTTCTCCATCTTCATCTGGTAAGGACCAAGGAACCCTATTTTGGTTTGGCTGCTTCGACGGATCGTGCGTCGTGTTTTTGGGATCTTTTTATGCTGGATCCTCTGAGGAATCGAATCCAGATCTTTCCTGCTATAGTCCCACAATTTGTTGCGTGTTTCTTTACTGCGTGGATACAAGCATAGTAAATTCTTGCGGAGGAATTAGAATTTGGGGTTCAACTGGATCCCACGGCTTGATAAAATGCGATAATTCAGTTTATGTTCGGTGCAATGTGTGTAGTTCTCCATGCCTTTTGACATTTCCTGACTGATTGCTTATTACTCCATCTCCCCCCCCCCCCCCCCCCCCCTCTCCTGGTTTGTTTGCAGCTGTTATTCTGTCTCAAACTCGCACCACTAGTATTAGTTATTTCCCAGAATTTGGACGTTTCAAATTAAACCCTGTGGCGCATTAAGTAATGCCATGTGGTAAATTGTAATTTTCCTGTTCAAACAACACAACGGCATCTCTGATCTATATGACACTAGTCAAACTTTGTGTTTTCCGTAGGTTTGTTGTTTAAGGACCATTTATAAGAAATGCTCAATTACGTTTTATACTTTCTTTCTTTACTCATTTGTGCACAGTTTGAGAATTTTTTTTGGCTGGTAATGCTCTGAAAAAATATTTTATCAGGATGGATAGCACGTATATAGGCACTTTGTATTATATAATTGCTCATTATGAACTGTTTGATTCCTACACCTTTGCACCTTGATAATGACTGAATGATATTCAATAATTTTGCATGGTGTACGAAATTATTTGGTTTTATGCTATAGAAATATGTTTTTTATTGTCCTAGCGGTGTGGCCACATTACGCCTATGCCTGAGCAAAATAATAGAGATCAAGACATTGTTATCGATTATGTGATTGAAATCTAGAAGTTTCTTGTTTTTGCTCTAACAAACATTGATGGAGTATGTGCCAATAATTGTTTGGTTATTACTTTTGATGTTATCATATTTTTTTGAATTACTAAAGATTCCATTTATGGATTCCCAGTTGTTGAACTTTGAGTTAGACAATGGACCTGGAGACAGAGAATCGTCTTGCTTCTTTGCTAATTGAAGAGGCGCGGAGATTGCAGTTAGAGGCTGACAGGGAAGGTGTTCATGCATATCTTCGAAAACCTAATGTTAGGCATCGTCCAAATTCAAGGTTTCTCACAGCCACAGTTCGTGGAGTTCAGCAAGGTTAGCATTGTGCACTTGTATTTTCAGTTTATTGAATCGATGTTGTCACTCATTTTCTATATTTTTTTATGTTTTTGGAGGAGGCATTAGAAGAAGGAAAAAGCTGAGTCATATAATCCTGTAAAAATGAACTTGGCTCTTGTGAATATTTACCTTCTGTTCTTGGGGAAGAAAGTATACTGGCCATATGGCCCCATATCACCAATTTTTAGTGACATAACTAATCAACATATGAAAAGCACTTTAGTCACACACAAAAGTTTGAACCTGGCTCCTGTCTTATATTGACCTTATGTTCTTGGGCAAAAAGTATACTGGTTCCATTTCACTATTTTTTTAATGACATCAAGTAGAATGTTCTTACATTGTTCTGAGTTGAAATATGATGTTTGTCCTGCAGCAAACCGTGTTGTGGAGGTTAATGAAATGTGGCGTGCCAGGGCAAAGGAACTGGAGTTGGAGTCAAAGATGAAAAGCAAAAATAGCAGAAGTAACAATCGTGATGATTTTAGAGGAGAGAAGCCCAAAAGTGATTTGAGAAATCATAGCTCTGGCTCAAGGTTTGAACAAGAAGGGACCACTTATAGTAATTCTTACTCAGAACGGGAGGATGGTCTCAGTGATGATGAGATTGAAAGATTTCTTCATTCAAGGTAAGCTATAATATCCATTTGTTTTCCTTCTATGGGATAAATATCCATTTTTTTCTTGATGTAACACCTGTCATAAAATATTTAACCAAATTATTATTTTTACTCTTCCATTCTTATATGAAAAATCGTCCAATCTGCGTACCTTTTTGATATACCACATTATCTTGACTCTTGAGTGCTGGTATTCTATTATGTGGTATATTTAAATTTGTCTATGCTGCAAACCTTTCTGTCTGTTAACTACTTTCCTAGTGTTGTGTTACCTATATGCTTATTGTTGCTGGCATGCTTATTGTTGCTGTTCTGTTAGGGCGAAACGAGGACGTGGGGCTGTTGGTTCTAGGATGGACGAGCCTGGTCCATATCTTGATTCTTTGTCCCGACATCAGGACAACGGACCTAGTCCTGACATACGTGTGGAAGAAAAATGGGAACGCCAAGTACAAGGTCCAGAGAAGCCTTCATTTTTGAGATCCAAGTCTCCTGATAGTCATTGGCATAAGGATACTTCGGATGGAAGGGCATCAAGCTCTGAACCACTGAGTAAAAAAGAGAAGAAAAAGAAGTCGGAGAAAAAAGATAAGAGAGACAAAAGGAAGGAAAAGGACAGGAAGAAACACAAACATCGCCATCACCGCAATCACAAAAGCCGAAGACGGGAGTGAATTGAGTGATGTTAGCTGGTAGCTAGGGGTGTAGGGGTGGTAATGGATCACGATCCAAATGTTTTTTACATTAAGTTAGGGTCCTTAATTAATTTTAGTTTAAAAGTGA
The DNA here is from genome assembly GCF_902167145.1 of Zea mays. Lineage (NCBI taxonomy): Eukaryota > Viridiplantae > Streptophyta > Magnoliopsida > Poales > Poaceae > Zea > Zea mays. The sequence goes on from NC_050102.1 coordinate 168,815,143, forward strand.
ATATAAATAGAGTTTGATTTTAATCCAATTCGATTCTTCAATTTTATAGTGTAAAATTTAGAGTTCATTACCACCTTTACTGGTAATAGAACAGAAAAATGTGCGCAACGGTTGTGCCCTAAAACGAGCTAGCAGATTGTGCTCTGTAACTTGAAACATGCATTGTATGGAAATCTCGATATTGTGTAGCAATGGAGTATGGTTCTTACAATACATTGTTGTTGTGAAGTTGTGATGTCATAAAGTTTGTTGAAGTTTTGTCACTTTGAAGTAGCATGGTTAACATCTCAAGAATTGTTGATTTTTTCCCCTTTTGTTGATTGATCATCTGAGCCTGCTCTTCAAGCACGTGAATTTGTTAGTTGGGGTTTATAACAGAATAACCCTGCGTAGACAGATCACTGCACATTTTATGTGATCATCGTTTGGTTACGGAGTTGCTTATCAGGTTCCATTGGACGTATCATAACAGTTGTCTCGAAACGATTGTTTGATGACTGAGATTAAGGACAATTTATGAGGCGATTCCTCCGTCCCTTATTTGCTTTTTAAAGCTCAAGAATCATAAACATGAACATCAATTACTTAGGCTTTCCGATGCGTCCATCTTTTCTTCAGAAACAGTTCGTAGGAATGCAGAGCGCATGGTGTTAGGTTGCAGTGCAGTCTTGGAGAATTGGAGCCAGTGTCGGGATTTCAGAAAAAAGATGCTCGCGTCAGTAGAAACTGGAGTCTCCCTCCCCATACCATTTTCAAGAACATAAAAGGATTAGATATTGAATTCAATTTAGAATTATTTTATAGGACCATCCCGTTTATATACCACTGAAAGTACATCACATATTCACATGTTTGTTCTTGTGTGATTGCACAAACACTCACTACAACTCAAAATCCTAGAAACAAAAGTCATCCTCCAGTCCTCAACGCCGTCTGTACAGCATAGCGATGTGTATGAAATGTACCGGTACGAAAAATACACTATCTGCAACAAGTGATAGATCATTAGATAAAGTCATAAGAAGACTTAAAAGACATGGTGTCTTCGTGTTGAAATTATTAGTGCCATGCAAACGGCACAGTGAAATGAAATTGGCTGTAAAGGCTATAATGAATACATCTTTCATACAACCATACAAAATGTGATGAACCATGTTGAGACTAGTGCATATTCAGGGGAGTAGCTATTTCAGCTACTTCCACTGAAAGTCAGAGAAAGAAGTGTTTCTTTTCAGACATTCGATAAACACACTAGTCTACTGGATGGTAACGGGAAATTTTCCGAATAGCTCCTCATTCTCATTCTCGCGACGAAAAAATATCTCTATGAGGATTCCATCAACACTCGCGGGGGACATTTCTTCTCCATTCCTATTCCCCGCGGGATAAATTCCCAACAGAGATTCTGTCCCCGCTTAGATTATAATTAGGACGTACTTCCTTTATTATTAATGTAAAATATTGTCACTTGTATATATTGTCATATGTAAAAAAACCATTATGTGTACATTAAAATGAACATATTTATACACTAAGTGATCTTAATTATTTATTTTTATCATTAACTATTATATGAAAATATTGTCACATGGAAGTTTAACGGGTCCTCGCGAGGATGGAGAATGCTTCCCTGTCCCCATCCCTATTTACCCGTCGGGAGAGAACTTTTCACCGTTTACATCCCCATGAAAAGAAAAACTTCTACATCCCTATTTTTAGGGCTAGTTTGAGAACTCCATTTTCTCAATAGATTTCTATTTTCCAAGGGAAAATAATCTAATTTTCCTTGGGACAATGGAAAACCTTTAGAAAAATGAGGTTCTCAAACTAACCCTTAATGGAAGAATTCCTCGTGGGGAGTCGGAGATCGGGCTCATTGCCATCTCTAGTCTCTATCCTTATAGAAAAAAATACTTAAGATTTCTTAGCAGTACTTAGTTTTCTTTGTTGAGGGAACAAAATATGGTATTCTTTAGCCTCATAAGCTTAGTAGCTAACTAACAATAGCTTTTATAAATAATTTGGACAATTCATTGCCAATGCAAATAAAAACCAGAGGTTAAGTCCCATCCATTGGCTATTCTTTTTTTAAAAAAAGCGGATAAACAAGAATAACTGAGAGAATTCCCTAAATGAGCCATTTTGTTATGTCCTCATGAACCGCACCTGATCATGAGTAAAGGAATACCCAAAATTCATGGAAGTAGCATTCTTATGATAAATGACACTATGATAGTATATGATCATGCCAACTGTTTTTTTTTTGTTTCTTTGGGTAAGGAAAATCATGATTTCTAGTTCAGCTGAACCTAAAGAGAACTGTAAAAATCCACCATTAACACTTCTTTTCCCTACTACTCCTATATTAGTACTAAAATGGTAATCCCAAGTTCCCAACTAACAAAAACAATTCTAATGTCAGGATAAAAACAGGAGAGTTGCGAACAAAAGCATGCACATCCATCTAAGCACAAACTTGCACAAGAAAAAAGGTTAACACGAAGGTCTGAATGATCTGCAAAATTGCTAATATTCTGAATTGAGAGGTAAGGAAGACCTGAACTGATCACTGACCGAGAATGCAGGAACAACTGAGCCACCTAAAGCCGATCGAATAACTCAGCCGACAACGAACGGACCGATCTCGCCACTGCGCATGCCGCGGGCGACCTCGTTGGCGATGACCAGGCAGGTGGACACCCAGCCGGCGAGCACCGCCCACACCATGTCCACGATGCAGGCCGCGAGACCCCATGGCATCGTCATCCTTTCTCCCTCTCACCAGCCTCCTCCAAGGAGGCAATTCCACAAACACCGTCCCTGTCCCTGCAATCGGCAGGCACCAACTAAACAACCACGGTTGATCCGGGGAGGAGATCGATTGAGTTCAGACCATTTGAGTAGCTATTGCAGGAGAACTCACCTCTTATCTTGCCGCCTTGCCGGTACCGTCAGCACGCAAGAATCGATGCAAGTTCCTCCGATTAGCGCCCGTCCTACGGATTCAGCTACGATCTTACTACGCACCAGCAATCGGCAAGAAAAATTGCGTCGAGATTTGGCCGGATTTCACTGCCTCCTCTGCCACCTAACCCTTGTTTCTCCCTATTCTTAACCACCTGTTCTGCGGACCACCAAAGCTAGGATACGGATAGAGATGATCTTTTGCTCTTGCTTTTGCACCAAGAACCAATCCCAACTCCGCCACTTATATTGATCCGAAATTCCACCACCATGGATTCTTTGTTCGGATTTTTTTTCACTATAGTTAAATAGATATGAGGTAATGAGGCTTGAAGAGTCTTCGCTCCTTGGTTTCCATATATTCTCTCCTTTGGCCAGGTCAGCAGTTCAAGGTTCAAGAAACAACTAGCACGTACTCCTGCCACAGAAGAACCAACTGAAGATTGCCACCTAAGAGCTCCCATTCTGTCGGACTCTGACTGCAGATGTTGAAACTTTATCCAATCACTACGATTGGACTGCAGGGTTTTTTGTGCACTTGGACAGGTCATACGCGTTTTTTTTTTTCATAAAACAAGCGTTGCTGACTGGCTTCTAAGAGCAGTCCCAACGACGTCACCCGGTTTTTATAGCATTAATTCAGCTGTCACATAGGCTAATATATAATAGGACAAACAATTAAATATAGAAAGAGTAAAAAATTATGTCTTTTATGGGACTTGTTTCAACATGATATTCAATACACAATGAGAGAAGAGGAGTATTAAATTCAGTTAAGTAATATTGATATTTGCATTAGAGGGGTAGTGTCCAATAGTAGTTTCTAGATGACGTGGAGGCTATAGAAACTATAAATAGTGTCTTGGGTTAGGACGACTCTAATCGTCTGGTAGTCCAACACATGTCCATGCTGCCCTACTGCACATGAAGAGGGCAACCATTGTCTGCCTGAATTGATGAAGGAGCAAGTGTTGCAGGTTTTTTAGATCCAATGCTTGGGCTTGGCTGCTTGGGACGAAACAGAGAAGACACAAGAGCAGCTTGTTCTCAGAAAGTCAGAACACAACTGTCGGTGTTTGGACCACGGGTGCTTAACCAACTAGTAAATATGGCGCGTGGCCGACTCTAGATGGTGTGCGAGAAGACACAATCAGTTATCCTGGTTCGGGCAACACAAGGCCCTACTTCCAGCAAAGTAGGATGAAGCATATATTACTCGCACCGTAGTGTCTGTAGTAGGGGATTACAAGCACATCGGGAGAGGGAAGTCCCCAAGTCCCTAGAGATGACTGAGGCAAGTGCCATATCTAAGACATAGTGGAGGAATGAGCGTTCGTCAGCGTGTGTTGTGGATGTCGTCCCTGGAGGGACCATTGTCCTATTTATACACGAAGGGGAGTGTCTGCAGTGAAGCCGAGTGTTGTATTCTAAGGAGAGATGTCCTGTCGTCTGCAAGCCGATATGACGGTGAACTATGTTGTTTGCTGATTTCCCGTAGAGAGCCAAGGCAGAGACCGAGGGGTTGTCCGTATGCTCGAGCTCATGAGGGAGAGGTCGCCCATGTCGTAGTTGTAATAGCGCCCGGATATGGGCCAAAGGCTGCTTACGGGGTGCGTCAGTGCCCTGGCGCGTGGTGACGTCGAGATTCTCTGCTGCGCTTATCGAGACCGGAGCCCCTACATGGTTGAGACGGAAGTCCTCCCGAGGCATTAGCCGAGCCATCCCATGACGTGCACCACAGTCGGGCGGAGTGGCCGTCTGCGGTATTCGCAGCGTAGTTGGTAGCCGAGGCCGAGCTCGGGCGAGGCGGAGAATTCGCTCGAGGGCCAAACTTGACGTCGGGCGAGGCGGAGAGGTTGTGAACGCGGACTGGATCCTGCTTCGGGCGAGGTAGAGAGATTGCGCCCGAAGGCCAGTCCGCTCGGCTTGTCGTATTTGGCGTCCCATCAGAGGGTGGCAGGCGGCGTGCACATACTATTGTGTAGACGTAATCACGTTTTTTTACTGTCAACGGGGGGGAAAGGCTCCCCACCTGATTTTCATTGATATGTTCCTGTCGCCCCTAAAGGCTTTACATAAGTTTATAGACCCGGCTTGCCGGAGTGAGGGGGGAGAATTTTCTAAGGTATTACATATTACATGCTAGCAGTTGAGAACACCAGTACCCAGGCGGCTTGCACACCTGCTTCTTTGGAACCATGTCTGTAACTCCAGTTCTTAGCCTCCTCACTGCATTGTCGAAGGATCCGGCTTAAGGGGATTGCTTCCTGCCTGAATACCAAGGCATTCCTACGCTTCCACAGTTGTCAACAACATAGAACCACAAAAGAAGAGAATTCAGTTTTCGGTATGTTCGTTGGCCTCACAATAAGATGCAGTTCGTGGACATCCAAATCAGCAGGTACTTGAAAGCCTATTGCCTGCCAGAATCGTTTTGCAAAGGGGCAATGTAAGACTATGTGGCCCGCCGATTCACTTTCCTGATTGCATTCTTCACATACATCTTCGTCCACAATCCGCTTGCGCAGCAAGTTTCTCTTGCTCTGTATTCTCCCTTGAGATCATTAGCCATGCAAAGAACTTCACCCTAGGTGGTGTTTTGTTATTCCATACGAACGCTGCCATTCTCTGACCTGACCGGTCGCTTCAAAAGCTCATACAAAGCGGACGTCTGGAATTTCCCGTGTGTACTGGTTAACATGCATTTTCTTTCATCAGGTTGCTGAGAAAGTTGAGTACCACTGATGATGTTCTGAGCTTGATGTAACTCTAACTGTGCTTGTGATGACAACCGTGTCACAAGATGAAGTCCATTGGCCATGACATCCGCCACACTAGCCTGCTGCTTCACACAATGTGAAAACAGGGCCGGCAGTTTGGTAGCTAGATCATCCTCTCCATGCCATGCGTCATGCCAGAAGTTCGTGCTGCATCCATCTCCCACAGTTGAGGTACTGACCGCTTGATAGATCGGAAGAAGTGTCCGCAAGCTATCCCAGTGTGGTCCTCCTAGATCCCCCTCCATTGTGGCCATGTTCATGTGTTCTTTTACCCAAACTGCCCATGACGAGTCTGTAGCAGAGTGCAACCTATGTATCAACTTGATCAAAAGACAGATGTTGTGCAGCTTCAAGTCTTTGATCCCCAGCCCCCCATCCTCCTTTGGTGTGCACACTTGAAAGGGAAATGTGCCCTTGGGCCATTTCTAAGTATTTTGGTGATTGAGTGCCAACACAAGTGCTTAAATGTGAATTCATGATTATGGATGGACAAAGTGCAAAACAAGAGCAAAGGTATGTTTCTAAGTCTTAGTACATTGGTTTTGTGTACTAATATACTTGTCTAAGTATTAGAAACAGAAAGAAGAAGAAAAGAGAAGAGTTGGCTGTGTACAGCCAAAAGGCTGTTTCGGTCTGGGGCACCGGACTGTCCGGTGGTGCACCGGACAGTGTCCGGTGCGCCAGGCTGCCTCGAGCGAAGTGGCCGCTCTCGGGAATTCGCCGACGGCGTACGGCTATAATTCACCGGACTGTCCGGTGTGCACCGGACTGTCCGGTGAGCCATCGGTCGGCCGGGCCAACGGTCGGCCGCGGAATCCGCTCGCGACACGTGGCCGAGCCAACGGTCGGAAGGGGGCACCGGACTGTCCGGTGTGCACCGGACATGTCCGGTGCGCCAACGGCTCTCTGTCGCCCAACGGTCGACAGCGCCAGTTAAGGAAAGAAATCAGGCACCGAACAGTGTCCGGTGTGCACCGGACAGTGTCCGGTGTGCACCGGACTGTCCGGTGCACCAGTCGACAGAATGCAAGATCAGCCTTCCAGATTTGCTCTCAACGGCTCCTAGCTGCCTTGGGGCTATAAAAGGGACCCCTAGGCGCATGGAGGACAACACCAAGCATTCTTACAACATTCCTAAGCACCAAGACATCGATTTCGCGCATTTGGTTCATTGTGATAGCATCTAGAGCTCTTGTTGAGTTGTGAACTCATTGAGTTGTGTTGCGAGCTCTTGTTGCGACTTGTGTGCGTGCTGTTGCTCTGATTCTGAGTCTTGTGTGCGTTGCTAGTTCCTCCCTTACTCCGTATTTCTTTGTGAATCTCAAGTGTAAGGGCGAGAGGCTCCAAGTTGTGGAGATTCCTCGCAAACGGGATATTGAAAGGCAAAGCAAAACACCGTGGTATTCAAGTTGGTCTTTGGACCGCTTGAGAGGGGTTGATTGCAACCCTCGTCCGTTGGGACGCCACAACGTGGAGTAGGCAAGCGTTGGTCTTGGCCGAACCACGGGATAAACCACTGTGTCATCTCTGTGTTTGATCTCTTGTGGTATTGTGTTTTGTTGAGACTCCTCTCTAGCCACTTGGTGATTATTGTGCTAACACTTAACAAGTTTTTGTGGCTATAAGTTTAAGTTTCACAGGATCACCTATTCACCCCCCCCCTCTTGAGAGCACCTAGAGGGGGGGGTGAATAGGTGATCCTGTAAAAACTTAACTTATAGCCACAAAAACTTGTTTAAGTGTTAGCACAGTTAATGCCAAGTGGCTAAAGCGAAGATCTTGCACAATATGATAATCACAAGAAGTTCAACACAGAGAGGACACGGTGATTTATCCCGTGGTTCGGCCAAGTACAAAACTTGCCTACTCCACGTTGTGGCGTCCCAACGGACGAGGGTTGCAATCAACCCCTCTCAAGCGGTCCAAAGACCCACTTGAATACCACGGTGTTTTGCCTTGCTTATCTTTATCCCACTCGCGAGGAATCTCCACAAATTGGAGTCTCTCGCCCTTACACTTAAGATTCACAAAGAAGCACGGAGTAAGGGAGGGAAGCAACACACACAAATCCACAGCGAAATGCGCACACACACGGCCAAGAATCGAGCTCAAAGACTATCTCACAGTTTCTCACAAGAACAGAGCTCGAATCACTTAGAATCACAAACGGATGCACAAAGACTGAGTGTGGATGATCAAGAATGCTCAAGGGTTGCTTGGTGTCCTCCTCCATGCGCCTAGGGGTCCCTTTTATAGCCCCAAGGCAGCTAGGAGCCGTTGAGAACAAATCTGGAAGGCCATCTTTGCCTTCTGTCGTCGGGCGCACCGGACAGTCCGGTGCACACCGGACAGTGTCCGGTGCCCGATTCCTTTCCTTAATTTGCGAAGCCGACCGTTGCAGATGCGGGAGCCGTTGGCGCACCGGACATGTCCGGTGCACACCGGACAGTCCGGTGCCCCCTTCCGACCGTTGGCTTGGCCACGTGTCCCGCGCAGATCGCGCGGCCGACCGTTGGCCCTGCCGACCGTTGGCTCACCGGACAGTCCGGTGCACACCAGACAGTCCGGTGAATTTTAGCCATACGCCTTCAGCAAATTCCCGAGAGCGGCCTCTTCGGCCAAGGCAGCCTGGCGCACCGGACACTGTCCGGTGCACCACCGGACAGTCCGGTGCCCCAGACCGAAACAGCCTCTTGGCTGTACACAGCCAAGTCTTCTCTTCTCTTCTTCTTTCTGTTTCTAACACTTAGACAAATATATTAGTACACAAAACCAATGTACTAAGGCTTAGAAACATACCTTTGCTCTAGATTTTCACTTTGTTCATCCATGGGCATTGATTCACATTTAAGCACTTGTGTTGACACTCAATCACCAAAATACTTAGAAATGGCCCAAGGGCACATTTCCCTTTCAATCTCCCCCTTTTTGGTGATTTATGCCAACACAACATAAAGCAACTAGAACAAGTGCAAAATCACTTCAAATAAAACTCAAATTGATTTTGATTCAATTTTGGCATATATGGATCATCCTTTGTCACCACTTGGTTTGTTTTTGCAAATCAAACTCAAATCTCTATCTCTAAGTCAAACACACATGTTGAAGCATAAAGAGAGTCATTCCAAAAGAGATTGATCAAAGATTTCAAAAACTCCCCCTATTTCCCATAATCAACACTTGTCCCCACAAGAAGCCAACTTTTGACAAGAGACACAATAAAAGAGTTTTGACAAAACAAAGAGCTCTACTCTACTATTTTCAAAATCTCTCAAGTGGTAGCTGATCCATTTATTGCTTTGGCCGTTATTTTCTCCCCCTTTGGCATCAAGCACCAAAACGGGATCAATCTTGGCCCTTTTAACCCCATTGCCTCACCAAAATCTTCAATAAGAATACAAAGGCAATAAGAGTCTAAAGATGAACTTGGAATAAGTTACCCTCTCATCGGAGTGCAGTGGAAGTCTTTCATGGTCCAAGTCCACCTTTTCCCTTTCAATCCTCCTTCGAGACTAAATCATCAAACTCAAGCACATGGTTAATCTCAAAGGGTCAAGTTGTGACACATCTCCCCCTAAGCATGTGCATCACTTTGCAACGGACTTGTGAGGTCCAGGGAGTGTTTGTACAACTTGAGCACCAAAATAAGCAACAAAATGCAAAAAGGAACATGATCAAAAGCATAAATACATGTATGCTACAATTCAATCCAGGTTCCGCGAATCTAAGACATTTAGCTCACTACGCAACCTGCAAAAGGTCTTCTCATCTAGAGGCTTGGTGAAGATATCGGCTAGCTGGTTCTCGGTGCTAACATGAAACACTGCGATATCCCCCTTTTGCTGGTGGTCTCTCAAAAAGTGATGCCGGATGTCTATGTGCTTTGTGCGGCTGTGCTCAACAGGATTCTCCGCCATGCGGATAGCACTCTCATTGTCACATAGGAGTGGGACTTTGCTCAGATTGTAGCCAAAGTCCCGGAGGGTTTGCCTCATCCAAAGTAGTTGCGCGCAACACTGACCTGCGGCAACGTACTCGGCCTCAGCGGTGGATAGGGCAACGGAGGTTTGTTTCTTAGAGTTCCATGACACCAGGGACCTTCCTAAGAATTGGCACGTCCCCGATGTACTCTTCCTATCGACCTTACATCCAGCATAGTCGGAGTCTGAGTATCCAACTAAGTCAAAGGTAGACCCCTTTGGATACCAGAGCCCGAAGCAAGGCGTAGCAACCAAATATCTAAGAATTCGCTTCACCGCCACTAAGTGACACTCCTTAGGATCGGATTGGAATCTAGCACACATGCATACGCTAAGCATAATATCCGGTCTACTAGAACATAAGTAAAGCAAAGAACCTATCATCGACCGGTATGCTTTTTGATCAACGGACTTACCTCCTTTGTTGAGGTCAGTGTGTCCGTCTGTCCCCATCGGAGTCTTTGCGGGCTTGGCGTCCTTCATCCCAAACCGCTTTAGCAGATCTTGCGTGTACTTCATTTGGGAGATGAAGGTGCCGTCCTTGAGTTGCTTCACTTGGAACCCAAGGAAGTAGTTCAACTCGCCCATCATCGACATCTCGAATTTTTGCGTCATCACCCTGCTAAACTCTTCACAAGACTTTTGGTTAGTAGAACCAAATATTATGTCATCGACATAAATTTGGCACACAAACAAATCACCATCACATGTCTTAGTGAAAAGAGTTGGATCGGCTTTCCCAACCTTGAAAGCATTAGCAATTAAGAAATCTCTAAGGCATTCATACCATGCTCTTGGGGCTTGCTTAAGTCCATAGAGCGCCTTAGAGAGCTTACACACGTGGTCGGGGTACCGTTCATCCTCGAAGCCAGGGGGTTGCTCCACGTACACCTCCTCCTTGATTGGCCCGTTGAGGAAAGCGCTCTTCACATCCATTTGGAACAACCTGAAAGAATGGTGAGCGGCATATGCTAGCAAGATTCGAATTGACTCTAGCCTAGCCACAGGAGCAAAAGTCTCCTCAAAATCCAAACCTGCGACTTGGGCATAACCTTTTGCCACAAGTCGAGCCTTGTTTCTCGTCACCACCCCGTGCTCGTCCTGTTTGTTGCGGAACACCCACTTGGTTCCCACAACATTTTGCTTCGGACGAGGCACCAGTGTCCAAACTTCATTTCTCTTGAAGTTGTTGAGCTCCTCCTGCATGGCCAACACCCAGTCCGGATCTAGCAAGGCCTCCTCTACCCTGAAAGGCTCAATAGAAGAGACAAAAGAGTAATGCTCACAAAAATTAACTAATCGAGAACGAGTAGTTACTCCCTTGCTGATGTCACCCAGAATTTGGTCGACGGGATGATCCCTTTGAATCATCGCTCGAACTTGGGTTGGAGGTGCCGGTTGCGCTTCTTCCTCCATCACATGATCATCTTGTGCTCCCCCTTGATCATCTGCCTCCTGTTGATGAACCTGTTCATCGTCTTGAGTTGGGGGTAGCACCATAGTTGAGGAAGATGGTTGATCTCGTTCACCTTGTTCCTGTGGCCGCACTTCTCCAATCGCCATGGTTCGTATAGCAGCCGTCGGAACATCTTCTTCATCTACATCATCACAATCAACAACTTGCTCTCTTGGAGAGCCATTAGTCTCATCAAATACAACGTCGCTAGAGACTTCAACCAAACCCGATGATTTGTTGAAGACTCTATACGCCTTTGTATTTGAGTCATAACCTAATAAAAACCCTTCTACAGCTTTGGGAGCAAACTTAGAATTTCTACCCTTCTTCACTAGAATGTAGCACTTGCTCCCAAATACACGAAAGTAAGATACATTGGGTTTGTTACCGGTTAGAAGCTCATACGAAGTCTTCTTGAGGAGGCGATGAAGGTAGACCCTGTTGATGGCGTGGCAAGCCGTGTTCACGGCTTCCGTCCAAAAGCACTCGGGGGTCTTGAACTCTCCTAGCATCGTCCTCGCCATGTCGATGAGCGTCCTGTTCTTCCTCTCTACCACACCATTTTGCTGTGGTGTGTAGGGAGCGGAGAACTCGTGCTTGATCCCTTCCTCTTCAAGGAACTCCTCCACTTGAAGGTTCTTGAACTCGGACCCGTTGTCGCTCCTTATCTTTTTCACTTTGAGCTCAAACTCATTTTGAGCCCTCCTGAGGAAGCGCTTGAGGGTCCCTTGGGTTTCAGACTTATCCTGCAAAAAGAACACCCAAGTGAAGCGGGAAAAGTCATCAACAATAACTAGACCATACTTACTTCCCCCTATGCTTAGATAGGCGACGGGTCCGAAGAGGTCCATATGCAGCAGCTCCAGGGGTCTTGAAGTGGTCATCACATTCTTTCTGTGATGCGCTCCTCCCACCTGTTTCCCTGCTTGACAAGCTGCACAAGGTCTATCTTTTTCGAAATGAACATTGGTTAGACCTATCACATGTTCTCCCTTTAGAAGCTTGTGGAGGTTCTTCATCCCCACATGTGCTAAGCGGCGATGCCACAGCCAGCCCATGCAAGTCTTAGCCATTAAGCATGCATCTAGACCGGCCTCTTCTTTTGCAAAATCAACTAAATAAAGTTTGTCGTCTAATACACCCTTAAAAGCTAGTGAACCATCACTTCTTCTAAAGACAGACACATCTATATTTGTAAATAGACAATTATACCCCATGTTGCATAATTGACTAACAGATAGCAGATTATAACCAAGAGACTCAACTAAAAACACATTAGAGATAGAGTGCTCATTAGAAATTGCAATTTTACCTAACCCTTTTACCTTGCCTTGATTCCCATCACCGAATATGATTGAATCTTGGGAATCCTTATTCTTGACGTAGGAGGTGAACATCTTCTTCTCCCCCGTCATATGGTTTGTGCATCCGCTATCAATAATCCAGCTTGAACCCCCGGATGCATAAACCTGCAAGGCAAATTTAGGCTTGGGACTTAGGTACCCAACTCATGTTGGGTCCTACAAGGTTAGCACAAATATTCTTAGGGACCCAAATGCAAGTTTTATCTCCCTTGCATCTTGCCCCTAACTTCCTAGCAACAATTTTCTTATTCTTTCTACAAATGGCAAAGGAAGCATTTAGAGCACAATAAATTTCGGAAGGTTCATTCACTACTTTCCTAGGAGCATTATGAACTACATTTCTCCTAGGCATTTGGTGAACAACATTTCTTCTAAACACATTTCTACCATGCATAACATGAGAACTAGAAGCAGTCATAGCATAAGAGTCATAAGCATGTGAATCAAAAACATCATTACTTCTAAAAGCATTTCTAGAGTATCTCCTATCATAGTACATGAAAGCATGATTCTTCTTAACACTATTAGCCATAGGAGCCTTCCCTTTCTCCTTGGTGGAGATAGGAGTCTTATGACTTGTTAAGTTCTTGGCTTCCCTCTTGAAGCCAAGCCCATCCTTAATTGAGGGGTGTCTACCAATAGTGTAGGCATCCCTAGCAAATTTTAGTTTCTCAAAGTCATTCTTGCTAGTCTTAAATTGGGCATTAAGACTAGCCAATTCCTCAGTTAATTTAGAAATTGAAACTAAATGATCACTACAAGCATCAACATCGAAATCTTTACACCTAGTGCAATTCTCAACATGTTCTACACAAGAATTAGATTTACTAGCTACTTTAGCATTTAAGTCATCATTAACATTCTTTAAAGTAGCAATGGTTTCATGACAAGAGGATAGTTCACTAGAAAGCACTTCATTTCTTTTAACTTCTAAGGCATAAGACTTTTGTGCCTCTACAAATTTGTCATGCTCTTCATACAAAAGGTCCTCTTGTTTTTCTAAGAGTCTATCTTTTTCATTCAAGGCATCAATCAATTCATTAATTTTATCTATTTTAGTTCTATCCAATCCCTTGAACAAACTAGAGTAATCTATTTCATCATCACTAGACTCATCATCACTGGAAGAATCATAAGTGACATTGTTTTGATTACATACCTTCTTCTCCCTTGCCATAAGGCATGTGTGACGCTCGTTGGGGAAGAGGGATGACTTGTTGAAGGCAGTGGCGGCGAGTCCTTCATTGTCGGAGTCGGAGGAGGAGCAATCCGAATCCCACTCCTTTCCGATGTGTGCCTCGCCCTTGGCCTTCTTGTAATGCTTCTTCTTTTCCCTCTTGTCCCCTTTTTCCTGGTCACTTTCATTATCGGGACAGTTAGCAATGAAATGACCAATCTTACCACATTTGAAGCATGAGCGCTTCTCCTTTGCCTTGGTCTTGCTTGGCTGTCCCTTGCGACCTTTAAGCGCCGTCTTGAAGCGCTTAATGATGAGGGCCATCTCCTCATTATTTAGCCCGGCCGCCTCAACTTGCGCCACCTTGCTTGGTAGCGCCTCCTTGCTCCTTGTTGCCTTGAGAGCAATGGGTTGAGGCTCATGAATAGGACCGTTCAATGCGTCGTCCACGTATCTTGCCTCCTTAATCATCATTCGCCCACTTACGAACTTCCCAAGAACTTCTTCGGGCAACATTTTGGTGTACCTGGGATTCTCACGAATATTATTCACCAAATGAGGATCAAGAACGGTAAAGGACCTTAGCATTAGGCGGACGACGTCGTGGTCCGTCCATCGCGTGCTTCCATAGCTCCTTATCTTGTTGACAAGGGTTTTGAGCCGGTTGTAGGTTTGGGTTGGCTCCTCCCCCCTTATCATAGTGAATCTTCCAAGTTCGCCCTCCACCAACTCCATCTTGGTGAGCATGGTGACGTCGTTGCCCTTGTGAGAGATCTTGAGGGTATCCCATATCTGCTTGGCATTGTCCAAGCCGCTCACCTTATTGTATTCTTCCCTGCACAAAGATGCTAAAAGAACAGTAGTAGCTTGTGCATTTCTATGGATTTGTTCATTTATAAGCATAGGACTATCCGAGCTATTAAAGTGCATTCCACTATCTACAATCTCCCATATACTAGGATGGAGAGAGAATAGGTGACTACGCATTTTGTGGCTCCAAAATCCGTAGTCCTCCCCATCAAAGTGTGGGGGCTTGCCGAGTGGAATGGAAAGCAAATGTGAATTTGAACTTTGCGGAATACGAGAGTAATCAAAAGAAAAATTCGAATTAACCGTCTTTCTTTTGTTGTGGTCGTCGTCATCCTTTTGCGAGGAGGAAGATTCGTCGCTGGAGTAGTAGACAATTTCCTTGATGCGCCTTGTCTTCTTCTTCCTCCCGTCTTTTCTTTTGTGGCCCGAGCCTGAGTCAGTGGGCTTGTCATCATTGGGCTCGTTGACGAAGGACTCCTTCTCCTTGTCGTTGATCACCATCCCCTTGCCCTTGGGATCCATCTCTTCGGGCGGTTAGTCCCTTTCTTGAAGAGAACGGCTCCGATACCAATTGAGAGCACCTAGAGGGGGGGGTGAATAGGTGATCCTGTAAAAACTTAACTTATAGCCACAAAAACTTGTTTAAGTGTTAGCACAGTTAATGCCAAGTGGCTAAAGCGAAGATCTTGCACAATATGATAATCACAAGAAGTTCAACACAGAGAGGACACGGTGATTTATCCTGTGGTTCGGCCAAGTACAAAACTTGCCTACTCCACGTTGTGGCGTCCCAACGGACGAGGGTTGCAATCAACCCCTCTCAAGCGGTCCAAAGACCCACTTGAATACCATGGTGTTTTTGCCTTGCTTATCTTTATCCCACTCGCGAGGAATCTCCACAAATTGGAGTCTCTCGCCCTTACACTTAAGATTCACAAAGAAGCACGGAGTAAGGGAGGGAAGCAACACACACAAATCCACAGCGAAATGCGCACACACACGGCCAAGAATCGAGCTCAAAGACTATCTCACAGTTTCTCACAAGAACAGAGCTCGAATCACTTAGAATCACAAACGGATGCACAAAGACTGAGTGTGGATGATCAAGAATGCTCAAGGGTTGCTTGGTGTCCTCCTCCATGCGCCTAGGGGTCCCTTTTATAGCCCCAAGGCAGCTAGGAGCCGTTGAGAACAAATCTGGAAGGCCATCTTTGCCTTCTGTCGTCGGGCGCACCGGACAGTCCGGTGCACACCGGACAGTGTCCGGTGCCCGATTCCTTTCCTTAATTTGCGAAGCCGACCGTTGCAGATGCGGGAGCCGTTGGCGCACCGGACATGTCCGGTGCACACCGGACAGTCCGGTGCCCCCTTCCGACCGTTGGCTTGGCCACGTGTCCCGCGCAGATCGCGTGGCCGACCGTTGGCCCTGCCGACCGTTGGCTCACCGGACAGTCCGGTGCACACCGGACAGTCCGGTGAATTTTAGCCATACGCCTTCAGCAAATTCCCGAGAGCGGCCTCTTCGGCCAAGGCAGCCTGGCGCACCGGACACTGTCCGGTGCACCACCGGACAGTCCGGTGCCCCAGACCGAAACAGCCTCTTGGTTGTACACAGCCAAGTCTTCTCTTCTCTTCTTCTTTCTGTTTCTAACACTTAGACAAATATATTAGTACACAAAACCAATGTACTAAGGCTTAGAAACATACCTTTGCTCTAGATTTTCACTTTGTTCATCCATGGGCATTGATTCACATTTAAGCACTTGTGTTGACACTCAATCACCAAAATACTTAGAAATGGCCCAAGGGCACATTTCCCTTTCACCTCTAGGTGCTCTCAATTGGTATCAGAGCCGTTCTCTTCAAGAAGGGACTAATCGCCCGAAGAGATGGATCCTAAGGGGAAGGGAATCGTGATCAACGACAAGGAGAAGGAGTCCTTCGTCAACGAGCCGAAGGATGACAAGCCTACTGACTCGGGCTCGGGCCACAAGCGTAAAGATGGGAAGAAGAAGACAAGGCGCATCAAGGAGATCGTCTACTACGACGATAGCGATGAGTCTACTTCTTCCCAGAAGGACGACGACAACGACTACAGGAAGACGGTCAATTCGAACTTTTCATTTGATTATTCTCGTATTCCACATAGTTCGAATTCGCATTTGCTTTCCATTCCTCTTGGCAAACCTCCACACTTCGATGGGGAAGACTACGGATTTTGGAGTCACAAAATGCGTAGTCACTTATTCTCTCTCCATCCAAGCATATGGGAGATTGTAGAGAATGGAATGAAATTTGATAGCTCGGATAGCCCTATGCTTATAAATGAACAAATCCATAGAAATGCACAAGCTACTACTGTTCTATTAGCATCTTTGTGCAGGGAAGAGTACAATAAGGTGAGCGGCTTGGACAACGCCAAGCAGATACGGGACACCCTCAAGATCTCTCACGAGGGGAACGACATCACCATGCTCACTAAAATGGAGTTGGTGGAGGGCGAACTTGGATGATTCGCAATGATAAGGGGAGAGGAGCCAACCCAAACCTACAACCGGCTCAAGACCCTTATCAACAAAATAAGGAGCTACGGAAGCACGCGATGGACGAACCACGACGTCGTCCGCCTAATGCTAAGGTCCTTTACCGTTCTTGATCCTCATCTGGTAAACAATATTCGTGAGAATCCCAGGTACACGATGATGACGCCCGAAGAGGTACTCGGAAAATTCGTAAGCGGGCGGATGATGATCAAGGAGGCGAGATACGTCGACGACGCTCTAAACGGTCCAATCAATGAGCCTCAACCTCTTGCTCTCAAGGCAACAAGAAGCAAGGAAATGCTACCTAGCAAGGTGGCACAAATTGAGGCGGCCGGACTTAATGATGAAGAGATGGCTCTCATCATCAAGAGATTCAAGACGGCACTAAAAGGCCGCAAGGGGCAACCAAGCAAGACCAAGACAAAGGGGAAGCGCTCATGCTTCAAATGTGGTAAGCTTGGTCATTTTATTGCTAACTGTCCCGACAATGATAGTGATCAGGATCAAGGGAACAAGAGGGAGAAGAAGAAGAACTATAAGAAGGCAAAGGGCGAGGCGCATCTAGGCAAGGAGTGGGACTCGGACTGCTCCTCTTCCGACTCCGACAATGAAGGACTCGCCGCCACCGCCTTCAACAAGTCATCCCTCTTCCCCAACGAGCGTCACACATGCCTTATGGCAAGGGAGAAGAAGGTGAGTACTCGAGACTCCACTTATGCTTCTTCTAGTGATAATGAGTCTAGTGATGATGATGACATAGACTATTCATGCTTATTCAAGGGTTTAGATAGATCTAAGATAGACAAAATTAATGAATTGATTGATGCCTTGAATGATAAGAATGTGCTTTTAGAAAAGCAAGAGGATTTGTTGTATGAAGAACATGATAAATTTGTAGAAGCACAAAAATCTCTTGCTTTAGAAATTAAGAGAAATGAGATGCTTTCTTGTGAGTTGTCTACATGTCATGATTCAATTTCTAGTTTAAAAAGCATAAATGATGATTTAAATGCTAAACTAGAAAAATCTAGTAAATTAACTTCTTGTGTAGAACATGTTGTGATTTGCACCAGGTGTAAAGATTTTGACATTGATGCTTGTAGTGAACACCTAGTTTCAATTTCCAAACTTAATGATGAATTAGCTAGTCTTAATACCCAACTTAAGACTAGCAAAAGCGATTTTGATAAGTTAAAATTTGCAAGGGATGCCTACACAATTGGTAGACATCCCTCAATTAAGGATGGTCTTGGCTTCAAGAGGGAAGTCAAGAACTTAACAAGCCATAAGGCTTCCATCTCCACAAAGGAGAAAGGGAAGGCCCCTATGGCAAGTAATGCTAAAAAGAACCATGCTTTTATGTACTATGATAGGAGACAAACTAGAAATGCTCATAGGAGTTATAATGCTTATGATGATTTTGATGACATGTTTGCTTCTAGTTCTTCCTATACGCATGGTAGAAATGTTGGTAGAAGAAATATTGTTCATAATATGCCTAGGAGAAATGTTGTTAATGTTCCTAGGAAAGTCAATGAACCCTCTACAATATATCATGCTTTGAATGCTTCCTTTGCAATTTGTAGAAAGGATAGAAAGGTAATTGCTAGGAAATTAGGGGCAAAATGCAAGGGTGATAAAACTTGCATTTGGGTCCCTAAGGATATTTGTGCTAACCTTGTAGGACCCAACATGAGTTGGGTACCTAAGACCCAAGCCTAAATTTGCCTTGCAGGTTTATGCATCCGGGGGTTCAAGCTGGATTATCGACAGCGGATGCACAAACCATATGACGGGGGAGAAGAAAATGTTCACCTCCTACGTCAAGAATAAGGATTCCCAAGATTCAATTATATTCGGTGATGGGAATCAAGGCAAGGTAAAAGGGTTAGGTAAAATTGCAATTTCTAATGAGCACTCTATCTCTAATGTGTTTTTAGTTGAGTCTCTTGGTTATAATTTGCTATCTGTTAGTCAATTATGCAATATGGGATATAACTGTCTATTCACAAATGTAGATGTGTCTGTCTTTAGAAGGTGTGATGGTTCACTAGCATTTAAGGGTGTATTAGACGACAAACTTTATTTAGTTGATTTTGCAAAAGAGGAGGCCGGTCTAGATGCATGCTTAATTGCTAAGACTGGCATGGGCTGGCTGTGGCATCGCCGCTTAGCACATGTGGGGATGAAGAACCTTCACAAGCTTCTAAAGGGAGAACACGTGATAGGTCTAACAAATGTTCATTTCGAAAAAGATAGACCTTGTGCAGCTTGTCAAGCAGGGAAACAGGTGGGAGGCTCTCATCACACCAAAAATGTGATGACAACATCAAGACCCCTGGAGCTGCTACATATGGACCTCTTCGGACCCGTCGCCTATCTAAGCATAGGAGGAAGATAAGTCTGAAACCCAAGGGACCCTCAAGCGCTTCCTCAGGAGAGCTCAAAATGAGTTTGAGCTCAAGGTGAAGAAGATAAGGAGCGACAACGGGTCCGAATTCAAGAACCTTCAAGTGGAGGAGTTTCTTGAGGAGGAGGGGATCAAGCACGAGTTCTCCGCTCCCTACACACCTCAGCAAAATGGTGTGGTAGAGAGAAAGAACAGGACGCTCATTGATATGGCAAGAACGATGCTAGGAGAGTTCAAGACCCCCGAGTGCTTTTGGTCGGAAGCCGTGAACATGGCTTGCCACGCCATCAACAGGGTCTACCTTCATCGCCTCCTCAAGAAGACTTCGTATGAACTACTAACCGGTAACAAACCCAATGTATCTTACTTTCGTGTATTTGGGAGCAAGTGCTACATTCTAGTGAAGAAGGGTAGAAATTCTAAGTTTGCTCCCAAAGCTGTAGAAGGGTTTTTGTTAGGTTATGACTCAAATACAAAGGCGTATAGAGTCTTCAACAAATCATCGGGTTTGGTTGAAGTCTCTAGCGACGTTGTATTTGATGAGACTAATGGCTCTCCAAGAGAGCAAGTTGTTGATTGTGATGATGTAGATGAAGAAGATGTTCCGACGGCCGCTATACGAACCATGGCAATTGGGGAAGTACAGCCACAGGAACAAGATGAACGAGATCAACCTTCTTCCTCAACAACGGTGCATCCCCCAACTCAAGACGATGAACAGGTTCATCAAACGGAGGCGTGTGATCAAGGGGGAGCACAAGATGATCACGTGATGGAGGAAGAAGCGCAACCGGCACCTCCAACCCAAGTTCGAGCGATGATTCAAAGGGATCATCCCGTCGACCAAATTCTGGGTGACATTAGCAAGGGAGTAACTACTCGATCTCGATTAGTTAATTTTTGTGAGCATTACTCCTTTGTCTCTTCTATTGAGCCTTTCAGGGTAGAAGAGGCCTTGCTAGATCCGGACTGGGTATTGGCCATGCAGGAGGAGCTCAACAATTTCAAGAGAAATGAAGTTTGGACACTGGTGCCTCGTCCCAAGCAAAATGTTGTGGGAACCAAGTGGGTGTTCCGCAACAAACAAGACGAGCACGGGGTGGTGACAAGGAACAAGGCTAGACTTGTGGCAAAAGGTTATGCCCAAGTCGCAGGTTTGGACTTTGAGGAGACTTTTGCTCCTGTGGCTAGGCTAGAATCAATTCGTATCTTGCTAGCATATGCTGCTCACCATTCTTTCAGGTTGTACCAAATGGATGTGAAGAGCGCTTTCCTCAACGGGCCAATCAAGGAGGAGGTGTACGTAGAGCAACCCCCTGGCTTCGAGGATGAACGGTACCCCGACCATGTGTGTAAGCTCTCTAAGGCGCTCTATGAACTTAAGCAAGCCCCAAGAGCATGGTATGAATGCCTTAGAGACTTTCTAATTGTTAATGCTTTCAAGGTTGGGAAAGCCGATCCAACTCTCTTTACTAAGACATGTGATGGTGATTTGTTTGTGTGCCAAATTTATGTCGATGACATAATATTTGGTTCTACTAACCAAAAGTCTTGTGAAGAGTTTAGCAGGGTGATGACGCAAAAATTCGAGATGTCGATGATGGGCGAGTTGAACTACTTCCTTGGGTTCCAAGTGAAGCAACTCAAGGACGGCACCTTCATCTCCCAAACGAAGTATACACAAGATTTGCTAAAGCGGTTCGGGATGAAGGACACCAAGCCCGCAAAGACGCCGATGGGAACCGACGGACACACCGACCTCAACAAAGGTGGTAAGTCCGTTGATCAAAAAGCATACCGGTCCATGATAGGTTCCTTGCTTTATTTATGTGCTAGTAGACCGGATATTATGCTTAGCGTATGCATGTGTGCTAGATTTCAATCCGATCCTAAGGAGTGTCACTTAGTGGCGGTGAAGCGAATTCTAAGATATTTGGTTGCTACGCCTTGCTTCGGGCTCTGGTATCCAAAAGGGTCTACCTTTGACTTGGTTGGATACTCAGATTCCGACTATGCTGGATGTAAGGTCGATAGGAAGAGTACATCGGGGACGTGCCAATTCTTAGGAAGGTCCCTGGTGTCATGGAATTCTAAGAAACAAACCTCTGTTGCCCTATCCACCGCTGAGGCCGAGTATGTTGCCGCAGGACAGTGTTGCGCGCAACTACTTTGGATGAGGCAAACCCTCCGGGACTTTGGCTACAATCTGAGCAAAGTCCCACTCCTATGTGATAATGAGAGTGCTATCCGCATGGCGGAAAATCCTGTTGAACACAGCCGCACAAAGCACATAGACATCCGGCATCACTTTTTGAGAGACCACCAGCAAAAGGGAGATATCGAAGTGTTTCATGTTAGCACCGAGAACCAGCTAGCCGATATCTTTACCAAGCCTCTAGATGAGAAGACCTTTTGCAGGTTGCGTAGTGAGCTTAATGTCTTAGATTCGCGGAACTTAGATTGATTTGTAGCATACATGTGTTTATGCCTTTGATCATGTTCATTCTGCATTTAGTTGCTTATTTTGGTGCTCAAGTTGTACAAACACTCCCTGGACCTCACAAGTCCGTTGCAAAGTGATGCACAGTTTTAGGGGGAGATGTGTTACAACTTGACCCTTTGAGACTAACCAAATGCTTGAGTTTGCTTATTTTAGTCTCAAAGGAGAATTAAAAGGGAAAAAGGTGGACTTGGACCATGAAAGCCTTCCACTGCACTCCGATGAGAGGGTAACTTATTCCATGTTCATCTCATGTACTCTTATTGCCTTTGTATTCTTATTGAAGATTTTGGTGAGGCAATGGGGTTCTGGGGCCAAGATTGATCCCGTTTTGGTGCTTGATGCCAAAGGGGGAGAAAGTAAAGGCCAAAGCAATAAATGGATCAGCTACCACTTGAGAGATTTTGAAAATAGTAGAATAGAGCTTTTTGTTTTGTCAAAACTCTTTTATTGTCTCTCTTATCAAAAGTTGGCCTCTTGTGGGGAGAAATGTTGATCATGAGAAAAAGGGGGAGTTTTTGAAATCTTTGATCAATCTCTTTTGAATGACTCTCTTTATGCTTCAACATGTGTGTTTGACTTAGAGATAGAGATTTGAGTTTGATTTGCAAAAACAAACCAAGTGGTGGCAAAGGATGATCCATATATGCCAAAAATAAATTTGAGTTTGATTTGAAGTGATTTTGCACTTGTTCTAGTTGCTTTATGTTGTGTTGGCATAAATCACCAAAAAGGGGGAGATTGAAAGGGAAATGTGCCCTTGGGCCATTTCTAAGTATTTTGGTGATTGAGTGCCAACACAAGTGCTTAAATGTGAATTCATGATTATGGATGGACAAAGTGCAAAACAAGAGCAAAGGTATGTTTCTAAGTCTTAGTACATTGGTTTTGTGTACTAATATACTTGTCTAAGTATTAGAAACAGAAAGAAGAAGAAAAGAGAAGAGTTGGCTGTGTACAGCCAAAAGGCTGTTTCGGTCTGGGGCACCAGACTGTCCGGTGGTGCACCGGACAGTGTCCGGTGCGCCAGGCTGCCTCGAGCGAAGTGGCCGCTCTCGGGAATTCGCCGACGGCGTACGGCTATAATTCACCGGACTGTCCGGTGTGCACCGGACTGTCCGGTGAGCCATCGGTCGGCCGGGCCAACGGTCGGCCGCGGAATCCGCTCGCGACACGTGGCCGAGCCAACGGTCGGAAGGGGGCACCGGAGTGTCCGGTGTGCACCGGACATGTCCGGTGCGCCAACGGCTCTCTGTCGCCCAACGGTCGACAGCGCCAGTTAAGGAAAGAAATCAGGCACCGGACAGTGTCCGGTGTGCACCGGACTGTCCGGTGCACCAGTCGACAGAAGGCAAGATCAGCCTTCCAGATTTGCTCTCAACGGCTCCTAGCTGCCTTGGGGCTATAAAAGGGACCCCTAGGCGCATGGAGGACAACACCAAGCATTCTTACAACATTCCTAAGCACCAAGACATCGATTTCGCGCATTTGGTTCATTGTGATAGCATCTAGAGCTCTTGTTGAGTTGTGAACTCATTGAGTTGTGTTGCGAGCTCTTGTTGCGACTTGTGTGCGTGCTGTTGCTCTGATTCTGAGTCTTGTGTGCGTTGCTAGTTCCTCCCTTACTCCGTATTTCTTTGTGAATCTCAAGTGTAAGGGCGAGAGGCTCCAAGTTGTGGAGATTCCTCGCAAACGGGATATTGAAAGGCAAAGCAAAACACCGTGGTATTCAAGTTGGTCTTTGGACCGCTTGAGAGGGGTTGATTGCAACCCTCGTCCGTTGGGACGCCACAACGTGGAGTAGGCAAGCGTTGGTCTTGGCCGAACCACGGGATAAACCACTGTGTCATCTCTGTGTTTGATCTCTTGTGGTATTGTGTTTTGTTGAGACTCCTCTCTAGCCACTTGGCGATTATTGTGCTAACACTTAACAAGTTTTTGTGGCTATAAGTTTAAGTTTCACAGGATCACCTATTCACCCCCCCCCCCTCTAGGTGCTCTCAACACTGTGTCCCACGCCACTAAGCAGCTTGCCCCTAAGCATTCGTCGTTTCCATTCCACAAGAAGGATCTACGCCTGCGATCAATATGTGCCACAACTCCATTTGGAACCAAAACAGCCGACATGATGTATATGAGTTGGCTGTCCAAAACCGAATTTATCAGAACCGCTCGACCCATCGGGTTTAACAGTGCAGCTTGCCATCCTGCTAGGTACTTATCTGCCTTGGCAATATGTGGGGCAAAAGACGATAGACGGAGCTTGTGTGGGGACAGTGGTAGTCCCAGGTATGTCTGAGGGAAACCCTCCAGCCTGCAACCAAGGGTGGCAATCATGAGAGGGAGGTGTTGTTCATCAATGTTCATCGGAACTGCGGTGCTTTTTGAGAAGTTGATCTTCAGCCCAGTCGCATCCGAGAAGTCATCTAAATTTTTCTTAAGTGTTTTGACATCTTCTAGGTCTGCACGCAATAATAGTAGGGTGTCATCCGCGTATTGTAGCACTGGGCATGGTCGGTCATCAATTAGCGGATGTCGAACACCCCTGCTGTGCTTGATCAAGCTCTGTAGGACATCTGCCACAAGTAAGAAGAGGTATGGTGACAGCGGATCTCCCTGTCTCAGACCTCTCTTGCACGCGAACCATGGTCCAGGTACTCCATTAAGCAATACAGAGGTTTTGGAAGATGCTAGCAGCTGCAATATCCATCTCTGCCATTTCTGATTGAAACCCCTTGCTCTCAGGACTGTGAGCAACCCGTCCCAATTAACGGTATCAAAAGCCTTTGCAAAGTCTAGCTTGATTACTAGGGCCGGAGTCTTTCTCTTGTGGCAACATTGTATTAACTCCATTGCATAGACAAAGTTTTCAGTGATCGAGCGACCTTGGATGAAACCAGTTTGATCCAAGTCTATGAGTGAGCAGATGTCCTGTTGCAATCTTGTAGTCATAATCTTGGTAATAATCTTGACGCTGCAGTTTTGGAGGTTGATGGGGCGGAAGGAGTCCACTGTTGTACATCCCGGCTTCTTTGGCAGTAAAACCATGTATGCTCGATTGATTCTTTCCAGTTCAGCTTCCCCCTGCTGAAAGGCATTGAGCAGATCCATAACTTGTGTCTTGACAGTCGTCCATGCACACGAGTAGAAGATGGGTCCAAAACCATCCGGCCCTGGTGCACTCAGCTTATTCATTGATCGGATTGCTTGTAGTGCTTCTCTGTCTGTAAAGGGGGCTGTTAGACTTTCAGACGCAAGCTATCTTCCATTGTAGAGTTCATCTATGTTGAATTTCCATGTGGAGTTTCCTGCTTCCCCCATAATCCCAGAGAAATAGTATGTGACTGCTGCTATCTTTGATTCATGACTGAACAGTTCCTGCTCCCTGTGCGTGATCTTGCCAATATGATTCCGCCTCAATCTTTGAGTTGCCTGAGCATGGTGGAACGCGGTGTTTGCATCCCCTTCCCTGATCGCCTTCTGTTTCCCTCGCTGTTTCCAATATGCAGCCGTCGCTCTGATGTGTTGTTGGAGACGAGTTTGGCATAATTCCCTGACCTGCATTTCAGCTTCAGATAGCGTCCTGTACTCTTCTAGGAAGTCCAACATCATAATAATGAATTTGCAGTTTTGTACAAAGAAAGGGGGCGCCCTATTACGCCTAGACCAAACCTTCGCTGCAGCTCTGGTGTTCTTGAGGCAGCTCGCGAGGCAAGCAGCAGCATCAGTCGAATGGGTGATAGGCTGCCAGGCGTTTAGAATGGCCGGTAGGAAATTCGGGTTTTTTAGCCAAGCCTTTTCAAATCTAAAGGTTGTAGATTTTGGAATTGTAGTAGCTATTTTTGCTATAATTGGTTTATGGTCGGACGTAGTTCTGATTGAAGAGCTAAGAGAGGCCGATGGATAGCAAGTGGTGAAGTTCTCATTTGTGAAGGCACGATCCAGGCGTGCCAGGGTTGGGGTGCGGCGTTTGTTTGTCCAGGTGAAGAGGCAGTCTAGCAGAGGCAGCTCGATAAGCCCAAGGTCATGGATAGTATCATTAAACAGGTTACAGAGATGTCGATTGGTTCTGCCCCTATTTTTTCTGAGGCATCCCTGATAAGATTGAAGTCTCCAATGATAAACCAAGGTCCCACAATGTTTGAGTGGATTTCCCCCAGGATGTCAAGAAAAGTTGTTGTATCCCTATGGTCAGACGGCGCATACACATTTGTTATGGTAATTTCAGAGTTTGTGTTGGCTAAAAGAAAGTGACAGGTTAAAGCATATTGGCGAGTGACAAAAGAACTGAGCTCCAGGACGTCAGTGTCCCAAGCCGTGATTAAGCCTCCCCTAGTGCCAGTAGAAGGGATGTCTAGGAATGTATCAGCAAGTTTTGGTAAAAGAAAGGATCGAGCTTTGAACTTAGAATTTTCTTGGGCTTTGGTTTCCTGTAGGCACGCCACAGTGGGAGACAAAGAGGCAATAGCTGCACGAACAAGTTCACATTTTTCCGAGTCGCCAAGACCACGAACATTCCACGACAACACAGACAGACTCTTGACGCTACTCATTTTTAGGACACACAGACACCATCATGCTAAAGCACACAGACACTGGGACAACTAAGAAGCAAAGCCCGATGAACGCACAGAGCAGGCTGAAAACAAAAGAACCGAACACAGACCCCCACGGGACACACAGAGAGGTGCAGACCGACGTGCCCACTGCACCATGAGCAACAAAGGTGCAGACTATCATTCCTTGGCGAGCGGCACCACCCCAACAGCATTCGCAGCTGAGCACCCCAATCCTGCCGCGCGAACAAGCCTGCGAAGAGCTGGTATCGAGATCGGCGCCATTGAACGACTGAGCAAACCTTTTTTCTGGACTTCCCCCTTCACCGCTGTTGCACCAGACGTGGTTGTTGTCTTATCTGTCACTGTGCTCTGCTGCCGCTGCGTGGGTTGGCACACGCATTAAATGTGCATGTCCCCTTCCTGTTTTCGGGCGCCCATGTCCTATCTGCCTGAGGCCGGCTCGGGCGAGGCGGACAGTGTGGCGGCGACCTTGGGTGAGGCGGAGTCTTGCCCGAGGTGGGAGACTCTCGGGGAGATGTCTCAGTTTTTTGGGTAGCTTGGTTGTCACCCCTCCGTGGGGCCGTCCACCTCGGGGTGAAGTGGGCCCTGGCCGTGGTCGTCTCCCACTATGAGATCGATCTTGAACGAGTGTGCGACGACTATGTGCTCCTCGACGAGCCCGAGCTGGCTGCTGCCGAGGCGCAGAGGCTGAACGACATCGTCGAGGGGCCGGGGACTTTGTTGGCTCGTCACTTCAAAGTCGAGGTGGTGCCTCCTCCCCCATCGCCTGCCGGTGCCGAGCCCCTTGCAGGACCTCCTCCGACAACATGACTGCATGAGCATGGCCATCGCCCTGCAGGGAATTTTTAAATTTTTGTAATATATGCTAAGAATTTGGCGGATACTAAGTATCTGAACTTTTATCCGTTTGTTGTGTGTTTTTTCGCTGTCTTGCGCCTGTTTCCTTAGTCCTACTGCGGTGTCCCCATTAGAACGTGAGTTGCCCTTTAGGGCTTGTTCGGTTCTATCCCAATCCATATGGATTGAGAGGGGATTGAGGGGGTTTCAATTCCTATTAAGTCAAAATCTCTCTCAATCCGTATCAATCCCCTCCAATCCATATGGATTGAAAATAACCAAACAAGCCCGAGAGAGATAGTGAGTGAGGAAACTGTATCCCTGAGGCGTAGGTGTTACTGCGGCTCGACTATTCTTCCTTAGTCAGGACGTCCTCTATTCCTTAGGGTTTTCGTGTTACGACTTAGGGCGAGATTACGAAACGTGTTCGTTTTTCAAAACCGCGAGAAAAAAGGCGACACAGAGGAGGGGTTCCCCCTTCTAGCCCCCGAGGGAGGCTCGATTATGGAAGCAAGGCCGAGCCTCTCTTGAGAGCCTCTCTTTATTAAATATGTGAAACATAATACAACTAGGCCTGGGCCTATATGCCTAAGGGTAAAAGCGACATAGTTGCTCTATATTCCAGGCGTTGTCGTAGACTTCTCCTTCCTCGTTGAAGAGCTTGTATGTTCCTGGCTTCAACACCTTGGCAATGATGAAGGGTCCTTCCCAGGGAGGAGTGAGCTTGTGGCGTCCTCGGTTGTCTTGTCGTAGCCGAAGCACCAGGTCGCCTTCCTGGAACCCCCAGGGTCGGACGCGTCGTTCGTGGTAGCGCCGAAGGGATTGTTGATATTTTGTTGAGTGAAGGAGAGCTACGTCCCGAGCTTCGTCCAGCTAGTCCAGCGAGTCTTCACGGCTGACTTGGTTGTTACGTTCGTTGTATGCGTGCAACCTCGGGAAGCCATACTCAAGGTCGGTGGGTAAAATGGCCTCGGCCCTATAGACCAGGAAGAATGGTGTGAATCTCGTGGCTCAACTCGGGGTAGTCTTCAGCCCCGAGGTTTAGGTCGTTGAAGATCCTCTGCTTCAGGCCTTGCAGGATCATGCCGTTGGCACGCTCCACTTGCCTGTTGCACCTCGGGTGTGCCACTGCCGACCAATCGACACGAATGTGATGGTCGCTGCAGAAGTTGAGGAACTTCTTCCCTGTGAACTGGGTGCCGTTGTTGGTGATGATTGAGTTGGGGACCCTGAAGCGATGAATGATGTCCGTGAAGAATGAGATTGTATGCTCCGATTTAATGTTGTTGAGGGGGCGGACCTCGATCTACTTGGAGAATTTGTCAATGGCGACCATTAGGTGCGTGAAGCCCTCGGGTGCCTTCTGCAGAGGACCGACGAGATCCAATCCCCATATTGCGAATAGCCACGTTATCGGGATCATTTGAAGGGCATGAGGTGGCATATGTGTCTGCTTCGCGTAGAATTGGCAGCCTCGACAGGACCGCATGATCCTGATAGCGTCTGCTACTGCAGTCGGCCTGTAGAACCCTTGCCTGAAGGCGTTGTTGGCGAGGGTCCGGGGCGCCGCTTGGTGCCCGCAAGCCCCCGAGTGGATTTCTCCCAGCAACTCTCTGTCCTTGGCTGATTGGTATATAGCGTTGAAGTATTCCCGAGGTGTTGCGCCGGTACAACTCTTTTTCTTCTCCTATCAACATGCATGGCGCTAATATTTCTATCCATGCAGTTTCCTACACGTGCATTTTCATAATTATCGGTCCACGATGAGAGAGATTCTCTCTCACGCCCACAAATTTCTCCTCCATGATTGCAGCCAGGGGTAACCAGCGGAAAAAACAAAACTACGCTAATTTTCGTGTAAAGCCTTTAGACGTCTTGTTTCATATGAAGGAGGGAGTGTGTATCTACCGATGCCGCTGGATAGCGAAACAAATCTTCTGCAGTCCTTAGTTCCTCTTGTGAAGAGGCCAGAGCACCACAGCTCTGAGAAATGGGATGCCCTGCTGTAAAGAAACCACATGGACGGAGATGGTCAGGTACAGATACGGTCTTTGGTAGTTTCTCATGTTGAGTGTGGCAGTCTTACCAAACAACAACACACGCTGATCCAATGCTTATTCAGGTTGACGTACGCGATGCTCGACAAGACGATCTGTGCACTGTCAAACGTGTTCATAGGATCATCAGGGTACACCTTCACGCACTCTTCCGGCTGGGGGGGGGGGGGGGGGGGGGGGGGGGGGGGCTGGGGACCAGCGTCGCGCTGTGACGAGTACCTCTGCCAGGGTGAGCTGCCTAACTTCATAGCAGAGCCAGATTGAGAAGGCGACTTCCCAGGAGGATCGATCGATCGATCGATAGCTGCAATTTCCCCCGTCGTGTCCATATGTTCTATTCACTAAAAAAAAAGCTGGCGGTGTGTACATCTAGTAGTGTGATCTGTGGTAGGGGCCAGAGGGGTCTCTGTATCGGTGTGATAGTGATACAAAGAGCTTCGAGAGAGAGAACTTCTCTTTGCCGCTGTTTCTTGTTTGTGCAGTAACTAACCTTTGTTAGATGATGACGCTGGCGCTCTGGTTCGGTGCCGATTCTTCACTTGCACTGTTTTCTAAACCTTTGCTGTCATTGGTGTACTGAAACTCGCATAGTGTCATGCGATTCAGTATTCCAAATCTTCAGACTGTTGTTACTCGAGAATAGCCTTTGAATCGCGTGAAAGATATACATATACTGTTAGATAGTATAAATATGTGTAATATTTTTTTACTCAAACGATTGCTTAAATAAGTACTTTAGAGAATACTAGGTTTTAAAAAAAGGCTATTGCTTGCTGGGACCGGAATTTGTAATAGACTAATAGCTAGCAAAAGTAGTCGGGTCGGGGGTTGAACGTTCTAGAGAAGAGAGATGGAGATGTCGTGCCACTGCCGCCTTCGCCCTTGGGGAGCAGAAATGCGGCCGTTGGCAGTCGCTAGCTGCGCCTGCGCGCCGTCGTCAACGATCAGAAGTGGCGTGCGATGCGCTGCCTGCGGCGGCGGCCTGTGACTGCCCGTTGTCGGTCGCGCTGCACAAAAGCCGTTCAGAGCTCAGATTATCCGAAACCGAAACGTACTAGCACCTGCAGTACTTCTAAAAAAATGCCGAAGCATCTTTGACTCCTTGTTGTTGTTACACACTTGAAATCGTCATCGCCGCCTACTGGAAAGCATGAAGAGTACGGTACACTCTGTAGGACTGTAGAGAAGTAAGTACTAGTACTGTTCCAATTCCATGGAGACTTGCCGGCAGGCGGCAGGAGAGTTGGCGCGCGCGTGCAGCGGTCGGCGACCAGACCACAACGTCAGGCCAGGCCAGTACGTAGACTGACATGCTGGAGGTGCTGGGGATATCGTACGTGCGTGCGTCCTGCTGATGATCGATTTGTCCCTCTTTTTTGTAGTCAAACATGCTGGAGCGCTAGCTGGGGATATCATACATGCACGTCCATGAGTCCATCCAACCAATCGGCTGCTATATCTCGTAATAGATCAATACAACAGTTTGGTTTTAGTGTCACTACCGTTGCTTTTTTTTTCTTCCCCCACCATTGGGATCTTCAATTCCGTGTTCAGTTCAGTATACTGCTCGATTCTGTCCCTCTTTTTTTAGTCAAACATGTACAAATATCCTCGGTATCCTCCGCTTGCTCTCGCCCTTTTCATGGCACGGGAATCAAATCTGAATCAAACACGGGTCGATCCCACCGCCAAACAGTGGAGTAGAGGCGATCTGGTGCGGCCTCGCCGCTTCCCGCAACCGCAACCCCCATGTGCGGTTTTCTCGTCTGCTTCCCCTGCAGTCAGCCAGCTCTACCCACCACACTGAATTGGCCACCAGTCCACCACACTCCACTCTCCACACCACGCCAAGGCCCACGGCCAGGCCAGCCACCACGTACCCTCGTTCGGAATGGAAACAGTGGGCGAGCGGCGAAAACCATCGTCGTGCTGCTCCACCCGTGCTATCGCGTGCACCGGCGCGGCGGCACACGTACGGGTGGAATGGAAACAGTGGCGATCGTGCTGGTCACATGTCTTGGTCACGCATGGCAGCACGCCTAGTACTCTTTTTTTTTTTTTTTGCCGCTTATCAATGACGAGCAGCAGTCGACAAGCCGCGCCGAGGGGGACGACGGCCGAGCACAACGGCCAAACCGGACCCCGGGTACGGTGGCGCGAGCAAGCACGGAAGGGCCGTACGGATGGGCGAAGCTGATCCCGACCCGCATGGCCCACGCCAGCGTGTGGGCGGCCCACCCATCCCACGCGCACCCGCTGCGCTGGGATGGGGTGGGACGCAGATAGAGCTGCCGAATCCTCCGTGACGAGCGGGTCCCACGTCGACGCGGTGGCGCACGCGACACGTCGTACGCGACGGGGACCGGACGCCTGCCTGGCTGCCTGCCTTTTTCCTGCCTTGTGGAGCCGTCCTCACGTCGGGGAGGCCTGATTATTTTATGCATAGGCTAGGCGCGCGGGTGCCGTCGCCGTACAATCTTAGGGGGGTTCCGTACGGGACGGCGTGTACCGTCCGTCCAGCCCACGGTCGGGTCCACCACGCTCCGGGGCCCGCGGGCAGCGTAGCGTCACTGGCACGGCCACGAGGGGGCCATGTGTGCGTGCGCTGCCCTGCCCTGCCCTGCCATGCTCCGGGCTACCGCAGCGAACACCGCGCGTGGCCTGTGGTTTTCTGCCGCCTGGACGGTCGGGCTCGAATCGGTGTGCTGGCTTGGCTTGTCCTCTCTCTCTCTCTCTCTGTTTCACCAGGCCACTGGTAGAGTGGTAGGTTGAGCTACAACTGCTGGTGTTTATCACTCACAGTCACAGGTTACCGACGACGAGTACATCCTCTTTTGCCGTCAATTAATCTCGAAAACCAGTACAAGTCACGTTCCAACAGTAATCTACCGCTACCGGTAACAAAGAAAAGGCTGCAGGACCCTCTCTCTCTCTCTCACTTCCACAGATAAAACTTGGACGAGATCGTGTGGTTACCCTCCCTCCCTGGAAGCCTGGGCGTTACGTTCGATGGCAGGAAATAAGGCTTGCAGCGACTCCAGTCTCCAGGCGTGCTGAAACTGCCTATCATCATTTTATTTTATAACAGGAAAAAAGGCAGCACCGTAGCTGTATTTATGTATTTATACGTGCACGCGAAAGTGTTTTCAGGATTGATTTATTATATACACTGTTTACAGGTTTCTAAATGATGCAGCATGCCACGTGAAGAGGGTGCGAGGGTAGGGGACACCATGCCATTGCCAAGTTGGCTCAGTCGTCAAAGTGATACGTCAGACCAGAAGAAACTACTCGCCGATTTATTTTTTTTTCTAGTATATGTACATGGCTTTTTTTATGCACTTGGATCTACACTAGATATATATCTAGACATATAATAACATATATTTTTAAAAAAGATAAAAATACCTTATAACTTAAAATAGATAGCGTATTTGTTTTTGTACAGTCTCCAATGGATAACAGTTTGCACTCCCAAAATAAAAGACAAGGAGGAAAAAAAATCTAGTAAGTGTGTCGTCATGTGTTGCCATATAGCATTTTTTTGTGGTGGGTCATTGGATGTTGAGGCGCTACGTTTATAAATTTCTGAAGTTGCCCGTGATTTCGTTGCGGGTTGTTGCGACTTTAATTCGGCTGCGCCTTATATAGTATTTTTTCTCTATGGATTGTAGTTACAACATTTACAGCTGCTGCGATTGCAGGGCAGCCGAAACAGACTAGATATCTGCATTGTGAAACCATATTTTTTATATATACTAATTGATACCGACTCATTGAAGTTGTACTGTTTTTACAAGGTGCTTGATTTTTTTTTTGGACAAAATATACATACAGATCAGGTCTCTACATCTCTCTTCACCATGCATGCATGTAATTGTGATTAGCCTATCACGTTTCAATGATTGATTGGAGGTATCAACCAAAAAGAATCTAAGAAAAAGGGCAAGTTGTAGAACATGGGTCATGGCCTACCCATAGGGGTAATGCTAGTATTTGTCTATTTTTCTTTTCTTTTCTTTATGGATATGAATGGACCACGCCGTGGCACCCCACATGGCCCAAATGTATTTGCTTGGGGAAGCATAGCATTTAGTTGTGTTTCACCATCACAAGGAGCAGGCGAACTAGGGGGGCCTCTCCAACTCAGCACCAGACAAGTTTTTCCTTTGTTTTCTCTCCATCTTGAGCAGATTTTGTACGCAAAGGACAAAGAATCAACAAGAAAAAGTTTCATGATATTAAATGGTTTTTTAATATAACTTTCCTTTAGACCACCGTTCTCGAAAAGTTTGGCCCATAAAATAAAAACTGGTTCGATAGTTTTTCCTACATATTTAAGTCACTGTTGTGTTAGAGTGAGCCGTGTTTTAAATAGCGAACTATTAAAATTGTAGATGATAGCTTTAACCGTTGCCACAACACTATTTAACTAAATAGGAGGCTATAGCGAACGTGAAGTAGATATCTAGGCTAAGAGTATCTCCAGGAGACTAGCCAATAATTCGTTAAATCTAAATTTTAGCTACTTAATAGTGAAATAATTTTTCAACAGACTAGTCATCTAACTCATCAAG
Organism: Zea mays; assembly: GCF_902167145.1. Lineage (NCBI taxonomy): Eukaryota > Viridiplantae > Streptophyta > Magnoliopsida > Poales > Poaceae > Zea > Zea mays. The sequence continues at coordinate 168,849,178 of NC_050102.1, forward strand.
CCATCCGGCTCTCCAAATTGACTTCCACTCTATCCAAATTTGCCTAGCCAAGCTAACTTACATGTTTAATAATCTGTTGGAGTGAAATACTACATATAAAATTTAATCTTTAGGTCGTCTTAAAAAGACTAGCCAAATAGCTTGCAAGCCAAATTTTAGCTACCCAACAACGAAATAACTCTCCAACAGACTAGCCATCTGACTCGTTAGACTATCCGACTGTCAAAATTGGCTCTCTCACTAGCCAAACTAGGCTAGCCAAACTAGATAGTTTGTTATAGTGACATGCCCTCATAGATATGCAAATAGAGAGTCAAATAGAAAGTAAAAAATTGAGAGTCGATTGGAGATATTCTTAATGCTATGCCCGCTTTTTTTTTAAAAAAACACCAAGAACCGTTTTCTCATGAATTTATTGCGACCAAATAAAATAAATTCACCTTGAACCTTCAACTTCAATGCAAATGAAGTTATCACGTGCTCACTCTATTCTAGTTTTATAAATCAATTTTTTTGAAACTATTTATCATTTTCACGACCTTATTATTGTGCATCATATTTCTTAGGCTGTCTGCAGCAAATCGAGCATATGATCGTGTAAAATATTGTCCTACACTATAAACTGTCTTATTTATAGTTTTAAATAGAAGATATGACGTGACAGCCTTATGTTTATATATATAATAGTTGGCTTAAAGCGACTAACATCGTTTGATTATTGTTAAGAGTAATTGCAGCTAAGTAGACCATGCCAGAATTGAATAATCATTCAACTGATAACCTACCATCATATCTAGAATCCCATGCTCCCTACCGGCAATATCGGGATTTTAAAATACAGTCAAGTAAATCTGAGTAAAAAAAATCGGTAAAATCACCTGCCTTTTCGGTGGAATCTCACGCGCATCGTTCAATCAGCCTTTCCTTTGCCTCATGTGGTCATGCTCTTCATCCCCATATGCATCCTCTCTCTCTCCCCACACCATGTGTGTGCCCAGATTCCCCTAAATAGGTGTCTCGCCTCTGGCATCAGTCCCCTCTTCCCCTTCCTTCTCCTCGGTCCCTATCCGCTGCTGCGAACAGCAGAAGCTGCGGCACGGAGGTGCGCTCTTCCCGGCGGTGGAGTTGCAGCTGCAGGGGGAAGAAGCGAGCTAGAGCTGCAGGGATGATAAGCGCCAAGTCCAACGCCGCCGTGTACCCGTGCCCGGAGTATGCGGAGGTCGACCCCACCGGCCGGTACGGACGGGTATGGAATCGCCGCTACCACTGGAGCTCCTCCTATGGCGCCGTCTTTTGACCCGTCTGCTCAACAATCCCCTGATCCGTTTCCCTGCATCTTTCCTCTTTCTTTATCGCAGTTCAGCGACGTTCTTGGCAAGGGCGCGTCCAAGATTGTGTAAGATCCGGCGCTGTTCTCGCCAAAGCTGCGTGCTTTCATTTCTCTTGCCGTCCGAGTTGAGTCCCTGATCCGAGGTGCGTGTGCGGGGACTGCAGGTACAAGGCGTTCGACGAGTACCAGGGGATGGAAGTGGCGTGGAACCAGGTGAAGCTGCACGACTTCCTGCAGAGCCCCGAGGACCTGGAGCGGCTCTACTGCGAGATCCACCTCCTCAAGACGCTCAAGCACCGCAACATCATGAAGTTCTACACCTCCTGGGTCGACGTCTCCCGCCGCAACATCAACTTCATCACTGAGATGTTCACCTCCGGCACCCTCCGCCAGTAAGCGACCAACCTGCTCCGTACCTGTAGCGCCTAAAAGTTGTTGCCTTTTCATGTCCGGCTGCAGAGAATCCCCTTTTCCTGGCCAGTCGCGAAAGTTTTTTTCCCCTCTGTGCTTGATTGCTTCTTGGACTGATTGATTGTGGTTACGCGTCTGGTGGTGATCTAGGTACAGGCAGAAACACCGGAGGGTGAACATGTGGGCGGTGAAGCACTGGTGCCGGCAAATCCTCAGCGGCCTGCTGTACCTCCACAGCCACAATCCGCCCATCATCCACCGGGACCTCAAGTGTGACAACATCTTCGTGAACGGCAACCAGGGCGAGGTCAAGATTGGCGACCTCGGCCTCGCCGCCATCCTCCGCAAGTCCCACGCTGTCCACTGCGTGGGTAAGCCATCTGATTAGCTCACTAGCCCGAAATTATGTTGTTTGATCACAACTGGCAATAGCTACTCGGTAATTTAATGGGGCTAGATGTGTCGGATTGGTTGGATAGGTACACCGGAGTTCATGGCACCGGAGGTGTATGAAGAGGAGTACAACGAGCTGGTGGACATCTACTCGTTTGGAATGTGCGTGCTCGAGATGGTCACCTTTGAGTACCCGTACAGCGAGTGTACGCACCCGGTCCAGATCTACAAGAAAGTGATCTCTGTAAGAAGATCCCTGGACCCTATGAGCCATTTGGCAGCAATTGTGATTCTGGTGTGCAGTCTGAAATGATTTTCGTGATTTCAGCTACCTGTTTGATTTGGTAGGGTACTAAGCCAGAAGCTCTGTACAAGGTGAAAGATCCAATGCTGAGGCGCTTTGTCGAGAAGTGCCTAGTATCGTCATCTCAGAGACTGTCAGCAAGAGAACTGCTTGAGGATCCCTTCCTACAGGGCGATGACGTGGCTGTTTCTTTGGATGGTGGAGATTATCATGTACCGACCAAGTACGTACGGCAGCCTTCATATCTAGGGCATACCTATAGCAATGGCTCCATGGTGAGTAATGGATTCTCAGAAAGCATGGATGAGGACGCTCTGAGTGAAGACTGCGAGGATGATGACATGAAAGGCCAAGATGGCATTGACCTGTTCAACGAGAATGAGGATGAACCTCTTGGCAATGTGGACATAACAATCAAAGGGAGAAAGAGTGAGGATGGAGGCATATTCCTCAGATTGCGGATTTCTGATAATGATGGTATGCACAATTTGTAACGCATAAACATCTGAAGTTTGGTCCATATATGAAAACTTATTTTTGATATTTTTGCAAGCTAATTTTTCAAATTGCAGGACGGGTACGCAACATCTATTTTCCTTTCGACGTTGAGGCTGATACCGCACTAAGCGTTGCAACTGAAATGATAGCCGAGCTGGATATAACTGACCATGAAGTTACTCGGATTGCTGACATGATTGATGGTGAGGTCAGTGCATTGGTACCAGATTGGAGGCCTGGTCCGGGCATAGAGGAAGCTCCTGACACTTCATACTGCCATAACTGTGGATCCAACGTCTCATCGTGCGGTTCACTTTACGCCTACATGTCATCAGGCCGTCGAGGTTGCCAATGTGCAGAGCTACATGGGCGGTTTGAAGAGATCACGTTCCAAGCCGATGGAGAGCAGTGTGATTTGCAGGAATCGGCAGGCAGCTCTGACGATGGAGGTGGCCAAACAGAGCATTATGTCAAAAGCAACGAGTCCACTCATGTGAATGGCCTCGTACAGATGGGAAGAAGAGATCTTTCTAATCAGCTTTGCTTCAGTTCATTCCAAGAGCAATCATGTTCATATAACCGTTACGAGAATGACACTAACCATCATGTGAATGGGTTCGACATAAAGCATGAGGTAAAGATCGCCAAGTACAAAGCACGGAAAATGGCACAGTTTAAGAGGGCTATCCATCCATCTCTTGACTTCGACAATGCATATGGAGTAAATAGGGGTAAGCCTTCACTGAACAAGCTGCAATCTTTCCATGTTGGAAAGAACCACAATTTCCGTGTGCCAACCTGTGATCGAAGCCCGGGTAAAGTAAGCACAGACTATCATTCTGACTTGAACAGCCAAGTATTGCAAAGTAGGCACCCCGATCCGGGAGCCCAAAGGGCCCGGCATTGTGAGGTCAATGCAGCTGGGAGCAGCACGGAGTGTATGTTTACAGGGAGGCGCTACTACACCGGAGCTCAGCTGCCGCCGAATCTCCCAAGAACAAAATCTGTACCCCTGAATGCTGTCGACGCCTGAAATGCTTTCTTGCCATGTAAATTTTTATAGAGTGTACATTTGTTTTGGTTCCTTTTGTACCCATTATGAAACATCGTTGTTGGGCAGGAGAGACTGGATGTGGATTCTGGCTGAGCTGTTTGTAAATTTTCCATCTTGTGAATCCAGAGAGGTTAGGCTGTACAAGTGCAATCTACATCATTTGCCTCACTGGGACAACCTGTTTTATCTTCCTTGATATAGGCAAAGAGCCTTTCTTTCACATCTTCGGATTTCTGAGATGCACTGTTGCTAATCAGGCAGAAACAAAGCCAGTGACAGAACCGATCACATGATCAAAAATCATGGAACTCTATCCTTGCCTTGGTACTATATGACACCTATGAAAGGGACACCCACCTGTCCTAGTTGCAGTTAACAGAATACACATCAAATCTGCCTCGAAGGTGCAGACATGCCAGCCTATGCATTTGCACTAATCAATTGGCGCTTTTGCATGGCATGGCCCTGAAGGAACTATAACTAGTCATTAAACTATATAATTGTTAGTGTTTCCGTCTGATAGGGACAGAGTTGCGGTCATGGAAAGCGGGTGATTAAAATGATGATGTGAAGACGAGTCAAAAGTGGCAGTTTTAAGGAACTCCAAAAGGCCGGCTAGAAGTGTTCCGTAGCAATAAGTGCTCCTACTTCTAATCAACCAACTTTTTAAAGGTAGTGCGGATGCTGCCTAGATATATTCAGATAAGATAGGAGTTGAAGCAGTCAAGCACCGAGTGAGTTAGGCTGAGGGTGGTAGGAAGCTGGAAGCGAAAGGTGCAGCACTGCCCTTCCTACAATTGTTGAATAGTTCAGAGGGGAGAAGGGGGGGGGGGGGGGGGGGGGGGGGCGGCTCTCCTGCCTGCTTTGGGCGAGCATCGCACGTTGCCCTGCTGCTTGATTGGGAAACTTCAGCAATAACTGGCCATACAAATTTATTCACAGGATAACAGATTGTCCCTGCAAACCGGAGCTGCTTGATTGTCTGAAAAGAAGAAGAAAAAGGCTACTAGAAGCATGATCTTGAAGAAACAACACCACTTCTTTAATGCGGAGTGACAAGCTGGTCTGGCTCCTCGGTGGCAAAAGCATGTGTGGCCGTGTGGGATAGGAGTAGGGCATGGAAAGGCTATGGCCTTATCCAGAAATGCGGATGAGGAGGTTGCTCTCTTGAGAACCACCAAGATTCCAAGAACCGGATTGTTAGATAGGGGTGGAAAGGATAGAGATGCAGTAGAGTCTATAGTTTTGTTACCTACATCTGCATTGTCCCCAACCAAGCGTTCTTTTCTGGTACGGCAAAAAGACACCATGCTTTGAGAGGATATATACAACGGAGAAGCTCTTCATGCCAGCCGATAGAGCTCTGCAGGTGCAGAGTGCCAGTGTATGTACGTATCTTTCGCGCTTTGTTTCGTCAAAGAGATGAAATTAGCACGAGTTTCCTTTGGCTTCACGAATGTGTTCTAGGCAAAGCTGCGCTGCCGCCGGACCTGATGAAAGGTACGAGGCTGCCTTCTGCAAAGCTGCCTCGTCACTCATCACTTAATCATGAGTTGAAGCGGACCTGCTGAGTGCCGAGTGACGCGATTGGCCGTAAACTTTGGACCTGCACTGTATGTATCGCGACGGTGGCAAATGTGACATCGACGTCTCGCCTAATTCTGTGTAACTCGGCGGCGTGATGCACATGTTCTTGTGTGTGCTGGTGTTTGTTCATGCTCTTCTGTGCTGTGCGTGGTCCGGATCGGATTCGGGGTGTGTAAAGTTCGTTGGTTCGGTAGGAACGGCCAAAGATGGTTAACAGGAAACGTAGCAAGTGTAGTGACCTTGTTTGCAAGAGAAAGAAAATGTTACACTGCTTTTTATTTTATATAGGGTACCTTAAGAGGGAAATATTGTCTGCAATTTTAGACGATGCTTCTATTAGGACGAGAATATAAAGTACTCATAAATAGATTGATGCTTCAATCGACCGTACCCCTCACATATATAGCCGTGGTACATAGTTATTAAGGCGGTAAGACAACATAAGGCCACCGATCCCATTTTATCTTTTAGGAGATAAAGCATAAGATGAGCCGGCACTTTAGTTATATAAGTAAATATAAAAAAAATAATCAAATATTATTTATATATCATTAATTCAAAGTTAATAAACTAGCTATCACTTTTATATGGCCTAGTAGGCCTAATTTAGCCTAGTAGAAGCAGAAAAAAAAGAAAGGAAAGAAGCTCACAATAATCTACGACATTTTGGGACTACATCACTTTTAAAGGGTTTCGTGAATCTCGTGCATAAATGCATAATCTGGATCTTCTCTTTTCCGAGAGGGACTACATCAGAGAGAAAATATTCTACAACATTTTGGGATCGGCAAGACACCTAAGACGTCTAAAAACTGTCAAACCGGAGAGAGATGAAGAATGAGGATAAGGAAAACTAATTTAGACTAAGTTAGTGCTTCTATTAGGGACTCATAAATAGATTGATTTGATTGATTGAGTGATGCTTCAATCGGCCGTACCTATATAGACATGGTGTATGGTTATTAAGACGGTAAGGCGACATAAGACGACCGACCCCCTTTTATCTTTTAGGCGATAAAGGGTAGGACGAGGTAGCACTTTAGCTATATAAGTAAATATAAAAATGATCAAATATTATTTATATGATCAAATATTATTTATATATCATTACTTCAAAGTTAATAAACAAGCTATTACTTTTATATGGCCTAGTAGGCCTAATTTCATACTAGTAGAGCCCAATACAGTTTTAGGTTAAAACACAACAACAAGCTCCTAGCAACTTAGCAGTCGCCTCCCTCTAGCTACATGACTACCTCTCGCCCTACCTCTCCCCACTTCTCTCCTCTCTCCCCATCCACCCGCAGCTCTCCACTCTCTCCCTCCCCCTGCAGCCCTCCTCTCTCACCCTCGGTCCCTCCACCGCCTGAAGATGCGCCGCCTAGAGCCGCGCCACCAGTGGTGAATTGAGCGTCGCCGCTGCGAGGGAGCAGAGCAAGCGCACTGTCGAGGATGTGCCATGCTCGCCCCCCCTCAAAATCCTAACTCCCCAAGGCGTCGCACTGTCGCCCAACAGCGGCTCACCGACGTCCCATCCATGCCCCGCGAACGCCTTACACTCCAGAGCAAGGCGTGTTAGACACCTTAGGTTCCGAGCACGCCTTAGCATCTAAGCGACGCTAAGGTGACACTTCAAGGACGACTTGATAAGCATGGAGTGGTGGCCTAGACCCGTTCCAATGCGCTTCTCAACAGATTTCCGCGTGGTTAGTTGGATAAACATGCGCAGGATAAGGACTCTCGCATGAATTAATGTAATCGCGGACCGTCTGGTTTACAACCGTGGATTGTCGGAGCCACATGAGTGAACCGTCCGACCGCGGCCATGTGCCAAATCTCGCGCTCAACGATTTCGACCAACATGTTATAAAGAAAAAATTAAAATAAATTGGCGATGTAAATTGATGGAGACGATTAGGACATCGATGGTGGAGGGAATGAGAAGATGGTTATATGATATCTTAGCTTTGTAGATGAAGATGAGCTCAAGAAGCTGATGGAGTTTTTGAGCGTGGTGTTTAACCGATGATAACTTGTTAGTTTTAATTGTCTCTAATCTCTACTATATTAAAGCACCAGTTTTCTTCAGCACCTATTGATTTAGCTCCTTCTAACATGTAGAGTTGAGAGTTGACATTGTCGGGTTTCATGCTTTTCCTTCGCAACTCGAAATTTCTACCCGTCGTTACTTTTACAATCAACCCTCATCCCTGACTCGGTCGGATCTATATTTTAACATTTAGTTGATAAAATCTAAAATTATGTATAAATGAAGATTCGAACCATGTTTGTTGGTTCTAAACTCACATTCAAACTCACCTAGCCAACAAAACATATGTCCTTATGTTTTATACTTTATACTCAAATATACATAGAAACCGTCGTCCTTATATTTTATACTTTATACTCAAATATACATAGAAATCGTAACAAGCTACGAGCACTTTGCTAGTTTAAAATAGAGGATTGGTTTGAGAAGGTTTTTTCTGTACGGGGTCCGTTTGTCAAGGCTCTTTTTCAAATGCTTCTTGAACAAGACACGCTTTTTGTGGTTTCGACTCTATTTGAAACAGTCCTTCTCCAGTTCTCCTTCCACACAAATCGTTACTGGACCATAGTTATGCTTGATAAAACTTGGTCTAAAAGTATGCACGCGTAGAGTCTCGAAGAAACTCTTTTTTCAAAAATAAAAATTCTCACATAGCATAGCCATTAGGTTGGGATGGGAAGTTCAAAATGAACCACGATTTCGTGGACATGCCGATCTCGTGGTCACGGTGTGACCGGTTTATTCGCTTGATGCTGTTAGATGGGCCGAGAGCCCGAGATCAAGACTCCCGGAACGGCGACGGGCCAGCATCAGGCTGGGCTTATGTTAGGCTTCACCGTGTGAACCGGCCCAATATCAGAAATCGTTAATGTGCCAACAGCCTCTTGGTATTTCCAGCCTTCCTCCTTCTAGGTTTCCGTCTCGCCGCCGCCGCCAACTTGTCACTCGCTCTCCCTCCTGATCGCTGCCGCCGGTCACTGTTCGCCGCAATGGGCCGCATGTACGGCCCCGGGAAGGGCATGTCCTCGTCGGTGCTGCCCTACGCTCGCGTCGCCCCTGGCTGGGTGTAGAACGCTAGATGGTATCTGTGCTCAGCTATTCATTGAATAGATCTCTCCATTGATCCATCCATTTCTATGTCCATCAAACTAGCCCTAACAGTCCAAGGTTTGCTTAAAACTCTGTTTGTTTTTTTTTATTTTGAGGAATTTAAATATTACTAATAAAATAGACTATTTTTTTAGAATGTGACATTCGAACACTTTCCAAAGTTATCATATAAGCTTATCTTAAATTTATGAGGTGAGATATAGAAATTGATTTTATAGATTTACATGCTATTTTCCGATGTACAACTTATAGTACACTCTTCTACTTGCGCCGCTATAACATAAATGTAGTAGGTAAATATTTCTCTCATATGATTTAGGATAATATATAAATATATTATATATATAAATATTTAAACTTAATTAGTTTTGTCTAAATTATAATTATTAAAATTGAATTCAATTCTAACTAAGCAAACGGGGTCTAAGGAAATTTTTCTTTAAAAATCTTGTCCCAAAATGATTCAAGACTGGTATTTGGTTGATTTAATTTATATCGTGTACATTCTCTGTGAGGGGTACAACTAAGAATATCCAAAATTTATTGTTTTCGGAGTAGTGGTGTGACCATTTCTGTATGGTTGCCTGTTCAACTAATTTTAGATACCAGAACTGTATATAATTTTGTACATAGTGAGCTTTAACGTGAAGTGACCATTTGCATTAGCGTTTTACGAGCTGCTAGAACCTAAGAACTATTGGGTGGGAAGGTTCTCGTGGATGTTTGCTTGTTTTTGGGCTTTTGGCTGGCTTTCATGTTGTAGGCGGTTTTTAAGTTGCAACGTTCATGTTCATTGTTTAGGGCAGCTCTACTTAATTGGGATGTTTGCTTGGTGAAGTATTAGCGGGCATAGGAAAGCTATTATCTCCTTGCTACCAGTCCACTGATGATTCTTGGTGAAATTGCTTTTGAGAATATTGTGACCATAATAATGATTGTTATGGATCTGGAAGCAAACCATCCAATTAGGTATTGTTTGCTTCCGGAGCCGGTTGGGATGAAGTGGCTCTGTTCTAGATATTTTGGTGGAGCCAGATGGTTCAACATTTATGGATAATTTTCCTATTTTAGATACACGAAACCAATCCAAACAACAACAAATTAGAAGTGTAGCGGCTCCGTCCCACAATACTACAGAATCAAACACTACCTTAAGAGTTTGCAGTATTTCGACAACGATGATTATCTCCTTGCTACCAGGTACCCGCTACCCCCAAAGATCCCAAATTGATACACAATCCCTTTAGTCGAACATGTGTAGGGTAGGGTGCATCCAGCCGTAACAGCCAGACATTTCGTGACCAGTTGCTTGCACATATGTTAGTGGTTGCGTATAAGTTTAGTGCGCAGTTATTAGAAAGTATATTAATAATCCCATCCATGAGTGACAATGATTGACCAAATAAAGCATCTGCGCTTTATCATGTGGACGCACCGTTGGCTGCTGCTGGTGGTGCTTTGTAGCGCTGGGAATCGTTGTCCGCATGCGCGGCGCTGGTCAAAATAATGCCCGCATGATTTTTTTTTTGATACAGTTGGATGCTTGATTTGAATTGATCGCGGACATCGCCTGTACTTGCTGTCTGGATTTGATACCACTATTTATAGTCAGTATTATTATTCGCGAAGGGTCTTGGACATGATCCAAAATAGTTGCGGTGTTTGGACTGTTTTGATCACTGCGTCAGTGGTCTCAACTTTGAAGGAGCGAGAAAGAGACTCGTATCTTGGTGAACGATTCATTTCGGTCGGTTGGATAGTTGGTTTGTATGGGGTATCATATATCTCGCTGGATGTGAAGATCAGTTTTTTCTAGGGGAGATGCTGCTCGACATCTCTGTATGTTTTGGACCACTCAACTGCTGTGGCTAACCGTATTAGTCGGGCTTAGTTTATCTTGGATCCTGGCTTGTATGGTTCATCTTATTGGTAGACCATGCTTTTGTACTCGTGTCTGCACATGTTAGCAGAACATGTTTGTACTGCCGAGTCCACAGATCGAGATGCCATCTACTTCTCCCCTTTGCCTCAGACGTGGTATACGACGGAGAACAAATTCACCTTAGACTCTTAGAGCGTACTCGCATGTTCTGGTCAAAGCCGGGCAAGAATTCCTGTTGCCGCAAAGTGCAGGATAAACAAGGACACTTGCCATGTTATTAAATTGAGCACACCACCATTTGTATATGTATAAACCAGAGATCGCCGGACATGTTGCCATGGCGCCGCTCGATCGGACATTATTATTATTATTCTTATTATTGTCGCTGGATCCAACAGCTTCCCGGCCTGCTAATCTACATAAATCGCTTAGACAGTTGGGTGTGTACTGTTTTCAGCATCTCTCACAAAAAAAAGTCTCCGGTTCGACCTCCTGCCTCTGCTGCTCGCATGGCCAGCCTCGTGCACCAGGCGTCCATGCCGGCGATGGCGCCGCCGCCGCCGCCGTGCGACGACGAGTTAGTCCCGCAGGGCTTCAGCTGCTTCGGCCGCTCGCTGTCGCGGGCGTCGTCGTCGAGCCGCCTGGAGTACAGGGCGCTGCAGGGCGAGGAGAAGCGTAACGCCGCGCAGGACGCGCGGTCGGCGCGCGCCAAGCTGCGCTGGAAGGCGGTGGCGCACGAGCTCATGGCCAAGGGCGGCGGCGGCGGCGGCGGCGGCGCGCGGCGGAGGAAGCAGCAGCTGGGGGCCTTCAGCTACGACTCCCGGAGCTACGCGCTCAACTTCGACCAGGGCGCCGACGAGTAGCAGCAGCGTGCTGAGCTCGCTAGCTGCTGCGGGCGGCGGGCCTGCTCCTGCTTGCGGCCGGCTGACCCTACGCGCGGTGCGGATCGGAGCCCGAAACAGCGGGGGTTGCACGTGCGTGCGGTGCGACCCGAAGGAGCAGCCACGAGTGACCGCCCAGCGAGGGAACAATGGCGATCTAATCTACTACCCAAGGAAGAAGCATGGGTTTTACTGTGTAAAGATCTACTGCTCCGTAGTAGAAATCAAGTCCGGTCATTATTGCTCTTTTCTTTTCTTTTCTTTTTTTCATTCAGATGGCACGACCATGTTTGGGCGATTCGTCATGGAATGTTCGCCTCCTCAGAGCAGTTTCATCAAATGTTCAAATGTGAGCCAGGTTGCTTCAAGGACAAAATGAACTTGTTTCTATGAACAACACATAAATATTGAAATATTAATTAATCAGACGGAAATTGAGATTAACTAACGAGGTCTTCAAATATGCCTAGCTGTTACAGCACCTTGGAAAATGAGCATGCAACTTGCGCCTTGAAAAAACTAACCATTCACATAGCCAGTGACATCCTTCTTACCAGTCGAACATGTCAGCTTTGCCTTAATTATTAGTGGTTTTTTTTCTCAGTTTTGCCCTTTTGTTCTATAGCACTGGAGGGGTAAAACTGAGAAAAAAAACACGACTAAAGGTAAAACTGAGCACACAACCAAAATCGAGGGCAGCACCATAAAAAACCCAAAATTTGGCATCGATCTTGATCAATGTTAATTGGGTTTAAATCTAGAATTCTGCTCAGTACAAGCAAATCATCTAAATGGAGAGACTCTTGAGCTTTGGCCACGAGCTTTACGACATCAGCAACAAACCAAACAAAAGGACACTTCGTGAGAGAACACGTCGGTGGCTCGGTGCCAGCATCGACGGAGCCCCACCAGACACCGCAGTACCGCACCGCACTGCCCATGGACGCACACGCACGCCTCCCGGCGCGCCCACCCCGCCCGCGTGCGCGTGCGCGTGCCCCTGTCCGCCTCCCGTTTGCCGCCTCCACCGCAACGCGGCGCGCGGGGTGGTGGTGCCCTCGCGATCCTCGTGTCGATCCCAGCGGCAGGGGTGCCTGTGCCTTTGCTTCTCCTGGCCGTTGCCCGCGCCTCGCGGTCGCGCACCTGAACCGGAGCCCCGCGTCAAATCTAGGGTTGCATCCGCGCCGCCCCCTCCTCCCGAGACTCCCAGCGGCTGGAACCAGAACGAGGGTGACAGGCGACGAAAGCTGCGAGGGACGCCCCCTCGTCGAATGCACTGGCGACCGTTCCGTCGAGGAGCAGCCGGAGCACGCAGGAGGTTAGTTTAGGCACGTATCGCCTCTGACCCCCCTCTTTTCCCATTAGACGGTTCGATCCAATGTGATTGCTGCTGGCTGATCGGGTTACGCGGATGCGTGTAAATTGAGCGGAATTCACGTTTTAATCCCATTTCTACGGAGTAGTAGAACCCCATAATCCTATTCGTATTCGCTTCAGTTGGTGACGAATGCTTACTATGGGTTTCTATCTCTTCTACCTCTAACCCACCTGGCTACCTCTACCTTGAGCGCGACGGTGGACATTTTATGCGATCATGAGGAGGACCGAGGAGGTGGCCTACAGCTTCCACGGGGCCAAAAGTGTGAGAGTGACGCGATGAAGGGAGGCGGGCCGCGGGGGGCAGGGATGTCCGGACTCCGGATGCGTGACTCATCGAGGGTATAGACAAAGGGAAGGATCGGAGAAATTGTTTAGGCAATTCGAGTGTGATGTGAGTGAGGATAGCCAGCCACACTTGCAATTTATTTTCTGCGTGTCAACAAGCTGCCTACCAGTTCATTTTCCAAACTGGTTTGGATGTGTTTGTCTGATTATGATCTAACCGGCTAACCCCATGCTTTTCTACTCTTATTTACTATTGTGACTTTTGACTCGGGGAATTAGAAAGCACATCCCAATTCATTTGTACAGAATTACAGATTGCTCGCAGCAATGTGTTATGTTATTGTTTATAAAATGATGAATAAAGAGCTGATATTAATCGAGAAGATAATCTACAAATTGATGGGCCTTGAAGTTGCTTGTTTTTTCATTTGCTTGAAAAGAATGAAGCCTTTCTTTTCTTTTCTGAATGTTATAACTGGACACTGTAGTTGAGGGAAAAGCTTTGAAAATGTCATCCACCGTGCCGAAGTCATCAAATATCTTCTGGCATGATTGTCCAGTTGGCAAGACTGATCGCCAGAAGCTACTCAAGCAGAAAGGTTGTGTTGTCTGGATTACAGGCCTTAGTGGTTCAGGTAAGCAAACCTTGCTTTCTCTCTAACTGGTTTGTTGTGTGCTTCTTGCACTATCAATGCAATTGTTAAATTTTTTAATCTAAGACAATGTCAACTGCAGTTGGTGACTCTTTATGCTTCATATATATTGTATCCCCTTTGTTTGTCCCTTGTTGGGCATTGTTGTTGTTAGACAATGTAATCGGCCTCTGAGATTCTATACTGCACTGTTTTGCTTGAATTATTGAATTCTACCAAAGTCATTTTGACCCAATGCTTTCACTATTGTTTTATTCATTTTAGAGTACATAGAATAAATACTTTCATGCTAAGACGGGTGAAGGAGGGGATTACAGACCAGGCTTTCGAGTAGCGTGATTTTGGTATAGACAACCAAGAAGTATGCTGCATAAAAGTGTCAAGGGCGGTATTGCCCAAGGTAGGAGGACCTCGGCTACGTAGATCGTAGCCTTGACCCGTGGTTGCCGGCAGGGTTATGCCCCCACGCCGAGCTACCCGTCGACAGGAGAAGTTCTCCTGGTCGCCGGTTTAGAGAAGAGAGGAAGAGACTTGATAGGTAATTCTTGATTGATTCCCAAGTGCCACCCTACATGGCTATATATAGCCGGCGGCTTACACAAATGGAGAAGGTTCTCCTTGATTGAAGATCTAATCAAAATAGGAAGGATACTAATCAGCTAGCTACTTTCTCTCCTAGCCAATCTCCTTCTATGTTTGCTGCATGCACAATCAATCAGGCGGTAGCCTTCTATGTTTGCTGCATGCGCAATCAATCAGATGGCTACTTTCCATCCTAGCCACTCACCTGCTGCGCATGTGCCTTTGCTGCCTGCTCAGCTCGGCGCACATCGCGGGCTCTCCTACGCCTGGCGTATGTGTGGCCGTACATGACATCTCTCCGCTCCTCAAGAAGCAGCTCGTCCTCGAGCTGAAAGGTTGGGAATTTGTCGGTGAAAGCGTCCATGTCCTCCCAAGTCGCAGATGCAGGCGACTGATCTTTCCACTGCACCAGCACCTGGCGTACACCGCGGTTGAGCCGGGTTCGGATGGCCCTAGCTGGCTCCAAGGTGACTGCCCCATGGTGAAGTGGGGGTAGTGGCGGTGTAACCTGCGGTGGTGTGCCGTGATACTTTTTGAGGACGCCCACATGAAACACGTCGTGGATGCGAGCGCGGGCTGGAAGCTCGAGGCGGACAGCGACCTCGTTGATGAGTTCCAGCACACGGTAGGGCCCATAGAACCGGGGCTTCAGCTTGCCGGTGGAGTCAGTGGCGAGGGAGGCAGGGGAGCGGTGTCGGAGCCGGAGCAGCACCCATTCGCCCACCTGATACGTGACGGCGCGGTGTCCCTGGTCATAATACTTCTTCTGGACAGCCTGTGCCTGTTCCAGCCGATGGCGGACATCAGCGAGGAACTCTTCGCGCTCCTCCATGGTTCTAGCCACCGCCGCAACACGTGTGTCCCCCGGTTCATAGGACCGGATGGACGGAGGCTCACGCCCGTAGACGATCTTGAAAGGCGTGTCGCGGAGAGAGCTCTGGTAGGCGGTGTTGAAGACGTACTCCGCCCATGGGAGCCATTGGAGCCACTGGCGAGGCCGATCGCTCGTTAGGCACCGCAGGTACATGATGATTACCCTGTTCGCCGACTCGGACTGGCCGTCCGACTGAGGGTGGAAAGCCGACGTCATGTGGAGACTGGTCCCCATCAACCGCATGATCTCCTTCCAGAACTTGGAGGTGAACACGACGTCGCGGTCCGACACCAAGGACTGCGGCACCCCATGAAGGCGTACAATCTCTGCGAAGAATGCCTGAGCCACGGACTCTGCTGAGTAGGGGTGTGCCAGTGGAATAAAGTGGCAGTACTTGCTGAATCTGTCCACCACCGTCAAGATGACGGACTTGCCGCGCACTCGTGGCAGGGCTTCGACGAAGTCCAGCGCCACATCTGTCCAGACTCCCTGCGGAATTGGTAGGGGAAGGAGGAGTCCGGCCGGGTGTAGGTGCTCTGACTTTTGGCGCTGGCAGGTAGGACACTCCCGGACATAATCTTGGACCACCTGCTTCATGTTAGGGAAATGGAAGTCACGTCGAAGGCGGTGTAGCGTGCGCTGGACCCCTTCGTGGCCCTCGGCATGCACCGCGGCGAGCAGTTCACGGAGCAGCGGTGAAGAAGGGGGTAGGTAGAGCCGGCCCGCGTACTGGACCATCCCGTCCACCACCTCCCACGGCGCATGCTTGGTGCCAGCCTGCACCTCGTCACGAATGGCAGTGAGTGCTGGATCGGTGAGCTGTGCCTGACGAAGACGGTCCAGGACGTCGAAACGCGGTGCCGAGAGGGCCAGCAGCGCCCCATCGTCCGGCGTGTCGCGGCGGGAGAGGGCATCCGCCACCACATTGGTTGACCCCGGCTTATATTCGACGGAGAAATCGAAGCCCAGGAGCTTGCCGACCCAGTGATGCTGCGGAAGCGTCGCGAGCCGCTGGTCCAGCAGGTACTTGAGGCTGTAGTGGTCGGTTTTGACGATGAACCGGCGTCCCCAAAGGTACGGCCTCCAGTGTCGAACTGCTAGGACGAGGCCGATGAGCTCACGTTCGTAAGCCGCCAGCGCTTGATGACGGGGTGCGACAGCCCGGCTGAAGAACGCGATGGGGTGGCCCCCCTGGACCATCACCGCGCCGAAACCGTGGGACGATGCGTCGCACTCAACGACGAATGGCTTGGAGAAGTCCGGCATGGTGAGGACGGGGGCCGAAGTGACCGCGTCCTTGAGGGCGCCAAACGCCTCCGCGGCTCCTGCGCTCCAAGAGAATCCATCCTTCTTCAACAAGGCCGTCAATGGCGCTGCCACGGTACCGTAGTGGTGGACGAACTTCCGGTAATAGCCCGTCAGTCCGAGGAAACCCCGTACCGCCCGTGCGGATCGCGGCGTGGGCCAGTCCCGGATGGCCTGAACTTTGGCCGGATCCATGGCGACGCCTGCCTCGGAGATGACGTGGCCAAGGTAGCCAACCTTCGTCGCGCCGAACGCACACTTGGTGCGTTTTAGGAACAGCTGGTGGCGTTGGAGCTCCTCGAGGACGGCGCGGAGGTGTCGAAGGTGTTCTCCCCAGCTCTTACTGTAGATCAAAATGTCGTCAAAGAACACAAGAACAAACCGACGAAGAAAACGGTCGCAGCACGTCATTCATCAAAGCCTGGAACGTCGCTGGGGCGTTGCACAGCCCGAACGGCATCACCAGGAACTCGTAGAGGCCGTCGTGGGTGCGGAAGGCCGTCATGTGGACGTCCCCCGGGCGCATCCGGACCTGGTGGTAGCCCGAGCGTAGGTCGAGCTTGGTGAAGAACTTCGCGCCGTGGAGTTCGTCCAGCAACTCGTCCACCACCGGGATCGGAAACGCATCCTTGACGGTGAGCGCGTTCAGCGCCCTGTAGTCGACGCAGAACCGCCAGGAGCCGTCCGGCTTCTTGACGAGAAGTACTGGTGAGGAAAATGCCGAGTCGCTGCGTCGGACAATGCCTTGCTCGATCATGGCGGCGCACTGCCGCTCGAGCTCGTCTTTGTGTGCCGCCGGGTATCGGTACGGGCGGACCGCCACCGGCAGCGCTCCCGGTTTGAGGATGATGCGGTGGTCACGGGAACGCTTGGGTGGAAGACCGCGTGGCTCGGTGAAGACGTGGCCGAGGGAGTGAAGGAGGGCGTCGAGGAGGGGCTCCTGGGCTGGCTGGAGCTGTAGTGTCGGCGTCGGTGGCGCCGTGACTGCGCGGACAGCCGGCTTGACCGAGGATGCGAGGCCGGTCCAGCAGACAGCGCGTCCCTCGCGCTGGAACTGCATAGTCTGTGCGGCGACGTCCCAGACGATGGGCACGAGGGTTCCCAACCACTGCGTGCCGAGGACGAGGTCGAAACCTGCCAAGGGCATGACGAAGAGGTCGACGTGGAACGTGTCGCCCTGCACCCTGATCGGCGCGTCGCGGATGACCCCCGGGCACGTGACGCGCTCGCCGTTAGCCACGGTGGCAGTGAGCCTTGGGCGCGGTTGGATGTGCATCCCGGAGCGGTACGCTGCACGCTCGCCGATGAAGTTGTGCGTGGATCCCGTGTCGAGGAGGGCGACCAGCACGGCGGTCCCGAGGAACGCGCGGACCTGTAGCGTGTCGAAGGTTGGCACTCCGGCCACGGCATGTAGGGAGTAGATGGGGCCCTCCTCCGCTGGGGCAGCATCGCCCGCGGCGTCGACTGCCATCTCCAGTTCAATGCCTTCAACGTAGAAGAGGCGGCGACAGGTGCGATTGTGGCCGCGGGAGTACTGCTCATCGCAGTTGAAGCACAACCCGAGCCGACGACGTTCCTGCTGTTCTTCCACGGAGAGACGACGGCCCGGTTGCCGCTCGCGTGCGGCTGGCGCAGCACCCGCCGGTGGTGCCGGTAGCGCAAGGAGTGGGGGCGCCTGCTGAGGTTTAATGGCGGCCGGTAGAGCGCGATGCGCCGGCTTGGCCGGGGCTGCCGCCATCTTGTCGAGCTCCATCAGCTCCACTTGCCGAGCGAGGCTCATGGCCGCGGTCAGCGTCTCCGGGTTGTGAAGCCGGACGGCGTGGCTGAGGGGTGGAAGCAGACCTCCTGTGAAGAGCTGGACTCGCTGGGCTTCGTCGAGCCGCCCAGCGCGGAAGAGGAGGCTCTGGAAGCGGTTGGAGTATTCCTCCACCGTCCCCGTGCGTCGGCACTCCGTCAACTCGAAGAGGGGCGCCGAGCGCAGCGCTGGTCCGAATCGCAGATCAATGAGATCTTTGAAACGTCCCCACGACGGCGTGCCTTCGTCCTCCTGAAGTTGCATGAACCATTCCTGGGCGACGTCTTCGAGGTTGTATGACGCCATCCCGACGCGCTCCTCGGCCATGGTACGCTGCTGACGAAAATATGACTCACATTTGTTGAGGAAGAGGCGCGGGTCAGACTTCCCGTCAAAACGGGGAAAATCCCACTTCTGGAACCGGGGGGCCCGATCCGGTTCACGAGGAGGCTCCATGCGATTGCCGCCACCAACGCCAGATGACGATGATGCCTTGTCCTTCAAGGAAGCCATCTCGATCTTCATCTCCTTGATCTCCATCTTGAGCTCCGAATGCCAGGATTTCATCATCTCCATGAGGTCGGCCATGGAGGGCTCCGACATGGTGTTGGAGTGACCGGTGGAAGTGGTGGAGGCTGAGGGCGAGGGTGGGGTTGAGGGCGGTTTAGTGGCTGCGGTGGTGGAAGGTGATGGTTGTGAAGAAGACGAGGATCGTCGGCTTCGTGATACCAGGTTGTCAAGGGCGGTATTGCCCAAGGTAGGAGGACCTCGGCTACGTAGATCGTAGCCTTGACCCGTGGTTGCCGGCAGGGTTATGCCCCCACGCCGAGCTACCCGTCGACAGGAGAAGTTCTCCTGGTCGCCGGTTTAGAGAAGAGAGGAAGAGACTTGATAGGTAATTCTTGATTGATTCCCAAGTGCCACCCTACATGGCTATATATAGCCGGCGGCTTACACAAATGGAGAAGGTTCTCCTTGATTGAAGATCTAATCAAAATAGGAAGGATACTAATCAGCTAGCTACTTTCTCTCCTAGCCAATCTCCTTCTATGTTTGCTGCATGCACAATCAATCAGGCGGTAGCCTTCTATGTTTGCTGCATGCGCAATCAATCAGATGGCTACTTTCCATCCTAGCCACTCACCTGCTGCGCATGTGCCTTTGCTGCCTGCTCAGCTCGGCGCACATCGCGGGCTCTCCTACGCCTGGCGTATGTGTGGCCGTACATGACAAAAAGTCTTTGCAGTTTTAAGTCATTGAATGACTCAAATTGTTATTGCCTGTTAAGTCGCTTTCAACTCTATTTTTCTGTACTCTCTGCATACATATCTTGTTCACAAATTTGGCCAGACCTTTATTTTATTTATGGAAAATAAGAACTCTTTCTAGTGGCTCTGCTCTGTTCTAGATGTTCACGGATTTCCTAATATTAATGTAAGTAAGCAACCTATTTGTTTCGGCCTGGATAAATTACATACCTTACTTTCACTTGCCGGAAATTCATACAAATAACTTTCAAATTCTTATAAAAGGTAAATATGCAAAGTTTCCAAGAGAACTTTATTTTTTTTTCAATTTGTATGGCATATTCCTATTCTGTTCACTGCCATACATTCGCGCTTCACAATATCTTTGGGACTTGCATTGCATTTTTTTGTAAATAAATCATAATCTATTTTCTGTTATTTCAGAGTATAGCTGCATTTAAATAAATCTCCGATATCATTTGTGTTTCCAATTGAAACTTTTTGTTTTTTAAACGGTATTTTTAATCTGTTTTCTTCATCTTGCCAAGGTAAAAGTACCTTGGCATGTACATTAGGCCGTGAGCTCCACACAAGAGGGAAGCTTGCATATGTCCTTGACGGTGATAACTTAAGACATGGTCTGAACAAGGATCTTGGCTTCAAAGCTGAAGACCGTGCTGAAAATATAAGGAGAGTTGGTAAGTGTCTCACAAACATATATATGCTTACAATATTTAAAGGAATTATCATAAAAGAAAAGGAATGATATACAAGTCCTACTTTTGCCATTATTTTTATCTTTCCAGCACTGTGCAGTTCACATCTTGGTTGAACTATTTCGGACAGGTGAAGTAGCAAAGTTATTTGCAGATGCGGGCCTTGTATGTATTGCAAGTTTGATATCTCCATATAGGAGAGACCGTGAATCTTGCCGTGCATTGTTGTCTGATAGTAGCTTCATTGAAGTAAGAGATCCATTTTATTTGTTTTTGTATTTAGTGAACTTAGCGATCCCATGGGTTTACCACCAAACACCTACGAACTTTTGCAGGTTTTCTTGAACATGTCCTTGGAATTATGTGAAGCAAGAGATCCAAAGGGCCTCTATAAGCTTGCTCGTGCAGGAAAAATAAAGGGTAAGGTTTGTATGATGCTTGGTGTCTAAAATGGAAATAGTTTAGATTGTGGGGTGCTTCAACCTATTATGTCCCTCCGAGCATTATTTAAATATTTTTAAATGTAAGTCACATTTCTGTCTTGTTTTGTAATGTCAGATTCACTGGCCAGTGAACAACTTAAAATACTAATTGATTCGAGTTATGCTTTCTTTGGGAAGCAGCTCCTTAGTTTTGATATGATTTTGACCCTATTTGTTTCAGCTATTTTCAGCTTCTGTCCACTAGAAGCTGCTGTAGACTGCCAAACGCTTAACTTTTCAGCTCGTTTCTATGAGAATCACTTTAGTTAAAACCATTCAAAATCAACGTGAACACAGAATCGATCGAGTCGTTGCGATAGTTGTAAACCATTACTTTCTACATCCTAAACCCTATGGACTCTTTTATCTTCCTTCGCGCGTAATCTCCACAATACTTAGATTCTCTCTACAGCTAGATTCTCAGAAAAGCTCGTCATAAAAAAGCTGACAGGCCTTTGCAGTGTCAGTCAAATTTTGATGATGCACGCAATGTCATTTTTTTCTCAAAAGAGTTTTGTACCCTGATATAAACAAGAAAGGGATATGAGAAACCCATAAACAGTCACTCACACCGACACCTTTAGACAAAGACAAAATTGATTTTTACCTGGAATTGATACACTACAAATGTAGCTTTGGGGCATTCAGATTTTTGGCAACATGCTATGTTTAGATTCTTCCATTTGGTTCGTCAGCTATACTGTAATTACCAATGGTGTTGCAGCTAGAAAATGTGTAAGCTTACTTGTAGGTTCTATTTTATTAAAAACTCGAGGGGTAAGACCAGTGGCGGCCTGACGGTGGGGCGGAGGGGCCGCCGCCCCAGGCCCCCAATTATATAGGGCCCTGAACCTAGTTATACATTCAGTAATTAGACTATTAGACACAATAGCTTAATAGTGAAATGTCGAATAATTAGCGGCCACGAAGCGTTCACAACCCGGTCGTATTTAAACATGTTAAAAGAACTTTTAAGATAATACTATAATATGTATCTTTTTATTTATTTGTTGCTTGGTATGAATATTTTTAGATGTGTCTTGAGTTTATATATTGCTACCATTTTTATATAACAATAGTTTGATGTGCCTCTATTTTAAATTTGCCCCGGCCCCCTAAAACCTCCGGTCCGCCGTGGGGTAAGACAGCCCCCGGGGGCATTGTATTAAGAAGAAGACCTCACATAGATTAAGAAAACCCTTGTCCCACCCATACAAAGTGGCACTATAGCCCATGTGAGAACGACCATGACCGGGGCCGGGCCTTAGGCCTGTGCTTTGGCATCGGACAGACGAGGGGATTTTTTAAACCCCGGCCTAAAATTCGCTTCCACTGGGAGTTGAACTCAGGACCTGGGGAGTGCTACTTAGACCACCTAGAGGCCCTTTCGCAGGTTCTATTTTGTTACAATGCTTTTTTTTTCCTTTTCACATTTGCTCACTCATTGATCATGTTATTTCTGAATGCTGAATTCGATGCAATTGAGCTGATTTGTTTTGAATCTGGACCATGACCTGAACTAGACCTGTTGTTGGGGAGGCTATGAACATACCCGGGCTTACCCACACCCAAATTCATTTCTGAAATATCCATTCTGCACCCTCCCCATAATTCTCCATGTCCATTGCCAGCATTGGGTAACCTGATACATCTGAACCACAAACATATGCTTGGACTGTAACATTCGCAAGCTTGCAAAACCATTGGAAGCACATAGAATCTGCATGAAAACTTGCCGTTTGAAATCAATCGAACAAGTGATGGAAACCAAAATCAGTACAAAAGGATTTGAATCCTCATTTCCTGACAAGGATTGGAACTTGAAAGGTACATTGCAAGGCAATTGAAGAACAGATGGAAATTGCCCTCAGAAAAGGGGAAAAGAAGAACAAATCAAAGTGGAGATGTGGTTGCAGACTTATCAGTTTCAGTATATATGTGACTGGATCACGAAGCAACTCCCTCAGGATGACACCAATGTGGGAGGAGGCTTGCAGCCGCAACGAACGAGTGGAGCAGTGTGGGGAAGTGACGGCGTTTGGGGGCGTTCCCAGGAGACAAGGAGTACATGTTGCTAGGTGGTGTGATTCGTGGTGTTAATGAACCTCCAGCACGTCCCACAGACCACCTACCACCTATAGGCTACAGTTTGAGAAATGGAAAAGCATAAAATGAGTAAGCCTGTAAGTTTTAACCACTAATTATCTACTGTAAAAGGTATCATATATAAACAGAAACATGTTCACTGCAAAATATTCCGTTGTGGGCAGGCTTCATTTTTAAATTCAACCTGTGTTGTTAATTCATATAGAGTTTACTCATGCTTCAAGTTTTAAACATGGTTTGTTGCAGGTTTTACAGGAATAGATGACCCTTATGAAGCACCACTGAATTGTGAGGTACATAATTATATTATATTTGCTGTCATCTTGACCTGTTGAAATGTGTATTATTACAAGGTGCAAATGTAGTTGTTGCTTTCGGTCCATATAAATTCGAGATTCAATGTCAGAGGAAATGCATGGTCGGGTTAAGAGAAGAGAGTGTGCTTTATCATTTTCTTTTGTTGCAACATGGTGAATTGTGTAGGTTTAATCGGCTATTTAGTGGTTTGCATAGGACAGTTGGGCAGCAAAAGTTGGCTAGACCATGGCACTAAGCCTAGTCTCAGTGGGGTGGGGAGGTTCACGAGAAAAAAATGCTATTTTGTCACTCCGTGGGCTCTCTGCTATTATGTCACCCTATGTCTATGACTTGTGGGACCATTTGTGTCTATGATTTGTGACCTGTCAATTCATCAAACCTGCTGATGTTTTATAATACTAAAGGTGTCATATTTTATAACTGTCAAAGATGGTTAAGTTGCCTTCCTGGTATAAAAACGGAATCATGTTTGATTCTTTCAACGCTGTATCAAGTTAGTACTCTTTGTTTGTGACCTACACGCGTTGATTCTCTTGCTTTTACTTGCAGATTGAGATCAAAGAGGTAGATGGTGTATGCCCTCCGCCTGCTGAGATGGCAGGGCAAGTTGTTACTTACCTTGAGGAGAAAGGCTTCCTGCACGAGTAGGCTGAATCCAAGCAACATCTGGGGAAGATTTCAGTAAGACTAGCGCAGAATAAGTCAAAGGCGCTGGCAGTTACGGTATAGCAGTTGCATAGATTGGCCTCAATGCCTTAGTATTTTCTTTCCGTACTTCCTCTGCCACAGGCTCCATGCAATTTCATTCAGATGAGCCTGGATGGTTCCTAATTTCTTTGACCTCTAGAGTAGATTACTTGTAATGCAACTCTGATAACCACTTGGGGCAGTATCGATGTGGCAATCGCAATCCTCACGGCAGTCACCCTCGCCCGCACACATAAAATTCCCGCGCCCAGGTGACACCGCGCGCGGCAACGCGACACAACCCGACGAAGCCAAACCGAGCAAGCAAATTAAAGCAAGCATCCGACCAACCCGTGCGCGCGGCGCGAGGAAGCTCAGCCAACGTGATGGTGTTCAGCGCCTCGTTCATGGCGGCGGCGGCGCGCGTGCCGGCGGAACTGTGCCAGCGGCCCCCGCGCCCGGGGCAGCGGCGGGTGAGCGCGGACGACGTCCTGCGCGCTCTGTACCTGCCCCCGGCGCGGCCCCCGGCGCGGGAGCTCGGGCGCCTGGGGACTTCCTCTTCGGCTTTTTCTGCCTGCCGCTGCCGGAGTACGGCCGCGGCGGAGGGTGGGTGGCACTGGCACGGGTGCCCGACGCGGTGCTATACACCTACCGGAGGTCTCTGTCGGTCACCTCGTCGTCCTCATCCTTCTCCTCGTCGATGTCCTCGTCGGAGGACGACTGATTGCTGACAAGGAACAGTAAATACACGTTGAGGAATGCGCCTTGCTTGTACTGTATTTTTTTTCGTTTGTGCAGGAGAATCGATTAGATGTGACTTGTACGCCCAATTCCTTTGTGACCTCTGTATATGTCCAATTATTGAGTAAATTTCAGTGGCGGTCATCGAACTCGTCACGAGTTCTCATCCAGGTCCCGGAACTCGTAAAATACATAGGCGCATACATAAACTTGTCTTAGGCTCACATTTAGGTCCAAACCTCCCCCGCCTCCCTCGGCCAGGCTGACGTGGACTGCCAGGTTAGATTACAAAATGCAAAACCCCCCCTACTTCTCTTCATTTGAAGGTCCAAACTCCAACTTCAACGCATCTAGGTTCAGAAATTTGTGAATCAATGATGGAAAATGGAGTACATGTTCACATAGATGTACAGATAAAGAACTAGAAGCACATAACTTCAAATGAGCCATCTGAAATAGCATCCATACAGCGCCATGCATACAGGTTACATATGAGCCATCTGAAATAGCATCCATACATAGCATTATATATGTTTCTGATGCCACACGCCATGCATACAGGGTCATACAAGCTGAGCTTCCATACAAGTTTATGGTGCCTCATAGCATGCATACATGGTGCCTTACATGCTGAGCTTCCATACAAGTTTATGGTGCCTCAATATGCACATCAAAATATGAAACCTGACTATCATTTACAAAAGGATCAGCATGCTATCATTCACAAAAAGGGTCAGCACGCTATCATTCACAAAAGGGGTCAGTAACCTATCATGTTGACCTACGTTTTCTTCCCTCCAGACTTTGGTTTTGTCTTGGATTTCTTAGTTGTCTTGGTTGCTCCTGCCGTATTGCCTGCACTCTTCCTCTTCTTGAGTGCTGCCTTTCCCGCCTTGGATGCGGTGGTGGGTGCAACAGGTCGAGCAACAGGCTGATTGTCTCCAATAAAAACTGAATCTGGTAGTGGACCATGCTGAATGTCTGTAGGGCCACTTGAAGCCTGCATGATAGTTATCTATTGTGAGCATACCTCATGGAGCATAGGTGACAACATGGTCTCATTGGGATGCAAAGTAAGGCCTAGTTGAGTATACCTCATGGAGCATCTGTGATAACATGGTCTCACTAGGATCTACAGCAGCAGGTTGTGGTCTCCCCATTTCCTGCATAAAAAGCATTGGTAACATAGCAAATAAACATGGATGCAAATTGAATTATAGTGGTGAGTGATATACTTGGGTGATGACTGGTTCTTCTCCATCATTTTCAACTGGTTGTTCTTCAACATGTGTTGCAGATATTTGTGTAGGATCGATTCCTAACTTTTTAAGACCCTAACCCAAGTGTTTGGTGCCATTTTATCTAACCAAGCATGAGCAGCAGGGTCTAGGACCTTCATGGCATCCATATTTTCATTCCACTGTGTAACAGTACTAGACCTTGCACACATCCATAGTTGGTTCTTTAGATTCTCACCTTTGAAGTGTTCCTGGAAGTTCTGGTACAGGTGCCTGACACAGAACCTATGCTCAGCATCTGGAAAAACTTGTTGCACTGCTGGAATCAGACCCTACATAAACAAGAAGCCCACATAAGATAGGATGTTACACAAGTCAATACATTGATTACATACCTTCTGTTTGTCTGTCATTATGGTCCATGGATATGTGTTGTCAATATTAAGATCTTTCTTGAGTGTCTCTAGGAACCACTTCCATGTGGCTAGGGACTCCACTTCAACAACAACCATTGATATTGGAAATATACAGTCATTTGGGTCTACCCCAACAGCAGTTAGTAGAATGCCCCCAAATTTAGTTTTCAAATGGCATCCATCAAGGAAAATAACTGGCCTACAACCACTGAGAAATCCTCTCTTGCAAGCATCAAGAGACATGTACAGATGGCTAAAATGACCATCTAAAAGCTTCAGATAGAATGTGCTTCCAGGGTTTGATCTTAATATCTCATTGCCATAATCCCAAAGTTTATTATACTGTCCAAGCTCATCTCCATAGATGGTCTCCAAAGCTAGCCTTCTGGCTCTCCAAAGCTTGCTTCTAGTAGGTGTAAAATTCCATTCCTTCTGTACTGTCCTAGAGAAATTACCCAAAGTCATCTTCTCATCAGCCCTAAAGCTTTCAATATATTTCTCTGCTAGCCACTTTGCAGTGCATCTCTTCAGATCCCATTCCCTTCTACAATTATGTTCTGCCACATATTTCTTCACTAGAAAGGTCTTCACCCTACTGTCCCATGAGCAGTACAATGTCCAAGGGCAACCAAGTGCACAGTGAGCACTAATCCTCATCCTATCATTCCTAGGCATCTTGATGTCGACTCTATGTTTCAAGCTATACTCTGTCACAACTTTTCTGACCATCTCAACTGAAGGGAAGGTCATACCAAGCCTAAATGTTGGATTGTTAAGGTCATCAGGCACAAATGATTTAAATTTAAGTCTCACTCCATTTGCTCCATCTTCATCTTCTGGTAGTTCCAATTCATCATCGCTTTCCTCATCAGTACTCTGTGGTTGAGAAACTACTATTGCATTCCCCTTTCCCATCCTGCTCCCAATTGCCTTCTTTGACTTATCCTTAACAGCTACAGGGTTTACCACGCCTTCATCAACACTGTCAACGAAAAGGTCATCATCTCCCTCTTGAACATCATTGTCACTGTCCATGAAATCTGGATCATCTCCCTGTTGAACATCACTGTCATTGTCCATGACAAATGGATCATCTTCATCGTCCATGAAAATTGGATCATCTTCATTGTCCTTTCCTGTAGGTGCATGGTTAAAGTAGATGACAAAATTCTTCACCTTATCAGCCACTCTGCTCATCACTCTTGTGTCATCATCAGTGGACAAATACCTCAAACCATCTGACAAATCTTTCCCAGTTAAGAGCCAGTACACTGTCAAGTTGGATGGATTTAACCCATAGCCAAGTTTCATAACTATTTCTTCAACCCAGAAATAGGACCATGACCAAGCATCCACATGATCCCACCAATCTACCTTACCATCAATGTAGGCACGATTCTGACCACTGCCATAGAAAACCCCACCATGGTGAACCTCAACAGAAAACTTCATCTCATCGGCTCCTACATTATGAACACACAAAATCACAAAATATAAATCAGCTAGGATGCAACAAAGAGACAAAATCGTCAATCACTAAGTACATGGAGGGAGCGTGGGGAGATGGGGGCTGGACAGAGAGGGAGCATGGGGAGATGGGGGCAGTGCGGATGGGGAAGGAGCAGAGAGGCGGCCACCGGTCGGGGAGGGAGCATGGGGAGGCGGCCGGCCGGACGGGGAGGGTCCGCGGGGAGGCGGCCCGCCGGACGGAGAGGGACCACGGGGAGGCGGCCGCCGGACGGGGAGGGAGCCCGGAGAGGCGGCTGGACAGACAGGTAGAGAGTGAGGGACTCACCGTATTCTGGTGGTGGATCATCCTGCTTCCTCCTCCTCGGGGCCATGGAGAAGACGGCGGCTGCTGCCACCAACGACGCCTGGATGTCGAACCCTAGCCACCGTGCGCCTTCTGTCGCCTCCTCACGCGCGAAGGAGAAGAAAGGAGAGGGAGAAAGAACTGAAACTTGTATTTCCTAGGGAGGTTTCTGCATTTCGTCATCCGACCTGGCATTCACGTTGGCTTCTTAGACGCGGGCAGGGGAGATTTGGACCTAAATGTGAGCCTAAGACAAATTTATGTATGCGCCTATGCATTTTACGAGTTTCGGGACCTGGATGAGAACTCGGGACAAGTTCGATGACCGCCACTGAAATTTACTCCCAATTATTTGACATAGATAAATATTCAGTTCCCTTGTGAGCTGCAACATCTAACCGACCTTTTGGCTTTAATCAACCTGTCCTTCAACTATGCTACTAGCTCTTCAAAGTGGTTCATGCAACATCTAAACGACCTTTTATGCAGTATATCATTTTTTGTCATTTGATTTTTTTTTCTTTTTGAGTGGACACCTATCTATATAAAATTATTTTATATATACAATACAATCTGGACAAATTGTTGCGTGTTCAAAGGTCCCCGTGTTTGTAGAGGCCCAGCGATAACTAAACCGGGCCTTTCACAAACTCAGCCCATTAGCCCAGTTGGGTCCACGCGCTAACCTGCCGTGTCAGACGAGCAGTCACGACGACGCAGCAGGCGAACTCCCGCGAAAAGCGAGACTGAATCCATCACAAATACATCACCGCCGTCCACTCCAACCCGCCGGACAAATCAGACGGTGACCGCGCTCAGCACGCTCCAAAAGGAGAGAAAAAAACGATATGAAAACCAACACGTCAACCTCTCCTTCCCGAAGCAACCCCACCGTTCCACCCCCTTTTCTGCCTTCCTTTCCCCGTGCAACAAACGCAAACGCGACCTAACGAATCGAATCAAATTCGCCGTCCACCTCGTCGGCGTCGGCGCACCGGCCTCGAGCCCAGCCCCCCGTCCGAGTCCGATCAGCCACCAGAGATGCAGCACGGGAGCGGCGACTACGCCTCCTCCGCCCCCTCCGGCCACTACTACCAGCACCAGTACGCGGCCCCCGGCTCGAACCCCTATCCAATCGCCACGGACGCCACGGCGCCGGGGGCAGTGTCGGGGGGCTACGCCCCCGCGCCGTCCTACTCTCTCGGCGGCGGCTACCCTGACCAGCCGCCCTCCGCCCCGGTCTACTCGCAGGCACCCTCTGCCCCGGCCTACTCGCAGGCACCCTCCGCTCCGGCCTACACGCAGCCGCCGCCCCAGCCCCAGCACGCCCCCGGATACTCGCCTTACAACACCAATCTCAACACCTACCCGACAGAGGCGTATTATACCTACACGCCGCCGTCCACCCAGACCGCGGCCCCACCGCCTGCGGAGGCCAACTCCCCGGCGCTGCCCTACGACGCCCCGTACTACGGGGGTGGGTACCAGCCGCCGGCCGCGGGGTACGACAACGATGATTACCTGAACGAGGGTGCCTACGCTTACAGCGCCGGCGGTGGCTCGGAGCCGTACGGGGCGCGCGGCACGGCCCCTGCGCGGTCGGGATCCGCGCTGTTTGATGACTATGGGCGGTCTATCAGTGCCCCATCTGATGACTATGGGCGGTCGATCAGTGCCCCATCTGGATGGGAGGAGCAGCAGCCGTGGGGCAGTGGCGGCGGTGGCGGAGGTAGTGGGAGCTATGGGGTGATCGCAAAGGCCCTTCCAAAGGCGGAAACGCGTGAGGATGCGAGTGGTGGTGCACAGAAGTTTCGGGTTAAGCTGCTGCCAGAGGGTGCTGGGAACTCTACTGACGTGCTTTGCCAGGTACAATAGCTGTAAGATTGATGAAATTATGCATCATAGGCAAAATTTGTTTGAAGATTGGGAGGTCTTGATTATATTATCCTAGGGTTCACTAATTTTCCTTTGGAATTCTTGTAATTCGTTGAAGCTACATTAGTATTTGTTTTTTATAAATTATTATAATAAATAAATGCAACTGTCATTTTGGTACATGAAATGTCTTGATGGTGGTGTTGCAGATTGGTCTAGATGGAATTCGCATGCTTGATCCGAGTACAAGCAGGACCCTGAGGATTTATCCACTCGATTCACTGACAAGATGGGAGGTGGGTTGTGCAATTTTTTTTTATGCAGACTGATATCTGTATCTTTGTAGAACAAATTCACAGTTTTTATATTAATGTTTCTTTGCGCTGCTTATTTAGGTTTTGGATGCAACTATATTTGCATTCTGGGCGAAGACATCAGTGGATATTGAACCAAAGAGAATTAGGCTGAAGTCAAGCAGTTATACTTCAAATACTATGCTTGACACTGTAACAGCAGCAACAGTGCAGGTATTGCAGCAACACTGTTTTTCCTGTCCCTCATAGTATTTAGCCTCATGTTTTTCTACTAAAAATAGAATTTCTTCTGTGATGATGCCTTAGTTTCTTTGCATGCGCGCGCGTGTGTATTGCTTCTGGTCTTATTTGTCTTTGTCTTTGCTTCATATCTGAACTAAGCTGTAATGAGAAGCCAGAAGATTTAATCCTATCTGCTAGCATGCATCAGTTTGAAGATAGTACTTCATCTAGTCCAGCATGCTTAGGGTCATGCACATATATACTTAGTAAGGAGTTCATGCATTAGTTTGTTTACCCCTATTGATTATGGATTGTATAAACTTATATATCTCATCAATACACAAAGTAATCAATAGGAACAGTTGTTAGGAGAGAAACAAAAACACAAATAGTTTCGGAATTAACTTGTATAAGGCTGGAGGTAGTTTAAATAAAATATGACTTGTATACTATAGTTTTCCACTTTGCTAAATGTGAGACATAACACATAACCTGTAAAAGGCCATGTTAATTTATTCTATCTCATTGTTTACTTGGTTTCAACCCCATTCTTTTGTTATTTCATAACTTGGGCATCAGATGGTACTTAATCTTTTTCTATAGAAACCTTGATATTTTTATTAATGTAATTTTCACCACAAATATAGGCTGCAGAAAAAAAATAAATTGTTTACCTGGTGGTATATTTTGTTCAGTGGATTGTTTATGCGTGCAATGCTTTAAGCAATCTTGCCTTTTGGATTAGTTGAGCACCACTTCCTAACTTTGTGCTCTTGTATGACTAGTTTAAGGAGATAGGTGCAGATGCAAGAAGCAGAGGAGCAATAGAAACTGGCAAACCCTTGGTACAATCAAATGAGAAAAAGAAAGGTTTTGATTGGATGTTTACAAAACCTGTTGATGAAGTGAAAGACCATTGGGTATGCTGAGCTGTATTATGCATTGACAACTTTTAACTTAATATGCTTTGACTAATTATATTTTGGTTTAACATAATATGCATTGGCTACTTTTTAATGTTCTTGAAACCATTTTGGTTTAAGCTATTTCATCACCTATATTGCTTGCATGTTATTTTTTATAAGAACATCTACTTCCCTGCTACGGCTGGATGGATATAGTTGGCTATCTGCATTTTCTAGCCTTTCATTGAATATTTTTCATTTGTGCTTCAGTTCTATCATTTATATGTTAATATGTCAGTGTTATTGATCTTATTCCAAGTTCTTGACAACATTTGTTATATCGTATCGCCCTTCATAATCTTATGATTATTTTTCTTCACTTGTCTCTTACTCTCTTATGTTTAATTTTCTTCACTTGTAATTTTTTTAAGTTTCTGCATTTCATTTAATTTTGTACCCTTATAGGTCCCAGATGAGGTTGCCAAGAAATGCCACTCGTGCGCTGTTGATTTTAGCCCTTTCAATCGCAGGGTAATCTATATAGCATATTTGTCTTTGTATTCATTATCTAAAGGGCATACCCAGTGCCGAAGGCTCCTACATTAGTAGGGTCTAGGAAGGGGATAAATCGAGTCAAGTCTTTCTCCTGCAAATGCGGAGAAACTGCTTTGAACCCGCGACCTGGTGACTCAGTGAAACAACTTTCACCACAGCACCAGGTCTGCCCTTCTTAATGCCTTGAGTTAAAATTTTAATTCTTTGAGATGGGTTCCTTCCTTGCAGCATCATTGTCGGAACTGTGGTGAAATCTTTTGTGACAAATGCAGCCAGGGAAGGATTGCTCTGACGGCTGAGGATAATGCTCCACTTGTCCGAGTTTGTGATAGATGCATGGTAGGTTCTGCTACTCAATTGTTACTTATTATTTCTTTATTCTTACATTGACTGGAATTACTTTACTTCATTGTTTAATTTTATCGTTAGCTCTTTGCTTCAACTCCAATTTTATGAGTACCAGCTTTGTTGAAACAAGATTATCCAGTAGTTGCCAGTTCAGTCATCACTTCTTTGTTGCTTGCTGTTTGGAACCAGGATTACACTGTTAGGACTAGTTTGGGAACCCTATTTTCCCAAGGGATTTTCATTTTTCCAAGGGAAATTAGTTCATTTTCCCTTGGGAAAATGGTGTTCCCAAACTAGCCCTTATATATGTAGCTTGCCTTGCTGATTTTTTTCGTAATATTACTTCAGAGTGGGCCCACACGATATCTAAGGTTATTTGGTCGTTGCAGTTCTCTGTCTAACTATTATTTCATATTTTTTGTTAATGTATTTCTGGTTTGTTAGTACTGACTTAAATACATCTTGGCTATATCTATATTTATGGTCAGTAGTTTCTGATAGTTCATGGAAACTATGAATTATGATTTTTCGTTGGTGAAGTTGCTATGCCATGTGTTCATAGTAGTTCTTATGCCGTACAGGCTGAGGTCACTCAAAGGCTTAGCATTGCTAAGGATGTTGCCAACAGATCTGCAACTGTTCAAAGTCATGAAGATCTTGCAAGAAAACTGAAGGTAATATACTGTTTTTTTCCTGTCATATATTCATTTAAGTGGCTGTGCACTTGAATTAATTGTGCATGCTTGGTTTGAAACCGAGTTATGAAAGTTTGGTCGCATTCATTATATTTAGCATGCACTCTATTTTAAAAAATGTTAGGTGTATTAAAATTAAAAAAAACATAGTAAAGCTTGACTTGACCTTGACCATCATTCTGTCAAAAACTCAAAATATATGTATGGTTAGTGCAAAAAATATGCATCAATAGGTTTGTACTTCCACACATAATTGATTATATATTATAAAAGGAACTAATGGCCAAATACACCTTCAAATATTTTCTGAAATGCTAATACGCCTTATAAAAAATATGTGGGGAGTATTTGGTTCAGTGCCTGGAA
The DNA here is from genome assembly GCF_902167145.1 of Zea mays. Lineage (NCBI taxonomy): Eukaryota > Viridiplantae > Streptophyta > Magnoliopsida > Poales > Poaceae > Zea > Zea mays. Next base: position 168,882,596 of record NC_050102.1, read on the forward strand.
TGTGGCAGGATTTCATTTCTTATTGATGTGTGCTATATAATCTTTTGGCAAAGCATGAACAAATTGTGGATGACCAATTTCAGAACAGAATTAAGTTTTCTACATTTTGTGAGTTCTTATACAGGGTAAAAGTAGGCTCTAAAGCACCAAAGAGGTCGGTACAAGCAGTGCCAAATTTCTCTGATGATGGTTGATTATATTGCTGTTATAATGCTCGTTGTATTGAAAGATATTATGATGTTTCCAGACGTTTAACTAATTTACCTGCAAGTTTCATGTCATTTTGATTCAAGAACTAAATTAGTCAAGTTACAATTGAGAAGTAAATCGCACATCATTTTGGTTATTCACAAGGCAAATGGAAACAAGACAGTCATAAGGCTGTAATAATATACAAATTGTTTTTAGATATCTATGATTCTAACAAAGTTATGTTGTAATTAGGAGGAAATGGAGAAAAACCGCAAGTCATCAGGTACCTTTTTCTTTCCATAACTCTTGCAAAGTTTCAAATTACATAGACTATGAGTGCATCAGAATTGTGAAATATCTGTTGGAAAATGTCCAGCATCTGGTGGTGGTGCGCCTGGTACCAGAATGAGGGAAGTCGCGTGCCCTACCTGCACAGTCCATCTTCAGGTATGTCAAAAATGTTAATAGCGCCGCATAACACAAATTCTTTATGCTCCTAGTAATTATCCATTTATTATATGCCCTAACTACTGTGGTTGTGGAATTGCAGGTTCAGGTTCCCACATCTGGCTCAGAGACAGTGGAGTGTGGAGTGTGCCAGCATGCCTTCCTTGTCAGCGCCAATTGATACACCGGGGAGAAGATGCATATGCTAAAGAAATTATTCTGTTGACGATTATTCCTTTTTTTATTATGCTGTATACATAATAGGTGTGTGTTCTGTCAGGCCGTACATGTTTCCTTGATTGTGTTGGTGATCACGGTTAGGATATGTTACTTTTTTCCCTGTACATGGGTGGATTCCAATTCGGGAGTATTGCGGTGCTGGGTGTATGCACAGAATATTATACCATTAGATTATACTTGGTAGAGATTGAAGACTATGCTCACGCACGCGTGTCACGTCCGCATTATGCATGCTTGAAGTTTTATCATGCTTCTTCTTTAGTAGTACCTTTGTGCCCCTTCAAAGCCAAAAAGGGGCTCTCTTTTGAAGCAAATTTCGTACAGAACGTGCCCTATGAGCTCTTTGCGGATTGAGGTGCGTGTTTTGCACTATACAAAATGTTGAGCTCTGTCCTGTTTGGAACTTGGGTCATTTTACGACATGGTCGTTGATGGACGTAAACACAATCGGTTTTCAAGAAAAACCAAAGCAATCCCATACCGGAGACAAAAGATGCGATAGTAGGACCAAGCCGGAGCATGCCTGTCAGCATCTTTCTCTATTCATTCAACATCTAAAAAACACCACTTCCCCGTCTCTTTTCCAACCAACAGGATGCAGAAAAAGGGCCATCAAATGATCAAACACAAAGCAGCCACACATTCTCTGCTTTCTAGTGTTCGTTCCATCGAGGCAAGTATCGCAGGGTGGGCAGGGCCTCTAGGATCATCCATGTGACAGCCGTCCATGCACGGGCCCAGCAAACACCCTTGGTGGCTGTACGTTATCCGGGTACGCGCGGGGCGCCCCTCTAAACGTCGCTGTGCCGGCGCCGGCGGTGCGGCATGTTGCTGGCATGATTGGTCGCCATGGACCCTAGCCTAGAAAGCAGCGTCCACGGCGCGCGCCTCGGATAAGCCGCGGCGCAAGCACCATCATCGTGTTCCTGAAAGCGGTTGTATCATGAAGCAGGCCTGCACTGGAATGCCAAGCACGGAGTAGTAACCAGTTCAGTCCGTGCAGGTGCTGTGCGGGCAGACGTTGAAAGACTCGACAGACGAATGACAACTGCACTCTCATGCCTAAAGAAAGCCTACACTCTACGTGCTGTGCTACAGAAACCGGAGCAGGCTCTAGAGGTGGCATGATCCGACGTGATCTGATGAGTGCGTGGAAGCTGCGTGCGCTGCGGCTCCCGGCCGGCTGGCTGGCCGAATCCGGCACGGCAGCGGCGGCGTCAGCCTGACGGATGTCCATGTCGCAGAAGCATGGGCTGAGGTTGCTCGAGTTTCTGCATCTACTCTACTATGCATCTTCCGCTCGCAAAATGCTGTAGCGTCCAGCACGAATTCATCGATCCACGCCAGGTTTCTGCTCCTGATCGATCGTGCTGTCTTTTTGACCGGCAATTTGGCAACGGCCGGACGGTATGATTACTTGCTACCTGACTTTCTTGTCAGTGTTGCCGTGTCAGTAGCCTGTTTTCGCACAATCGGTCTTTGACAGTAGTTATGCTGATGATGGGGGAGATTTCATCATTTCTTGTCAATGAGATTGGTGCTCTATACGAAGTCGCATTTTTTTTGCCACCTGCTTTGAACTCTGAATATTCTTGCAAAAGCATACGACGCAACAAAATAGCAAATAAGAACCGATCGCCTCGGTTATCCTCAGGCGAAGGTTTTTTTGGGGGGCTAGCTAGTCTTGACGTCGAGTTGGATCATACACTAGCTACAACTGAATTGCTTCGATTTGCCACGGACCAAAGAACACAATAGAGATATCACTTACTTGGTGAAAAAAAGGAGAGACCTACGAACAAATCACGATAACCAATCACGCTTACGCGACGAAAAACGGCTGGTTTTCCAATGACGCTTATGTGATGAGAAACAACTAGATTTCGGATAAACTAACAAAGTAATCAGAAGCGGGTCCGGACATTTTAGATTGAGTATTCAAAAATTTAAAAGATTAAAGAAATTAGTGCTCTAACGCTATTTTGTGTAATACATTATTGAAAAATCACTGTAGATCACAAAAACTTAGGTATTCAATGAATACCCATGAAACCACCTGGGCTTGCCTCTGAAATTAATCATCAAAGCTCTTGCATGAGAGAAACCTCTAGGGATGTCAATGGGTTGAGTGGCGCAAAAACCCGTTTGTGGTCGCACCTGAAAGTCTACTTAAACTCACCCGTGGTCGTACCCGCAGGGTGCTATTCTAAACTCGCACTCGAACCCGTAGGATTTCGGTGGGTTTCGGGTCACCCGTGGGTTTTACTCATTATACACTTTTAAAAAATAATTCAATTATAAGCAACTAAGTACCAACAACGTCGGTGTTTTGACCCGATGGTCCTAACCAAGTAGTAGATTTGTGTTGCGTGTCCTTGTCCCGAATGGTTGATGTAAGAAGACAAACAAGGTTTATCCTGGTTCGGGCAAGAGAATGCCCTACATCTAGCGGGGGAGAGATACTTATTGTCGGCATTTCGACCCCGGGGGGTCCCTGGACCGACGAGTAAATTGTCGCCGCGTGCCCCAGCCCAGATGGGTCGGCGCGAGACAGAGCACGAAGGGGGGGAAGGAGACAGGCAAAAGGGGAAACCCGCGGCCTTCGTGTTGTCCTGCGCCCAGGTCGGGTGCGCTTGCAGTAGGGGGTTACAAGCGTCCGCGTGGGAGAGAGCGAGGGGCTTTACGCGTTGGCCTGTCCTCCCGCGCGGCCGACCTTCTCGTACGAGAGCCCTGGACCTTCCTTTTATAAGCGTAAGGAGAGGGCCCAGGTGTACAATGGGGGATGTAGCAGTGTGCTAACATGTCTAGCAGAGAGGAGCTAGAGCCCTAAGTACATGCTGTCGTGGCAGCCGGAGAGGTTTTGGCACCCTGTTCATGTGATGTCGTGGCCGTCGGAGGAGCGCTGGAGCCTTGCGGAAGGACAGTTGTCGGGGCTGTCGAGTTCTTGCTGACGTCTCCTTGCTTCTGTAAGGGGCTAAGAGCTGCCGTCGTCATGGAGCACGCGGGGCGCCATCATTATTTGTTTACCGGGGCGAGCCAGATGGGACGCTGGTCTTGTTCCTCGTAGCCTGAGCTAGCTAGGGGTAGGGTAATGATGGCCCCCCTGTGACGTGGTCGGTCCGAGCCCTGGGTCGGGCGAGGCGGAGGCTCCTCCGAGGTCGAGGTCGAGTCTGTCTTCCGAGGTCAAGGTCGAGTCCGAGCCCCGGGTCAGGCGAGGCGGAGACCGTCGTCCGAGGCCAAGGCTGAGTCCGAGCCCTGGGCTCGGGCGAGGCGGAGTTCGTCGTCTTCCGGAGCCGAGGCTGAGTCCGAGCCCTAGGGTCGGGCGAGGCGGAGTTCGTCGTCTTCCGGAGCCGAGGCTGAGTCCGAGCCCTAAGGTCGGGCGAGGCGGAGTTCGTCGTCTTCCAGAGCCGAGGCTGAGTCCGAGCCCTAGGGTCGGGCGAGGCGGAGTTCGTCGTCTTCCGGAGCCGAGGCGGAGCCTGAGGGCCGGGCCCTGGGGTTGGGCGAGGCGGAGTTTCCTATGGCGCCCGAGGCCAGACTTGGCTGCTGTCAGCCTCACTCTGTCGAGTGGCACAACAGTCGGAGCAACGCAGGCGGCGCTGTCTTCTTGTCAGGTCGGTCAGTGGAGCGGCGAAGTGACTGCGGTCACTTCGGCTCTGTCGACTGAAGAGCGCGCGTCAGGATAAGGTGTCAGGCCATCCTTGCATTAAATGCTCCTGCGATACAGTCGGTTGGCGTGGCGATCTGGCCAAGGTTGCTTCTCTGCGAAGACTGGGCCTCGGGCGAGCCGAAGGTGTGCCTGTTGGTTGAGGGGGCCCTCGGGCGAGACGTGAATCCTCCGGGATCGGCTGCCCTTGCCCGAGGCTGGGCTCAGGCGAGGCGAGATCGTGTCCCTTGAGTGGACCGAGCCTTGACCTTAATCGCACCCATCAGGCCTTTGCAACTTTGTGCTGATGGGGGTTACTAGCTGAGATTAGGAGTCTTGGGGGTACCCCTAATTATGGTCCCCGACACTTATATTCACCTAAGTTCTCGTAGTAGGGGATACAAACAAGTCGAGAGAGGGAGTGAGTCTCAAGTCTCTAAGTATGATTGAGGTGAATGCCAATATCAGGACTAAGATGAGTCGTGAGCCGTGAAGTTGTGAAATCGTTAGGTCGTCAAGTCCCCCATAGAAGGCCCAGAGCTCCTCATTTTATAGTCGCAAGGAGGCCTAGGAGTACATGGGTTGTTGCATTGCTGTTGTGGTCAGAGGAGATGTGTCCGAGTCTTGTAGCGGCATGGCTGACGGGATGGCTCTCGTCCTTGTGTTCGAGCTTTGTAGCGGCATGGCCAGCGGGATGGCTCTCGTCCTTGTGTCCGAGCTCTGTAGCGGCATGGTCGGCGGGATGGCTCTCGTCCTTGTGTTCGTGCCCTATAGTGGCATGGCCGTCGGGATGACCCTCGTTCTTGTGTCGCTTTTGGTTAGGAGAAGGACACCCAATCCCTATAGCATGTTCCTTTATCTGGATAGAGAGTTGAGGCTGGGTTCGGGAACATGGGCATGCGTCCGAGCCCTAGTCTGCACAGAGCGCAGATGAGACGTTTTCCCAAGTGTGTCGAGTCAGAGTGGTTGAAACAGTACTTGGCATGGTCTTTTGTGAGGTTCGCGGGAGAGTAAGTGGCATTTAATGCGCGTGCTCCTCTGCTAGGGCAGTTGGCCAAGGCCGGGCTCGGGCGAGGCAGAGATTTCTCCCAAGGCCGAGGCCGAGACCGAGGCCGAGATTAGATGTAACATGTAGTCTACGTGGTTGAAACCTTGGTGGAGTGGGGGAACAATGCCCCGTATTCTCGCCATGACCATCGTTGTGGGCGGTAACAGTAGATTAGACTGTAGTCGTGTCGTCCTTTATTGACTTTGGCACCCTCAGTGGGGCAGGTGAACGTACGGACACATGTTCTAGGATCGGAGTGGTTGGCCGAAGCGGGTAGCTCTAGGAGCGTCGCCCGAGACGCCCTCGAACAAGTCAGGAATGTGTTGCTTGTCTAGGGTTGTCATCGGACGAGTCGTGACTACGTATCTCGCCCGAGATTGGCCTTGTGTGATTCGTGACTGCGGTTGCCGCCCAGGGTTGGCCTTGGGCGAGTTGCTACTAGGTTCCTCGAACTTTTGTAAGGTTGGGAGTGTGTTTGCTTATGACTCCTTTTTACTCAAACGTTTAGGCACTTTGGAATTATGATCTGGGTATCCCTAATTATGGTACCCGATAGCTATCGACCTAGGATCAGAAATTGATTTGTCTCAAAGATGCAAATAGTAGATTCAGCCACACGTGGCAGTGTGACGAACTTGCAGAATTGAAACCCTGGATTTTTTTCAATCTTGTACTCAGTAGCGGAGGCATAGCCCGGCCAGCCAGGGCACGTGCCCGGGCTTGGGCTGCATGCATTCCACTAAGACTAAATATTTACATTAGTTAATTAGTGTGAATCATCTAGGCCCCTTTAGTAATGTTTTGGTAATTAATGACAACTACTTGTGGACTAACGATTCTTGGAGAAATAAGAATGCAGGGTTGGACCACATAGAACAGGAAATGTTGAAGAGTCATACGCATTGGTTGTGGATCAGATGAAGGCAAAGGTATAATATAGGTTTTACTTTTGCCGGTCTTGAGGAGTTTAGAGAAGATACCTGACCGGATTAGTAGGCTAGATAGCCGTACTATTAAGAGGGGTCAATGACTTAGATCTGTGTAAAACTTAGTGCCTCATAGAGCATCAAGTAGTTGCATTTGCATGAGGACTAACAGCGCTTCTCATTTCGTGAGTTAAAAGTTCATTCAAAAGCATGTTTGAAATTTGAGAAGTCTTGGTCGCGCGGACTGTCCGGCCCTTGGGGGCGGACCGTCCGCGATCCTCCAGAGGGTCCGAAGTCTGACCATTTGTGTTGGCACTGTGTTCTAATGCACTGCGGACCGTCCGGGCCTTAGGGCCGGACCGTCCGCAGTCCTGACCAGAAGAAGGTGGCTTCGGGTCTGTCCCTGAATTATAGGCGGACGGTCCGCCTGTGAGGGGCGGACGGTCCGCATGTGTCTATCTCGCTTTTGGACAGGGACTGTGTGTTTTTATTGAGTTGTACTACGGACGGTCCGGGAGACCAGTCCGGACAGTACTGTCTCAGGTCGCGGACGGTCCGGGATTTATAGCCGGACGGTCCGCGTGTGTTAACTCCGTTTGATCCGAGGCTCAGGTGTTTGAAGTTGCCTGGTCGCGGACGGTCCGACCTTGAAGGGCGGACTGTCCGGACCCACCTTTTGAGACGTCTCTGACATGTTCCAACGGTCATTATAGCCGTTATGGTGTACGGCGGACCGTCCGGCCCTAGGGCGCGGATGGTCCGCGCGTGCGCAGAACTGCCCTCTTTTGTGCATAACGGTTGGTTTTAGATGGGGGCCTATAAATAGAAGGGTAGCTCGTGTGTGAGGCCTTGCTTGGCCATTCCTTGCACACATTGAGCTCATTTGTGATCCTCCAACTCACTCTCTCACACTCTTTGCTTGAGGTTGCATTCTAGTGAGAGATTGAGGGTTCCTAGTGCATTTGCATCATTTGGTGATTCTTGAGGCACTAGGTGATACACCGAGCAAGCGTCGTTGGCTTGTTACTCTTGGAGGTTGCCGCCTCCTAGACGGCTCGGGTGATTGTCTCCGTCGAGCTCTCCAAGAAGATTGTGGAGAAGCCGCGGTGTTGATTGTGAGGGGTTCGCGCCTACCTCGCCGGAGCGGCAAAGGTGACATTAGTGGAATCGAGGTATTGAGTGATTTCTTGTCCACTTGGCTCAAAGATCAAGTCGTGTCTTGATAGAGGAGCAAGTGAGAGCTTGAAGTCCACCTCAACGTGGATTAGGGGTGATCGGCAAATCACCGATACCACGGGATAAATTTCGGTGTCCATTTCTTCTAGCATTACTTATTGCCTTGCAATTGATTAGTGTTTTGCTTATAGTTCTTCAAGTATTCAATCTCCGTAGTTGTCTTTCATACATTGTTTACTTATTGACACTAGTAAATTTATTCCCCTTGTTGTATTGATTAAATTTACTTAGTATTGTTGTTTTTAGTCAAAACCGTCTATTCACCCCCCCTCTAGCCGGTGTCCTAGATCCTACAAGTGGTATCGGAGCCGAGGACTCCATTGTTTGTGGATCTAATCATCCCGGAGTGGGACAAAATGGCTAGTAACAACAATGTGCACATAGGGAAGCCACCGCACTTTGATGGAAACAATTATGATTATTGGAAAATAAGAATGTCAATGCATCTTAGAGCAATGGGTGGAAAAATTTGGCCAATTGTCAGAGATGGATTTGTTGTATTGAAGGAAGATGAACCATCCGTTAGTGATAATGAGAATATCCTCACAAATGATCAAGCCATGAATGTCTTTTATGATGCTCTTGATATAAATGAGTTCAATCGTATCAAGAATCTCACAACCGCTCATGAGATTTGGGTAAAACTAATGGAAATTCATGAAGGAACTACAATTGTGAAGAGTGCCAAACTATATGTGTGCAAAGGGAAGTTTGAGCAATTTATTATGAAAGAAGATGAGAGTGTATCCGATATGTTCAATCGATTGAATGAGATTGTAAATGAACTCAAAGGACTTGGTTTTAATGTTCCGGATGTGGATTTCACACACAAGTTCCTTAGATCACTTCCGGAGAAATATGAGACTATTGTGACAATGCTAGTAAGGAGTGATCTATCTACAACCTCTCCAACCGAAGTATTGGGAGAAATTCTCACTCAAGATATATTTAAGAAGTCACAAGCCGATGCTTTAAGTTTGGCAAAGAAGGTGAAAAATGAATCTATTGCTCTCAAAGCCAAGGCCTCAAAGGCAATTGAAAAGGAAGATAGCAATGATGAAGAAAATGAAAGTGAGAGTGATGGTGACATGGCTTTATTTGTAAGGAAATTCAATAAATTCATGAAGATGAAAAGAGGTCAACCTAGAAGAGGTCAAACATCTAGAAGAAATGCTTTCAATGATAGAAAATGTTTTGAGTGTGGGGAACCCGGTCACATTGCCATGAATTGTCCAAGCAAGAAGAAGAAGGGCAAAGATGAAAGTGACAAGAAGAAAAAGAAATACTATAACAAGAAGAAAGATGGCAAAGCCTACTTAGTTGAATGGGACTCGGATGATAGCTCGGATGATGATGATGATGACACCTCATCCAAGCTTAATGCCGGAATTGCCATCAAGGAAGCTCCCTCACTCTTCTCATCCCCCCATTGCCTCATGGCAAAGGGAGATGCTAAGGTAAAAATCATCACCGATTTAAATGATATAAATGATGATGATGATATCGATGATGTTGATGATGATGGCTATTCATATGATGATCTTGTTAGAATGTTAGGTGAGGCCGATGACTACATGCACAAAGAAAAAGAAAAATTTAAGGCCTTGAGGGAATTGTATAAAAACCTCCAAGTGTCTTTTGAGGAGCTCAAGATCTCTCACAATGATCTCAAAGAAAATTGTGAGAAGCTTGCGGATGCTCAAAAATCCTCTATTGTGCATGAAGTTGAGGTGGTCACTAAGGATGTTGGAGTCACTTGTGACTTACTTGATAGTCTTACAAGTGAACCACTACCCACTAACTCTATTTGTGATAAATGCAAAATTTCTCTCAATGATAATATTGCTCTTGATGAATCAAAAATTATTGTTGAGAATGAAGTGTTAGTGGATAGAATAAATACTCTAACTCATGACCTAGAAAAGGCATATGGTGGTAAGAAGAAGTTGGATTTCATATTGGGAAGTCAACGATGTTCTCTTAACCGTGAAGGTCTTGGATATGTTCCCAAGAAAGGAAAGAATGCTTTTGTAAAGCAAAAGACATTGTTTGTGAAAGAATGTGACAAAGTGTGTCACAAGTGTCACAAAAAGGGACATGTTAAGAAAAATTGTCCCAAGTTCAAACATGTATCCTCCACTTGTTTTGAGCATTGTTATGTTCTTTCTCATAATGCAAAAGGTGTTCATGCTAAATTTGTTGGTACTTCAATTGTTGGAAACAAAAAGAAAGCTATTTGGGTGCCAAAGACCTTGGTCACTAACATCCAAGGACCCAAGCAAGTTTGGGTACCTAAAAGAGATTGATTTCCTTTTGTAGGTAAACTACAAGGCGGGAGGGAATCATTGGGTGTTGGATAGTGGATGTACTCAACACATGACCGGGGATATGAAGATGTTTACCCAAATGAGTGAGGAAGATTGCTCAAATTATGATAGTATCACATTTGGAGATAATCGTAAAGGAAAGGTTAAAGGTTTGGGTAAAATTGCTATTTCAAATGATCATTCTATATCAAATGTGCTATTGGTTGAGTCTTTGAATTTTAATTTACTTTCCGTAGCTCAATTATGTGATTTAGGATTTTGTTGCAATTTCACAGTTGAAGATGTTATTATCTCTAGTGTTGACGGTAGCAATCTTAAATTTAAAGGTTTTAGACATGAAAATCTTTATCTTGTTGATTTCTCATCTAATGAGGCAAAGCTCACAACTTGCTTATTTTCAAAAGCTTCACTAGGTTGGTTATGGCATAGAAGACTTGGTCATGTTGGGATGAAGCAACTCAATCGGTTAACCAAGCATGACTTAGTTCGAGGCTTGAAAGATGTGAAGTTTGAAAAGAACAAATTGTGTAGCTCTTGTCAAGCCGGTAAGCAAGTGGCAAATACTCATCCAAATAAAAGTCAAATGTCCACTCATCGACCTTTGGAATTACTTCACATGGATTTATTTGGGCCCACATCTTTTGTAAGTATTGGTGGTAATTCTTATTGTCTTGTGATTGTGGATGACTATTCAAGATTTACTTGGGTTTATTTTCTACGAGACAAATCCAATGTGTTTGAAACATTCAAGTCATTTGCTATATTGGCTCAAAATCAATTTGATTTCGACATCAAAAAGGTTAGAAGTGATAATGGGTCAGAATTCAAAAATGCAAGGATTGATCAATATTGTGATGACAAGGGTATCAAACATGAATTCTCTTCTAAATATACCCCAGAACAAAACGGTATTGTTGAAAGAAAGAATAGAACTCTTATTGATATGGCAAGGTCTATGTTAGCGGAATATAATATATCGGATTCTTATTGGGCCGAGGCAATAAACACCGCTTGTCATTCATCAAATAGACTATATTGTCACAAACTCTTGAAGAAAACTCCATATGAATTGCTCATTGGTAGAAAGCCAAATATCTCATATTTTAGGGTATTTGGTTGCAAATGTTATATTTTGAGAAAGGGAAGCCGGCTTTCTAAATTTGAGAAGAAATGTGATGAGGGTTTTCTTCTTGGATATTCATCAAATAGTAAGGCTTATAGAGTCTTCAACAAATCTCATGGTATTATTGAGGAAGCATATGATGTTGAATTTGATGAAACAAATGGGTCTCAAGATGAGAGTGATAATCTCGATGATGTTGGGGGAACTCAATTGATAAATGCAATGAAAACAATGGCCATTGGTGAAATAAAACCTAAGGAAGATGATGATGAAGATAGTGTAGTTGTTATTCCTTCATCCTCAACTATAAATGAGGAAGATCACCAAAGCCAACAACTCAATGAAACCTTGGATACTCATGATCAAGGTACTTCAAGACCTACGGTTCCTCCCAATGCTTCAACAAGCAACTATCAAACCGTATCAAGAATTCATCATTCCATTGTGAAGGATCACCCGGTTGATCAAATTGTGGGTGATATTAGTAAGGGTGTTCAAACTCGCTCTCGCATAGCTTCATTTTGTGAACATTTCTCTTTTGTATCTTGTATGGAACCTAACCGTGTAGATGAAGCTCTACTTGATGTTGATTGGGTGAATGCAATGCATGAAGAATTAAATAACTTCGCTCGAAATGAAGTTTGGGAGCTTGTTGAGAGACCAAAGAACCACAATGTTATTGGTACAAAATGGGTGTTTCGCAACAAGCACAATGAAGATGGTGTGGTAGTAAGAAACAAGGCAAGATTAGTTGCACAAGGATATACTCAAATTGAAGGATTGGATTTTGGGGAGACATTTGCTCCCGTAGCAAGATTAGAAGCAATCCGGATTCTACTTGCTTATGCTTGTGCACACAATATCAAGCTCTACCAAATGGATGTAAAGAGTGCCTTTCTAAATGGTAAGATTAGTGAACTAGTGTATGTTGAACAACCTCCCGGTTTTGAGGACCCCAAAAGACCTAACCATGTGTTCAAGCTTTCTAAAGCTCTCTATGGGCTTAAGCAAGCTCCACGCGCTTGGTATGAAAGGCTTAGGGATTTCTTGCTTTCCAAAGACTTCAAAATTGGGAAGGTTGACACTACTCTATTCACTAAAAGAATTGGTAAAGATTTATTTGTTTGTCAAATCTACGTTGATGATATTATTTTTGGATCTACTAATGAATTATTTTGTGAGGAGTTCGGAAAAATGATGTCAAAGGAATTTGAAATGTCTATGATAGGAGAATTGAGCTTCTTTCTTGGCCTTCAAATCAAACAATTGAAAGATGGAATTTTTATAAGTCAATCAAAATATTTGAGGGACATGCTCAAGAAGTTTGGTTTAGAAACTGCTAAGCCTATCAAGACTCCAATGGCAACAAATGGTCATCTAGACTTAGATGAAGGAGGTACAATAGTTGATCAAAAACTTTATCGTTCAATAATTGGTAGTTTGCTTTATATTACCGCATCTAGGCCCGATGTTATGTTTAGTGTATGCATGTGTGCTCGATTTCAAGCTTCTCCTAGAGAGATTCACTTGAAGGCCGCTAAAAGAATTCTAAGATATTTGAAGTATACTCCCAATATTGGTCTATGGTATCCCAAAGGTGCTCAATTTGAATTAATTGGATATTCGGATTCGGACTATGCGGGGTGCAAAGTTGATAGAAAAAGCACCTCCGGTTGTTGTCAATTTCTTGGTAGATCTCTTGTTTCATGGTCCTCTAAGAAACAAAATTCGGTTGCTCTATCTACCGCCGAGGCGGAATATATATCGGCCGGAAATTGTTGTGCTCAACTATTATGGATGAAACAAACCTTATTGGACTATGGAATTATCTTCAAGAATGTGCCTCTCATGTGTGATAATGAGAGTGCGGTGAAATTGGCTACCAATCCGGTCCAACACTCAAGAACCAAGCATATTGATATACGGCATCATTTCTTAAGAGATCATGTTGGCAAGGGAGATATCTCTATTTATTCCATTGGCACCGATGATCAATTAGCAGACATTTTTACAAAACCTTTGGATGAAACAAGATTTTGTTCTCTAAGAAGTGAAATGAATGTGATCGATATCTCTAATGTGACTTGAAGTTGATCACACATGTGTCGCCTTGCATCTTGGGTCTAAGTATGTTTTTTGTGCTATTTATTTGGTATTATTTGTGCATTTTTCATTTCTAATTGCTCTAGATAGTTTAATTCAAAAATCTTGCATTTCTCAAATACATCATAAGTATATGCATGCATACCAACTTTTGGATTGGTCAAAATGTCCATATATGAGCACCAATTCGGATTCGGAATTCAAAATCAGAAAGTGGACAGAAATTGGAAAAATGAGTATCAGGCCGCGGACCGTCCGCCCATGGACTGCGGACCGTCCGCAGCATCAGGAAATGGACAGTCCGAGCAGCCTCGCAGACCGTCTGAGATCATCAGGGTGCGGACCGTCCGCCGTCCCCGCGCGGACCGTCCGCGACAGGGCAGAAAAAGGGACAGAGCCCGCAGTCTTGCCAGTTGTGCCCATTCGGTTGTTCTCTTTTGCTCTCCTCTCGCATATACTCTCTCGTGTCAAGTGTGCGCGGACCGTGAAGTGAAGTTGCGTGCGGACAGTCCGTCAGCTTGCTGCACCATTCCCTCAACATGTCTTCATCACGGTATCTTCAAATCTTTTGGATTTAATCAAATTTCATCAACTTTGAGATTATTTGGGTTTCTTCTCTGATCTGAAATTGAGCAGTGAGTTTCAAAATCTGATTGGTGGGATTGTTAGTTCTTCTCAATATCAATGCTATGCAAAATTTTCAACTTATTTGGCTGGGTATTATCTGCAAAACCATCAAATTGAACCCTTGTGGCGGCTAGGGTTCTTGGAGTCGCCCCTGGTCGGTCGCGGACCGTCCGCCTGGTGGACGCGGACCGTCCGGGCCTCTGGCGCGGACCGTCCGACCCCCTAGCACGGACCGTCCGGACCCTGACAGAGTGTTCCATTCCATTCCTTCTTATAAGTGGCGATTGGTATCAATTATTTATCTCTGGTTGTCTGTCACCTTGTTGCAGTGGTTTTGGTGGTCTCCGCAAGAAACTTGCAGGTCGCTTTAAATCAAAGCGCCCTCGTGGCAATGACGATGATTATACGCCGACCACTGATTCAGAGGCCCAATCCTCAGCTGGGGGCACTGAATCCATGGATGCTGAAGATTTTCTTCATGTTCATCCAGATTATCCCATTGATATCCAAGGATGGACTTATCCCAAGCGGCGATTTTCTATGGCTGAGTACTGCTCTAGACGGACTGTGAACCAATATGCTCTGCCATCAGATACCAATATTCAGTTTTTCCACACTCAGCTGCAGTTTGACGTCTTTTGGGGCACCCTGGTGGATACCAACTTCCATAAGCATCAGGTGATTGATTGGTCCTTCTTGCTCAGTCAATCAGTCATGGAGGGTCTTATCCCCAAATTTGAAACATGTGGGTTATATCAGTTTATGGGGCAGCGCACCGATTTCAATGAAATGGCAGTTAAGCAATTCTTGGCTACCTCAGAGATTGATATTGCAGAAGAATCTATCACCTGGATGACTGGCTTCAAGCGGTATTCTGCTTCTTTTGCTGACTTTGCCGCTGCCAACAGTCTGGACTATGGCACTATTTCTGCTGGGGTGGATCTATATACTGAAGATAACTTTGAGGATTTTGTGCAGTTTTATGAGCCAGTCAGGCTCGGTATACCCAGGAGATTTGGAGAAACAGCAGGACTCAGACATCATCCTGCTGTCATCAACAAGATTGCCAGAGTCACCATTCTTCCCAAGAGTGGTGATAAGAGTAAAATTCGAGATAAGTTCTGGAACATAATTCATCACATTATGAATGGAGAAGTCATGAACATTGTTCTTTTCATGATGAGGCAGCTTAATGATTTAAAGATGGACAAGAATCAAAACTTGGCATATGCTCCATACATTATGGCTCTTATCAAATCCAAGACAAGATTTGAGGGCCCATGTGAGATTGTCCACACTCCATTCAGGCCTTTTAAGAATGAGATAGGGTTTCTCACCAGGCCACTCACTCCATTCCCAGATGATGAGGAAGACCCTGGCTATGAGGGTGGAGCAGCGCCTAATGTTGAGGAACAGCAGATGCCTCCTCCTCCACCTCCTCCTCAGCCTCAGCACTATTGGGAGCCTGCTCCAGGATATTTTGATCCTTATTTTCACAACATACAGCAAGGGCTGGAGGCTCATATTGATACTCGATTTGAGGGGTTGATGTCACATGTGGATCACCGCCTCGATGACATGCAGTCTCGCTTTGACAGCAACTGGGATGCGCTCAACTCTGAATTTTCTGACCTTCGTGATCACATTCACACTAATGTCACTGATCCCATCATGTCAAGGCTGAATAATATGCAACAAAGCTTTCAAGATAACATGGGTGCTCTCTCCAGTCAGTTTGATAATCTTTCTACAACTGACAACATGCATGATATCAGTCAGAGGCAGCAGCAGCTCCAGCAGGACTTTGACCAGTTCTCCTCCCTGTTTGACACCTTCAGCACTCATTATTACAACATGCATCCTCCGCCGAGTGATCAGTAAGGCCTCTCCTTTGTGGCAATTGATGCCAAAGGGGGAGAGAAGTGATGAGAAGTTGTCAGACGTCTCCTTCAGGGGGAGTTGGTGGCTCTATGTGGACACTAAGACCATGCATATGCATTTTATCTTTTTTGTGCCGTTTTAGTTTATGTCTTATGCATTTGGAACTTGGTTCGATCTATTAACTCTATGTCGTATGTCTGTGGATTATTATCTGTAATATTCTGTGGGATGGACTATGTTTTAGTTCAAATTACTCTGTGTGTGGTTAATCGAGATGTGATTATAATTGCTGCGCTCACTCTACGAATCATCGCTTGTATGTCTCGATAACCATGTTTGTAGGAAAGTCTCCATCAAGCTCCAATATATTATGTGTGTTATATCTTCAACTTCAAATAATCCTGCACACACTTAGGGGGAGCCTTTCTTGCATACTGAGTTTCTATTGGGATTTATCTATCTTTTGGACAGAACTTCAATTCAAGATAAGTCCTATGAAACTCATCTCCAAAATCTATTTTATACCTTAGGTATGAGAGAGATTTGGAGAAACTAAACTTCTCTTTAATATACTATGTGGTGTTGTCATCAATTACCAAAAAGGGGGAGATTGTGAATCATCTAGGCCCCTTTAGTAATGTTTTGGTAATTAATGACAACTACTTGTGGACTAACGATTCTTGGAGAAATAAGAATGCAGGGTTGGACCACATAGAATAGGAAATGTTGAAGAGTCATACGCATTGGTTGTGGATCAGATGAAGGCAAAGGTATAATATAGGTTTTACTTTTGCCGGTCTTGAGGAGTTTAGAGAAGATACCTGACCGGATTAGTAGGCTAGATAGCCGTACTATTAAGAGGGGTCAATGACTTAGATCTGTGTAAAACTTAGTGCCTCATAGAGCATCAAGTAGTTGCATTTGCATGAGGACTAACAGCGCTTCTCATTTCGTGAGTTAAAAGTTCATTCAAAAGCATGTTTGAAATTTGAGAAGTCTTGGTCGCGCGGACTGTCCGGCCCTTGGGGGCGGACCGTCCGCGATCCTCCAGAGGGTCCGAAGTCTGACCATTTGTGTTGGCACTGTGTTCTAATGCACTGCGGACCGTCCGGGCCTTAGGGCCGGACCGTCCGCAGTCCTGACCAGAAGAAGGTGGCTTCGGGTCTGTCCCTGAATTATAGGCGGACGGTCCGCCTGTGAGGGGCGGACGGTCCGCATGTGTCTATCTCGCTTTTGGACAGGGACTGTGTGTTTTTATTGAGTTGTACTACGGACGGTCCGGGAGACCAGTCCGGACAGTACTGTCTCAGGTCGCGGACGGTCCGGGATTTATAGCCGGACGGTCCGCGTGTGTTAACTCCGTTTGATCCGAGGCTCAGGTGTTTGAAGTTGCCTGGTCGCGGACGGTCCGACCTTGAAGGGCGGACTGTCCGGACCCACCTTTTGAGACGTCTCTGACATGTTCCAACGGTCATTATAGCCGTTATGGTGTACGGCGGACCGTCCGGCCCTAGGGCGCGGACGGTCCGCGCGTGCGCAGAACTGCCCTCTTTTGTGCATAACGGTTGGTTTTAGATGGGGGCCTATAAATAGAAGGGTAGCTCGTGTGTGAGGCCTTGCTTGGCCATTCCTTGCACACATTGAGCTCATTTGTGATCCTCCAACTCACTCTCTCACACTCTTTGCTTGAGGTTGCATTCTAGTGAGAGATTGAGGGTTCCTAGTGCATTTGCATCATTTGGTGATTCTTGAGGCACTAGGTGATACACCGAGCAAGCGTCGTTGGCTTGTTACTCTTGGAGGTTGCCGCCTCCTAGACGGCTCGGGTGATTGTCTCCGTCGAGCTCTCCAAGAAGATTGTGGAGAAGCCGCGGTGTTGATTGTGAGGGGTTCGCGCCTACCTCGCCGGAGCGGCAAAGGTGACATTAGTGGAATCGAGGTATTGAGTGATTTCTTGTCCACTTGGCTCAAAGATCAAGTCGTGTCTTGATAGAGGAGCAAGTGAGAGCTTGAAGTCCACCTCAACGTGGATTAGGGGTGATCGGCAAATCACCGATACCACGGGATAAATTTCGGTGTCCATTTCTTCTAGCATTACTTATTGCCTTGCAATTGATTAGTGTTTTGCTTATAGTTCTTCAAGTATTCAATCTCCGTAGTTGTCTTTCATACATTGTTTACTTATTGACACTAGTAAATTTATTCCCCTTGTTGTATTGATTAAATTTACTTAGTATTGTTGTTTTTAGTCAAAACCGTCTATTCACCCCCCCTCTAGCCGGTGTCCTAGATCCTACAATTAGGCCCAATAATACAGTGAAAGCTAGAACGCTAGGTCATCCATCGTTCCATATTTCCATCCCCAGTGCCCACAGCGCCGCCGCTCGCCAGGTTCCTGCTGCACCACGGCTGCACGCCTGCTGCCTAGCGCCTGCAGTCCTACCCTGCACCCTGCGTCCCTGCACTGTGCACTGTGCACCAGCTGCCAGCGCCCAGCGGCCAGCCTACCACCAGCTGCTAGCTCCCAGGCGGCCAGTGCCTCGGCGGCCAGCGGCTAGCGACCAGACCAGCGGCTGAGGCGGCTAGCTGCCAGCGACCAGGCGATCAGACTAGCGCGGCAGCGCCCAGACAGGTACTGCTGACTGCTCGACGCCTAGTTTCTTAATTGATTTTTTATAGTAACTAATTATTGATTGTTGATTACTTGATTGAACATTTGATTTAATTTAAGTATTGACATGCTGTGAATTTTGGATTGCTAGGATGAGGAGGTATTTGATAGCACAAGGCAGTCACCCACCACCACCTCCTCCACTTCAACCTTCTGCTCCACCTCAAGATAGTAATCATGGATATGGATTTAATCTGGATGATATTGTAAGTGATCCGGCACTTAGAAAACAAATTTATGAGTTTCGTCCTGAAATTCGAGATCAAGTTAGAAGAGCTTACATTCAAAAAGGACCAACTCAACCTATTCTGAAGTTTCCTTTGAAGTAATTTGGAAATAATGCAAAGAAAAGAGCATTTTCTAAATCTTGGTATATAAATTATAATTGGCTAGAATACAGCGAGTCCAAAGATTTAGCATTTTGTTTCTATTGCTTCCTTTTTGCGACAACTTGATTCCTTGGAGATTGAATCGGGTACAGGAAAACATCAACAGACCAGTCTTGCTAGACCTGAGGACACTAGATGGGGTTCACATCACATAACCCTTATCCGATTGGAGCTAATGTGGGACTCAGTTACTGAGGTGCTTGAGATGGTTGACAAAGATATTCGTGGTCCTTCTCCAGCTGTGGGGTTGCTTGAGAAAATGGAGTCTTTTGAGTTTGTTTTCATTATGAAGCTTATGCTAAAATTGTTTGCTATCACAAATGAGCTTTCTCATATCTTACAAAGAAAAGATATAATAATATAGTTCATGCTATGAAGCTAATCCAAGATGTGAAAGCTCAATTAGCCACATTGAGGGAGAGTGGTTGGGATGAAGTGTTTGATGAGGCTAAGATATATTGTGAGCAAAAGAATATTTCGGTGCCAAATATGATGGATGAAATACCAATCAGTGCGAAGCGCCGAAATGAAACTACTACTTTCCTTCATCATTATCGTGTCGGGATTTTCTTTGTTGTTCTTGATAAAATATGTGTTGAGATGAATAATCGATTTGGAGAATCCACTATTGAGATATTGACATGTTTCTCATGTCTTGATCCAAAGAATAACTTCTCTAGGTTTGATATAGATAGCCTTGTTCGAGGTGCTCAGATTTATGATGCTGATTTCTCTACTAGTGACTTTGCACAAATTAGACAACAACTTCAGACTTATATTCTTCAAGTAAGAAGACATGCTGCATTCTCTACTTGCACTGATATTGCTAGTTTGGCTTCTAAGATGGTTGAGACAGAGAAACATAAGGTCTTTCCATTGGTTTATAGACTTATTGAATTGGCATTAATATTACCGGTGTCCACAGCATCTGTTGAAAGGGCATTTTCGGCGATGAAAATTATCAAGACTAATTTACGAAACAAGATGGCTGATGAGTGGTTCAATCATTTGATGGTGTGCTACATCGAGCGGGAAATATTCAAAGAACTTGATGACTCTACCATATTGCGACGGTTTCAAGGCATGAAGACTAGAAAGATGAATTTGCCTCGTTCTCTACCATCTTGAGGTATTTACCGTATTACGGTTAAATTTTTTAGCACTAAGTCATTGTTTGCTTGAATGTTAGTATTTTATATCTATTCTTTTGAAATTTACTAGTCTATATTGAATATATACTTTAGAAACAATTTAGAAATTTATAATGGTGCTCAGGCTCCGGTTACGGGCTGGCTCCGCCACTGCTTGTACTGCCAACCGATAATCTTCATATGCTATATGAGAAGAGTTTATATAATGTAGGGAATACAACGAGTCGTTTATTTTTTGTGCGACTTACAAAACAGATAGACTGTAGTCCAAGAAAAAATAAATCTCTATAAAATTTAAGCTAGAATTCGGATCATATCCCTTCAGCAAAGTCTCCCCTTTTCCTGTTCATGAAGTCTGACATGTATATATCGGCGCGCACCCCATACGGCCGGCCATACTCTTTGTCGCCCGCTAAGGGTCAAGGCATAGAAGAAAGCGAAGAGCGCAAAGGGAATCTCATCTCATCCAACTGAATTTCTTCCGGTACTGCCTGCAAGCAACTGAGTATCACGTAAAGAATCAAATCGTCAGTTTGGTGGGTGATGCCATACTACGTACTACTATACAATAGCACGAACAACATATTCCATTCCCCAATATATAAGAACACAAGTTGTCCGGCCACAAAGGATTCGAGATCCCCATCTTTCAATATCTAGCCATCCTGATTGATACGGTGGAAGCGATGAGTTGCCCCCCCCCCCCCCCCCTTTCCAGATCCCAAAAAGTCTGAGAAGAGGCCGCGACCATGTGCTTGCAACCAACAGTCCATGGGCGTGTTTGTTTCGGCTTCTGGCCACCAAAAGCTGTTGCGGACTGCCAAACGCTCAGCTTTTCAGTCAGCTTCTATAAAATTCGTTAGGCAAAAACCATCCAAAATCAACATAAACATATAATCGGTTGAGTCGTTGTAATAGTATGAATCTGTCACTTTCTAGATCCAGAACCCTATGAACAAATTTATCTTCCTCCACATGTAATCGTAATGATACCCAGATTCTTCCCACAGCCAGATTTTCAGAAAAACTGGTCAGAAAAAAACTGAACCAAATAGGCCCCATGTCGTTCATCGTCTGGCCGTTTGGAGTTTTGGACGTCTGACGCTACTCGTGCCCATTATGCAGCTCTTTGATCAGATCAAGACAATCAAGTGCATGCATGACATGCATCCATCCTCTGTCCAGAAGAGCAAATTTTGTATCGTTGCATTGCATGCAAAGACAGGCATGCCGCATCAGTCAGTCAGTCAGCCAGCCATGCTTTGCTGCCCAGCTACGAGGCGCCTCTACCACCCGGCCAGTTAGCTCAAACGCACCCATCAGACTATCAGTCTCAGCAGCCCACCACGCCACCACGGACCCTCGACAAGCAAGAGAGGCAGGCTGCAGGAGGACAGCCGATCAGAAGTGTACACAAATAGGTACGATTAAGAACAGAGATAGTGTCGTAAAGATACAACATATTTATATACCAAATTTTATGTATCAAACAGACTATATAATCAACATAGGCGACAGTCAAGAGACCATATATACATAACTGTTCTAAATATTTTTCTATATGGTTTCTATAGCCTTAAACTAACAACAATTGATTCTCGGTTCATTTACACGTTTTCAGATAGCGTCGTCCCCAAAGAGATCAATAATCAATAAAAACTCGCTATGTTTTAACTCTTTTCTCAACACTCAAAGTAGATAGATAGGACCAACCATATAAAATGTGATACAATTCCATCACTTACTCGTACTGTACAAAAAAAAATAGCACAAAGCTCGTTCAATGCGTGCTTTTAGAATTATTTAAATATTTAAATGGGCCAAGCCCATAAATTAATAACCACGAGGTATTGACACTCCAATAAGACAACGACTAATATGCAAACAACCATTAGGTGCAAGCAGACATCTTATCCTGTTAGATATAGATCCAACTGTAGATGTTATACCTTGTTGTTATGTTTTTTATTATGAAGCTACACTAGGTGATGGTGGAAGGGTTTAATTGCTAAATATAACACGCAGTTTGATCTAGATCTAACGAACCAGGATACCTGCTTGCACGCTTGCACCTAATGGTTGCTTGCATATTAGTGGTTGCCCTCTAATAAGGTCTCCGATCATCGCATTAAATGTGATGGATGTCAATTGGTCAAGAAGGTGCACCATAACCACGCCAGTAGTCATACCTAAGGCACTGTGTAGGGCAATGCCACGGTCTTTGTAGTCACGCCTGAGTGTGCTAATGTACCTACAAGCATTATAAGTTACATAAGCTACATTGTAAGTGACAGTGTGGATTCTAGTTCTTGCTTCTATGACATGACATATCCACCACTACAACAAGATATGCTTACTATTGTGGCATGTCCAAAACGCACCACCACATACTACCACATCTATGACTAGATGGGAGTAGTCAAGCCTCTACTAGACATGACCTAATAGCTAGTAGACATGTAACACTCTCTCCTCCCTTGAGATATAAAAGGGAGGGATAACATAGAAGAGACTTTTAGATCCACGACTTCGAATCTTAGCTCTTTTGGGCTCATTCTTGATCTAGGCAAGATAGCCATAAGGTGATCTAGAGATCAGTTAGACTAAAACTCTCACCAGGAGGCTTAGTTGATATGTGGACATGTAATATTGTTTTACCTTGGTAATCATTAATCCGCCATATATAAACAAGATATTACACTTATGAACCAAGCGTTTATAATCACCCATGTGGTGGTTGCTAGCTAGGCAGTACTCAAGATCAATGTGTATCTAGTCTACGCCCCTCTCTCTCTATCTTTTTCTCAATAATCTTTTTCTAGTACTTTTGGTTGGGATATACTTTGCCGAGTGTCCAAAGATGACACTCGGCAAAGCATGCTCTGACGAGTGGCATACACAGGACACTCGACAAAGAAGCTTCTTTACCGAGTGCCAAAACACGACGCTCGGCAAAGATAACGGTCGTCAGTGCCATTCGCCGAGTGTTTGGCACTCAGCATAGATTTCTTTGCCGAGTGTATTTCTGTACCGAGAGTCCTGCTCTCGGTAAACGCGGTTGTTACCGAGAACAGTACTTTGCCGAGTGCGTCGCTCGACAAAGACTTCTTTACCGAGTGTCCGACAAAAAACACTCGGCAAAGAGTCGAATTCCGGTAGTGGTGGCAGTTAATATTAGGCTTCTGTCCATCATATTAAATGTGATAGATTATGTTGTGGTCAAGAAAAACTAGTTTAGGCTACAATGCAAAACATAATAATCAACCATATGCACGATCTTTTCTAGTACATTTTGGAACCCCGTGTAGGATATAATTATACGTGTACATTCGGGCCGTCCGGCCCGGTCGAAGCCCGAAAAGGCCCGTATTGTTTGAATTTCGGGCCGTGCCGAACCGGCCCACGGTCCGGCCTGTAATTGCTTAAACGTGTCGGGCTCATTTCGGGCGGCCCGAAATTCAATTTTTGACCTGAAATTCAGTTTTTGGGCTGAAATTCACATCAGGGCCCAAAATTCACATCAGAGCTCGAAATTCAAAACAAATTTAATAAAACAAATAAAAGATAAGACAAATATATTTGACCAAAAGCAAACTTAATATTTGTATTAAGTTACCAGAGGTATGCAATCTCATTTACAAATCATTTTGTTAGAAAGAAAAAGAGTATAATCAGCTCTATATAAAGTTCGTAAGTTCAGTTCATTATCTAATATTCATAAAAAAATAAAATTACATCACATAATTTAATTCAAAGCTACAAAAACATCTAACTAACATTAATTCTAGCTTTGTGTTCTTTATCAAGTACATGAAAGTGTGAAATGAAGTGTGATTTTAATAAATATATGAGCTTTTCGTGCCTTTATATGGGCCATTTCGTGTCTGCCTTAAACGGGTCGTGCTCGTGCCCGCCCATGGGCTGCGACCTCAGCCCAAACCCGGCCCGGCACTAAAACATTTCGTGTTGTACCGTGTCTGGGCCGTGCTTTTTTTTCGTGCTTCGGGCCGGCCCATTAAACCCGTCCCAAATATACACCTATAGCTATAATGCAAAACTAATATTTTGCATTGCCATATACACGATCTGTTAAGTACGGCTTTAACCATGCGCCAAAGTTCTACTGTGATATGTATCCACCAGACTATATAATAAACATAATCGACACCCTAAACGCTAGGCAATAAAACTGTTTCGATTTTTTTTTTCTACGTTATGGACCTCCAATCGTCCACTCCATTGGGCTGTGCAGATAATGCATGCATGGTGGCATGGTGGTTGCGATGTGGGGAACGCGAACGAGAATTATTCGAGCGTGGGAGTGGCCATATATATGCCAACCAGCCGGTACGGTGCATGATCGGCCGGCCGGTGCTGATCCATCGGTGGTTTGATTTGGATTTGGCCTTGGATTCTTCTTGCCCACGGATGCTACGAATCCGGATGATCTCTTCCATTCCATCTGGGATGGAAGCGTCGTCATACGTATCATAGAGCGCTGGAGGTTGGCGCGCGCTCGTCCTTTCTCGTGAACTTGGCGAACTGGACAACACTGAATCCGTGGCCGTTTTGTGTGTAGGCTGGACAACTAGTTTAGGCTGCTACGGTCTAGCTTGGCAATGCTGCTGCGCCTAGTCCTAATGACTTGTACGTCGTCCTCGATCGTAGTAAACCATGCATTCGCTAAGCACAAGACGGGACATGCATCGTCTCTCACAAGTCACAAGACGGAAAGACTCTTCACTTGAGTTGAGACCTGCCAAAATCCCCCAGGAAACAGTACCGAAGCCGTATCAGTATGTCGGCACGTGGTGGGATGGGAGCGGGAGCCCGAACCGGACTTTACGCTTTTACACGGAGTAAACAAGAAGCAGATGAAACAGCTTTTACTGGCGCGTAAAAAAAAAACAAAAAAGAAGAAGATGCACTACCACATATGCATGGGACATGGGTTGCCTCATTGCCTGCCTGCCTGCACAGTAGCCGGACAATCACAGTCCAACTCACGCTAGTGTCCGTCGTTCCTTTCGAGTAAATTTCTCGGAAATTTATAACACACGGTCTCTAAACATGTAAGTTGATCATATCATTGTTTAGGTCTCCAACTCCTGGTTTTTTAATATTCAAGCGCCTACCAATATAGAGCTTCGTATACAGTCACAAAAAATGCTGCAGCGGCCAACTCTTTGTTTCTGCTACTCCCACTACCGGAATCGCGTTCTTTGCCGAATATCTAATACACTCGGTAAAGACTATTTTACACTCGGTAAATACTTTATTGGCAAAGAGTTTTTTTGCCGAGTACTTTTTCGGACACTCGACAAATACTTTGGCAAAGAAAAATACTCGGCAAATTAAGAATCGATTTTTTTCTAAAAAAAAGCAAAACATTTTTTAAAATTATAAGAACTACTTCTCCAATCCTACCTATTAACTTACCCATTGCACTATCATTTTGAATCAAATTTATATGTTTTAACTTACCCATTGCACTATCATTTTGAATCAAATTTATATGTTTTGTGAATGATGAGATTCGAACTCGCAACCTCCCTCTCGCGCATACCCTCCTATACCACTACACTAGTTATGTCTATATTACGTTTTCATTCCCCATGTACTATACACAAATTGAGAGTAATTTGATTATTTAAAGCACTAAATGAGTTTATTTGAAAATGTGACCAACTATAAAGTTGCATAACTTTTTTAGATCTACAAGTTTTGTTTTAATAGTTTCTATATCCGAGACCGTTTACAAAATTTGAATTTTAAATTTGGAAACTTCACACGAATTTTTCAATGATAAGATTTCAAATCAAAAAGCTGTTAATTACAAAGTTTTATTATATTTCAAGATCTACAACTCTTATTTTGGTGGTTTTTCCATCCGAGATAGTTTGAAAAAATTCAAACAAGTTTTGCATAACAAGATGATTTCAAACCAAAACATCGTCAACTACAAAGTTTCATAACTCTTCAATACCTACAACTTTTATATTGGTGATTTTTTCTTTCGAGATTGTTTTCAAAATTCAAATTTTAAATTTTTTAAATTCAGACGTAGTTTTCATTGACAATATGACTTCAAATGAAAAAGTTGTCAACTACAAACTTCTATAACTTCTCAAGATCTACAAAGTTTATTTTGATTGTTTGGTCATTTCTTCATCTCACATGATAGTTCTAACAATATGCACAAATTCTATACGTCTCTCTCGTAGTTTCATAAACTACGAGAGAGATATATGTTTTATGAGCAAATTTATTTTTATGTTGTCATATGAAGAAATGTTCAATATATAAATTGTACATCATGATGAGTTATACAAATTTGTAGTTGAAAACTTTTCATTTTAATTAATTTACTGCTTTAAAATGTGATTTTTAAATTGTCTTTGCCTAGTGTTGAAAAAAAAGCACTCGGCAAAGAGCTCTTTGCCAAGTGTCAAAAATAAAACACTCGGCGAAGAGCTCGGCAAAGAAATTCTTTGCCGAGTGTCAAAAATAAAACTCGGCAAAGAGCTTCTTCGCCGAGTGTTATCTTTTGCCGAGAGTTTTTTGCCGAGTGCCCGAAAAAAACACTCGGTAAAGAATTTGGCACTCGCCAAAGAGTCAAATTCCGGTAGTGTACAGTCACGAAAATGCTGGATAACGATATAATACACCACTACTAGCAGAAGAGAACTCAGTGTGTGTCCATGGTGCTCTGTGGTGTTGATCGACAACAAACTTGAGTAGGATAAATAAACATGTTGTTATTGCTGCTATGTAAGGCTGTTTGACTACTTCCATCAACGTCGACACATTCTTCTTCTACGCAACATTATGCCTATGCCGCAAGGATATTCGACTACTTCCATCAACACATTCTTCCTCCCTCACCACAACGAGTCTTTTACATGTATGTCTCTACTATATTAAAATAACAGTTCCAATAGTCGTTCTGCATCATCTTTTTACAAACAACCCCCACATCTATTTTAAATTAGGGTTTTAAAGCTGGTGCCCTCAGTTTTGGTGGTGTGCTCACTTATACCCTTAGTCGTGTTTTTTGTTCACCTGTGTCCTTCCAGTGCTATAGAACAAAAGAGCACATCTGAACAAAAAACACGACTAAGGATATAAGTGAGCACACCACCAAAACTGAGGGCACCAACTCAAAAAACCCTTTAAATTAACCCACTGCACGTCCGTCCCCTTTGCGCAACCAACCTCCACGTCCCAAACCATACCTCCGCATATAGATGGCTCAACTAACGGCCCAGCACGGGCCCACTAGGCCCGACACCCAGGGCCGCAGCTTTAGCCCAGACACGGCACGCCGTCCTGTTGACCGTGGCGGGCTGACCCGTTAGCCCGTCGGCCGATTTAGTTAAATCTGCCTGAATTGTTACAAAGCGATGCAGGAGGTGAGGTTCGAACACACGCCCTGATGGAAGAAGGGCGTGAGACACTGTATGAAGCCGTCTAACCAATAGAACATCATGCTCCTGTGTTTTTAATATTGAATATAAATTGTACATATGTATACACAGTTTTTTTTAAATAAAAATATATAATCGTACCGAACCGGACCAGTACTAAAAACCGAGGCTATGACCCAAGCATGGCACGACGCTCGTGCCGCGCTAGCCCAGACATTATTAAATGGGCCACGTCCCGGGCTGGCCCGCTAGACACGGTTTATTTGGCTATCTATACCCCCGCACGATAATGATGGTTCTCGTCTCAGTTACCGCCACCTCGTTCGTCGTCCTCTGTCTAGTCTGTAGGGTAAAGCTTGGGAACTATAACTATATCTAATCTAACTGGACTGGAATATAAGAGCATGACAGATGCCCCGTGACTGTTGACCAAGACCAACACCTAAGACTTCCCTAGTATTATAAAAGTTTCTGATTTTTAGTGTACCGTCAAAAAAGTCTTTCACACGTGTGTTATAACAAACCTCTATAATTTACTGTGCGTAAAAAAAATTAAATGAATACTGTTGCCACTGATACAAACTTTGCCCTCCACGGTAATTTGATCAGTTTGTTCTCGGTGGTGTCAAACGAACAAACAAATGAAATGACCACTTTTACCTCTAGCGTCGGGCCCGATTGGTCAGCCACCCCATCATCCTTCCCCTTTCTCTTTCTCTTTCAT
Source organism: Zea mays (assembly GCF_902167145.1). Classification (NCBI taxonomy): domain Eukaryota; kingdom Viridiplantae; phylum Streptophyta; class Magnoliopsida; order Poales; family Poaceae; genus Zea; species Zea mays. Next base: position 168,910,751 of record NC_050102.1, read on the forward strand.
ATTGCCGAGCACCGTCACCATCTCATAGCCGTGCAGGCATCCATGCTTCCCCATTCACCCAGCGCCGGCCGCTGTCGAGCGCGGGCACACACAGACACCGCATGGCCCGGCAGGCCTCCGCCGCAGCCATCCAGCCGCCCTGTCCTGAGCTGCCGGCGTCCCATTGCTGGCCACGTACGTCGTCTCGAAGCAGTCGTATGCGCGCTAGTTACCCCCCAACGAGCTGTACAAATTCGTCTACTTCCAGACACTCCAGCCCACTGTAGCCAAGGCGACGTGGGAAAATGTCTTTATGCAGAGGTCTCAATACTGGAGTATTCGCCAACATGTAGTTTTACAATACAAATACAATACAGCACGCACGTCCAAACGACGAAACCCACGGAGCCGGCGCTGACCCGCAACCGTGCGGCGAGCGCGCACCGCACGTACGTTACGTCCCCGTGACCAGACACCAGAGACTCGCGCCCCTCGTTCGTTCTGCCATCGGACGCACGAGCCAGTCAGGATAACCCAGCCCGGCGGTGCGGGTCCGAGTCCGAGTCCGAGTGCGTCGCAAACTCGCATCGCTGGCTCGCAGGGTCGCGGCGGGCGCACCACCTCCCCCTATCCTCCCCTACTATGATGACGCGACGCCACAGAGCGCAGGCCGGGCCGGGAGCGAGCGGCGCGCCAGCCAAAGCAAAGCAAAAACGACACACCAACGGGCGGATTTTTAAGTCCGCCTTCCCCCGTCTCCTCTCCTCTCTGTCTCCCTCGTGCCCTCGCCCTCCTTTTTTTTAGTTTACCCGCCGTCCCGCGCGCCGCCGTTTCGGTTGCTCGGCTAGAGGGACTAGGGAGTGCCAGCGAGTCCATGGCAGCGGCGAGGGCGTGCATCGTCGCGCTGGCGCTGGTGGCGGCGCTCTTCGTGGCCGGATCGGCGGCGGCAGCGGCGGGGAATGCCGGAGGCCGGCCGCAGCTGTCGCTCAGGCAGCGGCGCCGGCAGCTGCTGCGGCAGCGGCAGGTGCGCAGCCACCTCAAGAGGCTCAACAAGGCGCCGCTCGCCACCATCGAGGTACTGTACTGCTGCCCGTCTCCTCCGCCGCTTCGTTCCATCCATGGCCATGCGCTTCGCATTCCCGTCGCAAAGAGGTCTTTTTTTTTTTCTTCTTCGGATTGTTATTGCGGGACATTGCTTGAGAGTGATTCCAACAAGCAAGTCGATTCCATGCATTTTGGCACGGGAAGTAGTAGGAGCAGGCGAAAGGCCGCCCCTTTCCAAGGCAGGTGGCAGGGTTCTTGCGCGCGCTTGGTCGTCTGCTTGGTCGCTTTGGAAGGGTTGAATGGCTGCTCCTCCTCCTCCTCCTGGACCATCGGGCCCCGTGCCACCGGGCTCGCTTTCCTTCCGTCGCGGGAGGGGAAAGTGTCGCTTTTTGGACGAGTTTTTATTCATGGCTTCCTCTCCTTTGGTTCATTGAGCTCCAAGCTAGAGACGTTTTCCGTGACATCTCAATGGAGCATTGCTTGGACAAGGAGTTTTCACCGCTCTCTCTCTCTCTCTCTCTCTCTCTCTCTCTCTCTCTCTCTCTCTCTCTCTTTTCCCCTCATCCATCCTGCCTGCCGCGGATGAGAACATCTTTCATGTCCAGAGATAAAACTAGCATCGCAGTACTGATTATGAGTAAAATGAACTCGACAGAGTCCAGACGGAGACATCATAGACTGCGTGCATATCTCCAACCAGCCCGCCTTGGATCATCCTTTCCTCAAGAACCACACCGTCCAGGTACGTTCCTCTCTCTCTGTCTATCTCTCTCTATCTCTGCGGCACCATTGCCCTTTCCGTTTCGCTTTCTGCAGCAGCAGCTCTTCTACCCCTCACTATGGCAGCAGCACTCAAACATGCATGCTCCCCCGGCCCCTTTGCAGATGCGGCCTGCATACCACCCGGAAGGTCTGTACGACGACGAGTCCAAGGTTGCATCGCAGCGGAACGCGCAGACGATCACCCAGATGTGGCATCAGAACGGCAGGTGCCCCGAGGGCACGATACCGATCAGGCGGACCAAGGAGGAGGACGTGCTGAGGGCCAGCTCCGTCAGGAGGTATGGCAAGAAGAAGCGCAGGAGTGCCCCCAACCCCATGTCGGTTGACCCTGACATGCTCAACGAGAGCGGGCACCAGGTTAGTAGTGAGATTGATATTCATATTCTTGTTGCTCAACTGTGTGGCTGTGAATGATTATCTCTGAAACTGCTCATTTAACGTACCGTGTCATCTCATCTCCCCCCATGGAGGAGAGCAGCACGCCATAGCGTACGTGGAGGGGGACAAGTACTACGGCGCCAAGGCTACCATCAATGTGTGGCAGCCGAAGATCGAGCAGGCCAATGAGTTCAGCCTGTCCCAGCTCTGGATCCTGGGAGGCTCCTTCGGCCAGGACCTCAACAGCATCGAAGCAGGATGGCAGGTGAGGAAGGAAGGGGGAGAAGGCTATAGCTCTATTCAATGCAAGCTTCCATTCCTGTTCATCTTCTTCCATGCATGCTCCAATAATTTCTCCTCTGCATGCGCGTCAATAATTCCTCTCCTCTCTCCTGTGCTGTGCGCTTGCTGCAATAATGACACGAGAGCTGCTGATGGCGGAAGAGCCATTAGTAAGAGGAGCTAGGCTAGATTCTGTATCATGAGCTGTACTACTACTACTAGCTATCTGTAATGGTGTGTAATGGTGGTGGATGGATTTAAGAGATGTGCCGTCGCTTTCACTGTGGCCGCTAATGGCTCTACACGAAATTGCATTGCTGCAGGTTAGCCCAGACCTGTATGGGGACAACAACACTAGGCTCTTCACCTACTGGACTGTAAGATAAACACCACACATTTCCTTTCAATCTGTAATGAGCACTTATCATTAGCTTATCTTTGTCCTCTGCCTTATGATTATAACATTGGGGGGCGGGGAATGGAATGGCCTAATGGCACTGATCTTGTATTGCTTCGGATGGATACTGCAGAGCGATGCCTACCAGGCAACAGGATGCTACAACCTGCTGTGCTCGGGGTTCATCCAGATAAACAACCAGATCGCCATGGGCGCCAGCATCTTCCCTATCTCCAACTACGGCGGCTCCCAGTATGACATCAACATCTTGGTCTGGAAGGTAAACTCCAAATAGAGCTCTCACATGCCGAGCAAGCATGCTAGAAATCAAACTCGTGGTGGTGGTGGGGGTGGGTGGGGCCGGAGAATCCGTGCCCACCTGTCTCTTGGTTCCTTTTTTTTCTCAAGGGTTTTTTCAGGCTCGCTTCAGTCAAGGGCTCACAACTGTAGCTCTGGCCCCCTCCCCCAGTCTGTTTGTGGACGCACTCGCGGTCGCGGAGTGACGGTTGGGCCCCCACCCATGCACGGGCAAGATCTGTCCGCGGATGCAACAACCACTGATGATAATGGTTGCCGTTTTTTTTAAAAAAAAAATAGATAGATTTTTTGCACAGGAATAAATTCACCACTTGATGAATAACGAGCGCGGTAATTTAGGCAAGAAATTCGCATTGTGCATGCATGCAGGACCCCAAGGAGGGCAACTGGTGGCTGCAGTTCGGCAACGACTACGTCCTGGGGTACTGGCCGTCGTTCCTCTTCTCGTACCTGGCGGACAGCGCCTCCATGATCGAGTGGGGCGGCGAGGTGGTGAACTCGGAGCCCGACGGCAGCCACACCAGCACGCAGATGGGCAGCGGCCACTTCCCCGAGGAAGGGTTCGGCAAGGCCAGCTACTTCAGGAACGTCCAGGTGGTGGACTCCACCAACAACCTCAAGCCGCCCAGGGGCGTCGGCACCTTCACCGAGCAGTCCAGCTGCTACGACGTGCAGGACGGCAGCAACGCCGACTGGGGCACCTACTTCTACTACGGCGGGCCCGGGAAGAACTCAAACTGTCCATAGCCCAAGACTGACTGAGCTGAGCCGCCGCCTATCACACTCACTACCAGAGCCGCCTAACCTTAACACACCTCAGCTGTATCATTCATGCATCCGGTCAATTAGTTTATACTGCCTCAGATTTTTAACTTTTTTTTTTGTTTTCGTTTTGTTTCGCTCTTTCTTGCTTCTACCTACCCCCTAGTTTACTGACTCGTACCCTAGGTGAGTGAGCGTGTGTGTTGTTGACATGTGAGATTGTTCTCTCTCTCTCTCTGCCTCAGAGAGAGTGAGATGAAGGAGAGATGTCGGTCGTCTGGTTCTAGGGAAGAGAGGAGGACTGTGGCCCGTTTTCTGAAGAGAAAAACAAGGCCTCATGGTTGCTGTGCCTTGTGCCTGTCAAATAATTTTGTTTGTTTCATCCCATGCTGGACTGGACTGCTAATCCTTTGTTTTCTGTTATGAAAAGTGGGCAATCGAGTGCTTAGCTGTTGGGTAGACGTGCAAAGATGCCAACTTTTCCGTGCGCCCGCCGAGTCTGTCTGTTGCCCACTTGTGTCACCTGGAAAAGTGCGTGTGCGGGTGATCATTTTATATGTAAATGTGTTTGTTATTAATATTATTATAGCAGCGTGTGGTGCTGGTGCTGGTGCTGCTACTGTAATAAGCTGGTGGAGTTCGCATTGCAAGGCAACGACGCGTGCTCCATTGCTTCAGCCAAATGGTACGTGAGTGCGCGGGCTGATTTAGCACTACACTAGGGCATGGGCCGGCATGGGTGAGGTGCCTAACTTTTTGACGTTTCGGTGGCGATTTTGGACTGGGTTCTTAGTTCTCACCCACGGTCTAATGATATTAGTGCATCTCCACTGCTTTTGGTGTAGTGCCATATATCCAGTGATCAGCTCCTCGCTAGTCAACCATGTTGTTTTGACGGGAACATTCCAGATGGGCTTGTTTGGAAACAAAGTATTTCAAAAAAAAAACTATTGTTTTAACATACTATGGCTTTAAAATGTCATTGTCATAACCATAGTATTTTTTTACATCACTCTTAAAAATACGTGTTTGAAGACAGAGTATCTCAAACCATGATATTAGTATCTATGTATAGAGCTAGTCATAGATAAAAAAAAAACTTTAGGTCGTGTGGTGTGAGTGTGACTGACGACCCATGACCACTATTTGGTGCACAAACATTCCCCCTGCATGCAAAAGGCATATAGCACGCTCAGTCTTTTTGAAGCACGGATTAAGAAAACTTTTGTGCAAAAGCGACCATTAGACTTTTTCTCACTAGCTACCCACACTCCGAATCCGTCAATCTCAGCTAGCTCTCGCCCGGGAGCGGATCGCTAGCTAGCTGGTGTCTGGCGTCGATACATGGCTCACGGGCACGCACCAAACGGGGCTTGCATTGCCTGCCAATCTGCCCTTCACATGGGAAACAGGACGTCCCTGCCACCTTTTGGTTGGGTCCGAACGCGGAAATAATTACACCAGCAAAATCCAGGACGTTGCACCAGCGCGCGTGACTGCATGGATGGATGCTTGCTGCCATAGCTCCCTCCCACTGTGACGCAGGCCTCTGTGGTGCTGCCGCTGCCTCCTCCTCCTCCTCCTCGCTGGGTCACTGCTGCTGGCCCACTGGTCACTGCAGTGCACGCAGGCCTGCCTTCTCGCTTGTTGCATTGCATGCGAGTCTGACGGCTAGCTAGCTCGGGCGGGGGGCAAGAGATCTGGATGCATGCATGGCATGGGGGACGACCCAAGAGGCCTCGACAGCTTTCACGGTCCATGTTCTTGCCCGGCGGACAGACGCCCCCCGGCCGCCGGTTTGCTTCACTGCCGGCCTTGTTCCGCATCCAGATCGTCACATGTATCAGCCGCTGTCCTGCAGCCGCAACTGTTTGAATATATAAAATACTGTAAAAACCATAACCCCCAATCGGATTAAAGCCGCAGCAAACCCCTTCCCCTCGCATTAGTATTCCCATCCACCAACCTGTTCTCGATCTTACCATGAATAATACAGTCACGCACGCTCTTTGTTTCGCTGTGCTTTGCTGCATTTCGTTGGGCTGGGAAGAGACCTGAACCTAAGATAGATTATATATATGAGTCCAACGTCTGCCTAGGTTTTTCTACTACGCATGCAATGGAATCTTGATGCACATAGATTATTGAGCATCGCATTCTGATGATCTATCTCATCTCTGAACTGAATTGAACTCCGTAGGACGATGGTGATGATCCCTAGCTGTAGGACGTAGCTAGCTGGAGCTAATCGATCATGCATGGTATCAGAGGATTCATGAGTAGTGTTTGCCCTGCGTCGTCAGTCCCCAACGTCCCCCGGTCGCGCACGTCGCAGATGAGACTGCGTTAATACGGCCTTGGGCCTGCAGCCCACGCCACAATTCAAGAGTCAAGACCGCCCAACCTCCAGCAGGCTGCACGCTACCAGCAACGCCACAGGCTACAAATACAGAGAGGGACCAGGATGGAAAACACAGGCCTTTGCAATGGATTACTCCTACACGAGAATATCAGCAAGGGCCTGTCCGCATCCGAACCAATGGCGATACTCCACATGCGCTAGGCTGTTTTCAGTAGATCACCCATATAGCTGTGCAGAACACAGTATAAGAGCAACTTTAAGATGCTCTCTATAAAGGCAGCGACTGTCATCTAATTCATTAGATCGTGATCCAACCGTAAGTCATATTTAACACTTAAACCTTTCCACCACCAGCTCAATAATCTTTATAAAAAAACCCTAACAAACAATAGTTGTATCTGTGGTTGGATCGTAATCTAATGGATCAGATGTTTTGCTTGCACATTTGCATAGAAGCACTGCTTGCATAGCAGTCGTTGCCCTCTATAAATAGGGATTTTTTATAAAAAAAACACACTCCAACAACTTATCTAAATGGCTATTCAAAATATAACCATCTTTTATTCCGAGATTCTCGCTAACTAAATATAAAAAGACAATGACTAGTATGCAAGCAGTCATTAGATGCAAGCGTGCAAGCAGTTGTCTTGGTTCGTTAGATTATCCAACTGTATGTGCAATCGTAGTTTGTTAGGGATTTTTTTTTTATAAAGTTACACGAGGTAGTGGTGGAAGGATTTAAATGCTAAATATGACATACGCTTGCACATAATGGTTGCTTGCATATTAGTCGTTGCATATAGAAAACGTGAATGACTCTCTGAGTGCAAAGAACATATAGAAAGATTGTTAGAGATTGAAAAGATATACAAAGTGATTTTATGCAAATGACTCTCTAAATTTAGATAAACTCTTGGAGATGCTTCATCTAAACAATAAAATACCTTTCTATATGAGATTATACACATCCACTAAGAGTGTGTTTGGGACTGAAGATTTTTCACAGTTTTGGAAAAATACTGCAGTATTCTCAAATATTATAGTTTTATATACATAATAGTGTTGGGCAAGCTAGCTAAAATCTCTATTTTTAAAATTGAAGTATTGTAAATATTGTAGTTGTTTTAAGGTATTCTAAACATAGGTCTGGACCTCAGTTTTCAAAACTATAGTATTTTAAATTATGGTATTATCATGACTAAAGTATACTGTAGTATCTTAAAAGTTGTGGTTTTCAAAAACTTTATTCCCAAGCAGGACCTAAGCGTGTATCTACTGATCATACTCCTTAGGTGCACCCATGCTCCCAATTCATAAAGATCCATCAAGATATGCATGAAAAATATGCATGGGTAGAGATGGCAATGAATCTTTACCCATGAGACTACTTTATCCCCGATTCCATGTGGCACTTGTGAAGCGTGTATCTACTTTATCCCCGATTCCTACGCGGAATTCCTCCATTAGGGGATTGAGAAGATTCTACCCCACGGGGATGTAAACGGGGAATTCTCCATCCTCGTTCCCTGCGGAGGCCCGCATATGATGATGTTTTCATTTAATATTTAATGATAAAAATAAATATTTACCCTTTTAAAAGATCACTCGTTGTACAAATGTGTTTATTTTAGTGTACATATAATGATTTCTTACATCTGACAATGTATAAGTAACAGTTGTTTACATTAATAATAAAGAAAATATGTCCTGATTATAATTTAAGCGGATACGGGAGTGGGGAAGAAATGCCCACTCCCCCGCGCAAGAGTTTGTGGGGATCTCAGCAACGGAGAATTCCTTGCTACCATCCCTATGCATGGGTAGATATAAAGATGCATGAACGTGCAAAATTTGAGGACGAATAGTGCTTTGTGCAAGGCGCATGTATCATCTACCCACCCATACTTTTGGTTATTTTTTATGCATGCTTTGATCTAGATTATTACTTTGAAGTGGGGGGGTATGGGAGCACTGGATACATTCTCACATATCCACCACCCATATGCAGGATGATCTTCATGCGAGGAACCAAACATATGTCATAGTTTAGTACCCTTCATGACTATCCTCTTCCTTTGGCTACGAATTCTTATTCCTTCAAAAAAAATGATCGCACGTTATTCTTCTTCTGATGAACAGGAATGCCTTCCATCTTACGTTCTCCCTCATGGTGCAACAATGTTCACAGTGCTACTAGAAAAACATTCTACAGCGCTCCAACTGCCTGATCTTGTAGGGCATTCGAAGAAAAACACTCTTCCGTCAGCATGCAGGAAGAAAAACCCTAGTTCCGTTGCTGCAGCTTCCCAACTGAGTGCAGGTACACAGACACAGAAACGACCCTGAAAACCAAAAGAGCTTGTTAAATTCACACGGATCACAACCGTAGTCTAGTCAACACAAGTTGCGACCTTGCTTCCATGAGCACTTACGTGGATCCAAGCAAGAATGCAAGAGACAGGTGGAAGCCAAATAAGAAGACGGATACTGTTGCTGTCAGAAGCATTGCAACTGATGTTGAGTAAACCTGTGTGCATGAAATTGCACATTGTTAGCATATGGTGATATGAAAAGGTTGTGTGATGCCTCAGTCCATGGTGAGACATTTTGGTGAATCTTAGCGACTCCTCAGATATCAGTCTAGACACTGGACCGATGCACTATAGTCGTGGTGTTGCTTCTACAATGGACAAAGGGGAACCTGCAGTCCTCTGTACGTAGACATCTAAGCATAAATGTTCGGTCTAAGCTTAGACACTCGTATTGAAGAAATAAACTTAAATAGAAAAGTTTGGCAAGTTGTGATGGTTTAGATGGAAACCAAACAAGCCCTAAACAAAAAGGGCAAGGGCATGCTCTAAATGGGAAATAGCAGGGTAACAAATAACGGATGCTTGTGCTGTAAGCATAGGCTGCAAAATAGCTAAATTGGAAGGAGTCCCAGTAGGGCAACAACCAACAAGGAGTGACATGGTGGCTGAAGTTAGTGAATTTTCTAGAAAATATACACCATCCGTCCCAAAATATAATTTGTTTTAGATTAAATATACACTCATTAATTAACCTATAAATGTAATTTATATGTATGTTTACATTCATTATCATTCATTTGAATGTGAATGGAAAAAATAAGGCTAGAAAGAACTATATTTTAGAACGGAGGGAGTATTAATTAGCTTATAATACATCCATTTAACCTCCAAATAAGCTACTGAGGTTCAGACCTACACTGTTTGTACACACATGCAACTGAAAAGATAGTAACTAGTACCTTGATAATATTGTTAGCATATTTCATCACCATTGATACAGCAATTCCACTGCAAAACAAATATCAATACTCGATTTGATTGGGAAGGAAATAACAAGGATGCAGCTATGCCCAACAGGGAAATAGTGAAAGCAACTAATATGATCCAATTGCCAGTACCTCAAAGCATGATTAAGAATCATCAAAACTGTAATAAACGAGTAGCCATGGAAAAAGCCTCTGCACCAGATGAAATATTCAAATGGAATGATCAATATCATGAACTGTAACAGGTGACATGAATGTCGGACATGTAAGAAAATCTGCACTAACTTGTTCATGACAGCATCGAAGTCCTGGACACAAATTGCAACCAAATTGAAGAGCATCCCAAATATGTACAGCCAAAAATTCTGTGCATTGATATTTCTTGAAGGATTTTTCTTGATGATAACCTGGATTGTTCAAAATAAAGGAATATATTACATTCCTAAAAAAACACTAATATTTCGTATCAAATGTATTTTCGAAAAAAAACCAAGAATACAAATGATGAAAAGAGTAGAAGTATAGAGTCACAAACTTCAGTATATACTCCTGCAAAACCACTTAAAAGAGCCATCACCTGCAAAAAGGGAAAAAGGGCATTCAGGTAGTTGTCAAATACTTCCTCTACTATGTCCAAAAGACAGGATTGATTATTTTTCTGCTTCACTCACAATTGCCATCACCCAACCTTGAATAGGGGTCTGAAGAACATGGTCTGACCTGGAAAAGGACAAATAAGAAAGCAATGAGGGAGGGAGGGAGGGGGGTGCGTTGAACAAACAAGAAAAAGAATGAGGGGTTGGGGAAAATATGTTTGGCTTACGAGGGACTGAGCTGAGCAGTAGTGCATCCAGCACATAAAAGAATAAATGCAGCCCACTGAATTTGACTTAACCTGCATTAGTTCAACCATGCTAAATCAACAATGGAAAGCAGTTGTTGGGGAAGAAAATATTAAAAAACTGTAAGGAATGAAGTGGAAAAGAATAGAGGTTTTGTTACGATGACCAAATAGGAGGGTAGCATGGTATTAGATTCAACAAATGTGTCAGTTTCAGATTTCAGAGTTAGGTGTTGCATAGTCCTTTAGGCAGCTAGTTACTTCAATAGAGTATGGATTCAAGCCTAAGGATGACTATTTATTTTACATACTGTACTTCAGCAGAACTCTTTCATCACAGAACTATAATTCATGTCTTCCAGCTTTGCATCAAAGATTTCAAGTGAAAGTGAACCCAATGACATAGTGGATGCCACTTGTCAGCAAAGAAAACTTATAATAGGACAAGCTCATTAGACTTACTTTTTCTTGAGAATTATACGGTACAGGACACCAGTGCTGATAATATTCAAGTTCTTCAGAATCTGGTAAGCTGGTGCATCCACATATTCAAAGATATAATACTGACAACCACAGAAGAAGGGAAACATGGTTATGTTTTGCTTATTTTTGTTTTTTGTTTTTAAATCCTACAACAAAATGAGTGTGCAACTGGACATACCTGCAATAAGTTCTTGACCAGGTAAAGCATTGCAGGAATGGGGTAAACTCTAACTTCATCAAACGATGTAATTAACCTGAAAACAACAAAACCAAATGTCTAGAAGGTGGAAGAAGACAACAAGCACCTAATATGTACTATCGACAAGCACGGTACAAGTGCAATCACCACCTATTATCTTCTGTAACACCTTGACTGTTCCATATCCTGGACAATGCTACAAGTGATAGTAGACATTTCAAAGTTTCCACCTAGACGTTGAGAAAACAGAATACATAACCACATCATAATACTGAAAACTCCTGAAGGTAAAATTACTGAGAGAATCCAAGCATTTTGCTCACCGAAAAATTTGCTGTTGTGACACTATAGTCATACTTTCCAGCTCTTTTCGACCATACAATCAATATTGCCTGGGAACTTGTTAGCAATGTCAATGCAAGTGTAACAATGGACCTGCAAAAACACATTGCCGATGCAACAAATGGCTTTCAGAAAGAATGAGTTTCAGTACAAAGTAAGGCAAGGAATAAGCCTTACTTTAGCTTCGAACTATCCTTCGGCCCTCCTGCAGTGCTAAGACTTGAAGTTGATGTATCTGTAAATGGTATAGGTATTAATGCTAAGAATCTCCCATATTAGCCCATAAAAAAAGAACATTTGCATGATGAATCAAGAGCTTACTGCTAGAAAGAGATATCTTATCAAAGTTCTCTATGTCCTTCTGAGATACGCCATCACTCTCCTTTTAGCCGGGTCAGACAAAAGACAACTTGTCAGTGCATGCTCTGTTATACTGAAGTAGAAGATTATTGCAAGCCCATTCTTTTTTCTAAAAGGAAAGCAACTTAGCAAGCTATTGCCAGCGTTTAACTTTATGTATGACCAATGACAAACATCAACAAGATTAAAGTACACGAGAAGTTTGAGTCGAATTTAATGTCTAAACCATACTGGAGTAGTCTATTTTCAGTGCTAAGTGCTAACACATAATAGCAGGTACAAACTATTTCCAAAATTATGTTTACAAAACAAAGGATGAATCAGATTGCTTATGTATCACAAAAGGTCAAGCGCATGGATGGATAGAAATGCTACACATCGTTAAAAAACCCAATGTAAATTTAACAAATAAATTTGTAAATTACAAGAATTAATGATTTAATGTCAGCATAACGTTAACGACTTGTAGTCAGCCATGAGCAATATACAGACTATACAGTGGTCGAACAATCACTCACCTGCTAATGGCTACATGGGTACATGCCATCTACGACTACGAGAATCAACAGTTAATGGGAGTGAAGCAGGCAACTGTGCCTTAGGACCTGTTTGTTTACCCCCATGGATTATATAATCTGGATTATTTTTGGAGGATTATATAATCTGGATTATATAATCTGAGTAGTCCTGTTTATTTACCCAGATTATTTGAGTTGTTAATAGAATTCTTTTGTATGAGGAAGACAAGAATGCTCTCTATATTTGTACTGGGTTGAAACTCATATATGAGATGAACAATGTAACAAACGTTTCTGAGTATTCATAATTTATTACATAAATAATTTAAAAAAAATTCAATTGACATTGGCAAATATTGCATTAGCAATATTATCACGGAAGGCGCAAAAACGATTCGGTGGATTATAATGGCAATGGTGGGTAATTTCTAGGAAACTTGAAAGGGTAGTGGGGAAGTGGGAAAAAATAATCTGAAATAAGCACCTCCTCACTTGCTTATGGATTATCATAATCTAAGGGATTAGATTATATAATCTGGATAAATAAGCTAGACTGTTTGTTTGTCTCTTAAGATTATTTAATTCAGATTATATAATCTGGGGGTAAACAAACAGGCCCTTAGTGAGAAATATGATATGGGACTTTAAATCGAATCAGACAAAAACAAACCAAACATGATCACAGATGTAATTCAGTTTTATCTCTGTCACAAATTTGTATATAAAGAAAAGAGAGAAAACCATCTAACTCGCGCTGTCGCGCAGCACATTTTGCTATGGAAACTCCCGAATTTCAATTGCAAGCGCAGACATTATGGAGGTTAAACTAGAGCGGTTGAGATAAAAATCGAGATTGCGGCGGTGATGAGGAACGAAGTGAAAACCTACGGAGAGAGAACAAACAGCTTTCACGAAGAAACCGCCGCCGCGGCAGCGACGGCCGATGTAATCTAATACGTATGAAAATTCGGGCGGCGGCATTTGTGTAGATAGCCATCGCGGGCTCGTGCATGCTTACCTGATCCTTCACTCTTCTGTGCTCCATCTCTTCCCCACGAGCGGCGAGCCTGGCCTCTCCGGCTCTGCAGCTCTGCTACTGCCTACTGCGGTTTCTTCCACAGGAAGGAAGGAACACTGCAGAGGTGAGGAGCGGCGGCGAAGGGCTGGGCAAGCACCGTTGCACGGTGCACGCTGGAGCCGTGTAGTCGTGTGTGTGATCAAGCGGTAACCGATAACCAGTGGCGTGCTGGCGTAGCAGTAGCTAGCTGGGAAAAAAAAACTGACAAGTTGGGTGTATATACAGTTCATTGTGGGTAAATAACTTTTTGGAAGGATGTATTAGAGCATCTCTAATAGATTAGTTAAATGGCTCAGCAAGCCAAATTTTAGCTATTCAACAGCAAAATAACTTTTCAATAGACTAGCCATCCAACTCGCTAAGCTATCCGGCTCTTCAAATTGGCCCCATCTCTAGCCAAATTTGGCTAGCCGCTGACTAGCCAAACAAAATATATAATCTGTTGGAACGAGATGCTATATATAGAATGTAATCTATATGGAGATGTAATTAGAGTGTCACATAGAGAGTCGAAAATATAGTGTCTCTTGGAGATGCTCTTAGGCTATCTCGCTTAAACTAGGTATGTACTCTAAACTAGATATGTAATCGTGCGTTACCACAAGGCGGGGCGCTGGGAGCGATGTCTAGACTATAAATATAATTATTTTTATTTTTAATCACTAAGGTACGTGTAGTTTGATGTTTAGTTTCAAATTTCTAGAGCACAGGGCATGGATTCAAGTGCTCACTTTGTACTATTTTTTACGTGCGGACGCTGGGCGGGCTCAGAGTGTCAGCATGTAGGGTGAAGCCGTGTAGCACCACTGCGAACAGTATAGTTAGTACCGACGACGGTACTCTCTTTGGAGGCGTGGACGATCCACGACCGAGGGCCGGGCCCCTTCAAATATATAAGGGGATGTCTAGACCCGTTCTTTGTGGAGACGCGAACGGTCAACGATCGAGGGCTGGACCCCTTCAAATATATAAGGGGAGGTCTATACCCGTTTCTAGGCGTTCTCTAACAGCTCCCGCGGAATTAGAGGATTAAACACGTGAGGAGAGAGGAGTTTTAACCGTCTGATTTGATCTATTCGCGGATCATCCGCGTCTATGGACGGACCGTCCGCGAGCCGGACTGTTCGGGCCTCAGGGCCAAACCGTCCGGCCATATGTCTAATGACACAAATGGTGCTCAATAATATCTAATGAATTGATACATGACCATTAGGCTGACTCCAAAAGATTATATATCCTGTTACGGATATATATTTTGCACAATGCAAAGTGTGCGCTTGGTCGCGAAGTCGCACATCTTCACGCATTCTCTCTCCTCTGTGGTGTGCAACCCGCATGAGAGAAATTTGTAATTTTACCACTTTTAGTTTTGGCTTTCTGTTATTATGTCATCCCGTGTCTATGACTGGTGGGACCATCTATGTATATGATTTATGGATCCGATAATATATTGATGAAGCTCATAAATCATAATAGCAAAATTGTCAATTCCTCCCCGCAGTAAGGCTCTATTTTTTTCATCGGCTTCGCGGTGCAGTGGTTGCGCTTGCGCATGCGCATACGGCATCCACGGGAGTCACAGAGGTCTACTATACACATTCTCATAAACCAGCTCCTAAACATAATTGGATGCACACATATTTAAATAATACATCAAGAGTAAATACAACTGCTAACCAATGTCTATTGTCTAGCTACTCGTTGTCGGACTCTCCTGTCTATTTCACAACTCTCACATTCCACAAAACACAAACAACAGGCATAAGTGTTCTTTCCTCTTTATCTCATAAAACAAAAGCAATGCTTATGTTTTGTGAAACGGAGAGGAGAGCCAAACAACTGTATCTTTTGCTTGCGTTTTATGAAATGGAGAGGAGAAAACACGTATTTATTGCTTGTGTTTTGTGAAATAGAAACGAGAGTTGTTCATCTCGTAGAGCATAAGAGCAATGAGACACGACTAGCTGTGCAATGAGCAACGAGTTAGGCAGGTGACAGTTCTATTCACTGTGTTGATGTATTACTTCCTCTATTTACATGAGTTTGTCTTTCTAGTTTTGTCCTAAATCAAATTATTTAAACTTTAACAAAACAATATACATAAAATTAATTTAAATAAAAATTTTATTTTAAGTTATGATAAATATAATAATTTTATTTTTATGTTATAAAATCTTATAAAACATATGGTATAATCGGTCAAAGTTGATAATGGTTAACTTAAGACAATTCACGTGGTTTTGGTGTTGATTTCTGGTAATGTGCAGCAACAGTTTGCAGCGCAAGGTGGGGCACATTCAGCAGCACCAGCTACTACTTTGTCAAGTAGATCTTACATAGATTGGAAATTATCCAAGATGTTTGTGTAGAGATGGCACCGAGGAATTCCATATCGGGTTTTACCTCACCATTCTCATCCTCGAGACAAAAAAAATTCCCCGCGGGGATCCCAAGAACGGTTGCGGGGAACGTTTCTTCCCCATCCCTGTTCCTCGCTGGGATAAATCCTCGTCGGGGATCCCATTCCCGCTTAAATTATAATCAGCACATATTTTATTTATTATTAATGTAAAATGTTGTCATTTATACACATTATCAGATATAAAAAAATTATTATGTGTACATCAAAATGGGTGTACATCAAAATGGAAACATTTGTACAACGAGTGATCTCTTAACAAAGTAATTATTTATTTTTATCATTAACTATTGCATGAAAATATCGTCACATGTAAGTTTAATGGCTCCGCGTCCCCGTTTACCCGTCAGGCTGAGATTTTCCGGTTTACATCCCCGTGAGGAAAGAAACTACCCTATACCTATCCCATAATAAAATAATTTCCCGCAAGGAATTGGGGCGTTGCCATCTCTATGTTTGTGCCCTCTCCCCTCACGAAGATTGGGTGTGACATCAATTAAAACGTCATTCGCTGGGGCTGGTTTCCTTTGAAAATGATCAAAGGGACTGACTTCTACTGTTTTTACAGTGTTTTATCTTTATGAATTAGAGGTGTATCATTCTAAATAATCAGATTTAATCCGAAGCGAACAATATCTAATGACTCGTACTCATTATGGACAGAATTGATTGAAGGAAGGCGATACAAACTTTCTATTTTCAGCACCACACTAGGTATAGGAACAGAAAGAATTACCTGGCCAAATTTAAGGTGGAGGATCATATCCGAGTCAGGCAATAGAAATCGTGAAAATTTCCGTAGCTAAACTAATTTCCATCAGTCTTTACCAAACCGACGGAAATTGATTAACTCACGTCCGATGATATGATAATTACGGTAACTTTCGTCGACCAACCTGACAGCCAATAAGATTAATTCCCGGTCGACAAACCTGACATCCAACAAGATTAATTCCCGGCGACTACCAAGCTAATTGACGAGAATCATCGTTAACTCATAGCGTGTCCTTCTCCCGGACTCGTCCCTCTCCCGCACCGCACGTAACATCCTCTCGCTCTCTCTGCCACGAAACACCGCCGCGCTGCCGCCTCTGGCCACTACGCGCCCCGCCGCAGCCCCGGTCAAGTAAACTTTGGAATCTATTTAGTTTAGCTATGGAGTTGTTTTCAACTATGAGATGTAAAAAAAAAGCTACTATGATCTGTGCCGTGAAAAAATTAAGTTGTTTGGTTAAAATTAGTTCAGTCATTTGGTGAACAATCCGTTGAAATTGTTATGCATGTCAGTAAGTACAATATAGTGAAATCGCTTTGTATTCATTCAACTACAAGTACTTCAAGGCTCAAGCGCTCTTTGTTATATTATATACAAGGTCGTGTATCAATCCATGGAGTGTCTGTGGCCCCACCTTCAGTTGGTGCAGAGATTGGACGGAAACCCAATAACTCTTATTCATTAGGTTTACTTCAATTTGCACGATTCTTCACATTCCAGACCGACGACATCATTCAGGATCTGAAGATGAGGCTCTTGCAGCTTGGAGCATTTCCACAATTAGTGTCTTAACATCCCTGTACAAGAGTGGCATGCCCATGTCAGAGAACCCGTCAAGAAATATTCAGGAATAGCTGTATTTTAGGCATCAATTAAATGGTGTACAAAACATACTGAAAGACAACCATGAAGAAAAAGCATCTGAGCTTAATAGCACACAAATTAAGAGGAAAAGAAGAGATATATGTCAGATTATAAGGTTAAGAGAGTCAAGAGTCAGGACCCACTTCCTGTCTTGCGCCTGTCTTGGGAAGGGGATTCTCAACTTCAGAACACTTCCATCATAACCAGCCTAGGCAACAGAATTCGGCATATTAGAATTTATAACATAGTAGAATTTTTTCAATGCATGAGAGCAGAACTCATTAATTAAAGGTGCAACTGTGTAGCCAAATAAGTAAAAGATCACAGTAGAACAAACTGTATTATCCATAGTGCAGACCATAATAAAGGTCAGAATATTGAAATGTTGCAATTCTGTTATGATGTTGTAATGCTGACCATGTGGTTACTGATCTGTTTTTTAGTGCTACTGAGTACTGATCCAAACTGAGTAGGCAAAATATAGCATATAAGTTCCAGGTATTATTTTGTCTAGTTTATGGCACTGTTACCATGGCATTAGTCAGTATCTTAATATGGCATTGAGGAGGTACGTGCCATTTCCAGGACAAAACTAGCAAAATATAAGGCACATGCTGTAAAGAGTTACCTTCACATTAAAACCAAGGCTGTCCACGTCCAGCATATAAGCAAAATCCACCTGAATTGTATTTGTCATCTTTCAAGTTTCAATAAATTTGAAAGCAATATTTGGTCAAAAGTGTAACACCACAAAATGGACAAACTGTAAAAGAAGTTGTGCAAAGCACTGAACAATTCCCCTTTGCTACTATCCCCTGCTGATGGGTGATCAAGAGTTTCATGACTGCATTGTTTGGGAATACTGATAAATAAACACTATGTACAATGCTAACTACAGCAATGAATCCAGTTCTTCAATGCAGATTCCAGCAAAACACAGAATAACACTTCTGGTTGCCAAGTATACAGACAGATATGCATAACAAATAGACTATAAAGTAAATGGTTACTGTTAGCATACTGTGTAGTGTCATGGGCCTTGGCCCATGTACCTTGATATATATTAATACATCCCCTACCCAATTAGGGTTAGGGTTTTCAGTCTTCCAACAGTTACATTCATTTGTAAACTAGTTTGCAATTTTGAATGAGTGGCTGGCTGTTTTCCCAGGCAAGAATTGCACAGTTGCACGCAGATCTAGCCCTGCATGATGTATCTACTTTTGCACCTGTGGATTGACAAGACTGCAAGCATATGCTTAAACAGAGTACAATTTTCACTTTCCGAACTACAAGCAACACAATGTGTCAAGAACAAAAGATACACATATATGATATATGATCAATAAAAAATGCTAGCTATTTATTTACAGAAATAACTACATTATAAGAAAACAGACAGCACCCTCAAGAAAAGAATATTTAGGCTCAATTTTCTTCAAGATACATCAGGTTTTGCAGTAATGTTATTCGAATAAATACTTTATTGTAATATTGTTGGAACAAAAGAAAGCATTAAAGTAGACTTCATCATTTTCTTGCCTTGACAGTAGTGGAGTGTTGCACAATGAGCTTTGTATCATTGGCATGATCCTTGTTCATATGGCTCTGTAGGGCATATACACAATGGAATGTTAACATTTAGAGTAAAGCCCAAGGGCAAGGAGTAAACGGAAACAGAATCGAGACATACTGTGATAGGAGTTGAGAATTGAGATATTGGATCAACTTTTGCTTCCTTATACTCTGCAACATTGAATTCTGGGGATTTTGACGCTAGGTTAGCATATTAGGCAAAAACACTATCACCAGATTGTTTTTTGTCATGTTTACAAAACTGACTAAGATGCAAGTACATCTCAGATATGTAGTTGCTATTTATGCATTTATGCTAGTATGTGAAAATTGCAGAACCATAAACTTCTGCATCATGACAGTCTCTCTTTTGACGAGTAGCTTTCCTCTAGAGGATTCAAAGAGGCACCTACCTCCAGAACCAAGGAGAGCAGTTGCAACGCCAGATACATAGCGCACAGCTTTAGGTTTGATGTGCAGGAAACTGAAGTCACCAAAGTCAACCTTAATTTGGCAAATAAATCATCATAGTCAGTACTCCATTAAAGTGCCTTTGGTCTTTGCAACAGTAACGACATTAAGAAAGTATACCCAGAAAGCATCAGGGTGCCTGCGTAGGTAAGCACTTCTCACTGAATCTTTTTCTTCGTCAGAAACCTGCAAATAAGGATAAGAGCATCAGCAAACACAGTTACTATCAGGTGACATGCAAATTAAAATTATGATTTTTATCCCCGACTTTAGTGACTCTTGTTGGGTTTCACCGCTAGCCTGCACTAACTTGCTTAAGATGATTGGCTGTTGTATGCACATTATGATTTAGCAATGTATCTGAAATGTAACAAGGAAAAAGAATGACGATGTATCAGTGGGAAAGAAAAGAAGGGAGGAAATTACAGGAACAGCGTCGCCATATACAGTGATTACAGTATCAGTTCTGTCCTCAGGATCTTTGGCAACAAGAAGTGAGCATTTAGGATTTCCAGAGAGATTCTGCAAAATTGGTAGCAAAGCATAAGGGTCACTGGTGAAAGAAATATGTTTACAACAGTTGCCTGTGTTTACTGAATGTAGACTAGACAATTATGTAATTCAAACAAATGTTCTAGCGGTGTTAGATTTGCATATCTATGCATATTTCTTTGTTCACCCACACATGTGCTTCGATGTATTTTCCAGTGATGCTACCAAATTGCAAGGCATCTATGCATAATGGACATGGAAAGGTAAAACAAATGGCTTTGCATACAGAATCATGAAGGCAAAAACAACTTACCTTTGAATGGACTGCTAAACTACTCACTGCTAATATGGGGTAACCATCCTGATCACATGCAAAATCAACCATTGAACCAGATGGATAACCAGCATGATCCTGCAAGCATAATAATATATAATATGAAATCTCCGAACAAGAACTAGTATAATTCTGCAAGATTACATACATTGGAGTTCTGGAACTATAAATTCCCTGTTTGTTTAATTAAAAGAAAACTATGAGTTTGTCTTCACTCAGTTTTTTAGATATATATTCTTCGCTTCTCACCAAGTAGAAAGACTTATACTTGGGAGGTAGTTTGTGACATGTACAAAGCTTTTATAGATAATAGTTTTTGCTATGTATGTAGACATAGTGTATATCTAGGCGCATAGCAAACTCCATGTGCTTATAAAAGCCAAATCGACTGATAATTTGGAACGGAGAGGGTAGAAATCATGCTCTGGTGATACCTAGTATCTGGTTCAGTAAAAACTGGATGTCACCAAAGCATTCAAAACAAAAAAAATAGCTTCCAGAGTTCAGTAGACAAGATTGTTCTTCATGAACAGTGGGACAGTCTCTTCACATCATCTAATGCTCACTGGCTACAGAACTTTTGAGAGTAAATGAAGAAAAAGACTAGCTAAGTGTTTGTCCAATATAAAATGCAAATATAATGACATTTGTTGTTTCATAGTTTAGGTACCTGAGAATGGGTAGCAAGAACACATCTGACACTTCGGTCCATAATGGTCCGTATTTCTTCAACTGGAGAAAGACGAACAGCTTTTGCCTATAATTATGAGAATTTTGAGTAAATAAGAAGGATACACAGACAATGACTAAATCCACATTCTGAAGAGCGCAGGTGCAAGCTTAAGCGACTCGCAAATTTTTTTAAGCATTCAATCCTGCCACAATTGTTGCAGATAAATTCATTGATGATTGAACTCACATGATAAATTGATTAAACATGCTGTAGGATTTGACAAGGTTCGGTTGTGACTTGGAATACCTATGGTTTGCTACAAGATACAATGAGGCATTGAAACCTCACAACATGGCAACACTGGACTCTGGCCTTTCTAAAGAAAACATGTGCACATCATTGTATCAATGGTTTTCTTCGTCACGTTGACTTTTGAGAAGAAAATTAACATACTAAACAATTCACATATTTCAATTGAATAATAAGTCCTTTCGGTGAATTTATTTGACACCCTCAGCCCGCCGGCCCCTCCTCGTAATACAGTCCATCTGCTTCTATTGTCCCAAAAAAATCCAAAACTGTGGATAGACTGGGGTCCTACAGGACTCAATGGAACCAAGACACCCGATTCACTTCACTTGAGTTGCATAATGACTGCCCACGTGGAGGACTGGGCTCCAATGGGCGTATTGGCGAGTTCGCGGGTGAGCGAACGGCCGGGCGTGGGTTCGATTCCCAGGATTGACATCCTGTGCCTCACTTTGGGAATTTTCCCAGGTAGGGTACACACGCGTGCGCGTTCAGTGGTATTGCGTGTGTCCTACGCACTAAGGGGTTTATGCCTCTCAATTTCTTTCTAATGTGTGTATTGGACGCGCATGAGTATGTGTAGTGGTGTGTGTTTGTGGCGTCTTTGTAACCTGATCAAAAAATAATAATTACTGCCCACGTGTCATGACACACACAAAATGCCCAAAGCCAACGAGGAAGGCCAAGGGCATGGGTTCGATTCCCAGGATTGACATCATGTGCCTCACTTTGGGAATTTTCCCCGGTAGGGTACACACGTGTGCGCATTCAGTGGTATTACGTGTGTCCTAGGCACTAAGGGGTTTATGCCTCTCGATCTCTTTCTAATGTGTGTATGGTATTGCGTGTGTCACTGCACTAACGGGTTTATGCCTCTCAATCTCTTTCTAATGTGTATTGGACGCGCACGAGTATGTGTGTAGTGGTGTGTGTGTTTGGCGTCCTTGTAACCTGATCAAAAAATAATAACTACTGCCCATGTGTCATGACACACAAAATGCCCAAAGCCAACGAGGAAGGCCAAGGGCCACACCTGGTGAACGCGGATCACCTCGAACGCGTCAGAGGAGCCACCGGCGGCGTCGGCAGGCGCCGCCATCTGCAACGCAGACAAACAAACAGCAGAGCACCATCAGCCAAATACATCGCCGCCGCAGAGGCATTTCATTGAACATCTGCCCGCACGAAAGGATTGATTTAATAATATTAGGGGCGGCAGGCGGAGAGGCGAGTCGGACCTGAGGCGAGGAGGAGGAGGAGGAGGCCGCGAAGAATCGGCTGCGGCGGTTGCGGAGGCGAGGGTATAGGAGGGGAGAGGCGGGGACGTGACCGTGCTGGTGGTTGTGCCGGCCATTAGTAATTTGTAGGTGGAGCGGAAGCAGTAGGCGCGAGAGCGTTGACGGTGAGGGCACCGCCCGAGCGCCCGGCGTGAGCAGGAAGGGCATCGTTGCGTGCGCGCGGCTCGGTGTCGGAGAGCCTCGCTGGCCGCTTTGTTGTGGTCGCTTCGCTCGGCACGGCAATCTGCGACCGCGATGCTGCGGTGCCGTGACTGGCCCTTCCTGTGCACACACGGTCGGAGGGGCAGAATAGTGACTAGTGAGTGGCGATGGAAGAAGGAAGAGGGCCGTGACTGCACAGAAAGATCTTCCAATCCAGACCGTCATGAGATCGTGTCATCGGAGACTACGTGGGCTAGCAATAATGCCACCGTGCCGGCCCAAATGGCCTTTCCGAGAGATTTAAGTGACCAAAGCCCACTATTACGCGGGCCATCGCGAATTGGCCATGCCGGAATAAAGAACCAGAGCCAAATGAACAGGCTCCTCCCGGTCGGTCATGGCATCGGCGTAGACGCCTAGCTCCGGGTCCCGGGCGTCGTGAGTCGTGTGACGCGCGAGAAAAAGCCGGCGACCAAAGAGTGCCAGTACCTGCCTCGCGCACGCCACAAAAGCATTGACGACCAAAGGCCAACAAAACAAAGTCGGTCGGTCGGTCGGTCCTGCATGCTCCTGCTCCTGCCGATGAAAAAACGGTACGTCGGTACCAAACGCGGTTTTACCACCACAGCGCCGAACTTGTGGCCTCCGAGGCTTCAACGCGCGTCAGTTGCGCACGGCCGTCCAGACCGAGCTTCGTCAACCGCCCGTCACGTTTTGCCAGCCGCTATTTTGTTTTGTACTGTAGGTAGTACCGTGCTTCAACGCGTCGTTTGGTCGTTAGCACGCCGCGATCAGATGGATCGAGCCCGGTTTGGCGGCTGACCCATTCTCTTCTCCGGAAGCTACTGCCGGAACGCGATGACACTGACACTCCCTTCCTCCACAAAGGTGTATTCTTAAAACTAGTGAAAACGATTGAAAACGGTAGGAAATGATATCTTCTATCTGGTCAGAATTTTAACCAGTATTCTAATTAATCTACTGACTAGCGACTATAATATAATGTTTATAGATATTTGAAATTTAAATTTTAAAAACGGTAATTTTTGAAAACAATATTGTATTTACAAAAATACGAGAATTTCAGTTACTGTTTTCATCTCTAATTAAAAGTAGTGTACATATAGGACAATCTAACTCTTGTTACTTTTTCCTATTTTTTCTTTTTATAAAGATACAATAATTGTATATTTATATAAATATATATGATTTTATAATAACATACAAAATATGTGTGATTATTTTAAGACATGGATTCAATCAAACGTGCATACAGTCTGACCCGGTGAAACGAGATATCTAGCCTCTGGGCTTGGGGCAACGGTCAAATTTAGTTGCCTCCTCGTTTTTGTGGTTCTACATTCTCTATTTTAAGGTAAATATATTTTTAAACTTTATATGAATACATTAATATTAACAAAAGTTGTATTTAGATATTTGTAAAAAAATATAAACAATGAACTTTAATAAAAGAAAAAACGACGAAAATTAGATTGCCTAAATTTTGAACTTTATAAACGCTGCACAGGCGAATCAAAACTGCCACGCCAGCTCAGCCCTCCAGGCTGGTCTTTGCCCATGCGCGCGCATGACCGTTTGCTACCGAGATCCTCTGGATCCACCTATCCTTGCGACCTGTCGTGGGGCTCATGACGCCTTGCCACGCGGCTTCCCTGCTCCGGCTAGATGTCACGCACTTAACCGTCCACATCGCATCAGGTCAGGGGTCAGCAACCGCTTTTGACGGACTCATTTCCCTCGCATCCAAATAACGGACGCAGTTATTGAACACAGAACATTCCCCCAAACAAAGATTGGAGGAAATAAATCAAGACATCCCGCCAAAACAGTACCATGCAAACATTAAAAAATCTTTATTCATCAACTGATCTACCATAACACATAGCAATGGCACCTATTCTTAATCCTGTAGCTCCGAACATCAATACTGCTTTTAATCAGAGATGGCAATAGGTACACAAAACCCAAATATCCGACTGTTTTTACCCGATAAAAGGCAGGAATAGGATGATTTCTCTACCCGCGGGAATTTAATGGGTAAAAACTTCTACGGACGGGTACGAGTACGACGGGTACGGGTTGGTACTACCAATACCCGTCTACTTATGAGAAGAATATATTCACATCAATATCACTATAACCATCTAATAGAGTTCATCTTACCTAAAATAAAATCTTTCTCTAGATATTATTTATCTAGCTACCAAGTTATATAATCATATGATTTATTATATTTGAAGTTAAACTTGTTTTTTATGTTTATTTAATATTTCGAGTGATTGGTATATTGGAACTTAAGACTTTACTAGCGGATACGGGTTACTCGACGGGTAAAATTACCCGTACGGGTACGCGTATGTGTAAGATTTTATATCAGCGAGCATATATGGGTAACTCGACAGTTAGATTTCTTTTTGATAAATACGGGTATAGGATGGTACTATCCAATAGATATGTACCCGTTGCCATCCCTACTTTTGATCCATGGTGAAGCTTATTTCCATGCATAAGATAGATGAAGGATCCTATTGAAGTTTGGACGCATCTTTTGGAGAAAACACGAGAATCTCAATAAGACCATACGCTATACCATGAAGCGCGCTAGGAAAAAAAAATCTAAATTACCTCCTTCAAATTTCAAATGTGTTTAGATTATTCTTTAAAGTCTATATTTTGTTCAATTTACTTTCTTCAAGTATTTACGTTGATCTAATTTACACCATAATAAGATTTGTTATTTTTGTTTCTTCATGCGTAGGTTGTGGTGACAGAGGATATCATATATTATGTTAGAAAGACATATCTTATATTCTGTCATTATTTTTAATGGCTTAGAGATTTATTAATAAATAAAACTAGAGGTACAATACCGTGTATAGCATAATGTTAAAATTTGCAATATATTTTAACACAACCATGATGTCTTCTGTGACGTAATAAAAATTGGAATTAAAACATAATTTGCACATAGTGAGATAAAAATAAGAATCTTTTTAAGATATAAACTAGACCAAATGAAACCGTTGGATAGAGTAAACTGAACTAAATATTAATTTATAAGGTTATTTATACGTAGCCTAAGCTTGAGGAGGGTAATGTGGACTTTTTTCTAACGTTTTCAAGTAACTATTTTTTGTCAAGTTAGCCAGAATCGCTTGCTTGCATCTGTAGTGCTGTGCTGCCTCTGCCTGCTTGTAGCACCAAGCAATACGCGCACGAACGAAGTTTCCTCGGCGCGGGTCGTGCCGTCTTGAGGACGCGCACCGCGGGCGGGCGGCGACGCGCTCAGACGCGCGCATGGTCAGCAGTCAGCACAGCAATCGGCAGGGCAGAGAGGGCCCCAACGGGCAACGGCCCCGCGGCGCCCGCCCAACCGCAAGGCGATGCCAGGCTGCCCGGCCGCTTCACCAAACGCGGCGGAACCCGACAAATGGCCAGCCAGCCGCGCGTCGTGCGGGGCCCTTCCCGGTCGTCCCCAGCCAGCCAGCCCCCCACCGCCTCACGCAACCTACCTGGCCGCGCCAAGCGCGGGGGGCCCTCTCCGGCCTGCGCCCCTGCCCGCCTCTATAAAACCCTCGTCCCTCCGCAGCGTCCTTCCCCACCTCCATCCAGCTCGAGCCAGCCCGTCGCCTGCGCGCATCTCTCTACACTTCTACTGCTTCATACTCTCGTAGAGAGATCCCGCGCGGCCCAATAAAAACCCGACTCGCTAGCTACACTACACACTCGCAGATGGCCGGCCTCAGGATGAAGTTCGTCGCCGTCGCCGCCATGGCCGCCGCGCTCGTGGCGTCCGCCGCAGCCGCCGAGGCCCCCGCCCCGGCCCCCGCCTCCGACGCCGCGGCCGCCGTGCCCCTCGCCGCGGCCTCCCTCGCCGCCGCCGCCTTCGGCTACCTCTTCTGCTAGATCCGCGCTGGACGCGTGGTTTCTGCTTGATTTGTGATTCGTCTGGCGCGAGTGGAGTCCGTGTCGTGCGCGTGTCTGTGTGAGTTGTTTCGGCGGGCGTGTGTCTGTATGTATGGAGTCGGTGGCGGAGGAGGAGGTGTGCGCGTGGTGGTACGTGCGTCGACGCTCCATTGTTTGTGGCGGCGATCATGTGCCTGCCCCGTTTTCTGGTTATCAATGAGATGATTTATTTGATTCTTTCCAGCCTGAGCACCAAGTGCACACAATTAATTTTACGGTAATATCGTGTGCCCATCTAGCGTTCAATCTGAGGTATAAGATTCTCTATCTGCGGGACTGCGGCCAACGAAGGTTATCTAGCGTGCAGTATGAGGTATTTGCGACCAACGAATTTGTCTCGGCAATTTCAAGTGGTTCTTTGCCTTCTGCAAAGAAAAAACGCTAGTGATAATCTGATAGATTATATGGCATTTGCTGCATGCCTTCAATTCGTGCATCCAAGTTCAGTGGGGACAATAAAGAAATAAAAATACGGTAATACAATTGAGAAATTTGGTCCGGCGAAGAATCATCTGGATTGAACACTGGCAGAAAGCCGTCAAAGAAAATGTTCAGAATCAACAGAGCGTTAATTTTTATAGTCTGCAAACGGATGCTGTGGCACCGAGTCCGATATTAGGCCGTTGGTTGGTTTTGAGGGCTGTTGAGAGATCCAAAGATCGAAATGATTGGTGTTGACAGCCATGCGCCATGTGGTATGTCCGTATATGTGCGGCTCGCTCTTTCAAACTGGTCCACAGATGAGTTGTCTACTTGTCTTCGTACCCACTGCATCAGCATGGCTGGCAGTCTTCGGCGGAATCTGCCCAGCGCCCCTACCGACTGCATCAACATGGCTGGCAATTGGCATGCTGAAAGAAAGATGGCGCGCTGGAAGCTGAAACAAAATGGCGTGCCATCGCCATCCACGCACTGAGATACAAGGAGCTCAAAGTAAACAAATAATATATAGTAAATAATCTACGTGACGTGCACTCTAGGGAGTGTTCGCTTCGTGTTAAAGCACCGCAACCGCTACGTTTTTTTAGTTCAATCTAAAGCTGTATTCGCTGCAGTTTTTTTTATTTTAATCTGCAGGGGTTCGTAATATCACACTGCACCGCTGTCATTTCTGCATTGAAAGAATTTTTAATGGAACGCTATTTTTTCTTCGGGCCGACGGGCCAGTCCAGCTTCGGGCCTATTTCCGCTGTCACGTAGAGAACGTGCAAAATAGGCTCGTTGTGCTTCGGGCCTGGCCCATTGATCGAGCCATTGACCTAAGCTCGCTAGTTCTAACTGGGCTCAATGTGCCGCTGACTTTGGGCCATGGCAAAGGATGCAATGGAGCGAACAATCCGCACGTCCACAAGTTTCCTTTTTGAAAAAAAAATAAATTTATTTTCAACTCTTTCTCTTATAAAAAATAGTTTTCGAAAGAAAACTTAATAGACTTAAGCCGTGAATAGGATGGCAATTTGATCCTGAAATCAGATATTCGTCGCAATTCGATTCCAATAGAGCTAGATATCGATATATTTTTTGACTTATGAGTTAGACCTGTATCCGAACCAAGATCGGGTGGATCCAGATTAGGATATTATATCCCACCCGCGGGTTATCCATTGAATATCCAAAATCGGGTTATAGTTTTTTTGGTCATATAACATAACAAAGAGTAAATCTAGCTCCATGAACGACTAAACCCCACGCCAAACACTCCCGATTCTCCACCGGTGACCACCCCTTTTAGCCTTACTGGCTTGCTTCGTTGCGCCCGTGCCCTTTCCAAGTTGTGTAGGCCGCAACACCGCTGGCGGCTGGCCGATGGCTGGTCTTTCTTGCTTGCATCTCAATCATGTGGCGGTCACCTGCCTACCCGCTCTGGGCTCTTCAGTACATGTTTTCATCGTCATTTCACACTTTTATATTGTGTGTTTGGTTTGTAGAGTCACTTTATGCTTCACGAGGTGATGCATCATAAGTTCACTCCATCATTTTTGGTAGAATCAACCCACTCCTCATGTATATACTAATTATTGGCTTATGAGGGATGATGTGATGATGGATCAACGCATTCTATTCCACACACCAAATAAAAAAAAGTGAGAAGTGAGAAGAAGATGGATCACTTCATTCCTCAAACCAAACACACTATTAGTCTAGCGCTGGTTCCCCACTTCCCACTCCTTTTAGTCTAGGCCCCTTTCATGGTCATATTGAGAATATTGCTTGTTAAAAGATATGTGTAGTTTTATAATTATTCTATTATTATTTTTAGCTACGTATGATGATGAATTGAGAAGAATTTTATGTCACATACGAGGCATATTTGAAATCCGTGGATATGGACACAAATTTCTATCCACGAGTATGGGCCCGGATAGATATTATTTCAACTATAGATATATTATGAACGAATATTAATATCAGGCCCGAATTAGATTCCTTGCTATTCCTAGGCGTGACTACGAGTCCACGACCACGGATGAATCGCTCCAAGCGTAGAATGGAGAGAAGGAATAAAATGAAGAAGACACGTTCGTAATGATGTTGGAATTGGAATAATTGTACCGAACCGCCACGAGATCACAACATTTATCTGCCGACGAACAAATATCTTGCCTCAATACACTTGGCAATCTACCAGTCTCGCTAAGGGCAACTGCTTCACACGAACTCGCTCATCATGGCGAGCACCTGCGCCATCGTGGGCCGCTCCTCCGGCGCCTCGGCGGTGCACAGCATGCCGATCTTCACCATCCCCATCGTCTCATCGCTACCCTCGCCAGCCACCACCTCAAGAAGCACCATTCCAAAGCTGTACACGTCCGATTCCTGCGTCGCCCGCGCGGCCGCGCCGGAAGCCAGCTCCGGGGCCGCGTACCCGTGCCACCCGCTCGACGCGGGCGCCGACGTCGTCGTGCCCGTGTCCCGCTCCAGGAACAGCTCGGGCGGGCACCGCGTCCGGGTGGCCTGCGGGGCGATGGACTGCTGGATGTTGGTGGCGTAGCGCATGAGCCCGCACTCGGACACGCACGCGCCGCCGCGCTCGCCCAGGAGGATGTTGGACGGCTTCACGTTCGCGTGCACCAGCGCCGGGCGCGCCGGGAACGTGTGGATGTAGTTCAGGCCCTGCGCCGCGCCGAACAAGATGCTCTTCCTCGCCGTCCAGTCCAGATTCCTCGCGCCTCCTCCTGCAACGAGCCAGCAGCAGCAGCAACAGTCCGTCAAGAACAGACACTCACTCTCTTGCAGCAACTGCATGCAGATTGGATAATATTTCCATAGCGCACCGTTGGCTTGCAGAAGGGACTGGAGGCTCCCGTTTGGGAGGAAGTCGTAGACGAGCAGCCGCTCCCCGTTGGAGTTGCAGTACGCCCTGAGGCTGACGACGTGCCGGTGCCGGAGCCGGCCGACGAGCCGCATGTGGCGGTCGAACGCCTTGCTCCGGCCGGCGGGGAACTGCAGCGCGCTGAGGCGCTTGACGGCCACCAAGACGCCGTCCTCTAGCACCGCCTTGTACGTGCTCCCGGACACGCCCTTGCCAAGCACCTCTGCGGATGCCTTGAGGAGGCTGTCCAGCCGCAGCTCGTCGCCGCCCTCGAAGCAGACGAGCCCGCCGGTCTTGTGGCACCTGTCTTCCCCCTGGGCTCTCTTGTCTTCCTCCTCGAAGCACAGCCCCGCGTCGGGAGCATCACTCGCGGACCGGAGCTTTCTCCTCATGTAGACGAACATGGCCACCGTGATGGCCAGCGAAACCGTGACGAGCACCGCGTTGCCAATGCCCGTGGCCATGAGCGCAGTCAGGCTAATCTTACTGAATCCCCCGTTGCTAGAAGAAACACCCACACTGGCGTCCGGAGATTCAGCGGCAGTAGCACTAGTGCTCGAGTTACCTGATGACCGGCCTAGAGCATCGTACGCATGGACACATTGTGGCAGAGGCGGACCACAGAGAGCAAGATTGTCACCGAAAGCGGAGCTCGGGAACCTGGACAGGTCGCCGGAGATCTCCCCGGCGAGCCTGTTCCCCGACACGTTGAAGCTCCTGAGCATCGGGACGCGCAGCGCTTCCAGGCCTCCACGGAAGCCGTTGTGCTCTGCTCTCAGGGTGCGTAGAGCGGCCAGCGAGATGCTGAGGCTTCCGCTGAGCTTGTTGTGGGAGACGAGCAGGTGCCTCAGCCACGGGCTCGCCGTGGAGTTGTCCAGCGGGGGGAGGGTGCCGGACAGGGAGTTGTTCCTGACGGCGAGCACCCTGATTCGGCCGAGCCCGAGCAGCGGCGCCACGGTGCCGGCCAGCGAGGCGCTGTCCAGGAAGACCCCCGCCACCCTGCCCCTGTAGCACCTGACCCCGAACCACGTGCCGGTGCACGGGCTGGGGCCGACCCAGGACGCCAGGGCCGTGGCGTTCGGGTTGTACGCCTTGAAGGAGAGCAGGGCGGGAAGGTCCTGGTGGCCGCCGTCGGCATGGTCACCGTGCACGTAGCGTGTCGATAGGTAGACGAAGACGGCGAGGAGCAGTAGCACGGGTGAGTAGTGGTGGAGATGAGGCATTTTGGTTTTTGTAGTTGTTCTGATTTTCGTCTGTGTTTGGGTTTGACCGAGAAATCGGCGAGGTGAGCTTTTTTATAGCGCGGGGCGCAGGGGTGACAATTATCTGCGCGGCAGCGCGGGCAAGTAGAATTTTTTGAAAAGCACACAGGTAGAGCCGTGGAACGGCGACAGACACTGGGGTCCAAAACGGAAAGCTGGGTACCAGTGCCGTCGTGCATGTCAATGGTGAGGACTCGTCGGCGATGTGAAAGTGGAAAGGGACGCCATGGACGACAGGAGGAGAGGTCCAAGCGGATGGGGGCGAGGTGGGAGGCGACAAGGCCCTTTTCCTCCTCGCCTTTGGGCATAGAGATCTTGGACGTATTCGGTGGGTCGCCGTGACTGCTCGTTCCACGATACGGAAACGGCCGCGAACGGGAGCGAGAGGGCTCGGGGTTTCATGGCGCGTGGTGTATCGGGTTCACGAGCGTGCCGAGGGGGACGAACAGCCGCGAACGTTGGCGTCAGGTGGCACCACCGCACCAATAGGGAGACGACAAGATGGTGAGATTCCATTCCAGCTGCAGTGCTGCACTAGTTTCATCAGTGTTTCACTTTCACCGCGAACTAGAAAGACCAGAGACCACCCAACTGGGTTCAGATGTCATGTCAGGGCATTCGTCCATGCAATGGGCCAGAATCGGTGGTCATGGAGCTAGCAGGCCTTGCCACAGGATTAGAATTCAGTCGGTGATTACCAGAGTGTTTGGTTTGAGAAATCATATCATCCAAATTAAGGTGGTGCATTCCTAAGATTTGATGGGATGACTTCATTCCTCATATTAAGATGATTCTATTTGGCTTTCTGCTCTGGTACCTAACCATCTGCACACTCTTGTGATATTGACAATTCCACTCGTTTTTTTTTTGGTCCGGTTTCCATAGCACAAATTGCTGTGTAAAAAAATGACAAAGGGAGACTCTTTACACGATCGTTTTCGTTTTGTATTTTTTTTCATTTGAGGCTGTTGCACAGTGCATAATATTGAATGTCTAGGCACATATTAACACGCGTTGTCACTACAAATCGCCTTAGAAAAAATGTCTCTCTCTTTTGCGAAGGGAAGATGTATTTGCTTATAAAGTAAAGTTTGTGTAAGATAAACAACCGGATCCGTGGCGCAATGGTAGCGCGTCTGACTCCAGATCAGAAGGTTGCGTGTTCGATTCACGTCGGGTTCAAAATCCCGATCCTAATCCGGCTATTTTTAAATTTCGAGAATTTTGCGGTTGGGCCAAGGTCTCAGCCAAATTGCAGGTGCTGGGAAGCCACCACCACGGCACCACCTGCTGTTTTTGGCACTTCATGGAAATCTTCTTGAGGCGAGTATCAATCAATCCACTTGGGGATTTGACGCTCTTGAACTTTACACATCATTTTTCCTGTCTGTCGACGTCATAATCTTGGGAGTTCTTCTGTTTTTTTTTTTGCTTTTCTTGGTATTTGCTTCGAAATTTTATTGTTCCTGCAGGTTGCCACTGGGGGTACGCATTTGCCGAGCATGGGTATGGCACTGAAATCGGGGGCTCCAAGGACGTCAAGGTGAAGATAGATTCGAGTGATGGTAGTCTCAAGTGAAGTTTTTGTTTCTACAGTGTCCATTATTATTATTATTATTATTATTATTATTATTATTATTATTATTATTATTATTATTATTATTATTATTATTACTAGGTAAGTGCCCGTGCGTTGCAACGGGGACATATAATACCACGATAATTTATATATAAAATGTGTGTATTATATGTCTCCGTTGCAACGCACAGACACTCACCTAGTAGATATATAACATTCCTCGCCCTGTTTCTTATTTACGTTATATAATATTTTCTCCCTCGACAACACGGGCATTTTTGCTAGTCGTACCTAAATTACCAAACCAACCTAGTTGCAACGGTACCAGAGCGTCCTTCATGTTGAAATTGTACATTACCCATTTGAAAACCACCATATTGTGATTATTAACCACATGATACAAAATAGGCTTTATTTGCGAGATAAAGGGGGCTACTTCCAAATTATGAATGCGCTATTTGCAATATGTTGTTTCTACCATGATCGAGTTTAAGCATAACTGAAAAATCAGAAGCCAAAAACAGTGACACAAATCTTTCGAAGCTATATTTATCAGAGCAAGCTCCATTCAATTAAGATACACAAGACCCGATTCAAGGAAAACAAAGCCTACATCTGTAGATTAGCTTTGTCTTTATATCCACAAACTCCACAGGTCCAAGCAACGTATACACCATGCCCAGTTGCCTCATCAGTTGTCTCATCCGCCTATAGAAACAAGCGAGCGCCTGTCTGATGAGTCCTTGGCGTCACTGCAAATTAGGTCTTCTAGGCGCAAGTTACCGGCACCCACCAAATACTTGAGGTTTGAGTAACCGGCAGACTCAGAGTGGTCTATCAATCTAGCGAAAGCGAGCACCCTGTTACTTGGACATGGCAGACACTGTTAGCGTGCAAAGAAAACAAAGTTGTTAACATCAAAGAGATAAAGCATATCCAAGGAAATGATTCAGATGTGCTACATGAAGCAAACTCTACTTTATAAGCTGACAAAGAAATTTCACCATCAAAGTTGGCATGTGTCTGCACTGCACATAGACAAGCAATACATAAACTATGCTTTGACTCAAGGATCAAGAAAAAAATACAGGAAAGGTAATTATAATCACATAGAGAATGATCTTCTGTAGACAAGCTACTTTTAGGCTGCAACAAAAATAAGTAGTGCACTCCTTTAGTTCTATTCCAGCCAGTGCGAAACTGTACATTATATGCATGCTCAAAATTCATATAACAAATTAATAGCCATGCATGTTTCCTTCTTGGAACTGGACTGTGATAATGTCACCGTGTGTGAAGGAACATGTGACCAACCAACGCTGACATCAGAACTTGAGATCTCACCATATGTAATACCTATCATTTGTAATTTTTTTATGTATTCTCCCCGGTAGTTCAATCTTCACTATACCACCAATGCAAAGGGTTGGGCGTGGACGCTTGAAGGTTTGCAGCACATTTTCCTATCACACCAAAAATAAAATGGCATTAGTAAAGTTGCCAAATCATTCGTTCAGTAAAATAAACCTGTGAGAGCAGCCAATTAAATATTAGTAAAAAGAAATGAAGTCCTGGGACACTTTACAAGATAGGCTGGAGCCTAACAGCAATACAGCCACACACAATGGAGCAACAAGATACGGGAAAGAAGGTAGTGAATCTGCAATCCACAGACACATAATGAAGTGTTTTCTCCTACTGCCCATCCACCGGCTCACCTCATCTTTAATTTTCTACAGCACTCGAAAACACGATTTTCACTGCACACTTGCACAGGCACCTAGTGATTTTACTATAGCCCTGTTTCATTGGTAGTGCACATTTGATTATGAATTGCAACCCATCCGAAGAATCTCAGTTGTAACTGAGGGAAGATAAATACAATGCTTAGATATTCGGTACCAAGCCCCTTTTCTCTAGACTATTTGACCAGTGAGATACTCATACTAATTATGTTACAAAGAAGGCAGAAGGAGATTCGGCTATTAGCGTGCAAAGAAAACAAAGTTGTTAACATCAAAGAGATATCGCATATCCAAGTAAATGATTCAGATGTGCTACATAAAGCACATACGTACAACGTGTAGCATAAGATAAACTAAGATGAGTCAGACACAAACCTTCAAGAATTTGAAGCCGTGTCTCAAGCTGTTCAGTAGTAACATGGCACAAGGCCATGTATATCATACAAAATACAATTTATGAAAAGTAAAATTATTTCCACAGTTCACGTACCTTGAGTCGACTCTTAGTACCAATGGAGTTGTCCTCATCAACACCAAGGGCATCCTATCGGATAGCAAGAGTAGCTTTTGCAGATAGAGTCCGAGAGTTTTTTCCATTATGCTTTTGAGAAGCCTTCCCAATTGAGGATGCATGGTAGATGAGCCATACTTGGGTGTAGAATGCTTTGTCTTTAGAGCTGTGAATAAATCCTGTAGAGAAACATAACCTTTAGTTCTTAGTGGAGAAAGCAAATTATAGCAGACAACATCAACAAATAAAGTTGCCGCACGCCATCAAGTAAAACCACTACAACATTATTAGTAAACAACCAATTAAAAGAAATAAGTAACAAATATGAAATCCACATGATTTACAAGATGTTAGACAGTTTTAGCAGACAACATAATTTGCTAATAGAAGCGACCCCAAAAGACATGCACCCAAATAATTTTTTCCATTATGCTTTTGAGAAGCCTTCCCAATTGAGGATGCATGGTAGATGAGCCATACTTGGGTGTAGAATGCTTTGTCTTTAGAGCTGTGAATAAATCCTGTAGAGAAACATAACCTTTAGTTCTTAGTGGAGAAAGCAAATTATAGCAGACAACATCAACAAATAAAGTTGCCGCACGCCATCAAGTAAAACCACTACAACATTATTAGTAAACAACCAATTAAAAGAAATAAGTAACAAATATGAAATCCACATGATTTACAAGATGTTAGACAGTTTTAGCAGACAACATAATTTGCTAATAGAAGCGACCCCAAAAGACATGCACCCAACTCCGACGCTCTTTCTTTGAGAACAGTCATTGGCGCTTCTGGTTGTGGAGTAGTATAGGCCAGAACTCCTTTCTGACACAAAGGACCAAAAAATAAGAAAATCGGCTATATATAATTTGAATAGCCTTACAGGAAAACAATTAAGCGAAACCTTGAAAATCCCAGCCTGCGATTTCTCCAAACGTATTCCCTGCTCACAGGCAACAAAGTAAATGTGTAACTTTTCAAAAAGAGATAGATAATAAACATGAGCCTAGGTGTGTTTGCTTGGGAGCCTGTTAGCCACCGTCCAAACAACCCCTGAGAGCATGGACCTAATAATAGAGGTCATCAATATCCAAGCTTTCTAAAGATGCAGATATAAGAACATGTAGGAGACAACACAGACAAATAAGAAAGCAAGGTAGGAACATGCTATGTTAGAAAGGAACTAATGGTTTCAGAAATCAGACCTGAACTGCTGACCTGGGGAGTTCCTTCAGCGATGGGCATCTTGTCAGGCTCTCCATAGGTCACACACGTGCTGGAGTAGATGAGAGTCCTCACATTGTGTGCAGCCATGGCTTCTAGCACTGCTAGAGTGTTTGCAGTGATGTTGCGGTAGTACCTGTTCGAAGCGGTTTAAGAGAGTATTATGTGCAGACAGGGGACTGAAACTGATGTATTTGAAACAACAGCTTGAACACTGGTGTCCATTAGAATTTAAAAAGGAAGATAAAATGCTCATATTATGGCAGCCCCTTTAAACCATCTCTCATGAATTAAAATTAAGCAGAAGAATGAATCAAATAAGTAGCTGAATTACCTCACATTGATAACATAATCAACTCTTCTTGTCAGCCAGTGGCACAAAGAAGAGGATTCCCACAATCGCAACAGCCAAAAAACTAAATAACAAGAGACGTGCCTTCACTTTCAACAGTGGTCTCGGCAACGGGCTACAAGCACAAATATGTACTAACCAGCATGCAAGCTAAGAGCCAAAGAAACAGAAGATATGCAATAATATGACAGGGTTAGCTCCAAAAAAAATTAAATATGTATAGAACAAAAATACTAATTTGGTTCGTATTTTCATCAGATGCTAAAACAATAATGGTTCATGGTTTAGAAACAGAAACCTGAAAAAGGTCAGCTATTTGAGATCTTAATATGGAATGAGATGAAATGATGATGATTCATTCTCAAGAACAAATGCCATAATAGTTCATAGATAGATATGGTCCATTGATTGGTTTCAGAAAAGACTCAGTGACTGACAATGCATGAACACCTATGTATTAATCATATATTGAAGCAATTGCATTATAAGTAGATAAACAGGTGTGCCCCAAAATAGAATTGTTGGGTGGAGCAGGTGGCTTCAGAACATTTCTTAAAGGCATGATTCCAGTGAAGGTGATGATTTGTGTTACCATATGCAATTATGACCATAGAGGTTGACCATATATTCTGCGTTTTTCTTGCTTCCTTATGCCGACCAAGGATTTAATCCACTCTGATGAGATACCCATGATACTCCCTCCTTCCCTTTCACTTACTCAAAGACCTAAGGCCAGTATGTTGCAGTGATTAGTTAACTATACATACAAGTCAAAAAAATCACTTTTGCTTAAAACTTAAATTAAAACAAAAGGCGGTGAGTATGATCACTCAACATCACAATTGCCGGAATTTAAAGCAGTGTTAAGAGCCTAACAAACTTGGAGTAACAATCAAACAAGAATAAGCAAGGAATGAGCTGTACAGTTTTGCCAAGACCCATCTCGTTAGCCAAAATGTCGTTCGGCTTATTGTACAAAGAAAGCATCCACTATAAACCCACCTGCATCGCAGCTCACCTGCGTGTTCGAGAAAAAAACCCACCTCCATAACCAACAAAAATGAATAGTAAGATCTCCTATGACAGAACATAACTACATTGAAAATGAATATACTACATCAGCTAAAAGTAGATATCCTACCAGTTGGTATTCCCTTAAGGTTCCTGCTCGAAACAGTGATGTCTGCTTAGCACCTCTCTCACTCGTAGCATGGGCTAACGTATAGCACCTGAAAGTATCATCAACATCAACGTAATCTTTAGTCGCAAGCAAGTTCGGGTAGGCTAGAGTTGAAACCCAACAAGAAGTCACCAAAAAGATAAAGAGAAAGAACATATTCTTGAAGAATGGATTCAACAACAACTACCAATGTCTGGACAAAATCATCACCTCCAGTGCCAATTTCTGTTAAACCTCTATCTGTGGGGTAGGAATTTACCTATGACACAAAAAAACTTCATAGCTCTACTTACAAAAGACACATGCGCCCACTTTTTTTGAAACATCAAGCATAAATTGATAGGTTTCTGAATCTTCCGTCAAATGAATAGTAAGGTATATGCCCGTGCTTTACTACGGAATTAATATAATAAAATACATTGATATTGATATATAAAAATATTAGTTGTTAGTCTATACTTTTGTTATCATCATTACAATGTCGATCAAACACAGAAGAATGCATTCCTCTGACGCAAGAGTTGAGGCAACAATGGAGTATCAGACATAATTATATCAGGGAACGAGATATACCACCTTCATTCTATTTTGCCGGTTCCATTGAAATGCCATTCAAAATTCTCTTGTTTACCATTACGCAAAAATGATAGATATGTCATGAGACATAAGAACATTAAATGAAAAATATACTAATATCATTTCTAAGTGATATATTTACACACTTAGATGTATGTTAGTAGCCAAAAGATTAACATATACTTTTACATGTAAAACTTCATCAAAATTCACTTTAGTATATATACACCCAAAAGGTTATTAGAACAGCTAGGTAGTTTCAAATCATGCAAAGCGACATTTAAGACATATATGAAAGGGGACAGGTAACCAACACCTTAAAATTAATTTATATTCTTTAGCTGAAATAGAGCACATGAATCAGGGATGGAAATGGTCAATAATGATTTATATACGCAGACAATTCATGCACAACATTCAGACATTACTATGATATGTTTCGGCAAACATGGTGTGGTAGTTACTGAGCTAAACAAGGTAGAACTGTTTATAATCAGCACAAACAATTTGAGATATTCTAAACGAAGTAGAAGTGTTTGTAATAAGCACAAACAATTTAAGATATTTTTCTTTTCTCTTAGATTGAGCTTAGATTGTGTGCACTTCGGTTTGCACATTCACATTATATTTCACCATGGTTTAACCATTTGATTAACAACTAAACCATTTGATTAACAACCTGCTTATGGATTATACATGTGTTACTCTGTCACTGCAGCATTCAACTATCTTTCACATGTCCATTTCAGTATATTTCTCATTCCATTGCAAATTCTGCTAATTGTAATAGCTTCAACCATTGAGATACCTTGTAAGGTTAATCCATAAATATGACACGATTGGAATGAAAAAACTTGTATACATTTACATTTCTTTCCTTTTACTTAACTTGCCTGTTAAATGACCCTTTGATATTTTTTGCCTCATTTCCATGTTTTTGCCTCATTTGCCTGTAATGGTTGGATCTGCTTCTAATTTCTAAATACGGACAGCCAGTTCGTTGTTTCTTTGGTTTATAAAAAGAAAAAAAAGAAACAGTACATCAACCGTCTTTCTGGATTTTTCATTACCTTCAAAGAAGCTCCACCGACAAGAAAACCATCGACATCAGGCTGTGCTGCTAGCTCTTTGCAGTTCGCGACAGTAACAGAGCCTGTAGCAGGAAGCACGTGTGTGATTATCAAAGATGATTTAGCAGCCAGCACATAAAACACCAAGTCGATGGCTCCAACAAAATGTATGTACCTCCATAGATGATCCTAGTAGATTCAGCAACCTCAGGGCTGACGTTGGTCTTTAGCCAATCCCTCAGGGAGGCGTGCACCTGGGAACATAATACGAATCTGAGCGTTGCACAAAGAAAAGGATAATGTGTAGTAGATCAACATATTTTTATAATAGTAGTGCATCACAGCCCAACACTGAAACAGATAAAAATATATGAACCAGTAGAGACTTATAGAAAAAAAAACTTACTTCCTGAGCCTGAGCTGGGGTGGCAACTTTACCAGTTCCAATAGCCCAAACTGGTTCATAGGCAACAACTACGTTGCTCCAGTCCTTGATCTTCTCTGTAAAACAAACAACCATTGGATCCATTCAGCCTGAATTTTCATATGGCGTCAAATTTTTTAACTTGGTAAATCCAAAGCAAGGCACTAAAAACCAGCATGTGAACCATGTAATTATTCGAAGCCAGGTGACTTGAAAGAGATCTTAAACCTAAGATTTTACTCCACCCAGTATCCAAAATGGTTACCAGAATGAGGGCAGCAAGACCGATCCAAAGAGAGTGAATCTTACAGGCAGATAATATGCATTACCACTCATTTTTATATGAAAGTAAAACAGAATAAACAAATAACAATTATGTTGATGGGTTACCAAAGATGCCACATAGGTTATCTTACCATGCTCGAAGACTTCCCGTTGACCCCTCATCGCTGTCTCCTTTTTTCTCCATGCACATGGTGGTTGCAGGTGAACCATAAAGTGAAGTGGCAAAGGTTGGGGGAGGGCGCTCGCGGCACCGACATCTTGTTGTACGGCGACGCGTACGGATGCATCTGCGACGGGTAAAGAAATTGTTGATTGCATGCCTCCTATGTTCAGTTTTCCTAGAATCAAATTACTCACTGCTCACAACTGGTGGGCCCATGTTTATTCTCATAATCTTAACTGCTAACTCAAAAAAATGACTGAATGAAGCTTGAACAGAAAGCAACAAGTCTTTTGCAATAAATAAAATAAAAGCACCAAGACATTACTGGGATACAAAGTGACGTTGGGACAAATTCAGTTCATCAGTCGTGTTACTGCACAGTTCATAATCCACATCTTTACCATCACTATCAAAATCTCTGCGGTCTCCATAGTCTTTCAAAGCAAGTTGTTTGCTGACCGCAGCATGTTTGTAAAGACATCCCAAATAATAATGGAACCATCAATAATTTCTAGACAATGTGAACTAACATGTCATTGAAATAGACGCAATGCCCTATTCATTACATGATTTCAAGAGTTATAGAACAATTAGCTAGGTCTCAAAAAAGCATATAGATTAAAATATGCAAGAAAAAGATGTTATGAAAGGCTGATTGCAGCTTGGAGGGGATATGAAGTAAGAACCACCAATATCATTTGTCAAATCATTTTCGAAACTTACTCGCTTGCTCCCCTTGCCTTACAGGATGTAAAGCAACTATCCACTGCTAGGCTGCCCGTCCTAACCCACAGGATGTACCATTATCTATCAACTTTTCAGAAATCATGTCATTTGTATCTGCATCTGGTTTATCTATCAAACCAAAATTGGGTTCTATTACTTGTATACCATCAAAGATTGCGCTACTATTATTCTCAGTAGTATTTTCTCCTGGGTATTTTTTCCTGTTACTATTTCGAGCTCTCGTTCTTTGAAACAAATATGCAACAAAAGAAGCATTTTGTTAGCACCCAGAGTAATTAGATCCATCACTTACACAGTGCCTAATGTAAGAAAAAATTGTTTCAGTGAATAGGCATGCAGATGGAGGCAAGTGAACTATTTCCTTTGCACCATCTTTTTTTAATTGAATCAACCAAACCCCTACATAAGCTGATGGAGACAGGAGCTGTTTATGCACACTCAATCCGTTGCCCAGAAGCTACACACAATCTAGGAGACATCATGTCTCAAAATTAAAACAAATCACAAAGGGTCTCAAAATGAAAGCAAATCACAAAGGGGGGATAGAAGGAGAAGAAGCAAACCTGTTTTGCAAGGTTGCAGGCACGATCAGGGGAGTTCAGGATCTTGTAGTAGAACACTGAGAAGTTGAGAGCAAGGCCAGATCTGCAAGAGCAATGTCCTACAAACCCCCCCCCCCCCCAAAAAAACCCAGAAACTATGAATCACAATTAATAAGATATGTACACCTTCATCCTATCAACATGTACACCATGGTCCAACCTGAGCAGCTTTGTAGGCATTCATGGTGCTCTCCGCAGCATCCTTCCTCTCTGCACCAGACTTGAACTCAGCAAGGTACCTGCCAAATCATCATGTGGAGAAATCAGATAACAATATATATGTGCTGTAGGGTAGGGGGTAAAACCATGAAACACAATTTCACATCTTTCAACCATGCATTACAGGAGACAGCACATCATCGTGCATCATACAGGGCAAATTCATAGATAAGCAACTTCAACGTGCAACATAAATAAAAGGACAACAACGTGAGATCTGCTAGCGATAATGGTATACCTGTGGTAGTCACCCTTCATCTTGAGGTAGAAGACCTTGGACTCGGCGCCGCCGGCGGATGGGACGAGGTGGGAGTCGAGCAGGGCGAGGATGCCGTCGCAGATGCGGGCGAGCTCGGTCTCGATCTTGGAGCGGTAGGCGCGGATGGAGGCGGCGTGCGCCTCGTTCCCGCGGCCCTCCTCCTTCTGCTCGATGGAGGAGATGATCCGCCACGAGGCCCTGCGGGCGCCGATGACGTTCTTGTAGGCGACGGACAGCAGGTTGCGCTCCTCCACGGAGAGCTCCTCCCCTCCGCCGGATTTTGGTGAACTAATCAGGCTATATGCCCTAGATTTCTTGATTGAGCGATTGCACATTGGTTGCACAGTCTACGACAGAGAGAAAGAGAGGGGGGAGACACCAACCTTGGCTTCGAGGCGTGCGGTGATTCGGCCATGGAGGGAGTCGCGGAGGCTCCTCATCATGCGCAGCCTCCTGTGGTACTCGACCAGCCTGCGGAAGTGGATGTTGCTCCTACCTCGCGTTGACGCACGAGGCGCAACAAGACGGCAGGTTGGATCCACCGCACAGCCGCCTCGGCGGGCGGCCGCTGGAGCGGATCGAGGCATCCGCGCGGCGCGGTGCAGCGCCGGAGTGATTAGGGTTTGGTGAGGGAGTTGGCTGCCCGCCCAACGCACGCGGAGGACAGGAGAGGAGGCGACGCGGGCAGGTGAGGTGCGCAGGCAGGAGGGCAAAACAGGAAATGAAAAAAAGGCAGAACGCAAGGAGACAGCCTACCCCTTGCAGCCTTAATTAGTAGTATAGATATAGATTATTATTAAGTCTGTTGGTTTACCGAAGAACTAATCCTGCAGCTATGTGCTAGCCCAGCCCAGCACAAACAGGGCAGATTTTTTTGGTACCACGCGGCCCACCTATTCCAGCCCAACGGGCAACGGCAGAGTCGATGAGAACCAACGATGGAAACGGCAGAGCCAAACGGACTTCTGTCGCTTCGGCGCACGTGTAGTTACTGCTGCCGTGCTGCGCACCAAACGACATGACGACGCGAATCCCCGGCTCATTAACCACTTAACCACAGCAGCATTGCCCTATATAAACACACACGGATCACGGATGGGATGCAGTTGCACGATATTTCTCACTCCATTCCTCCGTTACAGGTGGCGAACGGGACCGATCCATGCACGCGCACGCGGCAGCCGTTCGAAATAGAGATGGTAATGGGTATCCGAAACCTAAAATTCAATGAATTTTTATCCTATTAGGATACGGATTTGAGTCAATTTTCATATCCATGAGTTGGCGTCGGCGATGATGCGATCGGACGTGCGCGGGGGCGACGCGGAGGAAGAGGTGGACCGGAAGCCGGTGATCAAGCCTGGCGTCCACGTGACGCTCAAGGTGCAGGACACGGCGGGGCCGACCCAGGAGCTGCAGGCGCTCATGGACGCCTACTACGCCAGCGTGCCGGACGTCGCGTACGGCACGGGAAGGTTCCTGTACGACGGCGGGCGGCTGACGGGGGCGCACACGCCTGCGGAGCTCGGGATGGAGGAACAGGACGAGATCGACTTCTTCACCGAGCTGTTGGGTGGTGGCGGGCGACGTGCTGCTGCTGAACCTGGACGCCCGGTGGTCGCGTAACTCCCTGCTCATCGTCGTATGACTTAGCTTTGCGCGGGCCTGGGAGGAAGGAGCACACTGCTCGCTGCTCATATCGTTGTGCGCGCTTGCTTTTGATGAATCTGATGAAGTTATTATGCATCGTTACATCTATGGCAAGTGGTTATAACATGGTCTAAAATTTCTTCCTTTTGTGATGGGAACTTCTTTACCCTACCTTTAGAAACGTTTTAGTCCTGTTTAGAACCATAAAACTAATAATTAGTCAACTAATAAATTATTAGTTTGGTTTAGTCAGCTAATAAACTAATGGTTACTTGTGA
This sequence comes from Zea mays, assembly GCF_902167145.1. Taxonomy (NCBI): domain Eukaryota; kingdom Viridiplantae; phylum Streptophyta; class Magnoliopsida; order Poales; family Poaceae; genus Zea; species Zea mays. The sequence continues at coordinate 168,954,955 of NC_050102.1, forward strand.
TATAGCTAACAATTAACTGCAGTATAAGCTGATCGTGTTTGGAACCTGCAACTAATTTTTAATACCTAACTATTAGTTCTAGAAGTTTCAAACAGATAGGGGTGTAAAGGTATGTATATTATTTGTCTGTATTCGAATTCGATTCGTCTACAAGGCTAATATCTGATCCGTATTTGAGTCTGTATACTCTATCTGATTCTTATCAGATCTTTATCCATATCTTTATTCTCAACATTGGATATTTAAGATGTTGATATCCATTCAAATCTTATTCGACACAACTTGATGTATTCATATACAATTGGATTCTAAAGAAAAAAATATGATAACAAATATGAAACAGTAATTAATGTTCGTGCGTACTCGATTCGATTACACCATTACAAACAGAGTCTTAGTGACGCTTCACGCTTGTCCAAAATAAAAGAAAGTCAAACATCCTGCATAGTGCCCCGTTAGCTAGGAAGGTGTGAGATCAAATTTGTTCAGAGTCGACTGCCAAAATTTTCAGAAAAAATTGATTCTAGTTTGAAAAAATGTTAGTGCGAGTTAATTAAGTTTATGAAGCGAGCTCTTGCGAACACAAGCAATCACAGAGAGAAGCAACACAAGAGACACACGATTTTTATCCCGTGGTTCGGCCAAGTAACACTTGCCTACTTCCACGTTGTGGCGTCTCAATAGACGATGGTTGCACTCAACCCCTTTCAAGTGATCCGATGATCAACTTGAATATCACAGTCTTTCCTTTGAGATCTTTTCCCGTTTGCGAGGAATCTCCACAAGTTGGAGCCTCTTGTCCTTACAAAGTATTGATCACAAGAAGCACAAGAGTAAGAGAGGGAAAAACAACGCACTCAATATTCAATCCGCAGCACACACACACGCACACAAGCAAGACTTGAGCTCAAAACACAACACATGGAGTTCACAACTCGAACGGAGCTCAAATCACTAACTCAACAAATCAAATGCGTGGAGGCGGAGTCTGGATGTCTTAGTATGCTTAGAGAGTGCTTGGTGTCCTGCTCCATGCGCCTAGGGGTCCCTTTTATAGCCCAAGGCAGCTAGGAGTCGTTGGACATGAATTTGGTAGGCAATTCTTGTCTTCTGTCGAGTGGTGCACCGGACAACCACTGTAGCAGTCCGGTGCTCGATTTCTCCATACGGGGCGGAGCCGGCCGTTGGTGCTCAGGATCGGTTGGTGCACCGAACAATCCAGTGTGCCCAACCGACCATTGGCGCGACCACGTGTCGCGCGTTGATCGCACGGCTGACCGTTGGCCGCTGGCGCAGTTGACTCACCGGACAGTCTGGTGAATTATAGCCACGTCGCCTTTATCTTTTCCCAAGAGCGCCTAGTTGACGCCGAGCCAGCCTGGGGCACCGGACACTGTCTGGTGTGCCACCGGACAGTCCGGTGTGCGAGGCTCGGGCTGGTGTTGGCTGAACTTTGTCAACTCTTCTCCAATTCGAATCTTCTTTTCTTGGCACTGTTTCTAGCACTTAAATAACAATGTTAGTATACAAAAACAATTCACTAAGTTTATAAACATACCTTTCTCTTGATTTCACACTTCTCACTCATTTGGCACATAAGAACTCACTCAATATGTGTCGGCGTTTCGAGACCGGGGGGTCCCTCAGGCCGACGAGTGAGTGTCGCGTGCCCCAGCCCAGATGGGTCGAGCGCGTGGGCGAGCGCAAAGGGGGGAAAGGAGCGAGGAGGCCGGAGTCCGGCGCGAGAGAGATGGGAATCCCGCGGCCTTCGTGTTCGTCCCGCGCCCAGGTCGGGTGCGCTTGCAGTAGGGGATTACAAGCGTCCACGCGGGTGAGGGAAGCGAGCGGCCCCAAGAGAGCGCCTGTCCCGTCCTCGTCCCGCGCGGCCAACCCTCTCTAAGAGGGCCCTGGTCCTTCCTTTTATAGACGCAAGGAGAGGATCCAGGTGTACAATGGGGGTGTAGCAGAGTGCTACGTGTCTAGCGAGGGAGAGCTAGTGCCCTGAGTACATGCCAATGTGGCAGCCGGAGAGATCTTGGAACCCAACTAGTGTGGTGTCGTGGCCGTCGGAGGAGCGGTGGAGCCTGGCGGAGGGACAGCTGTCGGAGCGGTCGAGTCCTTGCTGACGTCCCCCTGCTTCCGTAAGGGAGCTGAGAGCCGCCGACGTCACAGGGCTAGCGGGGCGCCATCATTGCCTATCTGGCGGAGCTAGCCAGATGGGACACCGGTCTTGTTCTCTGCGGCCCGAGTCGGCTCGGGGTAGGGTGATGATGGCGCTTCCTGTTGACGTGGCGGGCCTGTGCCCTAGGTCGGGCGACGTGGAGGCTCCTCCGAAGCCGAGGTCGAGTCTGTCTTCCATGGCCGAGGCCGAGTCCGAGCCCCTGGGTCGGGCGAGGCGGAGGTCGTCGGCAGAGACCAGGGCGGTGTCTGAGCCCTGGGTCGGGCGGAGCGGAGTTCGCCGTCTTCCGGGGCTGAGCCCGAGTCCAAGCCCTGGGTCGGGCGGAGCGGAGTTCGCCGTCTTCCGGGTCTTAGCCCGAGTCCGAGCCCTGGGTCGGGCGGAGCGGAGTTCGCCGTCTTCCGGGTCTTAGCCCGAGTCCGAGCCCTGGGTCGGGCGGAGCAGAGTTCGCCGTCTTTCGGGGCTGAGCCCGAGTCCGAGCCCTGGGTCGGGCGGAGCGGAGTTCGCCGTCTTCCGGGTCTTAGCCCGAGTCCGAGCCCTGGGTCGGGCGGAGCGGAGTTCGCCGTCTTCCGGGTCTTAGCCCGAGTCCGAGCCCTGGGTCAGGCGGAGCGGAGTTCGCCGTCTTCCGGGGCTGAGCCCGAGTCCGAGCCCTGGGTCGAGCGGAGCGGAGTTCGCCGTCTTCCGGGGCTGAGCCCGAGTCCGAGCCCTGGGTCGGGCGGAGCTTCGTATGGTGCCTTTGGCAAGGCCTGGCTCCCTGTCAGCATCACTCTGTCAAGTGGCGCTGCAGTCGGAGTGGCGCAGGCGGCGCTGTCCTTCTGTCAGACCAGTCAGTGGAGCGGCAAAGTGACGGCGGTCACTTCGGCTCTGCCGGAGGGCGCGTGTCAGGATAAGGTGTCAGGCCGCCTTTGCGTTAAATGCTCCTGCGATTTGGTCGGTCGGTGCGGCGATTTAGTCAGGGTTGCTTCTTAGCGAAGGCAGGGCCTCGGGCGAGCCGAAGGTGTGTCCGTCGTTGGAGGGGGGCCTCGGGCGAGACGGAAATCCTCCGGGGTCGGCTGCCCTTGTCCGAGGCTAGGCTCGGGCGAGGCGTGATCGAGTCGCTCGAATGGACTGATCCCTGACTTAATCGCACCCATCAAGCCTTTGCAGCTTTATGCTGATGGGGGTTACCAGCTGAGAATTAGGAGTCTTGAGGGTACCCCTAATTATGGTCCCCGACAGTAGCCCCCGAGCCTCGAAGGGAGTGTTAGCACTCGCTTGGAGGCTTTCGTCGCACTTTTTTGCAAGGGGACCAGCCTTTCTCGGTTGCATTTTGTTCCGGTGGGTGCGCGCGAGCGCACCCGCCGGGTGTAGCCCCCGAGGCCTCGGAGGAGTGGTTTCACTCCTTCGAGGTCTTAATGCCTTGTGTAATGCTTCGGCTGGTCTGGTTGTTCCCTCATGCGAGCTGGCCGTAGCCCGGGTGTACGGTCGGGGCCCAAGTTCTCGGGCTGGTATGTTGACGCTGTCAACGGTTTGGCCGGAGCCGGGTTTGCGAGAGCAGCCCCCGAGCCTCTGCACAGGGCAAGAGGGCGATCAGGGACAGACTCGGCTTTTTTACATACGCCCCTGCGTCGCCTTTCCGCAAGGAGGAGGGGGGGAGAGCGCCATGTTACCCTCGATGGGCGCCGAACATGGTGTCTCCGGTGAGCTGCAAGCGGGTAATCCGAGTGGACGTCCGTGCCCCGTTCGTTAGGGGTCGGCTAGGGGCCCAGAGGCACGCCCAAAAGTACCTGCGGGTGATCTGCCGGACCTGGTCCCCTGGCGACGGGGTCCGAGGGCTCGATGCCTCCCTCTGATGGGATTCCGTTACAAGATCGCTCCCGCTGGTCTCGGAAATGTCCTAGGGTACCTCGGGAGCGCAGCCCGAGCCTTGGTTATGTATCGAACGTACCCCTGGTCATCCCTCGCTCGGCGTCTGAGGCGGCTGTGAACCCTTCGGGGGCCAGCCTTCGAACCCCTGATCAGTAATGGGCACGGAGCCCGAGTAGCCTGAGGCGGCCGTGGAATCCTTCGGGGGGCCGGTCTTCGAACCTCTGACCAGTAGTGGGTGTAGGGCCCACGCGATCTGAGGCGGCTGTTGAACCCTTCGGGGGGCCAGCCTTCGAACCTCTGATCAGTAAGGAGGCTCGGAGCCTGGTTCCTTCACGGGGAAGGATCCTTTTCGGGGTATCCCCCTTTCCCGGTCCCTGTCGCAAGAGCTAGAGAAAGAGGAAAAAAGGAAAAAGGATACGAAACCGAACGACGCAGCGTACCTTTTTTGGCGCGGTTGTTTCGGCGAAGGCGAAGCGTCGCCCGCTGCTCCTGCGTCTTGCCAGAAGCGCCGCCTGTCCAGCCGCAGAGTTAATGCGACAGGGCGAGTAGTTGGCGGGGCAGCCGTTGCGCGTGCGCGAGCCGTTCGAGGAACGGACCACGGGCGCGTTGTCTTCACGCCGTGAGAGGGGGTTCTCTTGCTGCCCCCGGATGGGACGTGAGCTTGGCTGACGACGTGACCGCTGCTCCCGCGCGCCTGCCACCGTCATTACTGCCGGCCCACTTTTGGCCGCGTTGGCCGCCGCGTCAGGCTGGCGCTGCTGGGTCACCTCGAGTCGCGGTATTGGTTCCGCAATCGAGGAGGCGTGGTGGTGGCGCAGGCGGTGCAGTTGCTTGCATGCAGCATCCGGCGCGCCGGTTGCGCGACGCGTGGGCCTGGGCCTCCATGCTGGCGTGTCGGGAGTCGGAGAAGCGCGTCCACTTGGCGCGGTTGCATGCCGCCTGCATGGCTGCCCGCCCCTTTCGCCCGTTGGTCTAGGCAAAAGTGGAGGGTCACTTGTAACCGCTGGGCGGTTGCGTGCACCACGCGCGGCGGTTTGGCTTCTTCTGCTCGGAGCCGGTCTGCATGACATGCGGGACCCAGCCCCCGCGCCGCAGGGGAGGGCTTTGGAGCGTGTTGGAGAAAACTCAGCCCGTGACAGTTGGGGGTGCAAGCAGGGAGAGTTGCCTTTAAAAGGAGGGTGACCCCTTTCGAAAGGCGACCGTGTCTTCTCGTTCCCTTATGCGCCGCGCCTTTCCACCTTCCAAGCCCCGGATGGGGGGAACCCGCCGTCTTTTCGCCTCATCGTTGGAGGAACGCAACTCCGTGGGAGTTGGTACCTTTCAGCCATCGTTCGGCTTCAAGGATTTTCATCATGCAGCCCGGCTGCACCCCTCCACCGGCGGTCACCCAAGATGGTGACCTCCGGCTTGATGGTGGGGGAAAGCGAGCCGGGTTGCGGCCTCTGCCCCTCCCTCAGCCTCAAGGATTTTCATCACTAGTGCTGGGGAGGGGAGTGTGCCGAGTTGGGGTCGGCCCCTGCGTGGGCGGTGGCCCGCTCCTTCCCTCAGTGATCGGGGGGAAGGGCGGGAGCCGTCCGTGGTGCTGACAGCTGCACCGTGCCCGGCTCGCCGAGCCGAGCGACTTCGGAGCCGCTCCCGGTGCCGCCTCCCGCCACGGCAGCAGGAAGAGGTTCCGCCGCCGACGAGTTTGCCGGCGCCACCCGCGGACCGACCTCCAACTCTACGGCCTTCTGCCCGTCCTTGCCTCTCGAGTTTGGGCATGGGCGGGGGCCTCCTGGCAGCAGCATCCGCCCTGAGGTCATCGCTGCTGCTGTTCGGCCCCCCAGGACAGAAGTCTTCATCGTCGCCGCTGCTGGGGCGGGCGACGACAAGCCGTTCGTCGGTCTTCTGTTGCTCCACAGGCCTCTCCCCCATCGAGTGGGGTTGTTCGTACCTGCGGAGGGGGGAACCGGAGTTCCGTTTGTAATGGCACTTCGAATGCCGGTGTTTTTGTTCATTACGGCTTTCGGGGCCTGAACATGTATGTAATTTTGGCACGGAGCCGTGTTTTTTCCCTCATTTTCGAGCGCTAAGACTCGTCTGCTGATTATCTGAATCGCTTCACCAAGCATGAGTCGCCCCGTGTCAAGGTGACGAGTGAGGTATCCGTATCCCGGAGGCGTAGGAGTCCCTCGGCTCGGTCGGCCTTGCTGTCCGAGGCTCCTCTAGCTTAGTTAAAGGGACCCCTCGGCCGCTCTTCAATGAGCCGAGGCCAGGGGTAGCGATATCAGCATGAACAGAGGCGGAGTCGGCTCGAAAATGAAACCTGGTTGGCCGGAGCCTAGCCGGGTTGTCCGTCAGCGGGACCGATGCCGGAGTTGATCAGCCGAGGCCTCGGACCGGGCTGGCGCCCTTGGAAGATGGTTGGCCGAGGCCCCGGGGGCAACCGGCCGAGCCGCCTGCTCGGGCCGGATTCCCGGAGAAGTCCCTGGCAGCGATTGCCCGGGCGTGGTGATGACGTCGTCCTTCGGAGCGGAGATCCTCGGACCGCGTCGCCGTCCGAGGCTAGGTCGGGCCTCGCCGAAGGTGTCGTCGATGCCGAGGGTGTTGCTGCCCCCTTCCAGCGTCAAGACCCGAGCCTGCAGGGTCAAAGTGTCTTGTAGCGTGTGCCTTCTGCGGCCGCCGAGGCCAGAACACACACCCTCGCTGCGTTGTAAAGCTGCGTCTCTTTTCCTCTTATTTCGAGTATCTGGACTTTTTGTCAGTAACAGGGATGTTTGTGTGAGTGGGAGTTGCTTCTCGCGGAAGGTGATGAGTGAGGTATCCGTATCCCGGAGGCGTGGGAGTCCCTCGGCTCGGTCGGCCTTGCCGCTTACGCGTACTTTCACCCGTCCATGAGGCCCTGTCACCGACTCGGTCGAGAAGGCTCGAAGGATCGCTTCAGCAAAAGGGCTTCCGAACGTAAAGACTTGTTCGATCCGCGGAGCCACTTTAACCGAACGCGAGTTACTTATCGCAGAAGGTGATGAGTGAGGTATCCGTATCCCGGAGGCGTAGGAGTCCCTCGGCTCGGTAAGCCTTGGCTGCTTACGTGTACTCCGTCGTTTCCAGGACCCACTTTTCGAAGTAGTCAAAAAGCACAAAAGATATTCTGGTAAAAGAGATCTTTTTTCGAGGAAAATTTTGACGCAGAGGGGGTTTCCCCCCTTTTAGCCCCCGAGGGAGGGTCGGGCTTTGCCGAGGCGAGGCCGACCCTTCCTTGTTGACTAAACTTTGCGTGGGTGCGAGGTATATGAACAACTTGGAAACATCTTAAGGGTAGAAGCGACGTAGCTGTTGGATGTTCCAAGCGTTGTCGTAGACCTCGCCTTGACTGTTGGCCAGCTTGTACGTTCCGGGCTTCAGAACTTTGGCGATGACGAACGGCCCCTCCCAGGGGGGCGTGAACTTGTGCCTCCCTCGGGTGTCTTGCCGCAGCCGAAGCACCAGGTCGCCCACCTGGAGGTCTCGGGGTCGGACCCCTCGGGCGTGGTAGCGCTGCAGGGACTGCTGATACCGCGCCGAGTGTAGTAAGGCCCTGTCCCGAGCCTCTTCCAGCTGGTCCAGCGAGTCTTCTCGGCTAGCCTGGTTGCTTTGATCGTCGTAGGCCCTCGTCCTCGGGGAGCCGTATTCCAGGTCAGCGGGCAGGACGGCCTCGGCCCCGTAGACCAGGAAGAACGGCGTGAAACCCGTGGCTCGGCTCGGCGCTGTCCTCAGGCTCCAGACCACCGAGGGGAGTTCCTTCATCCATCGCTTGCCGAACTTGTTGAGGTCGTTGTAAATCCGAGGCTTGAGCCCTTGTAGAATCATGCCGTTGGCACGCTCTACTTGCCCATTCGACATGGGATGAGCCACGGCGGCCCAGTCCACCCGGATGTGGTGATCCTCGCAAAAATCCAAGAATTTTCTGCCGGTGAACTGGGTGCCGTTGTCGGTGATGATGGAGTTTGGGACCCCGAAGCGATGGATGATGTTGGTGAAGAACGCCACCGCCTGCTCGGACCTGATGTTGTTTAGGGGTCGGACCTCGATCCACTTAGAGAATTTGTCGATGGCGACCAGCAGGTGCGTGTAGCCCCCGGGCGCCTTCTGCAAGGGACCGACGAGGTCCAGACCCCACACAGCAAAGGGCCAGGTGATGGGTATCGTTTGCAGAGCCTGAGCGGGCAGGTGGGTCTGCTTCGCATAGAATTGACATCCTTCGCAGGTGCGGACAATTCTAGTGGCGTCAGCCACCGCCGTCGGCCAGTAGAAGCCTTGCCGGAAAGCATTCCCGACGAGGGCTCGAGGCGCTGCATGATGGCCGCAAGCCCCCGAGTGTATTTCTTGCAGGAGTTCCTGACCTTCGGCGATGGAGATGCATCGCTGGAGGATGCCCGAGGGACTGCAGTGGTAGAGCTCCTTCTCATCGCCCAGCAAGACGAATGACTTGGCGCGTCGCGCTACCCACCGAGCCTCGGCTTGGTCGAGGGGTAGTTCTCCTTGGTGGAGATATTGCAGGTACGGGGTCTGCCAATCTCGATCAGGCGTGGCCCCGCTCCGCTCCTCCTCGACGCGCAGCGCCTCACCCTCGGGGCTGAGGGTACCTCGGGCTGAACTGAGGACGCCTCGGGCTGGATCGAGGGTGCTTCGGGCTCGGGCGTGTCGTTGATCTTGACGGAGGGTTGGTGCAGATCCTGGGAGAAGACGTCCGGGGGAACCGTCGTTCGCCCCGAGGCTATTTTTGCCAGCTCGTCCGCAGTCTCGTTGTAGCGCCGAGCGATGTGGTTAAGCTCGAGCCCGTAGAACTTGTCTTCCAGGCGCCGAACCTCATCGCAGTAGGCCTCCATCTTCGGGTCGCGGCAGTGGGAGTTCTTCATGACTTGGTCGATGACGAGCTGCGAGTCGCCGCGAGCGTCGAGGCGTCGGACCCCTAGCTCGATGGCGATTCGCAATCCGTTGATCAGAGCTTCGTACTCAGCCACATTGTTGGACACCGGGAAATTGAGGCGTAGCACGTAGCGTAGGTGTTTCCCGAGGGGCGAGATGAAGAACAGGCCCGCGCCGGCTCCCGTCTTCATCAGCGACCCGTCGAAAAACATGGTCCAGAGCTCCGGTTGGATCGGAGTCGTCGGCAGCTGGGTGTCGACCCATTCGGCTACGAAGTCCACCAATACCTGGGACTTGATGGCCTTTCGAGGGGCAAACGAGATTGTCTCGCCCATGATTTCCACCGCCCACTTTGCAATCCTGCCCGAGGCCTCTCGGCACTGGATGATCTCCCCCAGGGGGAAGGATGACACCACAGTTACCGGGTGAGACTCGAAGTAGTGTCGCAACTTCCGCCTCGTCAGGATCACTGCATACAGCAGCTTCTGAACTTGTGGGTAGCGAATCTTGGTTTCGGACAGTACCTCGCTGACGAAGTAAACTGGCCTCTGAACGGGCAATGCATGCCCCTCTTCTTGCCTCTCGACCACAATTGCGGCGCTAACCACCTGAGTGGTCGCGGTGACGTAGACCAAGAGGGCTTCTCCATCAGCGGGGGGTACCAAGATAGGCGCCTTTGTAAGGAGCACCTTCAGGTTTCCGAGAGCTTCCTCGGCCTCAGGGGTCCAAGTGAAGCACTCGGCCTTCCTTAACAGGCGGTACAGGGGCAGACCTCTTTCGCCGAGGCGTGAGATGAAGCGGCTCAGGGCCACGAGACATCCCATGACCCTTTGTACGCCTTTTAAGTCCTTGATGGGCCCCATGCTGGTGATAGCTGCGATCTTCTCCGGGTTGGCTTCGATGCCTCGCTCGGAGACGATGAACCCCAAGAGCATGCCCCAGGGCACCCCGAAGACACACTTCTCGGGATTGAGCTTGACGCCTTTCGATTTGAGACATCGGAATGTCACTTCAAGGTCGGAGAGGAGGTTGGAAGCCTTCCTTGTCTTGACTATGATGTCATCGACGTAGGCCTCGACTGTGCGTCCGATGTGTTCGCCGAACACATGGTTCATGCACCGCTGGTACGTCGCGCCCGCATTCCTCAAACCGAACGGCATGGTGACATAGCAGTACATGCCGAAGGGCGTGATGAAAGAAGTCGTGAGCTGGTCGGACTCTTTCATCCCGATTTGGTGATACCCTGAGTAGGCATCGAGGAAGGACAGGGTTTCGCACCCAGCAGTGGAATCCACGATTTGATCGATGCGAGGCAGAGGGTAGGGAACCTTCGGACATGCTTTGTTGAGACCAGTGTAGTCTACACACATCCGCCATTTCCCCCCTTTCTTTCTCACGAGCATCGGGTTGGCAAGCCATTCGGGATGGAATACCTCTTTGATGAACCCTGCTGCCATTAGCTTATGGATCTCCTCGCCTATCACTCTGCGCTTCTCCTCGTCGAATCGGCGCAGAGGCTGCCTGACGGGTCGGGCTCCGTCCCGAATATCCAGCGAGTGCTCGGCGACATCCCTCGGTATGCCGGGCATGTCCGAGGGACTCCACGCAAAGACGTCGGCGTTTGCGCGGAGAAAGTCGACGAGCACTGCTTCCTATTTGGGGTCGAGCCCGGAACCGATCCGGATCTGCTTGGAGGTGTCGCCACTGGGGTCGAGAGGGACGACCTTAACCGTCTCCGCTGGCTCGAAGTTGCCGGCATGTCGCTTCACGTCTGGCACCTCTTTGGAGAGGTTCTCCAGGTCGACGACGAGGGCCTCGGACTCGGCGAGGGCCTCGGCGTACTCCACGCACTCCACGTCGCATTCGAACGCGTGTTTGTACGTGGGGCCGACGGTGATGACCCCGTTGGGGCCCGGCATCTTGAGCTTTAGGTAGGTGTAGTTGGGGACGGCCATGAACTTCGCGTAGCATGGCCTCCCCAATACCGCGTGGTAGGTTCCTCGGAACCCGACCACCTCGAACGTCAAAGTCTCCCTTCGGAAGTTGGAGGGCGTTCCGAAGCAGACGGGAAGGTCGAGCCGTCCGAGGGGCTGGACGCGCTTCCCAGGAATGATCCCGTGGAAGGGCGCAGCGCCTGCTCGGACGGAGGACAGATCGACGCGCAGGAGCTTCAGGGTCTCGGCGTAGATGATGTTGAGGCAGCTGCCCCCATCCATCAGGACCTTGGTGAGCCTGACGTCGCCGACGATGGGGTCGATGACGAGCGGGTATTTCCCCGAGCTCGGCACGTAGTCGGGGTGGTCAGCTTGGTCGAAGGTGATGGGCTTGTCGGACCAGTCTAGGTAGACTGGCGCCGCCACCTTCACCGAGCAGACCTCCCGGCGCTCTTGCTTGCGATGCCGAGCCGAGGCATTCGCCGCATGCCCTCCGTAGATCATGAAGCAGTCGTGGACCTCAGGGAACTCTCCTGCTTGGTGATCTTCCTTTTTGTCGTCGTCGCGGGCCCTGCCACCCTCTGCGGGTGGCCCGGCCTTGTGGAAGTGGCGCCGAAGCATGACGCACTCCTCGAGGGTGTGCTTGACGGGCCCCTGATAGTAGGGGCACGGCTCCTTGAGCATCTTGTCGAAGAGGTTAGCACCTCCGGGGGGCTTCCGAGGGTTCTTGTACTCGGCGGCAGCGACAAGATCCGCGTCGGCGGCGTCGCGTTTCGCTTGCGACTTCTTCTTGCCTTTCTTCTTGGCGCCGTGCGGAGTAGACGCCTCGGGAGCCTCTTCCGACGGGCGGCCCTAGGGCTGCTTGTCCTTTCGGAAGATGGCCTCGACCGCCTCCTGGCCAGAGGCGAACTTGGTGGCGATGTCCATCAGCTCGCTCGCCCTGGTGGGGGTCTTGCGACCCAACTTGCTCACCAGGTCGCGGCAGGTGGTGCCGGCAAGGAACGCGCCGATGACATCTGAGTCGGTGATGATGGGTAGCTCGGTGCGCTGCTTCGAGAATCGCCGGATGTAGTCCCGAAGAGACTCTCCCGGCTGTTGCCGGCAGCTTCGGAGATCCCAGGAATTCCCGGGGCGCACGTACGTGCCCTGGAAATTGCCGACGAAGGCTTGGACCAAATCATCCCAGTTGGAGATCTGCCCCGGAGGCAGGTGCTCCAACCAGGCGCGAGCAGTGTCGGAGAGGAACAGGGGGAGGTTGCGAATGATGAGGTTGTCGTCGTCCGTTCCACCCAGTTGGCAGGCCAGGCGGTAGTTTGCGAGCCACAGTTCCGGTCTCGTTTCCCCCGAGTACTTTGTGATAGTAGTCGGGGGTCGGAACCGGGCCGGGAACGGCGCCCGTCGGATGGCCCGACTGAAGGCCTGTGGACCGGGTGGTTCGGGCGAGGGACTCTGATCCTCCCCGCTGTCGTAGCGTCCCCCACGCCTGGGGTGGTAGCCTCGGCGCACCCTTTCGTCGAGGTGGGCCCGACGGTCGCGACGATGGTGCTCGTTGCCAAGGTGGCCCGGGGCCGCAGGCGCGGTGTTGCGCGTGCGCCCGGTGTAGACCGAGGCTTCCCGCATGAATCGGGAAGTCGCGGCATGAGGTTCCAAGGGGTATACCTGCCTTCGGGAGGCAGAGCTCTCGGCCCGTCGGGCCGCAGCGCCTTCCAGAAGATTCTTGAGCTCTCCCTGGATTCGCTGACCCTCGGTGGTTGATGGCTCCGGCATCGCGCGGAGGAGCATCGCTGCGGCTGCCAGGTTCTGACCGACCCCGTTGGATGCGGGTGGCGGCCTGACCCTGACGTCGTTGGCGACGCGGTGCTGGAGACCCTGGGGCAGGTGACTTATTTCTCCGGCCGGGGGTTGGCCCGCCCATACCTGCCCGACGTCCCGGCGGATCGACTCGAGCGCTCCTGCTCCCTCGTCGAGCCTGGCCTGCGCCCCGCGGACTTGCTCGAGCTGTGGGTCGTGACCCCCCGCCGGAACGGGGACCACAACTAGCTCCCGCGGGATGTCGGCGCGAGGCACCGGCCTAGGGAGATCACCGTCCTCCGGCATGCCGAGATGGTTGCCTTCGGAGGGATCCCCTAGCTCGACGTGGAAACATTCGCGGCTTGGGCCGCAGTCCTCGTCGCCAAGGCTGCGGCTACCGTCGGAACAGTCGGAGAGGCAGTAGTCACATGCGGTCATAAAGCCCTGCATGGCACTGGGGTTGCCAAATCCAGAGAAATCCCAGCAGATGCTGGGATCGTTATCTTCCTCGGACCCAGAGGGCCCGTAGGTCGAGACGTCCGTCAATCGGTCCCAAGGCGACCGCATACGAAACCCCAGAGGGGTTGCACTCGCCTCAACGAGAGCGCCCGCCAAAGCGAGGTCGCTAGGCGGGTTGAGGCCGAGTCGAAATGACGTAGGATGGGAATCAGTCAGTACCTTTTGGTTGACGAGGAGCGACATAGTCGTGTCGGGGACTGATTGCGCCGTCGTCTTAGGTACGAGGGCGACGTCCTGCAGGCCCTCCACGAGCGTGCTGGCGTCGTCCATTTGCTCGGGATTGGCGTGTCGCGGGGGGACGGCGCTCGCCTCCGTCTCAAACGCGAGGTCGATGCCCGACGCGCCCCCCGTTGGGGCGCTGGGGACGTCGATTCGCTCGACAGCCGACGAAGCGCGGCCTCCCGCTTGGCCTTGGTTGCCTCGCCTCCTCCTCCGTTGGCGGGGGAGAGGACGGGGCGAGCTCGAATGTTGTTCTTCCACCACGCGGGGAAGATGTCGTCGATTCCGCCGCCGGCGGGCGGGTCGTCGGCCGCCATTGTCGTTGTCGCGCGGCGGTGGAAGGAGTATCATGTCGTAGCTGCCGTCGAGGGACATGAACTCAAGGCTCCCGAAACGGAGCACCGTCTCGGGTTGGAGAGGTTGTTGGAGACTGCCCATCTGGAGCTTGACGGGAAGCTGCTCGTCAACACGCAGCAGGCCCCTACCTGGCGCGCCAACTGTCGGCGTTTCGAGACCGGGGGGTCCCTCAGGCCGACGAGTGAGTGCCGCGTGCCCCAGCCCAGATGGGTCGAGCGCGTGGGCGAGCGCAAAGGGGGGAAAGGAGCAAGGAGGCTGGAGTCCGGCGCGAGAGAGATGGGAATCCCGCGGCCTTCGTGTTCGTCCCGCGCCCAGGTCGGGTGCGCTTGTAGTAGGGGATTACAAGCGTCCACGCGGGTGAGGGAAGCGAGCGGCCCCAAGAGAGCGCCTGTCCCGTCCTCGTCCCGCGCGGCCAACCCTCTCTAAGAGGGCCCTGGTCCTTCCTTTTATAGACGCAAAGAGAGGATCCAGGTGTACAATGGGGGTGTAGCAGAGTGCTACGTGTCTAGCGAGGGAGAGCTAGTGCCCTGAGTACATGCCAATGTGGCAGCCGGAGAGATCTTGGAACCCAACTAGTGTGGCGTCGTGGCCGTCGGAGGAGCGGTGGAGCCTGGCGGAGGGACAGCTGTCGGAGCGGTCGAGTCCTTGCTGACGTCCCCCTGCTTCCGTAAGGGAGCTGAGAGCCGCCGTCGTCACAGGGCTAGCGGGGCGCCATCATTGCCTATCTGGCGGAGCTAGCCAGATGAGACACCGGTCTTGTTCTCTGCGGCCTGAGTCGGCTCGGCGTAGGGTGATGATGGCGCTTCCTGTTGACGTGGCGGGCCTGTGCCCTAGGTCGGGCGACGTGGAGGCTCCTCCGAAGCCGAGGTCGAGTCTGTCTTCCATGGCCGAGGCCGAGTCCGAGCCCCTGGGTCGGGCGAGGCGGAGGTCGTCGGCAGAGGCCAGGGCGGTGTCCGAGCCCTGGGTCGGACGGAGCGGAGTTCGCCGTCTTCCGGGGCTGAGCCCGAGTCCGAGCCCTGGGTCGGGCGGAGCGGAGTTCGTCGTCTTCCGGGTCTTAGCCCGAGTCCGAGCCCTGGGTCGGGCGGAGCGGAGTTCGCCGTCTTCTGGGTCTTAGCTCGAGTCCGAGCCCTGGGTCGGGCGGAGCGGAGTTCGCCGTCTTTCGGGGCTGAGCCCGAGTCCGAGCCCTGGGTCGGGCGGAGCGGAGTTCGCCATCTTCTGGGTCTTAGCCCGAGTCCGAGCCCTGGGTCGGGCGGAGCGGAGTTCGCCGTCTTCCGGGTCTTAGCCCGAGTCCGAGCCCTGGGTCGGGCGGAGCGGAGTTCGCCGTCTTCCGGGGCTGAGCCCGAGTCCGAGCCCTGGGTCGGGCGG